>NC_052630.1:73249753-73889039 GCF_016161935.1 Mauremys reevesii
GAAGCTTGCAACGCCAGACAACTACCGGTCAGTCGGGAATCAATTTGGAGTTGGAAAATCTACTGTGGGGGCTGCTGTGATGCAAGTAGCCAAAGCAATCACTAAGCTGCTGCTACGAAAGGTTGTGACTCTGGGAAACGTGCAGGCCATAGTGGATGGCTTTGCTGCACTGGGATTCCCTAACTGTGGGGGGGCGATAGATGGAACCCATATCCCTATCTTGGCACCGCAGCACCAGGGCACCCAGTATGTAAACCGGAAGGGGTACTTTTCAATGGTGCTGCAAGCACTGGTGGATCACAAGGGACGTTTCACAAACATCCACGTGGGGTGGCCAGGAGGGTTCATGGCCTTTCGCGTCTTCAGAAGCACTACTCTGTTTAAACGGCTGCAGCAAGGGAATTACTTCCCAGACCAGAAAATAACAGTTGGGGATGTTGAAATGCCTGTCGTTATCCTGGGGGACCCAGCCTACCCCTTGATGCCATGGCTCATGAAGCCATACACAGGCAGCCTGGACAGTGGTCAGGATCTGTTCAATTACAGGCTGAGCAAGTGCAGAATGGTGGTGGAATGTGCATTTGGCCGTTTAAAGGCGCTGGCGCACATTACTGACTCGCTCAGACCTCAGCCAAACCAATGTCCCCTATGTTATTGCTGCTTGCTGTATTCTCCACAATCTCTGTGAGAGTAAGGGGGAGACCTTTATGGCGGGGTGGGAGGCTGAGGCAAATCACCTGGCCACTGATTACGCGCAGCCAGACACCAGGGAGATTAGAAGAGCACACCAGGAAGCGGTGCGCATCAGAGAAGCTTTGAAAACGAGCTTCATCAATGGCCAGGGTACAGTGTGACTGCTGTGTTTGTTGATGAACACCCAACCCCCTTGATTGACTCAGTCCCTGTAAGCAACTCCCCCTCCCCCTTCGAGTACAGCTTACTTATGCAAATAAAGTCACTCTCATTTAAAAAGCATGAATTCTTTATTGATTCATTATAAAAAGAGGGAGAGAAGTAAGGGTGTGCTTTGGGAGGAGGATAGGAGGGATGGAGAAGGCCATTAAAAAAAATTCAGAGTAACGACATCCTTCTGGTTGGGCTGTCCACGGGGGTGGAGTGGGCGGGTGCACGGAGCCTCCCCCCACGCGTTCTTACACGTCTGGGTGAGGAGGCTAAGGAACATGGTGAGGGGGGAGGGTGGTTATACAGGGGCTGCAGCGGCACTCTGTGATCCTGCTGCCGTTCCTGAAGCTCCACAAGACGCCGGAGCATGTCAGTTTGATCACGCAGCAGCCCCAGAGTTGCATCCCGCCACCGCTGATCTTCCTGCCGCAACCGCTGATTTTCCTGCCGGTCTTCCTGCCGCCACCTCTCATCTCGGTTGTCCCTCCTGTCCTCACGTTCACTGGCCTCTTTCCTGTAATTTGAAACCACGTCCTTCCACTCATTCAGATGAGCTCTTTCATTGCGTGTAACTTCCATAATATCCGAGAACATCTCATCTCGCGTCTTCTTTTTCCTCCGCCTTATCTGTGCTAGCCTTTGGGATGGAGGAGGGATGGTTGAAAAATTTGCAGCTGCATGAGGGAGATAAATATTTAGAAAGATACATTTTACAGAACAATGGTTATACTGTTTCACAGTGAACAGCACTATTCACCTAGCACATGTGATTTCCCTACAAGGTCGCATTTTTCATCTTAATAGTGAGTGCTTGCAGCTCTGGAGTTACAGATCTCACAGACACAGGTCCAGGCATCAGAATTCAGCTTGCATGCGGCCATGGTAAGCCACTGTCTCAGTGATTTACCCCTTCCCCCCAAAGTATGGCTAATACCACGCTAGCTCCCTGCTAATCAACAACCTTCCCCCTCCCCCCCACCCACTGCGTGTCTGGTAGCGTGGGGAAGATCGCCGGTGACCAAACAGAAAAGATCATCGGCATTTCACTCCTCCCCGCCCCCCGCGTCGCGACGTGCAGGAAAGTGTTTTTAAGCTGCTGCATTCCACGAACCCAGTAGAAAAATGGCCACCCCCTTACTTAAATTCCTGATTTTTAACCAGGTTATCCTGAACGATATCACTTTGCTGAGGATAACAGAACAAGATAAAGAGCGGATGCTTCTTGAATGCCAGCAGTCACCGGGACCATACGCTGCTATGCTTTGCCACGCAATGATACCTGATTACTTGCTACATGCATGGCATGGTAAAGTGTCCTACCATGGTGGGCGGAACAAGGATGCCTTGCCCAGAAACCTTCTGCAAAGGCTTCTGGAGTACCTACAGGAGCGCTTCATCGAGATGTCCCTGGAGGATTTCCTCTCAATCCCCGGACATGTTAACAAACTTTTCTAAGTAACTATACTGTCTGCGAATGCATGCCAAGTCCTCAGGGCAAATCAATCATTAAAAAAGGCTTGCTAAAAAAACAATGTTTGCTATTTGCAAAGGTACACTCACCAGAGCTCCCTTCCATGGCGTCATTGTCTGGAATAGTTGCTTGTGAGGGCTGGGAGCAGGGTAATTCCGTCAGGGTGATAAAAAGCTCCTGGCTGCTGGGGGTCACAGAGTGCTGTGTGCTCTCTGCTAGGTCTTCCTCTTCTTCTTCATCTTCATCTTCCCCGTCTGCATAATCCTCAGACATGGCAGAGATTACAACCCCCACCTCGGAATCCACGGTCAGGGGTGGGGTACTTGTGGCACAGCCCCCTAAAATTGCATGCAGCTCAGCATAGAAGCGGCATGTTTTTCGACCTGCCCCGGACCTTCCGTTTGCTTCTTTGGTTTTCTGGTAGGCTTGTCTGAGCTCCTTAACTTTCACTCTGCACTGCACTGAGTCCCTGCAGTGGCCTTTATCCGTCATAGCCTTAGAAATTCTTTCAAATACTTTTTCATTTCGTCTTTTGGATCGCAGTTCTGTTAGCACTGAATCCTCTCCCCATATAGCGATCAGATCCATTACCTCCCGAGCGGTCCATGCTGGGGCTCTTTTTCGATTCTCAGGAGACTGCATTGTTAACTGTGCTGATGAGCTGTGCGTGGTCACCTGTGATGATGAGCTCTCCACGCTGGGGAAGCAGGAAATGAATTTCAAAAGTTCGCGGGGCTTTTCCTGTCTACCTGGCCAGTGCATCCGAGTTGAGAATGCTGTCCAGAGCGGTCAGTGGTGCACTGTGGGATAACGCCCGGAGGCCAATACCGTCGATTTGCCGCCACACTAACCCTATTCCGATATGTTAATCCCGATATTAGCGCTACTCCTCTCGTCGGGGAGGAGTACAGAAACCGATTTAAAGAGCCATTAAAATCGATATAAGGTGCCTCCTAGTGTGGACGGTTGTGGCGTTAAATCGGTTTTACGCTCCTAAAACCGATTTAAACGCCTAGTGTAGACCAGGCTTAAGATAGTGGTGAATCAGGCACTTGGGCTTCCCATTCTGTAGTTAACATTGTAACACTCCTATTTTAAATTTTTATTTTTCAGTCATCTCCAGGCACACACACACACACACACACACACACACACACACACACACACACACACACACACACACACTTTTTCCTGACCTCTTCTCCCAAAGTAGGTGGTCAGTCATTGATACTTTTGTGGCTGTTTTATGGAGATAGTATTCTTGCTTTTTCTAAAACAAAAAAAGAGAGGAGTGGATGGAGATTTATAGTCTGAGAAGGAAGGATAGTGCAGTGGCTAGAGTTCTAGCCAGGATCTTGGGAGACCAGGGTTCAATTTGTTCCTCCACCATGAACTTCCAATATGACCTAGGCCAAGTCTCTTTGTTCCTCATTCCCCATTTGTAAAATGGGTATAATTGTACCTCAAAGGGGTATTGTGACAATAAATACATTAATGATTATGGAAACAAAGATTGGGAGGTTTCAGGTGACACTTTGACAATGGGGGCCATATAGGTATCTAAAATAGACAGATTAAACAGAACAGCATTCTAAAAATTCCTAGAGTAATGTGGGAAATTCAGCAGTTTTGAAAGCTAGTTTGCTTGGAACGGAAATGAAAACAAAGAATTTCAAAAGTTCCCACACAACAAAATTCCTGAAAAAAATTGTTTGGAGTCAATGAAACATTTCATTTTGATTTTGACTTCCTATTTTTAATTTTTTTATATTTATATTTATAAAAATAAAAATCAATCCAAAAACTCATTCTGAAATGAAAAATTGAAACATTTTATTCTGAAAATGTTGAGTGAGGGTTTCTTAATCATATTGAATTGCGTTTTTATTAAAAAAAAAAAACAGAAGCAAAATTTTGTCAAAATCATCATATTCCCCAGGGAAGTTTCAGTTTAAATGAAACAGCTTTTTCAGATGGAAAAACATTTTGTCTCAAAATTTTCTACAATAGTTGCCTAAAAGTGGCAGAGTGTCATTTCTGTTGTGATGGAAGACTCTCTTGATCTTGTGTGTGTATAAATATTGAAGATCTGAAGAAACTGTTACAAGGACAGATGTGGAAAATCATTCTTTTTCAGTTCTAAACTTCAAAAATGCCACCCATCTGCCTCAACAGGTGGGGGAACATGAGGGGCCTGATGGTGAAAGGGAACAGCCTCAGGAGCAAGGAAGGAGACACTTGCTGAGAGATACCAGGTAGCTCCTCCCCACCCCTTGGAGTCTCTGGCATTGATTAGACAGTAGAGGGGAGGGGTGCTGATTCTCCAGCATTCCCTAGCTCCCAGAATTTAAGCTGGGGTGAGAGCCCTGTGGATCTTCTTTCAGCTTCATTTCATCAGTGCCACACTACTCACATCCTGACAAATGCCATGATCACCTGTTAGGGGGTCAGGAATCATTTTTTTTTCTCCTATGGGCCAATTGGCAGAGAACCAGGGTGTTTTTTCACCTGCCTTGAAACACCTTCAAGACATGATGAGTTAAGCAGGAATGCACTTAGTACCTAACTGAGGTACTTGGTTGAGTTGTTAATGTTTTGCAACTTGAGGCCGGTTTCCCATGCGGCTAAAAGGATAAAATGAATGGTTCCCAGAAGTAGAATACTGGGATATTGGTCATGGGCTTTGGGCTCATGAGAGCTTGTGGGCCAAGGTCAGGTCAGACCTTTTGGCCCTCATGGGCTGAAATCCCCACCCTTCTGCATCCTCTGTCTCTCACGAGGGGTGGGGGGGTTGAGGGGAAGAGGATGGTAGGACTCAGAGCAAACTAAGTCCTGGAGAGTAGGCTGAGGAGAGTCTACCCCAAGTTATGGGTTATATGGTAAGAGCCCTGTAACCCTCACACTGGAACCAATTAAATGCCTGGTATAGGAAGCTCTGGATAATGGACGAGTAGTGCCCCTCCCCTGTGTTTAAGCTTAATAAAAGTTGCAGCCTGTCACTTAAAATTCATCCATATTTCTGTCATCATTTCATTGCGTGTCTGGATCAAGGTGACATGAATCAGAGGCTGGGAGGGCAACAACTTTGAAAACTACCAAGTGTATATGTTTGTTGTCTTGGGAAGTAGAAAAATATTTTGAATACGATGTGGATGAGTGGGTAGACAAATGAGAATGGGATGAATGGATGATGCTAGGATAAAAGAAGACTCCCCCTTGTTCACCAATGGTGACTAGGGCAGGATTTTCAAAAGTGCAGAACATTAGCCTAACTCTGCACCCATTGATATTAATGGTAAAACTCCCAATGACATCAGTGGTAGGTGAGGAAAGCCAGTGCTGAGTATTCTTGTAAATCTCAATATAAAGTCCGTGTAGGATTTGTAGTTCGTGCTCAGGAAGTGATCAATAGCGTATCAGAGTCAGTTTGTTCCTTCTGGTTTGGGCACAATCGACACCACCACCTCTTTCTTCACTTCATGATATTCCTGTACAATTACCTCTTGCATAAAGTGTTGTCAGATGCTCCCAGTGTGGTGCTCTGTTCTGTTCAATGTTGATATCAATCGGTTGCGTGCATGTGTTCCCTCTGTGTGCTGCCCAGGCTCTGCAGATTGCTGGCACAGCAGACCCCGAGAGAACCCCCAATGACCACAGACTCTAGTAAGGTACGAAGGCACCCGGGCCAGGTTTATTGTCAAACGAAGCACAGTAATAGTTCCCTCTAGACTGTACCCTACAGGACATACTACAAATATGTGCCCCCTGGTAATGGACTCAGCTCAGTCAGTGGTGGGACTCTCCACTGCCCCCTAGGCTGGACAAAGACATCCACTCAGAGGTGCATTCTTATACAGAGGTACAAACAAGTTACACATCACTCCTGACGTATTGAGGTACAACCCCTCTACGTATTAAGGTGCCGCCTCTCACCTTGTACATGTTTGTTCGAACAAAACAACTCTATCCATCATATTACCCTTTTGGCCCTGTCATTGGGATGGGTCAGCTTGTTCCTTGTTATGTGTGTGGAGTGTACAAGTATGCAAATGTTCTGATATCTGGCGTCCAGTACCTTTTTAGGTATGTCTCTTTTTGCAGCATCAGCCCTTTCCTTGCCAGCTTCTGTGAGCAGGGCCTGCCTCTGGCTCACAGCTTAACTTTGCTTTGTGTTAGCAAAGTCTTGACCATTACTTTAGTTCAGGCCTTAGGCCTCATACTGGGCCTCTCATAAGGGTTTATGTTTCAGGGCCTCATCTTACTACACCTTGCTTAGCAGACACATGAAAAATGGTTTCTATTGTGACACTGGTTGCATATTCATTCCATGTGCTAGACATTGGACCTTTGCATGTGAATCCCCATAGTAAATACACTTCTGGATTAACTCTACTGGAAGTCAAGGTAGAAACACAGTGATACGGACTGTAACAATGGTTTATTTCTTACTTTTATTATTGTCTATATGAAGTGGATCGTAGCAACAATTGCTTAGTAAATCTGTTAAACTATCTCCAGATCATCTACTTAGTATATTTTTATCTTTCACTTAAATACAGTAAAAGAAGCCATGAATCCTATCCAGTTTAATAGATGGGGTCTTCCTGAAGTGGATCCAGAGACCATGCAAACCAGTGAACCGTGGGTTTTTGCCGGTGGTGACATTGGAGGTTTAGCTAACACTACAGTGGAATCAGTGAACGATGGAAAACAAGCTTCCTGGTATATGCACAGATACATACAGGTGGGTTTTTAAAAGTAGTTTTCCTTTCCAGCTGCTACTTGATATCTGTTTTCACACACACATTTATTGGCTTGCTTTTTTCCTGGTTATTGAAATAATTGCCATGGATTTCTAGAGTTAAATACGTAGGTTTTGAGTAACGGGCATCTAGATACTCTGGGTAATGGTGCACTACAAATCTTTTAGATCAGCGATTCTCAAACTTATTTGATCGTGCCCCCCTTCTTTGTGGCTGTAATAGTTTACACCTTCCCCTTCCTCCACACAAGTAAATATACCAACAAAAAAAAATCAACATTCAACGCTCACTAAATATTAAAAACAGTAAAGCATTGATTCAAATAGAGCCAGTATCCATTGTAATAAGAGCAAATGCAAAACTGCGATCATGGTCAAGTCTTACAATTAAATGTGCACACCATGTCATAGCAAATGGATTAATGTACAGATGGCAACGACTTTGTATAATGCTATGCAAGCTTAACAGAAATCTGTCAAAATCCACAGCACCATCTGAGGACCTGACATGTCTGGAGGAGTCAGCTTTGATAGTAATTCATTGCTGTGGGTAAAATGTACCCAATAATTTTTTTCCCTAAAGCGTCTCATCCCCACCCCCCGAATGCATTGTGCGCCCCCCAGGGCATTTGCATACTTGTACACTCCACACACATAACAAAGAAACAAGCAGGGGGGGGGGCTGCTTCCCAGTTTGAGAGCCTCTGGATTAGATAATTAAAACTATAGATGTATAATAACAAAAATGGCTTTGGTACATTGAAACTAGATTTTTTTTTTAAATGTGTAAATCTTAACAAGATTCTTCTCTCCAACTCAGAGTTCCACCAAGGTCTCTGGTCTGCTGTGGCTTCTTCCACAATATTCAGTATATGCAGATATATGATTTAGGTAATGGGGGGTGGGAAGCCCATCAATATTAAATAGAACCTTTGAACAGCACAGAAAGTATAAATTAAATATGGTCCCTATTGTTACCTGGGGAAGATACTATTATTTATACAGTGCAAGTGTACCAGTGCTTGACAAAACATACGCACACACACAAATAAGGGATTGCAGTCCAGCTCAGACAAATCTGATAATGGGGCCACACGAGCAAGGCAAATACAAAACCTAATTCATGGAGAAAAACAGTGCAAAGAAGTGGAGTTTAATGGGTTTAAACTCAGGCAACCAGGTGACTAAGCATTTCCCCTTTGCGTGCTGTAGAGATGATACAGAGTGAGAGCTGTGATCTGCTCTTCTCTCCCCCAGTTTAATGTAAAAACAGGCATAGCAAGCAAGCTATAGTCTTAGATCAGGTGCAGAGGAACCATAGCAGACCAGAGTCCTTGGCCTTTGTGTGGAAAGGCAGCTGATAAAAAAATGTTTGTAGTATGAAGAATTCTTTGGAACAAACAAAGAAGAAAATGTTTCCCAAGAAAAATGGATTTGAACAACTGAGGTAGTAGCAGTGCAATTCCTTTGTCCCCCACCCCTTATGAGACACTGTGTGTGCAGCATCATATTGTTTCAGTCTGATGTGGCTTCATAAAAATACTGTGTGGCTCAAAACTTGTTTTCACTATCAGTACATATTTTTCTCACTTATTCTGAAGCAGTGTTTGTAATCTGTATTTTTAGACCCCATCCAAATACCTAGTGTTAAACATTCTAAGCTTTGATGTGTGAGTACATTTGTTTTGGCATCTCTGTGACCCTAGTGGGGGTATTTCCTCTCTCTCTCTCTCCTTATTCCCTCTCCAACTTCTCATGAAAACATGCATCACTCAAAGCATCTCTTATAATTGAATTCCCGTCAAAGGACATTTTTTCTTCCTCTAAAACATTCCGTATTTTGGAATATACTGAGCATTTTAAGGGGAGTCTGAAAGTTGTGGCCTGAGAATTTAGAATTTTAAATCAAACAGACTTGATATTAGAGTGCTTCGGTTACCCTTTGCAGGGTTTGAGGCAGCTTATTCGACCTTACAGTCTCACCAGGAAGCTAATGGGAAAGCCTTGCAGCAATCTTCACAGGAAAGTTTCCAAATGTCAAGTGTCATCTTTCCAGCTGCTAGATGAATGGGTAGCCAAGAGGCATTTATTTGGATGTACGGTCCCGGTAAAATCTGGCTGCTGTGGTGGGGAAGACTGTAATTTGGCAGTTACTTCACCAATATTTGCATCAGTTGCAATCTTAGTAACAGAATGAGGAACGTCATTTTTAGGGGAGTTGTGATTCAGAGCCAGATCACAATGCTCTAGCATTTATACGCCTAACACATGGCTCTGTGTGTGGGTACACATACATACATATGTAAAGTGTTCCTCAATTTTGAACTAACTGTTGAATCCTCCCCTGCTTTAGATAAAAATACCCTCATGAAATAGATTGACTTTCTCTCACCTACAGGATTGTAAAGCTGACAATTTCTTCACAGTCTTAGTGTTTGATTTAATAAAAAGGCTCATTTTAGGTTTCAGCTGTTCTCTGTACAATGTATCTATTTGTATTTATAAAAAAAATAATTGCCCGTTTCCCAAGCCACTGACTGTACTAGCACCAGTAAAAATATAACTAGCATGCAGTCCACGCTTGGCAGCATCAAAAGACCAATCCAAACAATTCTAGACCACAATAAAATGTGAAATTAAAAAACAGCATCCCAGTTAATTGCTTGTCGTTTCCTTTAAACAGCACACTCCTCACATCTCAGCCTAGTTCAGGCAAAAGGCTGAGCAAACAGATGGGCTTTACATGTGCCCTGAAGCTCAAATCATTCAAACTCTGGCATGCATTCAAGAGAAGTGTGAGTTCCAGAGTCAAGGGCTTTCCAAAGGGAATGCCTTATGTTCAAAACTAGGAATTATTTACAGAAGCATTTTGGCTGATCTCACACTGGACGTTCTCCATCAGTAACAGACCAAACATTCCTTGCTTCTCAGCATTCTTCCACCAGCTTGAAAAGCACAGGCTTGGCTGAGCTCTGTATCTTTGTGGCCTGTGTAAACAAGACCAGCTGAAACCCAGCTGAGGATGGAAGTACTTTTGTCCCTTCCTGGTCTGACTGTTCCATTAGAACTTTCCTATACATTCTAAATAGAATCAATGTAATTCAAAGATAGAGGAAGATAAAAATCCACGTAGAAGCAACCCAATTCACCAGGCTGCCCACCACTCACACTCCCATTTCTCTGTCTCTTTCCACGCCACCCCTTTCCTACATCTGTTTTCCAAGTCACCATCCTCACCTTATTCAAATCCCTCCTAAAGAGTCACTCTTCTGGTGTTGTTCACAATGAGTCTATAGTTACTAAGAAGTATTTTTAACATCTGTTTTCCTTCCTCTGAGCCACTCAGTGTGTCCTGTGTCCTCTGTCTACCTGTTAGAGCAGACTGTAAGCTATTTTGTGCACTTAATACATAATAGTGGGCCAGATCTTCAGCGGATGTAAATTGCAGTTCCTTGAGGATCTGGCCCAATATCATTTTAAGGGCACTAGTATTGTACTACTTAAAGCAGATTCCCCCCCCCACCCACACACACTTTCCCATGAAATAAATAAATAATGTGAATTTTATATCTAGTGAGCCTGGACTCTATTTCTTCTATGAAGACTGGCCATTTCCTCAGGCTTGTCTTTGAAGCTGTTGGTCATGCTGGCTGCCTTCTATTCAGGCTAAATGAGGGAACAATTAAATGCCCCCTTTGTTTAATGTTAGCTGAAACATTGGAAAACGCTGCCCTAGGGACTAAAATGTCACCTCCCAAAGACTAGACGGTATGCAAACAGAAGGTAGCTGGTGAGTTATTTGATTTTAGCTGCATGTATGTTAGAGCCAGAAACAACCAGGAAGCAGGTAGAAAGAAGCAGAAAGGCAAGGAGACAGTTAGAAAAGCACTGGGAGTGTGGCCCTGAGAGAGAGAGCTTTTTCCGTGGTGCTGGCTTGAAAGAGGCTTGGACTGTGAGCGAAAAACCTCCTGTTATTAATTCCTGGGGTGTTTAGGAAAATAAGACTTTGTACATACTTTGTAAATAAATAAGATTGCAATGAAGAAATACCTGACTCCATCATCAATTTCTCCTTCTAAACCAGGGGTTCTCAAACCCATCACCGGGTTGCAAAGTTATTACATGGAGGGTTGCGAGCTGTCAGCCTCCACCGTCAAACCGCACTTTTCCTCCAGCATTTATAATGGTGTTAAATATATAAAAATATGTTTTTAATTTATAAGGGGGGGTCACACTCAGAGGCTTCCTATGTGAAAGGGGTTACTAGTACAAAAGTTTGAGAACCACTGTTCTAAAGGAAACAATCCCCAAGACCTCAAATATTGGGTAACCGGTTGAGTCAAAAGGGGTAACAGTATGGTGTTAATTCATATCACTGAGATATAGGACTTCTCCTATTATGCTTTGACAAATATGTAATTTTAGAATGAATAAGTGCATATTTACAAAGCCTATTCAAGTTCCTTAAAGGATCCACAGGCAGGGGATAATACACTGCAATTCAGTACAATTTTTTAATTTGAATAGTGCCTTTCATACAAAATGCTTTGGTGACTGATTGTAAATAATAGAATTACACAGCTAAATAATAGAAAAGAGAGTGAGTATGGGCAAGGAAGAATAGACAGGTTTTCAGATGAGATTTTAAATGAGCGAGTCAATGAGGTGGAAAGATGCAGGAAAATCATTCAAGGCTGCAGAGGAGAAGGCTCTCAGTAAAAGAATGATGTTGATGAAACTTAGCATTTTTTTAGTGCTCTGTGTCTTGAAGGCACTGCATAGACATTGACTATATACAATAATGCCATGAGGTAGGTGGTTAAGTAGTTATCCACAGCTAGGGAAACAGACAGAGACAGATGAAATTACTTGCTCAAGGCCACATAGCGAATCAGTGTGCAAGTTTTAAAATGCAGGATCTTCCTGTCTCCCAGTCCTGTGCTCTTTACTACAGAGCACACTGTCTCTGCAAGAGTATCCAGATCAGAAGAAAGAAGATGACTGCATGCAAAATGTTTGTGGATTTTGGCATGCTTTTCAAAGAGCTATGGAGACATGGTAACCAGGAATCTGAATTCCCATAATTGTAGACTCCACTGGTTGACAACAAATTAGAGAAGAATCTAGCAAGATTTTTTTATCTTTTTCTAAAATCGGGGAAAGAATTATTATAAATAAACTTGTGTCTACAGGTTTTCTTTTACTGTGTGTGCAGTGTCAGATCTTATTTTTTCCTATTAGGAACCTATATAGCATTTTATTTTGACTTAGTAAATTTAGTTCCTTTATGAGCATTGTACTGAACAGAGAGGTTGTGAAAAGCAAAACAAACATTAAAAAGGAACAAAAGGGAGTGTGACAAGAGGAGGGGAAGATAAATCTGCAAGGAAGCATTGCTACTGACTGTTGAACCCTCGGCCTCATCTTACAGCAATGCATATTTTGTCATTTTGATTTACTCCCCTGGGTTCCCTAATTCTTGTCACCACCTATACCAGCCTCTTGGGATGAAAGACCCATTTTGGACAACTCCTCATTGGGCCAGTGATCATCAGAGATGTGGAAGTGTAGTATCAGGCTGTTGGAGATACTCAGGCTGTAAAAGTGGTTTCCAAACCACTATGACAAAACAGCGACAAAGAGTCCTGTGCCACTGTCTGACGAAGTGGGTTTTCACCCACGAAAGCTCATGCTCCAATACTTCTGTTAGTCTATAAGGTGCCACAGGACTCTTCGTCGCTTTTTACAGATCCAAACTAACATGGCTACCCCTCTGATAATATGACAAAACAGACAGCAGTGACCCTCATTAACAGCGAGTGGGGGCACCAGGAGTAGGCAGCTTCTGGTGGAGTTAATGCATTTTTCCATCTAGGTGGAGTCACATCTTTTTTCTCTCTCAAGGCAGTTTACCAAGGGTGTAGAGATAGTGCAGAATCCTAATGTCAGGGGAAAAGGTCTGTGCCTGGAGGTGTTTCAGTGGATGGGTGGAAACCCTGGTGATCAACTGCAGGCCAGCATGCAGCAAAGCTTTCCTATTCTTACATGGGCACATTCAATCTGCGTATCCCAAATTCCTTTCATTAGAGGAGGGTTTTTTAATCTTGCACAAGCCAAGCTGTATTTTTTATCTTGCACAAGTTTTATTTATACAAAATCACAGAAAGCACATTTGCTGCCTTTAGCTAAGATTCCTTTGAAACAAAATTCATTTCATGTGGCGGTGGAAGTAGCTTTTGAAGATTAGGTCATCGAGCCAGGAAACAGAAACAGGATGACATGGCTTAAGCAACTAATCAAATACTGAATTTTGAATACCGAATATTTTCGGGCATACCAGGATTGAGCAGTTCGTGAGCAGTCCGTAGGCTGAAATGTATTTACATTCCACATTTGAACAATTTTGAATAATCAAAAAATTAATAAATAACTGCAGTCTGCTTGCAGAAAGGAAAAGAGGCATAAGTTTACTATGCGCCACCCTTTACTCAGAGCAGATAGTTGCATCATAGTCTAGCCTTGAATACATTGCTTGTTTTCAACTGTTTGTCTGACTCTTTCAGTACCACCACTTCCCATTAACTCCTTTGTTTTCTTTCCACACTGTACTACACATGGTTTATACGCTAAGCTCCTGGCCTTCACTTTGCACCAATAATGGTGCCAGTTGAGAATGAACATCTTGTCCAGTAAAAACTACACTGAGAACACAGGCCACCTAACAGCTAGACAATGGTAATAAATTTCTGTCGCTCCTGACCTACACCAGATTTCAGCCTGTGACCTTTGGGTGAAAGGTTTTGTACGCTAATACCAAATATCTGAGCTGTCCAGGTTTGTTTGTTTGTTTAATTAATAACAGAAAGGAAATATAGCAGCTGGTTACTCAGATAATGAAATATTAGGTCACAATAGTACCTTGAAGTCATGGCCCTGAGTTTGGGGCAGTGGAACTCTGGAGTTCCCCAGCAGGTGCTCTGCTAAGCACTATGACTCAGGTAGGCATGTTGCCTCTCAGGGTATGTCTACACTGCAGTTAAAAACCCATGGCTAGCCCATGCCAGCTAAATCAGCCCTGTGGGGCTCGGGCTATGGGGATGTTTAATTGCGGTATAGATGTTTGGGCTCTGTTTGGCACCCGGGCCCTAGGACTCTATAGGGAATGGTGTCCCTAGCCTCTGTTCACCAGAAGCTGGGAATGGACAGGGGATGGATCACTTGATGATTACCTGTTCTGTTCATTCCCTCTGAGGCACCTGGCATTGGCCACTGTCGGAAGACAGGATACTGGGCTAGATGGACCTTTGGCCTGACCCAGTAGGGCCATTCTTATGTAGGTTGGGAGGGTCCCAGAGATTGAACTGCAGCCCGAGCTTGAAACCCTTCACTGCAATTAAACAGCCCCTTAGCCTGGTCCCTGCAAGACTAAGTCAGCTGAGACAGGCCAGCCACAGGCTTCTTATTGCAATGTAGACATATCCCAGAGCTCTGGGGAGCATTATATCTAGAATGCACAGAGTGGCTTCTATGGAAGGGAATGGTTCGGTAATTTTCCTCCATAATCTTGCCTTCTTAGGTATGGCTAGCAATGTAAAGGTCACTACCCAGAAAAAGGTCATTGCATCAGGGAAATTTGGTCCCAAATGGCTGGAATCTGATGAAATCAGCTTTTCTCAAGCGAATTTTGCCATTTTAGATAACATCCACAGCTCCAAATTTTCTGTTGGCATAGCTCCATTATCTTCAGTTGTGTTACACCAGCCAGGAGTCTGGCCCAATATGCCATTTCTGGATTTGGACCCTACCTGGGATGAAAATACAAAGAGTCAGGTGATTTGATTCCAGCTTCTTAAATTTGGGAGGACGGGAGTAGATTTTGAGGTTCTGCATCAAGACTTTCTTTAATTAAAGCCCCTGAAATATCTATAGTAGTTCTCATGCCCTCCCCAGCCCTTAGTAACATGCATAAGAGAAAAATGTAATAAATAAGCTCTTTAAAAACAAAACAAAAGGCAGCAACACAAGGGTTGGAAGGTTTTACAGAATATTTAGCATATCATCTCCATCCTTACATAAGAGAGGTGGTTTTTTGTTTTGTGTTTTGTGCTTCTCAAGGAGTAGAGAACCCCTCCACCTTCCCTCCACCCCCCGGCTTTACTGACTGAAGTTCAAGGTTCTTAGGGTATGTCTGCACTGCAATTAGACAGCTGCAGCTGCCCCATGCCAGCTGACTCAGGCTTTCAGGACTCAGGATAAGGGGCTGTTTAATTGCAGTGTAGACATTCAGTCTCAGGCTGCAGCCTCAGCTCTGGAACCCTCCCACCTCACAGGGTCCTAGAGTCTGGGCGGCAGCCTGAGTCCAAACATCTACACCACAGTTAAACAGCCCCAGGCTTATGAGCCCAAGTTAGCTGACATAAGGCAGACACGGGTTTTTAACTGAGTATAGATATACCCTCAGTGGCACAGACCTTAATTCCATCCATCATGAACTAGATAGGATTCTGCTCAGTGTCCATTCATGCAACTCCTACACTTGCCAGTTCTTTAGGGTGTTTCTTCTCCAAAGGCAGAGCCCACTGCCTGCTCATTACATTTAAGAGCAAGAGAACACACCTATAATGATCTACACATTGTGAAGCAAAGCCACTGATCTGGTCAGTTTTTAAGGATTGCTGTACTGTAACAACACCTTCACAGTGATTATGGCTAATCAAATATTTCTATTGTTTGTAAATGAACATTATTTACTTGATAGTCAAAAGCCAGTTATGTTAGGGTTAATTGAGTCAGTTCTGGGGAATCAAATGTACAATGAGTCCATGTGCAAAGATTCCTTATAATTTTTTATTGATGCATGCATTCATATGTGTATTTCCTCTTTTTTTAAAAAAAAATCAAGTGGCTGAGATATCTTTAAAACTGTTAGGAAACGTGACTACAACATTTATATTGTTTGCTCTTCTTTGGTCCAGTTCCTAGCTACCAATCCAGAATTAGGGCCTTATTCTGACACCCTTACAATACTCACATCAAGTAGTACTTTACTACAGTACTCCTGTCAGATATGCCTGATGCACACCATAAAAAAGAATGTGTAGGAGCTTGGATGAATACTGAGCCAGTGATGGCAGGTTG
The DNA here is from genome assembly GCF_016161935.1 of Mauremys reevesii. Lineage (NCBI taxonomy): Eukaryota > Metazoa > Chordata > Testudines > Geoemydidae > Mauremys > Mauremys reevesii. Next base: position 73,266,028 of record NC_052630.1, read on the forward strand.
CTAAGTGATACTGCATGTGGAACACTTTCACTCTATGATTACTGGAGTCTTCCCTCTTTAGTGTATCTAAGCAACCGTTGTATCTTATGATACAATTAATCCCAATATTGAAGCACTTGTTCATGTGAATAGTTCTAGTGGTTCTAAAGAAGACCTCTTTCAATGAGAATAGGTTGCAGCATTGAGTCCCAGGTCCCCTAACTACCCCAGAGGTTGATGGGGTATCAACTGATGTTGGTTGTCATTTTGGAAATGGTATATTAACGCTTCTACTCCAGGGTGTTTAAAAATATGAGAACATTAATAATTAAAATGCAAATAATGTGTAGCTGCTAGAAACAAGATTTACACCATTTTTTTAAAAATAGAGATCTACCATATATACTCATTCATAAGCTGAATTGTTTTAGTAAAAAAGGGAAGCACCAGAGAAGGGGGTCGGTTTATGAATGGGTATAGAGAGGGAGAGGTGGGACACAGCCCCTCCCCCCAACACAGCCAGACGGAAAGAGGCAGGGACAGAGTCTCTCCCCACAGCCTCTGAAGCAGCTGTAGCTCCGGGGCTGGCAGGCTGCAGCCATGCCGCTCCACCACGCCCCCAAGAGCAGGCTGTGGCCACGCCACCAGAGCACGCTGTAGCCGTGCCACCCGGCCCAGCCCGCTGGAACATGCTGAGGCTGTGCTGCCCGGTCTGGCCCTCGGAGCAGGCTGCGGCTGCGCTGCCTAGCCTGCAGGAGCAGCTCAGCCAGGTCAGAGACATCCTCCCCTGGCCCTCCCCAGCTAAGGTGGGAAGCGATGGGATCGGGAGAGTGTGGGGGTCCCAGGCTAGGGGTAGGGTCATGTGGGTGTGGTCACAGGGGTTACTCCCCTGACTCCTAGCTTCTCCACCCAAAAACATTTCCCCACCAGCTGCTGTCCCGGCCCATCAGGGTAAGCAGCTGTCATGCCAGGACACTTTGTTTACTTAGGTTTACCTCTGTGCCTGTAGACGCTCTAGGTAAACTAAACATCTCTGCCCCCCAGCGGCTTATCCTGATGGCCTGGGTGCCAAAGTTTGCTGACCACTGAATTATAGGGTTGGCTTATGAACAGGTTATAAAAATTTTCCATTTTTACTTATCCATCTTGGGGGGGGTCGGCTTATAAACGAACCGGCTTATTTTCGAGTATATGGTATTTTAAAATTGCTGGGAAACAAAGATTTTACTTATGAAAGAAAATAAATGTAGGTGTAAGACTGAGGCCTCAATTCTGCAAAGATTTGCTCACATTTAATTCACAGACTGTGAATTCTAACACTGACTTCAATTAAACTTTAAGGGGCATAAATCTTTGCAGCATTGTGATCTATAGTAGAATACTCACTTGCTCAGTCCCATTGTGTACCTTTGGTATTCCTTTAGTCAATACTACAATGTACAGGCTTCACAAGGCTTAGTTAACCCTGGCCTTGGAACATTAACTCAGAGTGTCTTTGATAAAACTGTACGTATGCGTGTTTCATTGTAACTGTTGTTTTAACAAAACGATTTTATTTAATTGGTTGTATTTCAAAGTAATACACTGAAATAATATTTCAGCATCAACACCATGTTCCCTTTTAAAATGAAGATGTTTGATGTATGCCTTTTGCCCATGGCCAGCTAAATGTTTTAGTCAGTTTTCATCACTGCAAGCATAAAATATTAGAATATTTTAAGTGTATGAGTGATACACTCACACTAACAAGAAATTATATAAAATTCAGATGACAAAAATATTTGTATATTTGTTTTTACAGTCTTTATACGGTGCTGCAGTTTCTACTACTCCAGAATTACCTCTCTTCTATACTCCTATTGATTTGGTAGACATCAGTGTAGAAGTGGCTGGACTGAAGTTTCCAAATCCCTTTGGTCTTGCCAGTGCAACTCCAACTACTAGTTCCCCAATGATTCGAAGAGCATTTGAAGCGGGATGGGGATTTGCTCTGACCAAAACATTCTCCCTCGATAAGGTAAGGAAATATTTTAAGGCATATGTAATTTCATGGTATGTTCTAGTCATGATCTAAATGTTTTGAGAATATAAATAAGTATTAGATTCAGTCAGCTAAAAAGCTTTTAGGGTTCTATTGATATTCTACCTACTTTTCTACTATTACTACTCAGTTATTTGCTTCTGGTAGTACCCATTGAGTGCTTGGTGCTGTAGAGCAGTGCTTCTCAAAGCCGGTCTGCCGCTTGTTCAGGGAAAGCCCCTGGCAGTTTGTTTACCTGTCCCGTCCGCAGGTTTGGGCGATCGCGGCTCCCACCGGCCACGGTTCACTGCTCCAGGCCAATGGGGGCTGCGGGAAACCGCGGCCAGCACATCCCTCAGCCCAAGCACTGCTGTAGAGTCCAAACAAGGTACAGCCTTCATTGCAAAGCATTCCCAGTCTAAAAGAGACAAAATGAACAGATAGACAAAGTATAGCAAGAGAGGGTTCTGATTGCTTAATCAAGGGGGAGGTTAGTCTACTTTTGATAAAACAATGTTTGATAACAATTTGTTTCTATTTTGCTGATAATACATATAGACTATCCCCATTTAACCGGCAGCCTTACCATTACTAATAAGCTAGTTTCTTTTAGGAATCATAATGGAAATGGGTCTTCAGGCAGGATTTGAATTGAACAGCTCACAAAGACCTTTCCACATGTAAGGGCTATCAGGATGAAGTCAAAGAAATGATTGTGTGAGCAATGGATTTATGTATCTATGTAGCTGTTGGAATCACTAGGGGAGTTTAGAAATGGTAGCAGTATAAGATAAGACAGAAAGATGGGGAAGAGCAGGGCTTTACTGAAGGCCTGGAATGCAAGGACAAGAAGCTTGAATACGAAGCAGTAGGAGAGCAGAAGCTAGTGTAAGACGAGGTCAGAGTGATGGCCAAGGAAGATGATCTTAATGACAGTATTTTGTACATATTGGTAGTGGGTACCATGGGTGTTAGGCCAAGAGAAGGAGGAGGTTGTAGCAATCAAGGGAAACTGAGGGACTGAGCAAGAATTTTAACTGTAAACACTGAAAGAAAAATACAAATCTTAGAAATGTTTTGGAGGAAGAGGCAACATGGCTTTTGGACATGGCTTGACTGTGTGGGGAAAGGAAGAGGGAGGAGTCAAATATGAACCCCAAGTTGCAGGTCTGAGTAGTATGGAGCATGGTTGTGGCATTGAAAAGCAACAGAGAATAGGATGGGCTTGAAGAGAGCTTGGAGGAAAGATAAGGAGCTCAGCGTTGGCCATGTTAAGTTTCCTGTGGCAGTGAGAAGATGTCAGTGAGGCAGCTGAGATACAGAATTGGATGGATGGGGACATATCAAGAGGAAAGAGGCAAATTTGTGAGGCATCTCTGTAGAGACGGTAGTTGAAGTAATATGCGTGAATGAGATTATCCAGAAAGAGTGTAAAGTCAGAAGAGAAAGGGAGCAGTGAGTGTGTCCTACCATGCTTCATTACAAAATATGTGTGGCCAAAATTTGATCTCAGTCATATAACCAGTATGAAGTAACTCCATAGAAGTCATTGCTACTTTGGATTTATACCTAAGTAATTGAAATCCAGAACTGGCCCATGGAGTACAACACATGTAGACATTTTTCTTATTGAAACATTTTAAGGGAAAAGGTTTAATTGAAGCATACCCTGCCATCAGTGTTTGCACAGAACTCCCCGTTAATTTCAGTTAATTCAGTGCTTAAATTGATGGCAGGATCCAGCCAATACTGAGAATTGTTTATTAATCAGATATGCCTACAGCCTTGTTACCTGGCACCGTGACTATATCAGATCTCATATGTTAAACAGGTTAGTATTTGGGTAGGCTTCTTTGGAGGAACACACGTTACAGGAAGTAGTGTTGGCCTTTCACTACATGGCACTTTTGTCAGATTCAGTACTGAACCAGTGACATATCATGGGGCTCCTGTAGTCATTGTGCCGCTGGAGGTGAGGCTTTTGCTTGATGTCTTTCAGATCAAATGTTCAGTAAAACCAAGGTTCTGAAAGTAGTCATTGAAGATCCCATGGTATTATTTTAATATAAGGAAAAGGAGGTTGAGCAAAGTGCCCTTGACTCATTCAAACTTGGATTATTAGAATCTACCTAAGTAAATTTCCCTGGAAGTCTTATTTTGATACAGTATTATTCATTTCTGGCCCTAAGCTCTGGAGTAGCATTGCTGTATGCTATAGAACAATTGTCATGTCCCACCCAAGAGCTGGCTGAAGTGATTTTTATACGATTATATTCTTTACAATAACTCTCAGAGGTGTTGAGCCTTAATGTTTGTGATGTGCTTTGAGATACAGAGATGTTAGGGGCAAAAAGAAATGCAATTGTTTCTATTTATGTAAACAAAATGTTAATGCTATTAAACTACTAACAATATTTCAAATAGGAAGACAAGTTCAACAGTTCTTATTTCAACAATGAGTATTACACAGAGACTCAGTCTGTTTAACATTTGAACAAATAATCACAATTTAGTCTGGAATAATATAGGTCAGTATAATGTACAATTGTCTTTGATCTGTTTGTTTAGTTAGCTTCTGATTACACTGATATAAATCCTGTTCAATGTTCAGAAGGAGCTGGAGACTCTTGGCCTGTAGAACAAGTGTAAGTGGAGGTTATGTGTGGGCACAAGTAAAACTGTGTGTTACTCCTCTGCATGGAGTGGAAGACTCAGACTTGGCTTTATGCACCAATTTACTTATCATAGAATTATAGAATCTCAGGGTTGGAAGGGACCTCAGGAGGTCATCTAGTCCAACCCCCTGCTCAAAGCAGGACCAAACCCAACTAAATCATCCCAGCCAGGGCTTTGTCAAGCCTGACCTTAAAAACCTCTAAGGAAGAAAATTCCACCACCTCCCTAGGTAACCCATTCCAGTGCTTCACCACCCTCCTAGTGAAAAAGTTTTTCCTAATGTCCAACCTAAACCTCCCCCTCTGCAACTTGAGACCATTACTCCTTGTTCTGTCATCTTCTACCACTGAGAACAGTCTAGATCCATCCTCTTTGGAACCCCCTTTCAGGTAGTTGAAAGCAGCTATCAAATCCCCCCTCATTCTTCTCTTCTGCAGGCTAAACAATCTCAGTTCCCTCAGCCTCTCCTCGTAAGTCATGTGCTCCAGCCCCCTAATCTTTTTTGTTGCCCTCCACTGGACTCTCTCCAATTTATCCACGTCCTTCTTGTAGTGTGGGGCCCAAAACTGGACACAGTACTTCAAATGAGGCCTCACCAGTGCTGAATAGAGGGGAATGATCACATCCCTCGATCTGCTGGAAATGCCCCTACTTATACAACCCAAAATGCCATTAGCCTTCTTGGCAACTTACTCTCATACATGTTGGGTAACAGAGGATTTGCTGGTGGGAGAGTGTTGGCATGTCCAAGAAGACATGGGCTTAAGCATTATCTTCAGAAAGCAAATGAAATCAGCTTTACCTGGCATTTACATACAATGCTCTGCACCTGCTCTGTGCAGGCTCAACCCTCTAATGTTCATTTTTATATATGGTAAAGGTAAGTCAACACTGGAATAAAAAACCTGTGGCACAGCCACAGCTGGCCCTGCTCAATTGACTCAGGCTTGAGGGGCTCAGGCTGCAAGGCGTCACATTTAGACATTGAGGTTCGGGCTGGAGCCGAGGCTCTAGGACCCTCTCATCTTGCAGAGTTCCATGGCTTGGGCTCCAGCCTGAGCATGAACATTTACGCTGCAATTTTACAGCCCCGCAGCCAGAGCCTCATGAACCTGAGTCAGCTGACCCAGGCCAGCCATGGGTGTTCAATTGTTGTTTGGACACACACTCAAGAGCCAAGCATAAAGTAGCCTCTGTGGCTATGGAGAGTTCTGCAGCAGCAGAAATGGTTCCCTCTTGCAAAATCTATGTACCTCTTAGTAGTGACTATATAATGCAATTCCAGCATCATATGGCTGCCAGTGACTTCCTCTGTATCAGAGATATAGTCTGTGTGCCAGCACCAGGGAATGACAATGGTGTCCTTTGGTACTTTATTAAAAATGAGTGAGGTGAGGCAGATTCCTAAGTTGACAACGGTCATGGAGTGCAGTCAGAGAGAAGAGCAGGGTGACAGTGAGAGAGATGGAAAAAGAGTAAGTTGCATCTAAAGCCTTAGCCCCAGAAGGAGGGAGAAGGCAGGAGCCAAGATGAAGACTTGTGGCACTTGGAAGGCAAGGGCCTCAATGTACATAAGCTTTACTTCCTCTGCAAGCAGCTCATCAATTTACCAGCATGGGGTACTGCGTCTTTTTTTCCTTTTGGTTTGACTTTGTGCAGAAGGCCAGTATGTCTCTAGACAGGTCGCACCAATAAATGTGGCCCTCCAAGCCTTGGGCAGCACAGAAGAATGGGTGTACATTTTTTTTGGCCAGAATTCCATTCTAGAACACCAGGGCAGCCACTCCTACAACAAGGTGGGAGCCATCCAAGGGTTTCTGTATCCCCTCTTACCCAAGGATTTTTGGACAGCAGATCTGCAGGCATGGTGCCACAGATGATGCGTCGGTTCCTCCAAACCCAGAGCTGCTCTTGCCTCTCCCCTACAGTACCCTATATGCCACAGAGAGCAACAGCACTACTCCGTGTCATGTAGTATTAGGCCTCCCCCCAAACATTGCTCCACTCCCTGTACTGCAGAACCACAGTTGTTCCACTGTGCCTAGGGCCTTCTGTTTGTGGTGTATAGGATTCATCCCTATGTGCATCATGACATGTGTTCTTGTGCAGTATCACATTATAATTGTAACATACAGACAATCTAATGTAAGTCATATCTGAAATTCTCTCAGAACATTTATTTGCTTAAATAGATGCTACGGTAAATATTTTAGAAGGCACATGTTATTACAGTGTAAAACAGGTGTTAATTATAAACTATTGGATTGTGATATATAAATATATGTATATAAATGTAAAATTCATGGATGTTTACAAAAGCAAAGTACAGTATATCTGTGAATATCTGTACTAATTAATATCAAGTAGTTCTGATCTTTTAAAGAAACAGGGATCACTAATTCTAAAGCAGATTCTCACTGGGCAAGGAAAACAACAGAGAACAAATATGCCCATTAAGCACACTCTCTTCCTTGTCCAGCTATACTGAAAGAAGGACAGGAGACACTTGATATGGATTTAATCAGGCCGCAACTTTATTATTACATGTCTGAGACCGCTTGGCAGATAAAAGTGTACAGTGCAGGTAAACCCTGTTTATCTTGTAATTACCCGGGGGGAGGGCTTCCACCAGCTCCCCCTCTTTTTTCCATCCAGGTCCCTCCAGCTAATCCATTGCCGGGACCTTACCATCCACCCCCCATTGTAGGAGGGGTAAGGTGGCCTATAGGAAGGAGGGGGGGGGTTCAACCCTAGGAGCTCCAAACCCCACACCATCCCGTTCCTTTAACCAGCACCTCCTTTTTAAGTCCTTTACCTGGCTATTTATCTGGTCACTGGGTGCCTTCCCTATGGAGTACCTGCACTGGACATCTGCCCCCACACTTACCAAATAAGTTGCAACATATAGCCTACCATCTTTTGTGCTCACCATAATAGGTGTTCCCTAACACCCTCTGTGGGGAAGGCGAAAAGAACCCATTCTACCAAAGCCAATAAGGTGGTGAGGGAAAAACTCCTTCCCAGCCCCCCTAAAAAGGAGCGACTAGCACAATGCCCACAGCAGGTTCAAACCACTAGTGAAAGTAAAACCCATGTCTTACCGGCACAGGGGGAGAAGGGTGGGCACCAACTAAGGGGTGCACTTAACCTCCCGACATGACCCTCCATGTGACTCTTCACCGCCCCTCCCCTCCCAGCCAGGGGCCCCCACACTCTTCCCGTCCCCCTTCTGCATCCATCCTGTGTTACTGAGGGTGGAGGTGAGGGACTCTGTCCTCCTCCTGCTGCACTGGAGACAGGGCTAGGGGGGTGAGGCAGTGACGGGGGGGCAGTACAGCTGCCAGAGGAGCTGCCAGCATTCTGCTCCTTTCCCTGCTGCCACTCCCAATGGGGAAAGGAGCAGAACCCCCAGCCCTCTCCTCCGGCTGAGTTGTTGCTGTGTTTTTCTGGCCTACTTGCACTACCGGTTCAAACCCACCTGATAATCACACCTCAAGAGGAGGGAGGCTAAGTGCTGCCTTGACTGCACTACCGTCTTCCTCTGACAAGCCTGGAAAACGCCCCCTCCTGCTTTCAGTACAGGGTGGTCATTCTCTTCTCTTTCCCCCAGACTTACTTCCCTCCCTAAGGTCTGGCTGAAATACTATTTTGTCTTATTCAGAGCTTCTGTGCTTCAGAGTTACTATGTATAAATTCTGTTCGTAAGAAGTTAGAGAAAAAAGGTGGAGGGAAGGAGAAGATAAAATAAAGTCCACATAAAGAATTCAGTTACTAATAAACCTATTTAAAATACATTTACCTATATTCATATACCAATCATTACTACTTTCAGAACCATTTCTGAAAAGCAGATAGCTACCTGCAATGGGAGAAATCTCTTAGCTTAATTAAAAAGAGTATCATCTGGTGATAATTCTTAATAAGTCTTGATACATTGGAGGGCTTTTTTTTTCTCTATCTGGATATTGCACCATACATAGAAATGGAATTTCTCTTAAATCAAAATCTATAGTCAGAAAATTTATAAAAGACTGTTCTTTAATTATTTTTAAATGAAAAGTTGAGACATCTACTGTTCTATCTACATTAGAATTCATTTTTAATATATTCTATTGAAGAGTTTGTATCAACATTTGTAATTTTTTTTAAACTATGGATTCAATTGTTGTGATGGTTTCCTCACTTCACTGTATAACTAAAGGAGCAAGAGAAAAAAAACAGAAGTGGAATGGCAGAATGTTCACTTTGATTTTTAGATGCTTCCTTCACTTGTAAAAATTTAATTCTGATTAATCAGAGACATCTGTCTTTACTCTGTTGTGACATGCATTGATTTGTGATGCTGTCACTTTCAATAACCTAGAAGCAGTTGCCTTTATTAGGAGTACCAGCAGAAATAAATGTGTAGACTAACTTCATTCTAAACCTCCAATATTTTTTCACTTTGTATGCTGCAGGTTGCATTGCCAGTTTTAAAAACAGACTAATGATTAAAAGTGAATTAAATTTCAACTAAAACATTATACTGCATGAAAGTTTTTACTCATCAATTTATATCTGTACAATACATAGTAATAGATTCTACAATATATTTTCACAAACCATATCTAAATGAAGGATGTTGTATATTGTGCATTAATTTGACCCAGAAGTACTACATTTCTGCATGCTGTTATTACACACACTGATTCATGCTTCAGCTAGTTGAGTATGTGTACATTTGTACTCCATGTACCTCTCTTTCTAATTATAGGTGGTAAAACTGTGTTTCAGTGACATATTGTTTTCCATAACATTAATATTTCACTGACGTGAACCTGTGTTTAAAAACATATATATATTTTTGAATGATATTACAACACAGTAATATAGATTAAAGTAGTTATATGTATGGTGCCAAGCCAGAAAACTATTTAAGATGTATTAAAATGCAGAACCTTGACATTTGAAATTCTCATGTTCTTAATATGACAAAGGTTATTCTGTGGAGTTTTGCTATAATATGAAATATTAATATTTCACAATACAGTTTTGATGAAGTACAATTTACCTAGCTTGCATATGATAAAGAAATTAAATGCTTACCAAGGGAGTTCAGCGAGAATTAGAGCCCTGCCTGAACATCTGCTTGAAATTTTATTATCCTGTCCTACTGACAGAATCCCTCCCTCATTGTTTTTCTAGATTGACAGCTGAATATTGCATTGATTTCTACAGCAAATATGTTTAGGTGAACTATGTTTCCTTTTTTAGGAATTTAGAACATGCTTTTGATTTTCATCCTATAATTTTTTTATATGCTCCTGACATTTGTAGATGCCAGATTGAGGTCTAGTATGCTGTAGCGAAGATAGACCATTGACTTGCTGCGAAATGCCAGTTGATATCTCAGTAAACAGAAATATTACTATTCTTTATTGTGTGGCCTGTATGGGCTTTCTTTGGGGAGACAAATGATCAGATTGTTAATGTCAAATATAAAAAAGATGGTTTGCCTTTCTACTAAATAACATCAAGGACAACTTTTATTAACTACATTCTTGAACAAAAAAACCCCCAGCATTTTACAGGATTTCTTAGCACGCACAGCTTGCCTGTGACTTGAATTATGTATTGTTTTACAAATGCTCAAATGATTCTGAAAATATAAACTGTGAATTTGAGAAGAGTTGCAATGAGGAATATTACATTCTATGGCCAACTGACTGATTTTTAGATTTAGATTTTTAAAGTATAGCAAAGATTAAAAAATGAAGTAAAAATTATCCTGGGGACATAAAATAATATGCAATTATTATTAAACAACTCACTATGTCTAAAAGATTCTATTTAACTTGTATATTTAAATAGGGAAATGTTACTCAGTTACAAAGAGAAGACGTTCATGCTGAAAATCTGAGCAAAAGGCAGGAAAAAAGTCTTTTGCATAATCTTTCAGTAGCTCATTTCCCTGGTAGAATCAGTTTAAGGGCCAAATTCTCTGCTGTGCCTAGCTTTAGCCCAGCCCTGGCTTGCTTTTTAAGGCATGTTAGAGGCTGAACTCAATTCAACTCAACTCTTTAGCGGCGCCAAAGATCATAGTGCCAGCTGAGGAATGGCAGAGAGCTCTGCATTCCGGCTAATGCCACACCCTCTCCCCCGTACCCCTCTTACACCAGGAGTTGCTGGGGCATGACATAAAGGCCACCTGTGTCACCTCTAAACCCATTGGGATGTAAGAGGATGTAGCCTGGCTCTTGCATACCTATAGCAGCACTATGGAAGTCGAGGGACCAGAGATTCTATCTGTGAATATTTAGTGTATTGGGTATTTAAAAAGGAGGAGGACCTAAATTCATCCCTGGTGTAACTCCACTGAAGTCTTCCTCCTACTGAGGTGTAAGTATTGATCCTACTCCTTGAAGTCAATGGAAGGGGGGGGTGACTATAGGCCCATGTTTTTAAGGATAATTTTTACCATTAATGAGTCAGATTATATTCTCTACCATTTTGAAGCACTGAAGATAGTGGAATATGTTTGTAAAAAAGCAGAATTCAGAAGTCCTTTAAAGAAAAGAAAAATCCCCATTTGTAGAATGAATTTCTCATGGTGGCATTTACAGTTTTATGAACCCAAATAGCCACATCCTGGTGATTTTGAAATATTTTGCAACTGCTGGACAATGGGATGCACACAGCACAAAACCCACAGAGAGGAACTCTGCTATTCCCATAGGAAGATGTACAACTCCATGACAACTCTGCAATGGAACACAAAGTGGGATGTGGCATGTCAGTAGTCAGTGAATCTGCACACATCATAGCTCCACAAGGAGTGGGATGCCAGGCTGCATATCCTATTTGTCTTTCTTCCCCACACTGAACCTAAAGTAGCAGCCTAAGCCAGTGTGCTGGTTACTGTAAATTGGGACTGAAGATTCAGTCCCTGAGCCCTGTGCATTTTGAGCACATTTTTCTTTTTCCCAGGTTTTGCTCAAAAAGCCCAAATGCCTGGCATGAAGATGACCTCCTCAAGGCTGCAAGCAAAACTGACTATCAGTGGCAAGTTGTGTATATTTTTAAAAGTAGTGAACAGTTTCCTGGATTATTTAGTTTTGAATAATGCTTTTTAGGTTATGTATTTTCTTTCATTTAATCAGTGGTTAAGGCCAATGGGCGAAATTCACCAGACAGAGTTTTATTCACTTACACAAAGTCTAAATTTGGCCTTTAAACTTCAATCTTGAAAGCCTTTGGCAGCTTATAAATCATACTACATTCTAACAGAAGAGTTCATATATTTGAATGAGACTGATTCTGCTCTCACTTATACTGGTGTAAATCAAGAGCTATTCTAGTGAAGTCCATGGAAGTACGGTACATCTCTGTAAAACCATTTATGACAGACCCAAACCAGTGGAGTACAGGAATCTGGTAGAAGGCAAATATACTGGTCACTGGGTGAGTAGTTTTCTGTTCCCTGAGTGACCAGAGCAGGGGCTGTACTAGAGTAATCAAGAACTTGCTAGAACCAATTAAGGCAGACAGGCTGATTAGAACACCTGCAGCCAATCAAGGCAGGCTAATTAGGACACCTGGGTTTAAAAAGGAGCTCACTCCACTCAGGTGAGGGGAAGCCAGAGGATAGGAAGTGTGTGTGAGGAGCTGGGAGTGAGAGGGTGTGCTGCTGGAGGACTAAGGAGTACCAGCGTTATCAGACACCAGGAGGAAGGTCCTGTGGTGAGGATAAAGAAGGTGTTTGAAGGAAGCCATGGGGAAGTATCCCAGGGAGTTGTAGCTGTCATGCAGCTGTTACAGGAAGTACTATAAACAGCTGCAATCCACAGGGCCGTGGGCTGGAACCTGGAGTAGAGGGCAGGCCTGGGTTCCCCCCAAACCTCCCAACTCCTGATCAGACACAGGAGGAGTTGACCCAGACTGTGGGGAAGATCACTGAGGTGAGCAAATCTGCCAATAAGCGCAGGACCCACCAAGGTAGAGGAGGAACTTTGTCACACATTGTTATGAGAATCTAGTATTGAATGTTCTGCTAAACACATCATCAATGCATAGGGTCCAATCCTGCCAGATACCTTCACTAAATACTCCCAATGACTTCTGTAGGAGTTTCATGTGAGTAACAATGCTGCAATCTGTCCTACATAATATATGCCATGCTCGAAATGGAAAATGTTCAATAAAGATGCAATTGAATAATTCAGTAGCATTAGCAACACATGTAAATCATTACAATTAGCTAAATCTTGGTTAAAAGTCCCAAGCATTTACCAACAACTTCCTTTTTTAAAAATCATCTCAAACTAAACAAGCTGGATATTCTTGTATTACCTTTGTATAAAATAACTGATTCTTCCTAAAGTATATGCCAAGGTGTTTTTTTTCCCCTAAAATGGTTACCGTGGGTCTAGTTTACCAAAGTGCTGAGCACCTGCAGATCCTGTTGACTTAATTTGGAGTGTTCAGTGCTTCTGAATATCAGGACCAGTTAAGGTGACCAGATAGCAAGTGGGAAAAATAAGGACACTTTTTTTTTTTCAGGGGAAGGAGCAGCCGGTATAGTTGCCTATATAAGACAAAGCTCCTGATATCAGGACGTCTGGTCACCCTGAGCCCAGTATCTTGAAAAACACAAATATGTAAAATATTAAATTTTGCAGATCACAATTGATCAGCTACAGTAAATTCATATCCTATAGGGAGACTTACAGCAATCTTGACAAAACCTGAAATAATATTCTATAACAAGGGATTTCAGTTAAAAATACGGGATCTACATATGGTAGAAATTAACAGGGCTTATTTCTGAAATTTAGAATTTTTTTTATTTTAATTTTCTTAGTTCAACATTTTGTTGAACATTTCCACATTTTCATGTCCATATCGAGTCACCTATCCTGCAAATGCTTAGACAAATGAGTAGTTCCGTTGACTTAAAGTTAAGCAATTGTATAAGTGTTTGCATGGCTAGGGACTAACATGTTTTTACTTTGTATCATTTTAGCACTAACCTTAATTTTAAAATGAGTTGTAATGTAAAAGTATTTGTCTCCTTTTGGTTGAATTATTTTTCTTTCCAGCCATATTTTTTTTCTTCCCTCTCTTCTGGTCTGTTGCTTCCCTTCTCTTCTGATCTTGTCTGTTGCTTCTGTTTGTTAACAATGTTTAACCCCCTACATCTTTACTCTCTCTGCTGACCACAGAAAAGAAGGAAAAATAATTAAGTGACTCATGTGACAAAGGAGATGGCCTAGATGTTGCTTTTAGCCATAGTCTCTTCTGCAAACTCAGCTACCCAAGTTTTCCTTGTTTCATCCAGCCACTTTCAGACTGCCATACCCATGGGCAGTCAGAGAACTTCCTTGTCCATCCCATCAGGTGTATTATGGAGAGAAAACATGCCCCCTAATTGAATGCACAATACATTCCACACAATGGAGCAGATAATACCTGTTGGAATATTGTGCCAGTTTAAACTGTGATTTTAAACTGATTTATTCATAGTGGTTCAAAACCCTCTGTGGGTACACTTAACTCAAAGTAAACCTGGTGTAAATTGATTCAGTTTGCACTGGTAAATTTACAGGCATAAGCTAAACTGATATAACTAGTTTTAAAATGATATGTGTATCCACACAGTGGTTTTCAGTGATTTAACTAAATCTGTTTTCACACTGATTTTATTGAAGTCAGTGCAGTTTCTGTGTGTAGACTAGATGCTTTTCTGCAAATTTATGTCATTCCTCTTAACTCTTGAGTAATTTTCCAAATGAATTAGGCTAAACCAAATTAAGGCCACTTTAATTCTGAATGTGTGTGTCCATGTAGGAGTTTAATGCTGTTTAACTAATTCACTTTTAATTCATATCTTCAGCTTATTTGGATTAATTTTCCTGAATGTCCTCAAGGAGACAAGCTTGCACTGACTTCAATAACATTGGTGTGAAAACTGATTTAGTTCATCAGTGAAATCATATCAGTGTAAAATCAGTGTAAGGCATAGGAAAACCAAGCCCTTGCTCTTGTACATTCTTTGCTGGCACACCTGATACTGACATTGGTGGTTTTACTCCGGGTTGTCATTAGTGGGAGAGCAAAATGAAGTCCCATATTTTTTAAAAGACCTGAAGCACTGCTTATGTTAAAATAACTATAGCTAAAGTAATGTATTGTTAGTTCATTCTAAACAACACTTCCCACCAATCTTCAATTCTGATTCGCAACTTTCATTATTGTTTATCAAAATATTAATATAATGTGGTCATGGATTCTGGAGTCTATCACAGTCAATGTGTGTGGGATTTGTGTGTGTAAATCCCACTGTTAATGATAACAGGAGGTAAATATGTAGATCCCTTACACCAGGTCCAGAGCAGTCATACAAAATACCACAGTCATAGCTAAATACAATTTATAATCCATAGAAGAAGGAAAAAACAATCTTAATGTTGCCTTAGCCATGTGCATTTTAATTGTGTTTAATTACACTATCACATAAAATTTCTCAAATGATACAATCAAGGACATACAACCTTAGATTCATATGTGTAACACCTTGTCATTTTTGTTCCATTTATATCCATTTTACTTATACTGATATCATTGTGTTATGCCCCAGTATATATCTGACTTTTTATATCACAAAGGTAATCTAACTACAAAGTACAGACTTGAAATTCAGAGTATAAATATAAACATAAGTAAACATAAACATAAAACAGTAGCTACAAAACTAACTTAGCTACATATTTAGATACCATCTACCAGGAAATTTTCACTGTAACTCCATATTGTATACTTAATATGTAGTAAATTGTGCAAATACATTTTACTATGTATTTTTTCTATACATTACTGCCAGTGCCTCTGTTTCTCTGGCTTCTGTTATAATTTAATGCACTGTAAAGGGTTTTACATGAAATTGTCACACTAAAACATGCTCTAAGTAAAAAAGACATAACGGTTTCCCTAGTTTCTTATTTCAGCAGGTGGCCTTCTAGTACTAAAAAATTCAAGCTGGTAAACAGTTCAATAAATGGACAAGCTACATATTGATTTTTCTCTAGTTATGTAATAATATTCACTTCTTTTTGTCCAGAACTCTGTTGTACAGGGGTTTGAGAGTGCTAGAAACATGGTGGTGGTGGTGTATTGGAATGTGCAGAGTAGGGAAGGCTGTCACAGCAGTCAATAAGATCTGAGAGGTGTTGACTAATTGCCTGCTAATTACACAGTAAATTGTCTAATTAAGCTGATGGTTAATTAGGGTACGCTTGCACAGCAGTCTTGTGGAATTTTTGTCTGATGTCTGGGAAGCAGCTTGTGTAATTGGCAAACTGGTAAGGACTGGCAGAGAACATGACTAGAAAGCGCACTGCCAGTAGATGACAGAATAAGGATGCATTTGAACAAGGGTTGTCAACAAGAGTTGTCATGTGAACACTGAGGATTTTGTTAGCCTTCTACAGCTATATGGCAGTGGGCAAATTAAGAAATGTATCTAAAAGCTCTGGAATCTCTGAATAAAATAAGGCTCAAGTTTTTAATTTTAAGAAATTAGTGGTTTGCTGTTTTCATGTTTTATCCATTATACGAGTTTATATATAAAAATGCACATTGTGCACTTTTATTGGACTTTCCGTAAGACAATGTTTAAAAATCAAAATAGATGCAAAAGTATACCGCAATTACACTGTTGTGCAAGTGTATTCACATTGTGTGAAATGTATTATAATAAAATGTTGTGAAGGGTCAACCACTAGAGTGAAACTAAATCATTTAAACAGACATTTGAACATTGTTATTGCACTGTTATAATATGAATATGTCTTACTACTGTTTTTTACAAAATGATGTGATTCTCAAGCTCATAGTTCATGTGTATGAGCTATGCATAAATATAGTATGATTACTGAAACAGTCCAGATTCCATCCTAACAGCCTTCTGTTGCGATTTTACTATTATGGATACACAATATTCTTTATTTTAGAAAAAAAAACTACTTTTCAAAATTCTAGTTAAAGTGCTATGCACTGTATAAGCAAAATCAGGCTTTAGTAGGCCTGATTCAAGGCGCATGGAAATTAATAGGAAACTTCTTCAGGGCTGAAACATACATGCTGAGGTGAGGCCCCCCACGGAAAATCATTTAAGCCCATGTGAGTCCCAATAAAATAAATGGGCGTACTGACATACTTAAAGTTAAGCACATGCTTAAGAGCTTTGCAAAATCAGGGCTTTGGCATCATGCAAGGTCGAGCCCTAATGCAGTGCACAGATTTAATTTAGTTTTATGTACACCACTACCCCATTATAACGCGACCCGATATAACACGGATTCGCATATAGTGCAGTAGCAGCGGGGCTCCAGCGGTGCTTTAAAGGGTCCAGGGCTCCGGCTGCTGCGGGGAGCCCAGGGCCCTTTAAATCACCGCTGGGGCCCTGCCGCCGCTACCCCGGGGCTCCGGCAGCAGGGCTGCGCTAGCGATTTAAAGGGCCTGTGCTCCCTGCAGCGGCCGGAACCCTGGGCTCTTTAAATCACCGCTGCAGCCCTGCCACCGCTACCCCGATATAACAGCGTTTCACTTATAACGCGGTAGGGATTTTTGGCTCCCCACCACCGCGTTATATCGGGGTAGCGGTGTATTAGCAAAAAATAAACAAACAAAACCCTTCAAAGGCATCATGGTACTGAACACAGAAAACCCAAACATTCTAAATTACATTTTAAAAAGATATATAATTTCTTCAGAATAATTATTTGTATTTAATATAATTTAGCATGCCTAGTAATTGCTTCATAGTCACAGCTATGAAATATGATCTTGAGGGTCCTCATCTATTGATTTTTGCATATACACAGTATATAATAATTCATACAAATAATTCCCCTTTCTGGAGGAGTGGAGTGGTTTATCTTCACTATGTATCATAGAGTAATAGAACAAATTCAGAAATTAACATGGCTGGTGAGACTATTTAATTTTCTTCAGTCAAACTATAAATTATATGTTACCTAACACCTGGCAAAAAAGGTGGTAACCAGTTAATAAAGTGTAATAATCAAGCTGGAGAAGACCATAACATTTTTATTGTAAGGGATTGTGTCATTGGAACTCCTTCCATTCTGTGACTGTTACTTCTCTCTCCCTGAATATGCACAGCTAGTGCTGTGGCTCTGTATTGTAAGCTTCCCTTGCAAAACTGTGGAATACTCTATACTACTGTGGAATACTGTATACTACTGTGGAATACTGTTTATGGGAATTCTGTCATTATTCTATGAGACTTTGCTCAAATATTTTTTCCTTGGAAAAATATTTGAGCAAAGTCTCATAGAATAATGACAGAATTCCCATAAAGCCATCCATCCATCATCAGGGCTCTACACAGCTAATTCATGAGGTCAGCAACTCATTTCCTTTGAGGAGGTGACACATGTAGTTTTCCTCTTTTGTCAATATTTGCACAATAAAGGATGATAGTTGAATTAGATTCCGATTCTTTGCATAAAATCAAAGAGAGGATCAATTCTTTGATCAATCCAAAGGGTCCTGATAAGGGCACACTGGCTGGCAATAAAATTTGATAACTCCTTTAAAACAAAAAGCCTTTAAAAATATATATATTCAAGTTCACTGGCAAATCCAACATATAAATTTAATTCTGGGTTGAACTGAAAATTATATTTTTTAATGTTTGTCAAATTATTGTTTTGAATTGAACAAAACATTTCATTTGAGCCAAACAAACAAAATGTTTCATTTCAACTTTGAGCAATTATTTTTATATTTAAAAAAAAAATAAAAGGAAATTTCCAAACAAAAAGTTGTTTCAAATTGAAAAATCCAAATGTTTTGTTTTGAAAATGTCAAAACAAACATGTTCATTTTGGGGGGATTTTTGTAATTTTTGCCCCAACCAAAACAATTAAGCAAAATCAACATGAATTCATGACATTTTCCAGTGTATTTGAATATGAATCTCCCCTCTGCCCAAAATCTTCACTCATTTCTACTGGTTTCTTTGCTGTTTGAGAAGCCCTTCACCTTGGAAGGTCTGTTAGTAGTGGTAAGTCAAATTTTATCCCATCCCCAATTTCAAATGCATTTTTCCTTATTTTTTCACGGGAAGTGTTCCGTCATGTGTATAAGAAACTGTTTTTTAAATCTTTGATAGAAGAATGTTGGAGCTCACTCTGCCAGTTTGCCATCAGACTACAGAAACTGAAAGCACACATGGCAATCATCATATTTACTTTCATTTTCTCTAGTGTGGCACCAAATGGAGGTGTTGCTCATGCATTTCACTTTCTGAAGCCAGAATAAGTGTTCAGAGGATAATTGTTCCTTTTTTGCATCTTTCAAAAGGAACTTTTGGCATATTCTAAAATGAACCATGATTTAATAATTCATGAGAAGACTGAGAAAGGTGAAGCTGGTAATTCATGTAATATAGTTAATGTATTATTTTTCATTCTAAGATACAAAACCCAACTGCAACATCAGTGTCTTGGAATAACAACAAAAAGTTATTTTGTAGCTGAATTGCTGCTCCTACAAAGTGTGAAGTAACTCCTAATTTCTCTAGAAACCATTGCTAAAATTATTCATATTTTTGCAAGCAGTTATAAAGCTCTCATAATTTTATTGTCTATGCACAAGTTGTTTAGACTGAAAGCAAAAACATTTCCCAAGTACCAATTAACAAATTTTCCCCCAGTGCAAAGCACCTCACCTGTCCCCTTTCTTAACTATACCTTATCTTTAAATATCATAGAAACAGAAACTCATGTCAGCAAACTGGCATTCTCAGATGCATATTAGGTAACTGCTTCTTCTCTTTGGGTGTGCCCTGCTGTGGGGTTCTGTAGGGTTCCATCTTGTCACCCCTCTTAAGGAATGTATGTGGGTATTAGAAGGAATAAGCAAAGAGACATGGGTTGAAATGTGTTCAGTGTGCCAAAACTCATCTTCATACCTTTCAGCTGGAACAGTCCTTGCATTATTCAGCGTTTGGGGAAAACACAGGCATAGAAGACAGCAAGCTGGGTGAAATGCCAATTCAAACATGACAGAGGTGATGCTGGTTAGTTGAGAGAAACATCTAGTGGATATGTCAGGAGAAATATCAGCCCCTTTGACTGAGGGTGTGTGTCAACCAGTTGTGAATGAGGTTCACAATCTAGGGATGTGATTAGACTCCCCGCTGCTATTAGAAGATCAGGCAGCAGCCTCAGCTAGGATGGCTTTTTCAGCTTCTCACAGCCAGAAGACTGCATCTATTTCTTTTGGATGCGGACCTGACAACAGTCATCTATACATTTGTTACTTCAAGATTAGACTACTAAGGGGGGTGCCTTCTTAAATCTATCCAGGAACTGCAGCTCGTGCAGAATCTGGTGGCCTACTTATTAAGTAGGGTGTCAGTTTGTGAGCATATTGAAGCAGTGTTCTCTGATCTGCACTGGCCACCTACTGGTTTCCAGGTTGAGTTTGCGGTTTTATTCTAGTTGTACCTAGAAAGCCCTAAATAGCCTGATTATCTAAGAGATCATCTTTCTCCTTACCACCACAGTTGTGGTCAGTGGATGCACAGTGCTAACGTTCCACTGGTGCAAAAGAGAAGGAAGCTGCTGGAGAGAATTTACCAGATGGCCCCACACCTTCAGAGCTCTTATTCCTTCACTTTGGTCCATAATGACCTGAGAACCTGCTGCAAGATTCATCTCTTTTCTTAGTTCTCATGAGGTTTGGAAAAGGGTGAAGCTGGGATTCTGGTGGGGATTTTGCTGATGGAATTTATTATTATATTTAGTTTCTGCAAGGGGTAGTGCTTCTGGTAGTCAATTGATGACTCTATTATGTATAAATTGTACTTTTAAGAGTTTGTCATGGTTGCCCAGAATCTGAAATGGGCATTCTTGTATGCAGTTAATACAAATCTCAATAAAAAAAAATATTTTCTCTGATTCTCATGGCATATTTTAACTGTGATGAACTGTTCTACATTCATAGATCTCTCACTGATGTCCGCAGGAGTTCTGGACATCAGGGAGAGCAGAATATTGAAGTCCACATCTGAATTTTCTACATGCATTTCATATTTCATAAAGGACATAAATATTACATTACTTATTCCCGGGGAAAAATGCATGTACCCGGAGCTAAGATTAAACAAATCTATCAATTATTTCAACCAAAATATCTTTTAGAATTTTATTGATTTCTCAGGAAAAACAAGGACTGAAATAATTTCGGCTAACCCAAGTTATCGGTCTGAACATATCGGTAACTGAGTGGAATTTAATGGAGGTCACACTAGGTGATCTAGATTGTCTCATGGTCCCTTCTGGCCATAAATGAAACTATAAAATAACTATAACCTGCAAATTCAAAGTAAAGCTTAGCTTCAAAAATCCCTAAACAATAACAATCATGAAAATACAAAGCTATGTTTACACAAGCACTCTTAACTCTGCCCTTGTAACATCAATAACTTTTCATTCAATTTTATAACTGTTTTCTTAGTCACAAGTTTTCAATACCCAAAGTGATGCTCTGTCATCATGGTAAATTTTATTCTTACTATAGAGGTGTCGTGATCTCTGCCAAGGAGATTTGTGTATATAGTCCAGCTCTGTGTCTTATGACTTGTACATGGAGACTTTTGGACCAGAGGTAATGACTGCCCTCAATACGTTATTTGTTTGTTAAAATACATCTTTTTCGTGGGCAGTGTCTGGCTATGATGAAGGCTGGAGACTGCGCAACTACTCTGATTTAAGAATACAATATTCAATAGAGCTGGTCAGGAATCTTTTGGCAGAACATTTTTTTCACTGGGAAATGCTGATTTGTCAAAACCAAAAGTGTTGGTGGGAAAGGGCTAGTTTTGATCAATTTCCCATTTCATTATTTTTTCAAAGAAAATTTCAAAATAGTTGTTCTGAAATTTTCTAAATGAAAAGTTCTGGTTTCTTTTCTAGTTTGAAGCAGTTTATCGTTCTGAGATTTAAATTAATTATTGGCTATGGTCACAGGGTAGATTAATTTGTGTGTAAGGTTATCAATGGAGTTTATGAACATTCAAGATGGCAGCGCTAAAGGACAAAGTTAAGTTGTTTAGTTGATCATAGCAGGTTATCTGTATACTAGTAAATGTGTCATGAGTTCTCCAAAATGAACTTTGGAATTTCCAGACTAACCCTTGGATATATTAGTAACATAGCTTTCTCTTGGAGATATTTTTGGTTGAGAAAGTAATAGATTATTTCTCTAATCCAACTAACAAAGTTTGTCCTTTGGAATTTCCTTAGGTGTCTAATAATGTTGAAGAATTGCCCAGTAGCAGCAGTCACTTTTCAGGCTATGCACAGGCTATATCTGACCTCGCAATCCATACATGGGATGGAGCTCCTTCAGGGCTGGTGCAAGGATGTTTCGCACCCTAGGTGAAACTTCCACCTTGTGCCCCCGCCCTGAGGCCTCCCTCCCCCCCCTTGCGGCAGCTCCCCACCCTCCGCCCTGAGGCACCCCCCCCGCCCCAGCTCACCACTGCTGGGGCGGGGGCACGAGCACCCTGAGCACACCGTCGCTGCTTCACTTCTCCCGCCTCCGAGGCTTGCAGCACCTAAGCTGATTGGCTCCGCAAGCCTGGGAGGCGGGAGAAGTGAAGCAGCTCACCTCTGCCCCGCCTCCTCCCCGAGCACACCATGGCTGCTTCACTTCTCCCACCTCCCAGGCTTGCGGCGCCAATCAGCTTAGGCGCTGCAAGCCTGGGAGGCGGAGAAGTGAAGCAGCAATGGAGTGCTCGGGCAGGAGGCGGGGCAGGGGTGAGATGGGGCGGGGAGTTCCCCTGCGTGCCACCCTCCCCCCTTTACTTGCTGCAGGCGGCCCTCCCCGTGCTCCCCTGCCCCAGCTCCCTCCGCCTAAATGCCAGCGGCAACTGGGGTGGCTGAAGATCTGGCCGCCGCGATCACTGCCGAAGAAAATAGTGCCCCCCAAATCCCGGCGCCCTAGGCGACCGCCTAGGTCGCCTAATGGTTACACCGGCCCTGAGCTCCTTTATTATCAGACAATCTCTACAAGTGGCTTTGCTCCCCCCTATTCTAGACCCCTTATCCCCAATATGGCTCTCTCTTTCAGTTCTTCCTGGTCTGGACATACCTGATTCATTTACCCACTCAATCTGATTTTTGCTTGTAATTTCTTCCATAGTGGCTATACTCATCTTGGTCATGCAGATTTCATATAATGGGCATTGAGTCACATACACTTTGCAAAGCAACCATCATAGGTCATGTGTATTTATGCAGCATGCATTGGACTGCTGTGTATTTATAATGCATACTTTCAACTGCTTCATATGCATAACACATGCAGACTTTACTATACATGGGAAAAGTGCTCACAAGTGGTCTAGCCAATGTTTTCAGATGTTAACATTAGAGATCATGCATAAATAATGCAACTTAATAATATGACTTCAAATGTATTACTCACATTCAGAATTCATGTTTACTATGAAATGTCTTTATATATTTAACTGGTCATAGACAAAAATATCAAGTACAACAAAGAAGCACATTTCTTAGAAGTGCTAAAATGAAAGTTGTTGATTTTAAGATGTTTTGTCCTAGATGGGTGATTGGGGGGATGGGAAGAGAACAAACCAGCATTTTTAGCCAATCCATGCTTGCATTCATGCATCTCTTCTGACTGGAGCTTTCCCCTTTGGTGCCATTAGCATTTTCATTTCGAAAAATGACAGTCTGCAGTGGAAGCAGTAAAAATGTTCAACCTGTGGTTTAAATTATTGATTTTTTTGAATATTGAAGCTGTATTTCAAATGGATTGTGCAAGACTTACTCCAGTTGGGGGGTTTCCGAGGTAATTTGATATACAAATGCCTGTGTATTTCAAAGACATTTCAGTCTTTTGAGTTTCTTCAGATGATCAGATAAAATATTTTATTGTCTTCTGAATCACACAAGCAATAGATACAAGTGCTGCTTGAGGTTAACACATTGGCTAGCATATAAAACTCCTGGTGATTTATTATGTGTACTCAATGTCCAATCAACTGACAAAAAATAGCTCATTTATTTTTAATGTGGTAACTTATCTTCACTTAAAAAAGAAAGCAAGTCTTGATATGCTAGGATTGATGATTTAGAACAGAAAAATGCTCTGTTATCCATATAGTTGGTTAAATATTCAAAGTGATATCTAATGAGGAGAAGATGAGTTTATGGAATAGATTCTGGTGGTGGTGTTTTTTTAGTTTTTTTTAATGCAGATGTGCACGTGTACTTTCAAACAATTTGTGTTATATTAACATAGAGTAGAATGGCAGCAGAGAGATATAAAAGTCCTTTTTTTTTAAGTGTCTCAAACAGTCAGCACTTGCATTTTTATAGGAAATATTTTGACAAGGAGTAAGATTACTGATAGCAGTGTGTGTACTGTGAAGGTAGTTTGCTATTCTCAGCATGCTTCTACTTCTGGGGAAAAAAGCTACTTTAAAGAAAGTATGTTACTTCACAAGGGGTCTGATCTTGCAATCATTCCATATATGAAATGCATATAGAAGTTAAGAGGAGTTTTCAATATGGATTGATTGCAGGACTGGGCCCAATTAGGTACATGTGGCATCATCTTTGTGATAATTTGTAACAGGATGACACACATTTAAAATAAAAAGTGTGGGGGTTTTTCTTCTCAAAGATGGTAGTGGGTTGTATAAGTGCAGTACAAAAAGTGGTGGTTATAGTAAAGGAATTTCCAAACACATTCTGAAATTAGGAATCTCATTTTCAGCATATATGTATTTTGAATACACAAAGATGATTCACAGAAGGATGTGACCTAAAGCTGCCCATTGAATACCTGACGGGCTTACAGACCCAGTGATAACTCCAGATTGCTGGCTAAAGAATTTGCCGAGTGTTGTTCTTGGGGAAAAACATACTTCATTACTTTGCACAACAATCTACAAAAATCATTTTTAGTTTAAAGTAAACTATGACTCAAATGGCAGTGTAAGCCCTCGTGTGGCTCAGGGAAATACGGCTTAGGCAGGTAGAGATTGGCTGCATCTGGCAGCTAAGTTTATTTCTCCTTCAAAAAAGGAGAAGAATGCAACTTCTCTTGTGTGCTCTTGACTACATAAATGTAGATGGGACAGGAGCCAGACCTTGCTCCCAAGGTAGCAGACCAAGTGTGCTGGGAGCCACACTTTCGTCAGCCAGGTTATATCCACTTCCTTGACCAGTGCTCTATGGAGAGCTATGCTTGGAATCCCACTCTCTTGCTTGTATCCTGTTCTAATATGCCATACATGAGGATCAAAATTGGCCTCACTGTTTTCAAAATCGTGGTGACATCATAGTCTTAGAATAATTCAATTTTCAGTAAATTTATATAGGTAGATATTTTAAAAGAGTACATAGGAGTAAAAGACATGTTTTGTTTGTATAACTCTCATCTAAGCTTTTAAAATCAGTCTCATGGAATATAAGCCATATATGCAATAAAGCAACTAAAGAAATGTTCACTAAAATGATAAGGATATGTGGAAAACCTTAGCAAGAGCACATTGCAAATGTTTCTTTATATAGAACTGAATATTGAGCTGGGCATCATCTTTTTCACCAAATATGTAATGGTTCAGATTCCCTGCACATTTAAAGCCCTTTGTGCTGGACTGAAACAAAAGAGCTGTAAACCTGGCTGATCTGGAGATTCTGCAGGCATGAGGTTAGTGAAATCTTGGCCTCATTACAATCAATGGGAGTTTTACCATTGACTACACTAGAGGTAGGATTTCAGCTGGGGAATTCTCTGCTGATGTAGCTGTTTCCTGTACCATTGATATAGGGGAGTGAATTGGGGGGGTGACCTGAGTGGCCCTTGCTGGGTTACCAGCAGCTCAGGGCAACAGCCAGTTGGCATAGTCTACAAAAAGTCTTAATAATACCGTAAATTAGAAGAAAACCGTCTGGGATTAGGATCAGGGAAATTTAGCACCTCCTTTGTGACCAGTGGATGTTAGATGAAGCTGAGAATCTGGGCTCACATTTAGCATGGAAATTCCAGTATCTTTCAATGCCTAGGTATATAGATTCCCATTTTATACTTGCATTAAAATGTGCAAACAAGATTGACTTATGTATTAATAGTCAAATCTGGGGATCCAGTTTCAGCCCAGCATGCAGGATATATCTGGACTGAGACTGAGAAAAGGAATCCTGCACCACAGACTGCAGAGCCCTCCTGGATCCTAAAGTTCCTTAGGCACCGGGAGAGAGGAGGGGAGGGGGGCCGGCTAGCCAGGCGCCATCCTTCCCTGGTGAACCAGTCCACCCCTAGCTATCTTCCACACAGCTGGACTCTAAGCACTGCTGGTGGTACACACATCCTGTGCGGCCACCGCACACCCTGCCCCTGCTTTGTGCAGCAGAGCTGCACTGGTTTCACTGCCTTGTGTGCCTCTAGCCATAAAGGTGAGGGCTGATTTTTGCCCCCATAATCCTGTTTTCAAGCCGATGAGTGATTAAGAGTCCATGTTACGGTTATTAACGACTACAGTTAGAACATTCATTTATTTCAAAGTGTGTGAAATATGATTTAAAAGCTTTTACAAATTGCTTCACAGAAAAATAACTACAAAAGAGTCTTTATCTTTCACTCACATAAACTGTCTTAATTTTATCTCTTCTGATAACTAATTATTGATTTATTATGTTAGATTAGATCTACTGTGATTGTTATGTCAACTGTTTTCATGTTTACATCATTATTAAAACAAAATAAAAACAGGCCATTTTGTGGGCAGTACTTGTTTTTGACTGTGCATATTGCAATAGCCAATACATAAGGGGGAACATTGCTTTATTTAATGGACTTTTAAGTAGATGAGGCCTCTAGCCAAGATCAAAATCTATAATAAAGATCCTCTGTAACAGCAAGTATTGAATTAAAATGGTTTGAATCTCTTACAGAATGTAGAAGGTGCTGGATTAGGATCAAGAATCAAATTAGCTGGGATTGACATTTTCATGGTTTATATTTTCCACAATTATGTTAAATATGCAGCACTGTAGGTAATCAGATTCAAAGAACAGTACTGGTAAATGGCCCAGTCTTGCAGTCCTTTCCCAGGCAAAACTCCCTTTGGCTTCAATAGGAATTTTGCCTAAGGAGAGAAGAAATGTGTTTAAAACAAATAAAGGTAATTGAAAATCCTGTGATATCAAATTGGAAGTTTAGTGAATAGCACTTATACAAACTTATCATGGGAGCATGGAAAAATATTTCTTCTACTACACCAGGCCCTCCTACCTTTCCAAAAGTCAAATCAGGACCTTGTTCTCTGTAACTGGATCTGGCTAAGTACTGAAATTAAACACATGCCAATTTAAGTCATTCCCAACTGAATTTATATATTTTACTCAGGTTTCTCACCCTAAATATGTAATGATGCTAATCTATGTTTATAGAATGTAAACATTCTTAATCCTTGGTGGAAAGAGAAAATGCTGCAGGTAACTACGAAATATGCTTTGATATTTGCAAGTCATCCCCTGCAGAAAATATATATATGCTCAGAAGGTAATGCTGATTCTCTGTTTAATTGCTTCATCCAGCAATAAAAATATTTTGGATTATTCACATATTTTAAAAAAATAATTGGTCATGTTTTAGTGTCTGTAAATCCCCAACACTGATCCTTTATGTGCTAGGATTTTAACAAGGGTTGTGCTTTTTTTTTCAAGATTTTTAATTTAGATTATTAAAGAAACAAAAGTTTTCCTGCTCTTAGAATAGAAAGTCTCTCCCCCCACCCCCATACCGAGTAATGGAATGCACTTGATTTACTAATAGCAATCTGGAGGAAAATATTTTAGTGATGGATCACAATTTACTAATGGGGTTTTACAAAACAGCCTCTAGGAACAGCTATAAAAACATTGATTATATGGTTTTCCTAAGAGAAAACAGTAATTAAAATTATGCCACAGATTGGATCAAGATGTGTTAATATTTAATTAGGCAATAAATGAGCCTGGTACAGGTGTCCAGAGTTGATGACAGGAGCTTTGCTAATACCTGAAGTATTTTCTTAAATAAATACTAGCCTATTTTTTTAAGTATGAATTTTGATTTTTAATTTTCTGATATTATAGCTCTTTGGTTTGTTTTTTCCCCCTAATTTCCACATCTATATGTTGACTATTAAATTTTGGATGCTCGGAACTTATCCTTTAAAGAACGCCGTTTCTCATTGCTAATCAGTTACCATTCCGATTATCTGCTTGTCATGGTTACAGACCTAGCTGCTTCTGTCCTCTTTCTGGTCTATCAAGAGTTAGTCTTATCTTTAACTGGAATCTCATGACTATCCTAACTTAGACCAGAGTCCTACTCTGCCCTGTGTGTAGCAATTGCTTATCTCCCTCAGATCCAGCTGGGTTTTGAACACTTGTGTTTCATCCCTCCAACAACCTATGGCCAGTGCTATTCACCAGCAGCCTTATTAAAACAAAGCAATTGGAATATTTAAAAATAACAAACATCCCCCACTCATAGTGAGTCTCATCTAATCTTACTCTTAACTACAAGCTACGTTAGATAGGGTTTCCTTTTAAATTATAGGAAAAGAACAGAACCAACTTACATTCTGATTGAGACAAGATGGGTGAGGTAATATTTTTTATTGGACCAACTTTTGTTGGTGAGAGAGAGAGAAGTTTTTGAGCCACATAGAGCTCTCCTTCAGGATCGACATGGCTACAACTACACTGCATTACATTCCGCCTAGCAAGCCCATCTCCTCCTGTGACTTCCCCCCCTCCAATCCCTTGGTCATCACAGCATGTTCTATTGCTCTTCCCCACTTGCCTGCAGTGCCGGCCTTTGGGGGGGAGCGGGGGGAGGGCCCCAACCCAGGGCGACCCACCCAAGGGGGTGCCGTGCGCAGGGTTTGGATTCCCACCTGACCTGCTGCCGAGAGCCAGCTGGGCTGACAGAGAGGCAGCACGGCAGGCAGGCAGGCGAGCAGCAGCATGGGGGAGGGGGAGAGACCCGAGCTGCAGGGGGCAGTTGGATGACCAGCCCTCCAAGCCAGGTGATTCCTCCAGAGCAGGGATGCCCCTCCTCCACCCTAGGGTGACCAGATGTCCTGATTTTATAGGGACAGTCCCAATATTTGGGGCTTTGTCTTGTATACGCACCTATTACTCCCCACTCCCTGTCCCGATTTTTCACACTTGCTGTCTGGTCACCCTACGCCACCCTGCTCCATGTGTGCAGCTGCTGCTGTTCCTGTCCCCTTCCCCCCATCACCTGTTTGTCCCTGGAGTCGCCCCTGGTCACTTGGACTGGGAGCATCATCCTGTCAAATCTGGGAGGTGGGAGGGGGAAGGATGGTGGGGTGTCTCCCTCCCTCCCCCCATGTACCCGATTTCCACTAAGCTGGGGTGACGGGACGGGGAATTTGTGTGTTCTGCTCAGGGCTGAAAGTAAGTTAGGCCACTTACCGATACAGGCCGGGGGAGGGCTCCGGCCCCTGGAAGGGGCGGGGCGAGGGGTCAGTATCCACCAACCAGCCCTTTCAGGCGGCCTGGCCCACACCGCCTGGAGCTCCCATGTTGATTTAAAGGGCTAGCGGCAGCAGCATCCGGAGTCCCAGGCCCTTTTAAATCGCCGGCCCCAGGGCAACTACTCCTTTTGCCCCCCCACCCCCGCCAGTCGAGGCTGGGGGGGGGGCAATGGGGCAGGGACATTAAAGCACTGCAGGGCCCTTTGACACGGCAGCGCTTTAACGTTGCTGCACCCCCCGCGGACCAGGGAGAGTGGGAGCACAGGAACGTTAAAGCATTGCCGTGGCAAAGGACCATCCTTAAAGCGCTGCTGTGGCAGTGCTTTACTGTCCCTGCCCCTTTTGCCTCCCCTGTCGGCGGCCATGCTGGTACAGACCCTACCAGCAGGGCTGCCGACGGGGAAGGAGCAGTGATGTTAAAGGACGGTCCTTTGCCGCGGCTGACAGGGGAGGCAAAAGCGGCAGGGACATTAAAACACTGTCGCAGCAGTGTTTTAATGTGGGCTGGGTGTGGGCCGGTGCGGGTTCTCATCGGTACAGAATACTGGCCCCTACTGGCTCACTTTCACCCTGGTGCTGCTGCCTCTCTGGGTCCTGAGCTGCTGGTGGCTGCTTGTGTCTGAACAAGCCTAGTTCAGGCTCCTGACCCTGAGTTCTTTCTTAAAGAGACAGCGCACTCCCCTCAACATACACACACTCTCTCTCTCTCTCTTTCACACAATCCCCCCAACACACACACCAGGGCTCCCTGCATCCAGGTCACTTCCTTACCTGGGCTGTGTTGAGGCATCAGGAGCTGCTGCTCTTCTGCTCTCCCTTTACACAACCAATAGGGAAAGTGACCTGGATGCAGGAAGCCCTGACATCGCTCTTTGCTCCCCCCTTACAACCCCCTGTAGGGTGGAGGAGCAGCAGTCCAGCGGGGGAGTGAGCAGCTCTCAAGGCAGATTCTCCACTCTGGCACTTCAAGTGCAGAAAGTGAGGGCCAGCAAGGATTTAAAAAAATAATGTATTACACTCCCAAGGTTTCAGCTTTTCTCTGACCTTGACTTGGTAAACATTGCCACCGCCCAAACTCAAAAACCCTATTGAATCCAGGAAGGAGCACTTGGGAATTCCCCCCTGTGGGGTACCCTCAAGCCCTTCCACCCCCCTCCGCGGAAGCGCTGACAAAGAAAAAAACAAAGAAAATCAGCTGTTGCCACCAGCTAATTAAACAACATGCACAAACCGCTTAGGACACCAAAAATCCAATCCTGTTCTTCAAAAAGATAAATTTTATCAAAAACAAAAAGAAAGAAAATACATCTGGAACTTAGGCTTTTGCTAGATTTTAAAAGAGCAATTCCAAAAATTAAGCACCCAAAATAGCTTTTTTGGGGGTTCAGCTTAAAGGTTACAAGCAAACAAAAGCATCTGGGGTTAGCACAGAGGAGCTCACAAGCCAATAAGAAATAAAAGAAATCACCCTAATCACGTCTTTCTAACCATTTCTGATCTACTTACACATTTGGAGTTTCAGATAAATAGGGTTAAGGTATAATTTGATGTTTTTTCATACCTGGTTTTAAAGCTGTTTACAGCATTGCTGCTCTGTGTCTCTGCTCTTTCCCAGAGAACCACAACACACAGACAAAGGGAAGTTTCTTTCCCATTTTAAAAAGTTCTAGCTCTCCCATTGGGTTTTTTGGTCAGGTGCCCACTCCTTTTCCTTTATCCGGGGAAATTCGTTAACTCTTTACAGGTAAAGCAAGAAGAGAACATCCACCAAGAGGGATTTTATAGCTAAGTGACTGGCTAGCTGTCCAGGGCCGCCCAGAGAATTCCGGGGGCCCGGGGTCTTCGGCGGCGGGGGGCCCCCGCTCAGGGGCGGCTCTAGACCCCAGCGCGCCGAAGACCTGGGGGGCGGCATTTGGCTCCGGTTGAGCTCCCGCAGGCAGGTCGACCGGAGCCCGGGACAAGTGACTGCGGCGGGTGCCGTGGTCCCGCGGCTCCGCTTGACCTGCTGCAGTCATGCCTGCGGGAGGTCCAGCCGAGCCGCGGGACGAGCGCCCCCTCCGCAGTCATGCCTGCGGCAGGTCCACTCGTCCAGGGCTCCGGTGGACCTGCCGCAGGCATGCCTGCGGGAGCTCAACCGGAACCGCAGGGGCCCCAGAAAACACTCGTGGGGGCCCCTGCGGGACGCGGGGGCCTGGGGGAAATTGCCCCTCTTGCCCCCCCCTCTGGGCGGCCCTGTAGCTGTCCATAAAAGGGAGCTATCCCGTCCCCTTCATTTATCACAGCAGCAATGCCAGCTGCTTTGTGCATCCAGGTCAAGTTCCCCATATGGGTGCAGGAGGGGCATGCAAAGGGGGCACAGTGCAGGGGTTAGGGGCACAGGAGGGGGCAGTGTTGGGATGTAGGAGGCAGGGATTGGGGTGAAAGGGGTATGTACAGTGCAGGATTAGGGGGCAGGAGGGGCAAGGGTTGGGATGAAGGGGCACTGCAGGGGTTAGGGGCTCAGGAGGGAGGTGCAGGGGATAGGAGTGAAGGGGATGCAGGAATTGGGGCACAGGAGGAAAGTGCAGGGATTGGAGTGAAGGGGGCACAGTGCAGGAGTTAGGAGCAGAGGCGGGGGCAGGTGTTGGGTGCAGGAAGAGGGCAGGGGTTGGGGTGAGGGGGCATGCACAGTGCAGGAGCTGGGGCACAGGAGGGAGGTGCAGGAATTAAGGGTGAAGGTAGCAGTGTAGAGATTAGGGGTGCAGGAGCGGGAGCAGGCGGGATGAAGGGGGCACAGTGCAGGAGTTAGTGGGGAAGAGAGGGTGGGGAGCCCACGGGGCCAGGGGCAATGGCGGAGTGCCACGCTCACAGGGGTCAGGAGCACCAAAATGCAAATTCGTCCAGGGTGCCATTTTCCATAAGGCCGGCCCTGCTTGCCTGTGTGAGTTTTGTTTATCCTCATTAAGTGATTTGCAACAACTGTTGCACAAGCCAGTTGTACACATCTCACTGTTATTCTGTGATCAAGTAAATGTTGCCTCATATCTTAGCTGCCACACACCACAGCGCTGTTTTGCAATTAATGCTCAGCATTCTGGTCAGATATCCCATGGTGTGTTTTCTCAGCTGCTGTTCTGTATGAATTCTGGGATTTTGCATGCTGTGCATTGTGGGAGTCTGATGGGAATGTGATGGGATTGTGGGATTTTGGGACAAACTAATAATTCCCATGATTCCTCTTCATCCTATCAGCCTTCTCATGTCTGCAAGCCAGCGCTGTTTTCAAAGCAAGTGCTGTCAGGCAGGCAGCATGAAGTAGTTTGGCTAATGCTGCGATCCCCATGGTGATGAATATAAACAGAATGTTGTAACTGTGTCTGTGCAAAGGGGGGGTACAGAACAAGGGCTGTAAGCGCACCATATAAAGAGGTGGCTGACACTGAGCAGCCCACCGTGTAGATCTTTTCCTAGAACAGCTCCATTCAGCGCTTTTGTGTCTGACAACTAGCAGTGACTTGTGGAACAGGAGAGTGCTGGAGACCTGAGATGACCTGCAGTGGCACCAGAACTTTAGGATGCCCAAAGTGTGGTTCTCTTCAACCCACATTATTCACACTGTATTTTTCCAGTCAGCAGGGGTATCCATCAGGATCTATCCAGGAGAATGCTCCCATGATGGCTGTTTTGTTGTTGGGCGGTTAGACCCATTCAGTCTCAATGAGTTGTGATCACTGGTCTGATGACAGTCTCCCCACTGTAGGGGCAGGGTTTGAAACTGACAGACCCCATTAACCAGGACAAGCAAGTGAACAATTGACAGATGTGCATGGGTTTGAATGCAGGCCGCAAGTTTATTCAAGATACTAGACTCTGTTTGCCAGAAGCTGGGAATGAGCCACAGGGGATGGATCACTTGATGATTGCCTGTTCTGTTCATTCCCTCTGGGGCACCTGGCACTGGCCACTGTTGGAAGACTGGACACTGGGCTAGATGGACCTTTGTTCTGACCCAGTAGGGCCATTCTTATGTTCTTACTTTGGGGAGGGGCATTAAATTGGACCCCAGCCACATGTAACAGCATGATATAAACTTCAAATTCTATTGCTTCTAACCCAGTTCTGCTATTGAAAGGCTGTGGGAAGGGTGAAAAAACCCACCAGGCTACATGCCGGTATGGCCCAATAGGAAAAATTCCTTCCTGACCCCTAAAAACAGGCCATCAGTCAGACCTGCATCATCTGAAGTGGCACAGCTCCTAATCTACAGCTATAAGGGGAGGGGAGGCAGCATTTATAAAGCCCAGGCTTAGCTCAGATAGGCAAGGGAGGCACACAATAGCCCGTCAGCTGGCACCATCCCCCTTGAGCCAGCCAATGGCTAAGCAGAGAACTTGAAGGGGGCTAGGAGCTAGCCTCCCACCCTGCCACATGTATGTTTGGGCTTCTCTCATTCCTTGCTATCCAGTCAAAAGTCTTCCCTGCTAAAGGCAATAAGAAGGTGTGGTGTATTTGGTTGTCGTGGTAATAGAATCTTGTTGCTATGGCAACTGAGTTGGATTATTAGGGGGTAGCCCAGCCAGTTTTGGCTGGATTTTGGTTAGTTCAGTGTGTGGCAATAAATGCTGCTTTTAAGATTTACAGCTCTTTGTGTCTCCAGTGATTTCTTCCTAAAACTGTTGCCCCCAAGGATATAACAGAAAATATTTTAGACTTCAAGCCCAGAAATCACATTTTGGGATATAGATCAAAATATGCAATTAATATCAATATTTATGGTTGTCTTTCATCACGTTCCTCCACCACACTAAAGACTAACACAGCAACCTCTTTCTGTGCATCAAGATAGTAGAATCCAATCTCATAATGATGTTCCCGTTTGAGCATCTGCTCATTGTTATTATCATGAAATATTCACTTTTCTTCTATTGCATATCCTTATTTTAGGTAATAAGTTACAGGTATGGGTTTTTTTTAAGAAAGCTAATCAAGTTCTTTAATACAAGCTATACAAATATATTTTTAGGGGTAATACCAAAGCCAGGGGCGGCTCTATGTATTTTGCCGCTCCAAGCACAGCAGTCAGGTGGCTTTTGGCGGCACGCCTGCGGGAGGTCGTCTGGTAACGCGGATTCGGCGGCATGCCTGCAGTAGGTCCGCTGCTCCTGTGCCTTTGGTGTACCCGCCGCCAAATTGCCACCGAAACTGTGGGACTGGTGGACCTCTTGCAGGCATGCTGCCGAAGGCAGCCTTACTGCTGTCCTGACGGTGACTGGCAGGCCGCCCCCCTTGGCTTGCCACCCCAGGCACGTGCTTGGTGCGCTGGTGCCTGGAGCACCCCAACCAAAGCCACAACTTGTAATTGATTAAGTATGAGTTGTTACTTAGTTTCAAGACATTAGAAAATACTACAACAGTCACTGTTTGTTTTATTGTAGTATAGCAATACTTTAGATTTATTATAGAGACAAGCTTGTTTATTTGCTGATGACTGATTTTCAGAGTTCTGTATTTTCTGTGGCTGACAGTGTCAGTAAGAACAATTAGCTGACTATCTTTGATTTTCAGTTAAATTGAATACTGAATTTCAGTAGCTGCCAAAAATATTAAAACGATTAACTTTTCAGCTTTTTGTTATGTAATGATTTTTGGATAATTGTTGTTAATGGTTATGATAATAAGTTAAGAAGTCATCTCAAGAAGTCAGAACAATTTATATTTCAATAAATTTCCAAAAGGTAAAAGTAAAATAAATCCCTACACTTGTATCCTGCTTTGTTTGATGCACATCAAGGCTATATATCTCACAGGCTTGTTTTTTTTTTCTTAGTCTCCATTTCTTTTTATGTATCTGATTTTTCTTTTCTGTTATTGTTTCTGGGTCATCTTTTTACAGACAATAGGGGAAGTAACTGGGGAGATGCAAGCACTGCCCAGAGCATGATCAGATGACATCTCCCACTGATAGTTACATTCAATATTTGTGGAGTCTCAAGGGTACCAAGACTTCTCTGGAAGCAAGATCTGCCAGAAAATGTTGCCTCAAGCGATCAGCTCAAAGTGAAAATACACCAGGCCAGTCTATAGTAAAACAGCTCATAAGTCCTGTTCAGAGTCAGCATGGGATATCTGGAGGTTGAAGTCTTCAAAAGTTTCAGAAATGAGCGATGTTCCCCTTACCCAGTCAAAACTGCATTGTTCATTATCCACTTTAGCACAAATCTCACTTAGCAGACCCAAGCAGCACTTTGACATTTTTGAAGCAATCTGCTACCTCATTTTTCAGAGCTCAGGAACCTAGCCAAAGCTGCTGTACTGTTGAGGTCTCAACAGAAATCTCTCTCGGGCTAAACTCTAAATCAGAGGCTGAGGTGGAATCTCTCCCTTTACAAACAACT
This sequence comes from Mauremys reevesii, assembly GCF_016161935.1. Classification (NCBI taxonomy): domain Eukaryota; kingdom Metazoa; phylum Chordata; order Testudines; family Geoemydidae; genus Mauremys; species Mauremys reevesii. The sequence goes on from NC_052630.1 coordinate 73,301,678, forward strand.
GCTTGCCTTCATCAGAAGTGTTCAAGTAGCTCTAATCTCTGATCACATTGATACTTGAAATAGAATCCTGAAATTATTTGCTCACCCATGCTTCTCAGGTGTGTCCCTATATTAGATGTCTGGGTTCAGAACAAATGTTGAAAAATTATTGACTCCAATCAGTTCATTCAGTTGTAAAGCTGTGTCCATGTTGACATGATGTGTGCCATGTATACCAATAGGTTAGAGCATGCTACTACATCTGAGATCACTTGAAGTCCCATGTACCTTGGATTTATTGTACATATTGGAGCCAACTGACTTTGTGGCATGGCATACATAGTTATGGCATTGCTGATCATATCCTTAGTCATCTTTCTCAGCACTGGTTATCTTGTCCTTTTGGCTGCATAGATGCATTGTTTTACCCTTGTGATTAAGGAACCATTTAGGAGATTTAAATATGTTCTACATGTCTCTAGTTTTTTTCTGATAAGTTGTTGAGAGAGATCTTATTCCACTTTGCATTAAATTAGACCTGATCAAACAACGGCATTTCCATCATGTAGGAAATTCCTATATTCTGACATTTGTTTTTGGCATAAATCAAGACCCCCAAAAAGGCAAGGTATTGAAATATTCTGAGGAAATAAAATTTCCAAAAAATGCAATTAGGAAATGTTGAAATGAAATGTTTCATTTCAGTTTGAACCACCACAGTGCCTCATGGGAGTTGGGGACATGATACACTTGCACTACATTCTCTCCTGTGGGCCATGCTCCCTGGCCAAACTGTATTTTCCATGATGTGCAATAGTGCCATCATGAGACCTGTTACTGTGGTATATCCTGGGAGATGAAGAACCCAGCCTATAGGGGAGAATGGGGCATTACAGCAGTTTGGTGAAATTATCATTCAACTAACCTGAAACAAAGTGAAAAATCAAAAACATTTCTCATGGAAAATTTAAATTTTGCAAGTATCGCATTTTCCATTAAAAACATTTTGACAGACAATTCCCAACCAGTTCTATACTGAATGTTTATCTTGTGTGTCATATTATATGCCAGTTGCTCTTGAATGATAGTACAGTACTATTTTTTTTTATTTCATTGATCATTGGAGATATCACTGGGACATTTTTGGACACCATTCCAAAGATACTAGTCCCCAAGTATGGGAATCCATCATAGCAGGACTTACATTTGGAGTAAAGAATCAATCTGTAAGCTTTGTTTATAAAATGCATAACAATAGATTGTCAATTAACCACACACTTTCCTTGTAGAGTTTGGGATGTTTTATTCTGGGGTTGTTGTTTTTTTGTTTGTTTGTTTTGTTCTTCTGTCTTTTTACTCAAAAAATGATTATTTGAGACAATTACTGACTATTATATCTATCAGTGGTTTAACCAACTGATTGATGGTCATGTGGTTTATCAGCTCAGAACTTTAAGCTATAGGAGTTCTGTCTATAATGCAATGCAGGACCAGACACAAAAGTGAGTGCCATAATACACTTATTACCTTTTAAGTTTAAGAATTATAGGTCTGTTTGTCTTTTCTTCCATGGTTGAAATTTTGGACTAAATTGCAGTTTAATAGCAAAAATTGCATCGTGCATTATACCATGTAAAGTTCTGTCACAGATTTTATAAAGTATATGACTATATAGAAAATAGACAGTAAGTTTTTCAAATATTATTTTTCCCCTTTTTCCTCTTTCTTCCTCCTCCTTCCCTCTCACCCCTCCCCTGTCAGAAGAAACTGATATAAAGCAGTTTAGAGTTCAGAACTGCTTTGAAAGCATCTATTGTTTTAAGACTAATATTAACCTTGTGATGGATTGCTTTTTGTATTCTGTTGAATGTGATATCTAGTAATTGTTTGTCAAGGCTAAGTGCTGTAGGACATAATACATTTTAAAAATGATGTTTAGTAATTACAGTACAAGCATCTTTACATCCTAATGTCTAGAAGAATATAACTGAATAAGCATATCAGACATAGGAGAAAGAAAATATTGTAAGTTTGTCTTTTAGTTTTTAAATTTTGCTACTATTTAACTTTCATTTTTTAGTTTTTCTTTAGTTTTTTTCCCTGCATCTGCCCAAGAGAATGTAATTTTGTATGACAATGAAAAAAGAATCCTCCAGATTCAATGTAACTTTTTTCTTTTAAGTATACCACTTAGCTAGAAACTAAAAAAAAAATTAAAATGCACACATTTTTTTCTCCTCGATTTATCTTACTTTTATTGTTGATTTAAAAAAAATCTCCCGATTTAGAGCCATTAAAGACTTTTAGGTAATCAGATTGTACAGTTCCTCCTCTAATTAATGGGTATAAGTTTCACAAGGGTTTTGTTCAGTTTTGGTTTTATTGTTTATTTTTTAGCAAAGGCACTAGAGTATTTTCTTTTAAATATCAAGGAAGCCAAGGATATGGATTTTTCTGGTTTTTGTATGATTTTATTTTATTTTGAACTTTCTTTCTACAGAACACACATTCTTCACCGCACATTTTAAAGAAGTTAGTTTTCTTGTTTACCAAGTCCCTAGTGGCCAGCAGTGATTCAGTTTTTTTTAATCTTCTTTCTTTACTGGCTTTGATTTTTTTTTCTACATTGGCACACCTCTGCATTGTGCTAAGTGGTGTAATAACACAAAGGTTCTGCCCTGAAGAACATGAAGTTATGAAGAACCAAGAAAAAATACAAAACACAACAAAATGTGTAATTTTCGGTAATCCACTCTACCAGCTTGTATTACATGTCCCCCTGTAGTTGCTGGCCTGGATAAGAGCCTATTGCTGCAACCTGCTGAAGGGTTACTCTTTTAGTAGAAGTTCTGAATTCAAGCATCTGTAATAGCCTGTGATGAGTAATTGTTACAAATTTGCTTCGATTACGAAATACAATTTAAATACCTCCTTAGATAAACATTATTTTATTAATTTATTTAAAGACACATTAATGGCACCCACCACTTCAATGCCTGGGAGCAGCTGAAATTTTTTTTAAAAACAACTAGTTTCACTTATGGTCATGTCACATACTATTTAGTAGCATGTAAGTCCATTTAATAGTTTTTTTTTTTAATTCAACTTCCCCATGGGGAATCTTTTTTTAACATACAAAATAAAAAAGAATACAAACAAAGCAGAAGTCAGTGGAATTCTCTTGTATCCTCACTAGGAGATACAAATTGTAGATAACCTCCAGATCCAGCACTGCCCTGTTCAAACTCTCTGCCCAGTGCCAAGCCATGTGTTTGGAATTGTAGTCCCAGAGCTGCTAAGAATTGTAGGCTATCATAGCAAGGCATGCTGGGAGAGGGAGCCAGGGTATATAAATAGCTTTCTTCCCTCATAACAGTAAGATATTAGGAAGGAGCAAGAGTTGTTGGCATTCTGTCCATTTAGAGCCTTGGAAGAAGTCTGAAGGGAGCTAGATGACTAGAGAAGGAACCCCTGGAAAGGGAAGTTGAAATCTATTATGAATCATAGAAATCTAGGTCTGGAAGGGACCTTGATAAATTATCTAGTCCACCTCTGCATGCTGAGGCAGGACCAACTGTACCTAGACCATCCCTGATAGGTGTTTGTCTAATCTTTTCATAAAAGCCAATAATGACTGGGATTCCACAACCTCCCCTTGTTTCAGTACTAAACTATACTTGCAGTTAGAAATTTTTTCCTAATATCTAACCTAAATCTCCTTGCTGCAGATTAAGCCCATTGATTTTTGCCCTGCCTTCCATTGGCATGGAGAACAATTGATCGCCATTCTCTTTATAAAAGCCTTTAATATATTTGAAAATTATGAGGTTCCCCTCAGTCTTCTTTTCTGAAAACCTAACAATCACATTTTTTAACCTTCCCTCAGAGATCAGGTTTTCTAAACCTTTTATCATTTTTTTTGCTGTCCTGTGGACTCTCTGCAATTTGGGCCAAACTGCATTGACTTCATCCCAAATCAGTGGCATTTGAATGGGGATGAAATTGTCCCAGGAGCCTGTCTAATATGAGTATAGTTCAAAACACTTTTCCCATACGCTAATCTCACATGATTCTCTAATGATTTTGACCTTGTGCTATCTTAATCATAAGTTGCCAGTTGTGATTTCCTGTTATCTAAAAATTACGGTAGACATTGAAGTGGTATTCTAGGCAAGTAACAATGATAGGTGCTTTCCTGGGAATGAAGCTAGATGTTCGCAGAATAAATATTGAATTTTTTTTCTCTCTTGTCCTGGTTAAATCTTCAAGGAATAATGACACTTTGAAGAAAATTTTCCAAACATAGGATAACAAGACCTCTCACCTTTATCATAATCAGTCCTGTTTCCAACAATATGAATGCTTCAGCACTTTTTCTCCAAGATCCAAATACATCCCCGCTTAGTCCACATGCACACACACTGAGCTTCAGCCTCCCACACTACTATTTATTTGAAAAGCTTGATCTTTCTTATTGGAGATATATCTTAGTTATATGAAGATGAACAAGATAGACTCATCTTCTACATATATTGAAAAAGTAACGTTTTGGATTTTTTAAATAGTAATAGTAACTGAGTGCTGCTAGGAACAGCTTGGGGGGTTGCTCTGCAAGACATACAAGCTACCCAAAAGGGAAGGGTAACAACCTTTACGTATGCAGTAGCATAAAATCCCTCCTGGCCAGATGTATTGAGGGGGTAAAGAAGTTCAAATAACCTGGTTGGCACCTGACCAAAAGGACCAATAAGGAAAGAAGATACTTTCAAATCTGGTGGGGGGAGGGAGGTTTTGTTTGTGCTTTCTTTCTTTGTTCCCTCTCTGGACAGAGAGAGAGACCAGGCAGGTAAAACATCTCCTGAAAACACACCTGAAATCATACATCTACAATTACAGAGATTGTAAGTAAGGGCAAATAAATGCGTTAGATTATCTTTTGTTTTACCTTGTGAATTTTCCCTCTGCTAAGAGAGAGTTTTATTCCTGTTTTTTGTAACTTTGAAGCTGAGCCTAGAGGGGAATCCTCTGTGTTTAAATCTTTTTATTACCCTGTAAAGTTACCTTCCATCCTGATTTTGCAGGTGTGATTCTTTTACTTTTTCTTTAAATAAAGTTCTTCCTTTAAAAACCTGTTTGATTTTCAGTGTCCTAGAAACAAAGGGTCTGGTTGGTACTCACATTATTCTCAAGCCTCCCTAGGAAAGGGGGTGAAGGGGCTTGGGGGAATATTTTGGGGGAACAGGGACTCCAAGTGACCCTTTTCCTGATTTTTTCTGTAAATCACTTGGTGGTGGCAGCAAGACCATCCAAGGACAAGGAAAGGAATTGTGCCTTGGGAAAGTTTTAACCTAAGCTGGTACAATATAAGCTTAGGAGGTCTTTCATGCGGGTCCCCACATCTGTACCCCAGAGTTCAGAGTGGGGAGGGAACCCTGACACAAGCATTGCTCATACTGAATTCAGACATTCGGATTATTTAGAGATGCTCAAATTTACTATATTCTGTCAAGTTAGAAAATGTGAAAAATGCCAGAGCAAATTGTCTACTTTGAAAACATGTATCAAGCAGATGCCTAGAGACACTTTATTTTTTATTTGTGTGTGTTTGTATGTATGTATGTATTATCGTAGCACCAAGGATCCCTGGTCATGGACCAGGACCCCATGGTGCTAGGCATTGTACAAACATAAACCAAAAAAGACCTTCCCTACTCCAAAATAGTTGTAGTCTAAGACAAGAGACAACAGATGTACACAGATAGGGGAGTACAAGGAAAGAATGAGTCAATATTGCTTGGCATGATGGTCTCTGGACTCAGCCCTCTGGCAGCTTAATTGTTAAGTTTTGTGTAAGCAAAGGATAGTTTTTTTAGAAGGATTTTGAAGGTGGATCATGCGGTAGCCTTGCAGATGGGAGCACCTTGGTTTTTTTGGAAGCATCTCCTAGCGTGAGGGGCAGCATGGGAGAAAGCACAAAGATGCTTGTTTGAAAATCTAACAAGTGGGTGATGGAGGCTGGCATCAAAAGACATCAAAATATTGTTTCATTATGCACATACTTGATTCTGCTTCAAGTGAAGCATGAATGTTAGAGTTGTTTCGAGCTTTTTATCATTCAGCTATAACAGGGATCACTTTGGCACTCCCAATCCATATGAAATGGCCGAGGGTTCACTATTTATATAATCATCCACTTTTAGAAGTGAATGAGTTTCAAGTTTTCCAAATATTTGACAAAAATATCTGTGTTCCAAAATTCCTTGCCCTGTAACTGAAAGTCTGAAAAATACTATTTTTTTTTAATAATGGCAAAAGTGCATAGTTATAATAATGGAAAAAGTATAGGGTCATTGCAACTAAGGCTGGTTTTATAACTTTAAAAAAAAACTGCCCAATGCTATTGGAAAGATCAAGACCCTCCTGCTTTAAGCAAATGAAATGCTTTCCCCATAGAATTTGTTTTCCTATAAACTTTATAAAACCCAGGGAAGGGGAATTCAGCATAATTTGCCTAAATTCATGTAGATTTTCTGAGACCCTACTCCTGATATTTCAATAATAAGGATAGCACTGTATTCAATGTAACATTCTGGGAATAAGAAGTCTGTTCTTTTACACCACAATTGATTGTCTGTACTAACTTTGCCTACAAGTACATTGTACTTCGATAATTTTACATACGGTAACTTCACAAGATATTCATGTAGATTTATCCGCCTGTTCACAATGAGACCACTGTGGCTATCTTAGTTCCTGCATTGACATTTAGTAAGTAGGAACCACAGTAACGTTCTGAAACCTATCCACTTAGTGAACATAAAACCATAGCTCCCTGGATGAAAGAAAGGTCAAATAAATTAACTTTTTGAAAGGTAGTAATATCATCATTTGGTTAAATCTTTTTCTCTTGCCAATGAAAAGAAACTAGCAAAGGTCACATAGTTCATGAAAGACAATTTTGTTTGTTTCATGTTCTAAACTTGAGAAAAGCTTAGTTTTGAGCACTTAAATACCTCCCTTGGCTTGGGGGCCCAATGCTGCAATGTACTGAATTCCTTCAACATCCCTTGTCACCAGTGAGAGCTTTGAGTTCTCAGCACCTTTCAAAAGCAACTCGGAGTGAGAAAAGAATATATTATAGCACTTTTAATAATGTGATTCGATTTCTTTAGCAAAACCAAGATTCTTATCTAAGACCTGTGAACATTTGTAATGCAAAACATCTGTTTTTCAGTGACAAATACATGCATAACAAGCTGAAGTTAATTTATTTGTAAAAGGGAACAGTGAATTCTTACCTTTTTACTTCCAGATCCTGAATATATTTGTTTATTATTGGTTCCCTTAAGCGTTTTTTTTAAATTCTTTTAGCTGTTTATTAAAACTCTTTAGCTAAGATATTTGTTTACATAATAGTGCCTAAGAGCAAAGTGTGTCAAGGTCAGTACCTTCAGCAAATTAATACAAAGGTATCAGAGATCTGATTTAAACTTGCCAAATAAGCAAAATTCATATAGAAGGTTTCTTTTCTAATATGTTTGCACAATATAATTACATGCACTGAAGAGGCATGACATTAGGCTTTGTACCTTTTGTGGGGGTCCCATGTATTCTGCAGCTACATAATTCATTCCAACTAGCCTCTTGCCACAAAATTTTGCTCCAGCTTTTATTTTAAAAAAGTTTCTAGGACACATGGTTGTGAAGATAAAACTGTGAACTCTGTAGTTGAAGTGTTGTCTTCCTGAGTCCACAGAAAGCCTAAAATAACCACATAATGCAGTTATGACTTGATAATACAAAAATCTAGTGCAATTATTAACTGAAAATGTGAAACAGTGTAGAATAAGTTATTCATATAATAAAATAAGATGCGCCAATATACTGGTTGTATGCTTTGTTATTTAATTTGTTGAAAACTTCCAGGTTTTTTAGTTTCATGAATTTGTCTCAGAATTCATGGACAGCTACATCATAGTACTTCAGAATTCAAGAACCTAGGTGGAAAATGTTTCCTCCAGTTTGGCTGGAGCATGGCCTGGAGCACATGGAGCTCGGTCAAGGCACTGGAATCAGCTCCATTTACTATTCTCATTAAAAAATAAAAATTAATAGGTACAAATAGGAATCCCCAAAAGTAGCACGGTGTCAAGTTGCCAGCATGCACCATGTGCTCACAAGCAGAAAGAGGGTGAGGAAAGATGTTAAGCAAATGATGGTGTTTTCATCTATGAAACACTGCTTTCTTTGGCAATATGATGAACTTCATTTGAGGAGATGTGGGGTCTGTTTGGTGTCCTTTCTGAGGGGTAAAGAGCCACCCCCCTTTGTGTAGCCCTGGTGGTTCAGTGGCTGAGAAATTGCTGCCACACAGGCTGATCCCATTTGCAGCTAGTCCCTTGTCTGTTTTAGCTCCCCTGCATAAAGTGTGGCTTGTTGGAGTCCACTGGGGAAGATAGTTTTTTCTAAGCCTGAAATCTGTAGTCGTTTGAAAGACTTCCACTGGAAACAGACAAATGTCCTGTGGGCCATTGTATTTATTTGCCTTTGTCACTCTGATTTCCCAGACATGGTTTTTTCCATGGCTTTGTCTTTAATTAAGCTTGGGGCAAAAACAAGCATTGAACTGTCTGGGTGGCTCTTAATTAAGAGTCTTCTGTCCTTGCTTTTTAAGGGATATGAAGGTTTCATGCTGTCTAACTGTAGTTTGGCTGGTTATTATTTCCATACCATGTGGAGATGAGAGGAACTGGTGTCACCTTGGGTAATGTTTCTGTGGTTTTTGGGATGAGTATTCAGCACCCTTCCAACTCCCCACTTTCCCACAGACGTCTAAAATTACAGCTGCATCCAAGGACCAGGGAAACTCCATTCATCTAGGTTACCCATTTATCATAACGAGCCTTTTTAGAATCAGGATCAGGGCACGACGTGCCACCTTTCAAGCTTCTCTGTTTAGATTCCATTTTCATGTACTTCTTTAAATACAGTAGCAGCAAAAAGAGATTTATATGATGATAAAATTCTCTCCTTGAAGATTAAGAGACGAGCAGTAATCACAGATAGTGATATTTGCCCATGCCATACTCATAGGAAGAAAACCGCAGGTTGAAACAAAGTGGCAAAAAAGCCCTCTTTTAACACGTTCTTGGAGATGTAGCAGTGAGGATACCTGAGCTATTCTGATCTGAACTTCTAGTTTTGGAAGAGACTATTTAAAAATCTCCGATAACATAATTTTCCATGTAATTAGGGTCTTAGCAAGTGTTGGTGAGAAGCTGTGCTGTTGTTAGAAACACATTTCTGTTATTGAAAAAGAGAAGAGGCTGGCTGAAACCCAGCTCTGAACCAGTGATCTCTAGATCATCTGTCTAATGGACTCCCTACTGTGCGTTTTTAGTTGTGATGAGAGATTGGGAGGAGGAAGGTGATGGCAAAGGATGTTCTGGAAAGATACTCCATGCTAATTCTAATGGGAAGATTTTGTTTTCTTTTGCTTCTTTGATTTTATTTTACATACCATTCTTGAAACTCTGTCTATAGGTGAAAATGAAAAGGATCCTGGAAGAAAGAGAGAACAAAAATATTCACAGAGCCATAGAATTTAAGGCCAAAGGGAACAACTAGATCATCTACTCTGACCTCCTGTGTATCAGACGCCAGCAACACCACCCAGCACCTGCACACTAAACCCCCCAACTAAAAAGTATCACAGCCCCGTGGAAACTAGACAATTATTTACCACAGGCAGCGAGTAGGCGGGACTGAGGCATAAGGCCCCACAGTGGTGGGAAATGATTAAGTGTCATATACCCAGATAATCCTGATAAGTGACCCACACCCACATACTGCACAGGAAGGCCAAAAGCCCCAAGGTCATTGCCTGTTTCCTCTAAGCTACGTGGCTGCACTATTAAGCGCTGTGCAGGCACTCAGGGCTGCGGCGTGGAGAGATGCCTCCCCCCCGGTCCCAGCCCAGCCCAGCTCCACCACAGCCAGGGGAGAGGTGCCTATCTGGTGGCCCCAGCCCAGGTCCTGCTGCAGGGTGATCTGGGGAGAGTCCTGTCTCCCTGCCATAGCCCCAGGACAACCTGCACCCCAAACCCCCCATCCCTGGCCCCTCAACCCAGAGCCTGCAGCCCCAGCCATAGCCCTCACCCTCTCCACACCCCAGCCCTCTGCCCCAGCCCGGAGCCCCTCGGAGAGACTGTTTCAGGACCTCATGCCTCTGATGGTTAGAAACCTTCTAATTTCCAGTCTGATTTTGCTCATGGCGAGTTCATATCTATTTATTCTTGTACCAACATTATCCTTTAGCTTAAATAGCTCTTCACTCTCTCTGGTAATTACCCCTCTACTATATTTATAGAGCATTATCCCGTGTCAACCTTCTTTTAGCTAGACTAAAGCTAAGAAGCACCGTTTGCTTTCTGGGCTGGCACCTTTTTCCATCTGGATGGTGTGAAACACAGGCTTGATGTGGGCACAGCGGTGAAAAGAGGACAGACACATGAATGAATTTTAAGCAGCAAGCCACAACTTTTATTGAATGTAAACACAGGGAAGGGGTGTCACCTGATCAGCACCCATACCCTCCTATACCAAGTGTTTAATTGGTTCCAGTGCAGGAGTTACAGGGCTCCTACCATATAATCCATAACTTGGGATAGACTCTCCTCAGTCTACTCCAGATTCAGCTCAACCACCCTCTCTCCCCGCCCCCCATCTTCCTCAAGGGGGACAGAGGTTGCAGAAGGGTCATGACCTCGGCCTGCAAGGGCAACAAGGTCTCGTCCTATCTCATGAGCCCAAAACCCATCACCAAAATCCCAGGTCCTTTACCTCTTGGAACCATTCATTTTATCCTTTTCATTGCACTGAAAACTGCCCACCAGTTGCAACAAATTAACAACTCAACCAGATATCTCAGTTGAGTACCAAGCACATTCCTGCTTAACCTGCTGTGACTTCAAGGTGCTGCAAGGCAAGCAAAAAACTCCCCAGTCCTCCACATTCCTCCCCCACCCCCAACTGGCCAATGGCTGCCACAGACTCCAAAGGGGAAGGAGAAGCTATTGTATGTCCCTCAGCAAGTGTCTCATACCCTTGCCACTGGGGCTGTCCCCTTTTAATTGCTGGTCCCATCAAGTTTCCCCACTCACTGAAGCAGGTGGGTGGCATTTCTGTTATGAGTAGCATCCTGGGCTGAGGTCAAAGCACAGGCATTTGTGAAGTAATTTAATAGGACAATGGAAATTATTTACTAATGCTCAAGGGATGGTGGAAGGGAGAGGAAAATATAATGCATGCCCGCTCTAAACTATCATGATATCTGCATTAACCACAATATTTGCAATCCTGTTTTTCTCTCAGTTGTGTTCAGAGGATTCACTGGACAATTTTTAGTGAAAGTGAAGCTGAGGTGTTGAGTGAAATATATGTTTGCAATATAAAAGAGAATATTGTAATAGTAGGAAGACTGAATGGGGTTTCTTCTGAGATTACAGAATGATTATGGGAATGGTAATAGATTAACGAATGCAAATTACTTGGTATGATTTCTGTGCATATGAATGTACATATTTACCCAAAATATTTCAGTGTACACAGAGAGAGAGAAAGAAAAAGAGAAAACGATTCAAATGTGAAAACAAATGAAAATTACCAGAAATTTACATACAATGTGAAGAAAAGTCCTTTTATCCTCTGCAACACTAGCATTTGGCAGATTCAGGAATAAATAATCTTTTGTGGCAAGGGTATGCCTTATCAAACATATGCAGATAAGCACTAATTAATGCTAATTAAGGTTTCCTGTCTATCTAGTTGGAAAAATGTCCAAATGTTATGAAATCCAGTTAGTATGCCTATTACCCTAATTGTTTTATAGGGGATGGTTCTTAATTAAAATATGTAAATTGACCTTAATTGCTATATACTAATGGGGGTTCATGTTATCTCACTAAAAGTGACAAGATGGTGAGGAGGGGTACTTAAACAAATAATTCTGATAAATCCTTAACCAACTGACCTTTATTCAAAATTATTTTTAATTAGAAATTGGCAAAAGCATTTTTCCATCTATGTTTCTCTTTAATTTTAAATAATGTCAGACTATTACAGATCTTTAATATAGATATAAGGCATTTGTGAATTGTAGCTTAATTATTCCTAACAAACAAGTTAATTTTGTATTTGTTTACTGTTTGTTATGAAATTATGTGATGATCTTATATTAATCTGAGGGGGAAAATGATGTTTTACAACACTGGATTTGAATTTATAGCTACTATTTATTTATTTATGTATTTATTTATTTATCTATCTTTCTTACTCCATCATTATGATGTTGAAGCCTCATGTACTGGTACTGCTAATATCTAGGGCCTTTTCTTTTGATGGCTGGAGCTCCAATGCTGCTATTACATGCCTGGACCACTTTTTCTCATATAGACCCCCCCTTTGACTTTAGTGTAGTATAAAACTCAGGGTTTGCCTTTACTGGGGTGCAGGGCTGTGCCTAGGCATATGCCATTGGAAGATTGGGATGTACATGAAACATAGTCTACATTAAAACAAAAACAAATTGTTTAAATGATACTGTGTATGTGGATTTTCTTATATCGTTTAAATAGCTTGTAGTGGCATGTTTACATTTGTAAAGAGCAAAATGTGTACTTCCAGTCTAAACTAAGGAAAAACAGCAATAGAGAACATACATAAAATTGTCATGAGATAGAGAGAGAGAGAGAGAGAGAGAGAGAGATTGATTGCTCTGTGTTGTGTGTGCATATCCTCTTTCACAGGCTGCAGTAACTCTGAAAACAAAATGGCTGCTGAACTTGCAACACAGAAATTTAAAGATGTAGGACATAGAAAACAAAAGGCATTACAGTCTCATATCTGCATATACCACAATGAATTGGCATAAATATAATGAACGTACATTTTCAAATTCATTGGCTCACAAAAACCTATGTAGGCCTCTCTGCATACCAGGGTGGCTGCACCCCCTGCATGCTGCAGAGGGGATGTAGCTGGGATACAGAGGGGCTCTTGTGAGCAGTATAGTGACAAGGCCCTTGGAGCCATAATTACAGAGATGCAATAACCCACTACACCCAGAGAAGTGGGGGGCAGAAAGTAACCAATCACTATAGCAGTCTGTTCGCTAGAATGGTATTTACAAGCTGCACCTGTGTTTGGGGAATGGATTCCATTCCCACTCCCACAACTGGCACGCTCAATAAAGAGTTTAGTCAGTTTCATCCTTAGGACCAGATTCTGCAATTTTGTGCATGTGAGTAATTCACAGATAACAGGGGCAACCAGCTAATACAAAGGAAACAGTGAAACCCACTAATGAATGTGTGTTACTGGTCCCGGTCTCTGCCAGTTTGGAGAGGATGAGTTGTTACATCCCCTAGCTACAGAAAGTTGGCCGATAGCTCAGGCAGCTCATGCTTTTAGCTCTGGAGATCCCCTGTTCAATCCCCAGTGTGTCAGGCAAGATTACAGCCATCATGTAAGTGTGGATTCATCTAGGATTTATGTGACAGCCACCTCTTGACTGACACACCAGGGGCTGAATCAGGGACTTCCAAAGCTAAAAGCATGAGCTGCTCCAGCTTGAGCTAAGGAGCCAAAGCTTGGTAGCTGGGATCTGTAACAACTTATATCTTCTCTGATCAACATAGGCAGGAGGGGACCTACAACTCACCAGTGGATGACATCGGCACAGAGTGCTCTGGAATGCATAAAGCAATCAAACTGGGGAAAAAACAAACATTTTTTTTACTTCAGTCTCTAATCTTAGATGTTACTTGCAACAAAAGTGCATATAGAATTTTGGATGGAAATGTGTGTTTTAAATGGATGGTTTCCCTTTCATTAATACATTGTAGTATATAGACCATTTATAGACTCTATAGGAATGTGTTTTTTGTTTTTTTACTTTGTAAATCAATCTGAAACTTTTTTACTGTGTTTTAACAGGACATTGTAACCAATGTTTCTCCAAGAATTATACGTGGAATTACATCAGGCCCCATATATGGCCCGGGTCAAGGCTCTTTCCTAAATATTGAGCTTATCAGTGAGAAAACTGCAGAATATTGGTGTAAAAGTGTCACTGAACTGAAGGCTGACTTTCCCAACCAAGTGAGTACAACTCAAACATAAGATTGCTGTATGTATATTGAAAGCATTCAGTTTATAGATTCATAAATATTGATGTATGTAATATTTTATTAAAGAATCTGCCAATCGTTTTGCTGTTGTAAAAAACAGACTACAAAAAACAAAAAAATAAAAAACACCCATGTAAGAACTCATCAGAACAATCTCCACAATAGCAAGCTTGGTTAAAAGGATGCTACACCGACACCGCACAAACAGATGAAATGAAGTGATGGTGTTGGGTGTCTGTGCACCAAAGTGTCTCCAACACCAACCCTGCCCAGAATGCCATTTTGGGGGCAGACAAGGACAGATCAAGTGGCCCCAATACCCTGTGCAGCTGGCATAGATGGGGTACAGCCCCTATTCTAGCCCATTAGAATAGTATTTTTGAGACGGCTGTGCATCAGCCAAGCACTCTTGTGCTAGGTTCAGAGTGGAAATCACTTCCGTGAGCAATCTGCTTCCAAACTTTACAGAGCTTGAAAACTCAAGATTTACATGGCTGGAATGGATTTCTCCCTTCACAAGCATTTAGCTTAGTCTGATTCTGCTCAGTCTTCTGGGTACTTCTAATTCCAATTAAACGTGATTAGAGGCTTAAAACAATTAACAACACAGTGACTCCCATACTAACAGTACTTCATCTTATTTTCATTGTCATTCACTCATCACTTGGTACAAATCCTTACAAGTATTCAGTCCAGTCAAGAATGAGTTTTAAGTATCAGCAGAGAGTACGTAATCTGTGACATACTGACTATGAATTGTCAATAAATCAATATTGCGTAACCAACAGAGGTAAGGGAGTTGAGTTTGGGTTAAGAAAACTCCGTTCAACCAGACAGAACTACTCATCCCTGAGAATAACCAATCATCATGTTAGGCCAGATACATACTCAGAATGACCTGTGAAATGCCTAGACCCCTTAATCAAGAACTGAGCAGGTGATTTAGGTCCCATAAACGTAGGCCTGGTCTACGCACAGATAATGTACCAGAATAACATTTGCTGTTAGGGGTGAGATTTTTTTAGCAAATTTTTAGCAAAATAGTTATATCAGTACAACCCCTAGTGGGTACACAGTTATACTCCAAATAAGCTATACCGCTAGGGCTTCCCAAGTAAACAAAATTTCCATTTTGCAAGGACTTCAGAGACCTTTCCGAATTTTTCATGAAAGAGAGAGAGAGAGAGACCTCAAAATAGCCAATAGTCTGGTAGCTAAGGCACTCACCTGGGATGCGTGAGACTTAGGTTCTAGTCCTTGCTCAGATTCCAGCAGAGCAGGGACTTCAAACTGGGTTTCCCATATCCTAGGTGAGCACCCAAACACAGGGCTGTAGAGTCAGTCAGTCTTCCTCGGGCCTAGTGAATATTTTATTATTCATAGATACTGGAACAGTTCCAACCAGGGGCAGGATGAAACCACAAGTGAAGGATTGACTCTGTATTGTTTAGGGCACTCCCCTGGGATGTCAGAGACTCAAGGTCAAGGCCCTGCTCTGCCTGGATCAGAGCAGGAACACATTTAACTTATGAGAGGAACTTCAGAATTTTAAGTAATGGCATTCAGTGCATTGGAACCATTTTTAGGATAGTATCAGAGGGGTAGCCATGTTCGTCTGGATCTGTAAAAGCAGCAAAGAGTCCTGTGGTACCTTATAGACTAACAGACATATTGGAGCATGAGCTTTCATGGGTGAATACCCACTTCGTCAGATGCATGTGACGAAGTGGGTATTCACCCACGAAAGCTCATGCTCCAATAAGTCTGTTAGTCTATAAGGTGCCACAGGACTCTTTGCTATTTTTAGGATACACTTTCTTTTCTCCTGTATATCCATCTCCTCTGCCAGCTGCTACCAGGAAATGCCTTGTCCATTGAGTACTAGTTGTTTGCCTCAGATGAAACTTCATTGTTATGTGTGGAATTAAGGAATTGCAAGAGAGAGAACACCAGCAAGTGGGAGAATAAACTATAATGTAATCTATTTCCTCTATCTAGAGTGTACAGGAACAGAGAGAGAAGAAATATTTGTCTACAAATATATTTAACCTTCCATGAAACCAGAACTACAATAACAAGTTTTTTTACGTATTTAAATATACTTTTTAAACAGGCTAACACTTTTTTCTTGTTTGTACTATCTCCCATTTACTGTATTTCTATGTTTCTTCTGTTTCTTCAAAGCAAACAATATATAGTTTTCCTGTCATCTAGCCCCCATTCCTTGCCTTTATTACGCTTTCTTCCCATTTTCAGTTCTCATTCCTGACGTGTGAATACAGGTAAATGTCAGGAAAAAAGTGTGAGAATGTCATGAATCAAGTAGTTGTAGTTAAATGCAGAGCAAATGTCCTATTTGACCTAGATATTGCTGCATGTGGAAGATTTGCTATTCTTCTGTAATTCTTGCATTACCAAGGCCTAGTGGGGTGAATAAAAGATGGGAGTGTGACTATGAAAATAATTTTCTTAATTTTATAATTTTGATTTTAATGAACATCCTTAATTTGAGTCCTTGACCATTCTGAGTACTGTACACAATCATTTGTCCAGGCAGAATTTATGACTCTACCTCTGGGAAAGACATTGTTCTTCAGCTTTCACGGAATATATATTACAGCATTTTGTGGATGAGACCAATTCAGAATTAGTAGTAAATGTAACTGTTTAGTTTAAGAAAATTGTAGAGCTTCTGAAAGCCAGGAGCTATATTAAAATGAGTCCAAGTCGTCACCATTCTGAGGATTAACTTTTCCTAATCCAATCCCTACTGTATGAGTTATTACTTTCAGAATATGAATTTTGCTTTAGCATTCTAACCCTGCCTGACTTTTATAGACTCTTAGAGGTTGTTTACATTACATATGGATATGCAAAAAGTAGCTTCTAGCAGCATAATTCTGCTTTGCTCACAGGCATTTTTTTCAAATTTGTCCATGAATTAAACTAAGAACCATAATCATTATAATGGTAAATTCATTGCTAACTGAGAACAGATTTTTGTTCACTGAGTAGAAATCTCTTGATGCTTATTATGAAATGCTCTGTATAATTACGACTTGCAGAAATTGTTTTTCTACAATCCTGTTCATTCCTCTAGAAAAGCATTTTAAACTAGACATTTATTGTTTTGTTAGGTTTTTAAAAAGGGAGAAAAAACACTTTTTGAGCATTGTATGAGTGAACTTAATTAACAAGCAAAAAATGACATTATCCGCTCAAATGAAGGCAAAGCAGAGATGAGGACACAAAAGTGGTTTACAATAAAGAAAATTATCTTGCTATAGTAAATAGTAAAATCAAACCAGAATTGATATTTAATTACTTTTGCTTTGTAATACAGATAGTTTTAGGCAAAACCTCTTTTTCAGACAAAGTGAATATGAACTAAACCGCTTGCACACAGGGTTAAGCATTAACTCCCTAGAAAGTAAACCCTCATTAGCATCCTTTCTGTTGCCATTAGAGTGATAATCATCTATAGTGCAAAGAAAATTCTGAAAATATCCCAGCTTTGTCTCGGGCTAGTACTAGGTTTCCCAGGGCCTTGTACAAAATAAGACCTGTGGGCAGAGCTTAGCGATGAAGTCACAGCTAATAATATATTTGACTCTAGGCGGAGTTTGCAGATCCCTTGTACAGGCACTTCCCTCTCACCCCAGGAGGGGAAGAAACATTTGAAAGGAAGGAAGGAGTGCCATTGCACCTTGGCTCTCTCACACTTGCTTCCCACTCTCTTAGATACGTGATCTCTAGGCACTTCCTCTCTCCCCCATTCCAGGTGGCTGCTTCTCTTGCCTCTGAGTTCAGCAGAGCCCGCTGCACTATTGGGAGCCTCCTTTAAGGTGCTGCTGCAAATGCATCAATTGTTATGGTAGATAACACTGGGTTATGGCTGATCTGCAGCCATTTGGGGAAGGCCCCACAGCTTATTTCTGGGGGAGGCAAACCCAATCACTCTGCTGAAATAATGGAGGAGGAACACACTGAGGGGCTTCCTCTCTCTGAACTGCATCCAGTGGGTTTTAATATCGGAGAAGATTGTTATGAAACATTCGGAGTCAGTTGCATTGTGGGATAACACAAGAATGGATTGTTTTGATTTAGTGGAAGGGGTTTGTGTCATAACGCGGAGGTTCTCAATGCAGCACCAGCAAAACTATGGCTGTGTGGGGTTTGTTTTCTCCTGAATTTGTTCAATATCCATACTGTTTGTTCTTTGAAAGGCAGAAATGAAAGAATGGGCACATTTACTAAGAAATTTGATTTCATGCGAACTTCAGGCTTCAGTTAATTTTATCCTAAGTAACCTTTCAAAATGTAAATCAGTGCTTTGGGCCTCTGTTAACATAGGGTACATCCACAGAACAGTTAAACACCTGTGGCTGGCCTGTGTTATTTGACTTGGGCTCGTGGGACTCTGGCTGTGGGGCTGCAAAACTGCAGTGTAGACATTCGGGCTCAGTCTTGAGCCACAGCCTGGGATCCTGTGATGGGGGAGGGTCCCAGAGCCTGGGCTCTAGCCTGAGCCCAAACATCTACACTGAAATTTTACAGCCTGGCAGCATGAGTGTCACGAGCCTGAGTCAGCTGACATGGGCCAGTCACAGGTGTTTAATTGTTCTATAGACGTACCCTATGTTAACAGAGGACCAGAGCACTGATTTACATTGTGAAAGGTTACTTAGGATAAAATTAACTGAAGCCTGAAGCATTGCAGAATACTGTTGCCAGTCAGTCAACAAGAACAACTTTGTAAATGCTGTCCCACTGGCACCTCATCCGTATCAGTGAGGTGTTAATTGAAAACTTAGTTGTGGCCATTTAAAGAAAATATTATGTAGCATTAGAACCTCATCTGAGGCAGCCTTTAAAAACACAGAGCCCAAGACACCCAAGACAGTGTCACTTCAATCACTGGGGTTCTATGTGTGACAATGCATTAGGCCTATCTGTATTTATGGCCTCCCTCTCATTTCATAAGATGTCACTTTTTTCACTGGTTTGAATGGGCCACCTGCCTGTCTTGTCACATTACTTTGAATTGAAAGATTAAGAGACTTTCTGACATCAATATGTCTTCACTGCAGTGTTGGCTACGGATTTTGGTCATGAACCTGTTCTGGTTTTTAATATTGTTTTTCATTTTTGTCCACATGTGGCATCTAGCACTTCAGGATTTATCAGAAACTCTATTCCTTAGTACTAAGGAGTGACCGCTTAACAGTTGGCAAAGATGGAACAATTTGTTTTTGTTTTTCAAACAGTATTGAGTAGAAAAGGAGTGAGTCTGAATTAATACAATTCAGAAATCTTATCAATGCATGGGTCTCAGAGACAAAATGATGACCTGACAGAGACTGTATAAATCTTAGCATTGGTCAGAGAAAAGTGAAGGAAGAGAGAAATGAAAACCAAAATTATCAGATGGGAGCTTCAAATAAATGTGTTTGAGAGGAGATGAGAGTATTAATAATGTAAATAAATGACAGTGAAGAAAAAGAGGCTCCATGTAAAGTGACCATTAGGACAGAGGCCAAATAAAGTCTCTGTTCCAACACTACATGGAGTCCCAGCATTGTAACAAAGAACTGAAAGAACCGACCCCCTAAAAGTTGAATAAATCACTTATCTGATAAAACATGAGGCATTTGATGGACAATATTGGGATTTTGAAGATTTAAAATGAGCCCCATCTGTACTGAGAATTATGACTCCAGCACAAGTATTCAGAATTTAATATATCAGTAGAATGACTGACTTGTTGAGGAATGTCAAAGAGGATCATAAACCATGCAAGAGAGTTTTGTGCAAAAATGTTAAGCTCACATTCCAGAGGTTAGCTGCATGGGCCCATCAGTTTTGCTTGAGATTGCTGAACTTTCATGGCAGCAGTGCATCTTTGGTGTGCTGCTCATGTGCCAGTAAAACAGGTAAATCTCTCCACAGTCCTCATGCAAGATTGCAGTCATGAGATTGCCTTCAGTAACTGCAGAGAGCCAGGATCTGATGGTGTTAACATGAATGGACATCAGTGAAGGTGTATGGACATTTTATTCTCATCGTCAAAACATTTAATGTAGCTCTTAGTTGCCATAGCTTAAACCTTCTGATTTGTGTTGCTAAATCATCAGCTTACATTAAATTATTTTTTGGACTCTTCCAGCATGTGTATGTGTTTACATCATCTCGTAGCTGATGGGAGTTTTTAGAGTCTCTCATTAAAATCAACCTCTCTGACACAGTGTGGGAGTGTAAGATTGAAAGCGTAAATGCTTTGGGGTGGTATTACAATGATGTATAACACGCATTGCTGGTTCTATTAGAAAGTACAAGACACACTTTTGTCTAGTGGATGAAGTAATTTCCTCCACTCTTTTACAGCTCTAAATGGCATCTCCTGGAGATCAAAGAACAGTAAGCAAAGTTATGCAAAATCTCAATGTGTGAACTGCTGTAGCAAACAGTTTAGAATACACACGAGAGGCTACAGCAGTGCAGAAGAGGACTTTTAAGGGGCCCTAAATGATGGAAAAGAGCTTGCAGAAAAACTTGTCAGTCACTGCAACGCTGACAGAAATCCATCTGAAATGAGCAAAATGTCTGGAAAATTATGGATGTGAGCGTAAGCCTAGAATAGTTGCAGAAGTAGTTCAGGATTAAATATTTGCAGTATTGTGGCAGGTTGAGTATTGAAAGTTTATAGGGAACTTTTTGGGATCCTTGGAGAACACAAATACATTTTGGGTTCTTGTATTGGTCTAAGTACAAAAGTACCAGATGGTCAGCTGAGGCATGGGTTCAGTAACTCTGATATAGATGTCAAGGATGTTAGTGAGTTGAGAAAACTCTTCTACTAGACTCATACCATGCTCTTGGACCCCAGAAGTAAATTTAATAATCTGGTCTTCCCAATGCTGCTTCTAATGTGTGTACTGCCCTCAGAATATTGCTTACAGTCCCTGTGACAGTTGCCTCGTCAAAAAGCTGCTTTTCAAAACTGGAGCATGTAAAAAAATATTTGTGTTCAACTATAGTATGTCCCAGGAACTAGCCATGCTATCAATAGAAAGAGAGATCAGCAAATCACTGGATTTCAGACAAATGATTGACATCTCTGTAGCATGGATTTTTAAAAAATCACACTGTATTTTGGTTTCAGAGTAGTGGTCATGTTAGTCTGTATCTGCAAAAAGAACAGGAGTACTTGTGGCACCTTAGAGACTAACAAATTTATTTGAGTATAAGCTTTCGTGGGCTACAGCCCACTTCATTGGATGCATAGAATGGAACATTTAGTAAGGAGATATATATACATATACAGAGAACATGAAAAGGTGGGAGTTGCCTTACCAACTCTAAGAGGTTAATTAATTAAGATGAGCAATTATCAGCAGGAGAGAAAAAACTTTTGTAGTGATAATAAAGATGGTCCATTTAAGACAGTTTGACAAGAAGTTGTGAGGATACTTAACATGGGGAAATAGATTCAGTGTGTGTAATGACTCAGCCATTCCCAGTCTCAATTCAAGCCTAAATTGATGGTATCTAGTTTGCATATTAATTCAAGTTTAGCAGTTTCTCCTTGGAGTCTGTTTTTGAAGCTTTTCTGTTGCAAGATTGCCACCTTTAAGTCTGTTACCGAGTGATCAGAGAGGTTGGAGTGTTCTCCTACTGGTTTTTGAATGTTATGATTCCTGATGTCAGATTTGTGTCCATTTATTCTTTTGCGTAGAGACTCTCCGGTTTGGCCAATGTACATGGCAGAGAGGCATTGCTGGCACATAATGGCATATATCACATTGGTAGATGTGCAGGTGAACATGCAGCCATGATGGCATGGCTAATGTGATTAGGTCCTATGGTGATGTCACTTGAATAGATATGTGGACAGAGTTGGCATCGGGCTTTGGTGCAAGGATAGGTTCCTGAGGAGGTGTGTGGTTGCTGGTGAGTATTTGCTTCAGGTTGGGGGCTGTCTGTAAGCGAGGACAGGTCTGTCTCCCAAGATCTGTGAGAGTGAGGGATCGTCCTTCAGGATAGGTTGTAGATCTTTGATATTGTGCTGAAGAGGTTTTAGTTGGGGGCTGAAGGTGACGGCTAGTGGCGTTCTGTTATTTTCTTTGTTGGACCTGTCCTGTAGTAGGTGACTTCTGGGTACTCTTCTGGTTCTGTCAATCTGTTTTTTTCACTTCAGCAGGTGGGTATTGCAGTTTTAAGAATGCTTGATAGAGATCCTGTAGGTGCTTGTTTCTGTCTGAGGGATTAGAGCAAATGTGGTTGTATCTTAGAGCTTGGCTGTAGACAATTAATCATGTGGTGTGTCCTGAATGGAAGCTGGAGGCATGTAGGTAAGTATAGCAGTCAGTAGGTTTCCGGTATAGGGTGGTATTTATGTGACTGTCGCTTATTAGCACAGTAGTGTCCAGGAAATGGACCGCTTGCGTGGATTGGTCTAGGTATTTTGAAATAGTGCCATTAGCCTTGTATGATATACAGATTGTTGTGGTTTAGGGTTGCAAACATTGAGATAGCTAACACTTTTTGTGGCTAAGACTTTGCTTTTTTATTAAGAAACTTTAAAATATGTAGATACTGTCTGTATGATTACAGAAGATGAGGGAACATTTGTGGCAGCCATGGTTCAATCTAACCTTTTAAGAGCCGTAAAGACAGAAGTAGGTTGTATTTTAAAGGCATCACAAAGGCTTTTGCCCTTGATAGGAGCCACGCAGTGTACAGGTTGCTTATATATCCTGAGACCAATAAATATAGTAGCCAGGTGATCACCACGGTTGGTCAGGTGGTACTGGAGAGATAAGTAGTTCATTTTCCCTTGTTGGGTTGATTTGAAACTATTTGGAACACATTTAGCTTGACAGAGCCAAATTTACAGCACCTTCCTTTTTATGGGTGCACATGCATAGAAAATGAAGGCCAAACTGTCAGCCCGGTGCCAGCTTCCCTCTATATATGCCAGCTCTCTGTTTGCATATGCAATGGATTGCACTTTCAGGAGTGGGCACTTGTGTTTTGTACTCCAAAACACCTGTTGATGTGGACACAGAAACACAGACACAGAAACCATAATATGGTTAAATGAAGAAACCACAAATTTATACCAAACTGACCTTATCACCTCAAACTACATGAGATGGTTGTTCCAGTGCAGATCTGCATCAGCACCAATGTCTCTGAGCTTGAGTGAGGCCAGGCTCCCTCAACACTCAGGCCTTCCAACGGATCCTGACAGGAAGCAAGAATCCTGACCCTTCCCCCTTCCTAATTCAACTACGAGGGATTAGATGAGGGGAGCCACAACCTGCACCAGTCAGAGGCACACCTATTCAAGTCCTGTTAATGCCCAAGACCAAGCAGCACAGTGGATTTTAGGGTTCTCAATTGTATCCTTTCAGACCAACAAATGTGAGTCATTTTAGAAAAAATCAGGGGTAGGGGAAAATTGTATCAACATCCCCACTGAGGCCATGACTGCTTGTGGTGGGGTTAGTGGGCCAGGCCCATCCTGGAGGGGGACAGGGAGATGGCGAGCCAGTCCTATCCAGAGAAGTTGGGGGAGCGGCAGGGGAGGCTGGTGTCTCACTGATGGCTGGTCCAGGCTATTGCTGCTGCTTTGTGTCCAGCCAGCAGGAAGAGGAAGAGTCAGTGCCAGAAGCCACTCATGATTGTCTGCTGCCTCCTCCTTATAGGCCTAAGGTGGCAGATTTGGCCCTGCCATCATGACAGAGGGGCCCTGGGCCAAATTTGAGTAAGTGGCATTGTGACCTG
Source organism: Mauremys reevesii (assembly GCF_016161935.1). NCBI lineage: Eukaryota > Metazoa > Chordata > Testudines > Geoemydidae > Mauremys > Mauremys reevesii. The sequence goes on from NC_052630.1 coordinate 73,325,635, forward strand.
GTGAATGGGGTCACAACACCACTTACATTTGACCTGAATGCCCCTCTGTAATGATGGAGAGCAGCCAGAACAACTCTGCTACCTTGCACAGTTGTCTAAAAGTTTTGTGTGGGGAACCAAGCTCGGGATGCAACTGCCCCATAGCAAATAACACACCTGCCCACAAACAATACCAAAACATTCCCAACATTCCCAATATTGTGACAATTTTAATATAAACTAGACCCCAGGATGGTAGTTGATGGTAGATGACCCCAGTAGTTTGTCAGTTTCGTCATACAGGAGCAATCCCTTCCAGGCCTAGCCCCTAGTATCATATGGGGAGGAGGGATAGCTCAGTGGTTTGAGCATTGGCCTGCTAAACCCAGGGTTGTGAGTTCAATCCTTGAGGGGGCCACGTAGGGATCTGGGGCAAAAATCAGTACTTGGTCCTGCTAGTGAAGGCAGGGGGCTGGACTCAATGACCTTTCAAGGTCCCTTCCAGTTCTAGGCAATAAGTATATCTCCAATTATTAATGCAATCCAGCATATATTAGTTTAAGAGCGGAAAGGGTAGGACTGAAACAAGTTATTACCCACCAAATGGGAGCTGAGATTTCACCCTCCTCCCACTCAATTACTCCTGGACACATCAAAGCCCTATCCAAACTAGTGGGGTGACTAAGGAGCTGTACAACTAGAAATCTGATTTACACACACATCTGCAGGTGGTGCCTGTACACTTTTGCAGGCATAACTAGTATGTTAAAAAATGGGTGCATAACAATAGAGGCTGGTTTAAGATTGGCAGAAAGGTTGCCATATTATGCATTTGAGTTCTCATTCTTCTTTCTAAGGAGAGAAGCTCTGTGTCTCATCCTTTCTTCCTCGAGGCACAAAAAAATAAGTATTCAGGCCTCTTGTGATCTAAATATCAATAGAGATGGGATTGGGAGCTACAAAATTTGGGTTTAGATTTTAAACTAGTTGAAGTTTAGATATTTAGAGTTGAAGCTTCAGTTGGGACCCACAGAAATGTCTTTGAATGTATTTTATTTTAACGTTTCATGTTGATAGAATTACTTTGAACAGGGAATGGTCTGTCGATTTTGTTGTTGAACTGACATTTTCATTTTAAGCATCCAGCAAACATTGAACTATTTTTAGACTAGCCAGTTGTCATAAACAGATAGTTAAGGATTAATGTCTCTTTTACCTGTAAAGGGTTAAGAAGCTCAGTAAACCTGGCTGACACCTAACCAGAGGACCAATAAGGGGACAAGATACTTTCAAATCTTGGTGGAGGGAAGTCTTTTGTTTGTGCTCTTTGTTTGGGGGTTGTTTGCCCTTGGGACTAAGAGGGACCAGACATCAATCCAGGCTCTCCAAATCTTTCTGAATCAGTCTCTCATGTTTCAAACTTGTAAGTAATAGCCAGGCAAGGCGTGTTAGTCTTATTTTTGTTTTCTCAACTTGTAAATGATCCTTTTTGCTGAGAGGATTTTACCTCTGTTTGCGGTAACTTTGAACCTAAGACTAGAGGGGGTTCCTCTGGGCTATATGAATCTGATTACCCTGTAAAGTATTTTCCATCCTGATTTTACAGAAATAATTTTTACCTTTCTTTCTTTAATTAAAAGCTTCCTTTTTAAGAACCTGATTGATTTTTTTCCTTGTGTTAAGATCCAAGGGGATTGGATCTGGACTCACCAGGAATTGGTGTGGGAAGGGAGGGGGGATGGTTAAATTCTCCTTGTGTTAAGATCCAAGGGGTTGGATCGGTGTTCACCAGGAACTTGGTGAAAAAGCCTCTCAAGGCTGCCCAGGGAGGGGAAGGTTTTTGGGGGATAGAAAGTGATCCAGACACTGAAATTTCTGGATGGTGGCAGTGTTACCAGATCTAAGCTAGTAATTAAGCTTAGAAGTGTCCATGCAGGTCCCCACATCTGTACCCTAAAGTTCAGAGTGAGGGAGGAACCTTGACACCAGTACACACAATTCACTTTTGTTGTAGCTGTTTTGTAAATGAAAACATTTAGCCAAGCAAGAAAATCATTCTTCCTCCCCTCCCCCTCAGCCTCACAGTTATTGCTGCTGTTAGTTTTTGCATTACAGTTGCACTTAAGTGGGCCCAACTGAGATCAAGGACCCATTGTTTTAGGCACAGTACAAACATATCGTAAGATACAATCTTTGCTCCAAAGAGCTTACTGTCTAAATATGTGCGACAGTCAAATGGCTGGAGGGGGAAAAGTGGTACAGCGAGATAAAGTGATTTACCTCAGATCACATAGCAGAACTATACCAGTATAATTTTGTGAGTAAATTTCTCTGTGTAGACAAGCCCTTAGTGTTAGACACAGCAGTAGAACCCAATTTTCCTAACTCCTGGTCAGGTGCCTTAGCCATTGGACCACACTGCCTTTACTGTATTATGACATCAGCATTAAATTCAAATTGAATCAGTCATGAGATCCTTACCAGCAGTTTGCCCATATGCTCAGGATCTAACTGATCACCCTGTTTGGGGTCAGGAAGGAATTTTCCCCTGGGTCATATGGGCTGAGACCCTGTTTTTTTGGTTTTTTGGGGTTTTTTTTTTTTTGGTTTGGTTGAGTTTTTTTATTTTTTGTTTTTTGTTTTTTTCCCTTCCTTTGCAGCATGGGGCACGGATCTCTTGCAAATTTAAACTAATGTAAATGGTGAATTCCCTGTAACGTGAAGTCTTTAAACCATGATTTGAGGATTTCAGTAACTCAGCCAGAGTGGGTGGATGAGGTTCTGTGGCCTGCTATGTGCAGGAGGTCAGACTAGATGATCACGATGGTCCCTTCTGACCTTTAAGTCTATGAGTCTGGAAAGTGATATATGCAAGTGAGGTTCCATATTGTTAATGAAAATGTTCTCTTCAAGTCTGCTAATATCTGAAAGACCACATTTTCAATAGGTCTCTGTAAGCGTTTCTACAATATTTGCAATGTTAAGGAACCCTGCTGAAAATTTGGCCCCAAAAGAACATGCTTTGCAGCTGGTCATTGTCACAATATTTTTTTGATTTTTTTAAAGTATTTTGTTTCTAATCTGATAGAACAGCAGAGACTCTAATGCTACTAAGTTCAAATGGTTGTGGGAGGAAATTGAATTTCAAGAGAACACACGTCTTCTAACTGAAGTTTCAATTTGTAACTGAGACTGTTACTCCAACAGTAAATACAATGAAGGTTCTAGGAATAAATCTGTGCATCAAGCATACAATGTTTCTGGTGACAAATAAGGACCTTGAGGAGAAATGTGGTGAGATGTTTTATGATTTGGGTTTGAAAACTATTGCTTGTTGAACAACCAGTCAAACTGTGTTAGTGCCAGGTTAGATTATTTTCATGCATTTTATAAAGGCATGGCTTATTTTGTTTGTTTTACGTTTACAGCCATGTTTTGACAAATAGTAAGTCATGGTATGATACAGTAAGGCAGATGGGAAATTTGTACTTACACAAAGAAGAATTATTTTGGTTTAGAGTGTAAGTTATTGATCCTGTTAGAAAAGGACAATTTTCACAGTTTTATGAAGACTACAAGAGGGTCTTTAAAACTTTTGCCTCAGGGTAAGAGCTAGGAAAAAATTTAAGCAGTTTGTGGAATACTCCACCAGACCCCTCCTAGAAAATGTGCAGAGAGCTGTACTTGATTATTGGAAAAGACAAACCCCTTAATGGCCAGAGTCAGCTGAAGCTGGTTTAGTGCTCACATTACAGTACTTTTAACTAGTGCCAGTGGTAAAAATTCCTTTTTGAAGAAACAAATGAACAGCCTTTTAGAATGAGTGCTGATAAGGGAAATGCTCTAAAAATATACACTGTAATGTACTAAAAATATTGTTCCTGAATCTGATGATCAATTATTGATGATCACATGATGAATTGCATATTTTTATTCATGTTATTCAGGTAGAGCTCTCCTTTTTAGGTTGTTTTTCTTTAGAGGCTGTATGTCTTAGCAAGAACACACATAGGTACCTTTTAAAATATAACCATCTTCTGAATGTTGTAAGTCGTTATATGTCCAATGGAATGTTAAGAAATAATTCCAGAAATCTGATTGGCTAACGAACAGAGCATTCATTCTTTCCAGAAATGTCCTGTATAAACCGGCTGGGGTCAACGGCTCTCAGCAATGCCTCAGACCATCACCTCCTCCCAGTCAGTCATTAATCTCTAAGAAATTTCCTGCTCCTGGATCATTATTGTTTTAATGTTAGGTTGTGGATATTGCCATATGAGGTAAAAATGACCTTGTGGCAATGTTAAGAAGTAAAAAAACAAAGTGGTTAAATTTTATGTTTTTTAAAACCATTAATAGCCAACGATCCATCAAAAACTAAAGTCTTAAAACAACCCATTGAACCGTTCTTAAAAATGATGACATTCTGCCAGCCTTATTACCTGTGCAAAGCATTTATCCACCAAATATTTCTTCCCCATTTCCATTCTGTGTTTGTTACAGTCAATTAAGTAAATTTCAAAATTAGACCTTTTAAAATGTACAATAGCTTTAAAATAGTGTATCAGAACTAACTGCTAATATTTTAGAAGACACTGAGTGCATGAAATTTACATAATTCATTTTTTCTCTAAGCAGAATTCATATTATAATAATAAAAAAGCAAATTTACACTCAAATGGCAAAAAGTATACATTGCTCCCATAGTCCATATTCTGTACTTTATTTCAGTAGTGATATTCTGTGCCCCTCATTAAGAAAAATACTTAGGCCTAATCTAGACTTAAATTTTGCTGTCATAGCTATGTTGGTTAGGAACATGAAAAAAAATCACACTCAATTTGACATAGCTGTGCCAGCAAAAGCCCTAGTGTAGACAAACATAAACATCCCACACACAGATGGAATACAAGCTGTCAGGAACAGTATCCCTGATGATGCCACAGCACAACTGGTTGCTGAGCTCTGTGACTTTATCCTCATGCACAATTATTTCAAATTTGGTGACAATATATACCTCCAGACCAGTGGCACTACTATGGACACTCGCATGGCCCCACAATATGCCAACATTTTTATGGCTAACCTGGAACAACGCTTCCTCAGCTGTCATCCAGTCATGCCCCTTCTCTGCCTACGCTACACTGATGACATCTTCATCATCTGGACGAATTCCACCATGATTTCAACAGCTTCCACCCAACCATTAACCTCAGCCTGGATCAATCTACATGGGAGGTCCACTTCCTAGACACCATGGTACAAATATATGATGGTCACATTAACGCCACCTTATACCGAAAACCCACCAACCGCTATGCCTACCTTCATGCCTCCAGCTTCCATCCCGGACACACCACATGATCCATCATCTACAGCCAAGCGCTGAGGTACAACCGCATTTGCTCCAACCCCTCAGACAGAGACCAACACCTACAAGATCTTCACCAAGCATTCTCAAAACTACGATACCCGCACAAGGAAATAAGGAAACAAATCAACAGCCAGATGTGTACCCAGAAGCCTCCTGCTGCAAGACAAGCCCAAGAAAAAAACCAACAGAACTCCACTGGCCATCACCTACAGTCCTCAGTAAAACCTCTCCAACGCATCATCAGTGATCTACAACCCATCCTGGACAATAATCCCTCGCTTTCACAGGCCTTGGGAGGCAGGCCAGTCTTCGCCCACAGACAACCCAGCAACCTTAAGCATATTCTCACCAGCAACAATAAACCGCACCATGGTAACTCTAACTCAGGAACCAATCCATGCAACAAACCTCGATGCCAACTCTGCGCACATATTTACACCAGCGACACCATCACAGGACCTAACCAGATCAGCCACAACATCACCAGTTCATTCACCTGCACATCCACCAATGTAATATATGCCATCATATGCCAGCAATGCCCCCCCTGCTATGTGCATCGGCCAAACTGGACAGTCCCTACGTAAAAGGATAAATGGACACAAATCAGATATTAGGAATGGCAATATACAAAAACCTGTAGGAGAACACTTCAACCTCCCTGGACACACAATAGCAGATTTAAAGGTAGCCATCCTGCAGCAAAAAACCTTCAGGACCAGACTCTAGAGAGAAACTGCTGAACTTCAGTTCATTTGCAAATTTGACACCATCGGCTCAGGATTAAACAAAGACTGTGAATGGCTAGCCAACTACAAAATCAGTTTCTCCTCCCTTGGTGTTCACACCTCAACTGCTAGAAGAGGGCCTCATTCTCCCTGATAGAACTAACCTTGTTATCTCTAGACTGATTGTTGCTTGCATATGTATACCTGCCTCTTGAAATTTCCGCTACATGCGTCTGACGAAGTGGGTATTCACCCAGGAAAACTTATGCTCCAATACGTCTGTTAGACTATAAGGTGCCACAGGACTCTTTGTCACTTAGTGTAGACAGTTATTCCAGCAAAAGTATCCTTTTACTGGCATAGTTTATTTCATTCAGTGGAAGATTATAAAATGTACTGGCAAAAGAACGCTATTATATGTGTCTACATTAGAAGTGTTTGCTGGAAAACTCTTTCTAGCATAGACAAGGCCTTAAATTCATTTTTTAATCCATCATTTTGAAAAGCAGCACGTCAGTCTGTCATCTGGGAGTGGGAGGTTCTGAGACAATTACTTTTTAAAATATATTTCTACCTTTTCCACTGAGCAGAGTATTCATAAACAGGTACAGTTCCCACTGTGCTCTGAACAGATTATACCCCTACTGTATATATTACTAATACACCCATAATTTGGCTTTATTAGTACATCAGATTTAACAATTGCCACCATAAAACCCTGCCTAGCCCTTTTCTCCAACCTTGGCTGTACCTCAAGTGTTCCCAGATTTTAGTTCACATTTTACATAGTTACTCTAAGTCTTTGTATATTCAGATTGAAGTTAAAAAAATATACCTCTTCAACATTAATTACCAAGCACCCTCATGCCAAGGTCAAGTGCCCAATATCAGCTTGACCCAATAGAGAAGCCCCTCGTTTCTACACAGGGTCTTGGTGTCTGCTATTCTGGTACAGTAGGTATATCCAGAAGGAAGGAGGAGTGTCTGCTTTAATGTTTAAAAGAAAAATCTCACTTTTCTTTCTTGTAGGCTTACATTCAAGAGACTATTTGAAAGGCTCCTTTTCACATCAGCTGCAAGTAGACATTTATTCATTCTTTGTTTAATTTTAAACTGTGTTGTTGATAACGTTAGCAAGTTCTCTTTTGCCTTGTCCTCTGCCACTTACATTGTTCCCTACAGGGAAATTGCTTCAGAGATTTGTGTTTTACACCCAACTATTTCACATTTTTATCCCTACATCTCCTTTACCATTTCATTTTCATTTTCAAGTATTCTCTGTATTCTTAGTGATTGTGGTAAAAATAGCACTTTACACTGATTTGCGTTAATTTTATACAATAGCGGTTAAGTAAGGTCACAGTTTTGAAACCTGGGTGCCCAAGTTCAATTCCTAAATCCATATTTAAGCACCTATATAGGAGTAGATTCATTTGCAAAGGGTTGAGTATCTACAGTTGATTTCAGTGAGAGCTGGATTGCTCAACACCTCTGAAAATCAGACCACTTTTTTCTAGGTGTGTAAGGGTATAGGAGCTTTACTCTGAGCCAAATCCTGACTTCTCCATGAGTCACAGCACCATATTAAAGGCTGAATACACCTGCAAGTCCTGGACTTCTAGAAAGGGAATGAGATAGTTGAACAGTATGTGGGAGGTCCTGGTCTACCAGAATGTCCCAGATCCCAATCTGTGGCCAAGTAGCAGTTGGTGCAGTACAAAAGGAGATTGCAAAAGTGGCTTAAAGCCACCCCCAATGCTAGGGTGATTTTTACTGTTCTGGTCCCCTGGCAGAATTTAGAGCAGCCTAATGACTAGTATAAGTTTTGTCAGTTACCAACAAGTTCACAGGGCTACTATTGTTGCTGGAGATCACTGAACCATAGGGACATCCCAGCTGCGGCCTCTGTGTTAGCCTCATGGAAGGGAGTGGTGTGGGAGAAGCAGACTGTGGGGCACTGGATGATTCCCATATGCTGTGATGGAATCCTTCTGTGCCTGGTTACACCATCTTTTGGACAGCTTTGGTCTTGGAAGGAAGGGCTCAGAGTTGCTCTAAAGTAGCCCAGGATCTGATCTAGTGTATATTTTCAGTTTATTTACCTTTTTTGCCTGAATGTCTGTCAATAACTAGGTTCGTGCTAAAACCTCTCCTATACTAGATGATGATTAGGCTCACATATTTTTCATTCTAACTAAAATATAGCCCCATAAACTATTAAATTTTCACTTAGGAAAATGTCTGATAACACATTGGTAGTTCTGAACAAGTCAGATTACAGTTCAATGGATCTCATATTTAGTGAAAATTGTTATCGGTCTCTCAGCATTCACTGGATTGCGTCCTTAAAAGTTTAACAAGAAGTGGATGGAACTGGCAGTCAAGGAGAAGAGATTTGTCTGAAGGGAATTGCCAGCTCCTTGTCCTTAATTTTGTGTCTTATTTGCTTCTGGAGTGCAGCCAAAAGACTGCTTGGATCATCAAACATAACAGCTAGCTACTTAAGTAAATTAGAATGTCTGTATGCAAAAATAAAACTACCCACTCACGAGATTTTCAGATCGTATCTCTCAGAAGGAACTATTGAAGTCCTACCATTTTGGGATTTGAACATGATGCTACATGAATCACTGGGTTTTTGTCCCACTTAGGAGAGAATGTGGAAGAGGAAATTCAAAGAGAAAAAGTTCAATGATGAAATAGAGAACCAGTGTGTATCTTATGCACTTCACCCATTTGAGCCAGTCTACGTTTTTGAGGATGTAGTTCTTCTCTCCCTAGTAGAAAGCAGAGGGTTCTCTTTAATTTGGAAACTATTTTTAATTTAATTGTTCTTGAAGAAAATCCTGAGTTATAGGAAGAAAAGCTTTTGCAAAACTTGAGCTTGGGTTTGGTTTGGTTTGGTTTTTGAAAGCTGTGAATCCAAAAAAGCTTGCTAGGTTCACAAAACCTTAGACACCACACATCAATTGTTTTATATCCTCTTTCATGTTTAATTTTCTTCAGTATTGTCTCCACTTTTGAAACCTAATAAAATGGGTCTGATATTGCTGTATGGCCATTTGCTCAAGACTTAGAGGAAACCATTAAGTATTAAGTGCTAAAATTATTTTAAAAGAACATTACAAAAATGATTCCTTGAGAGCAAAAATCTGATGCTGATATAGGCAGTCAGTCAATTACTAGACACTAAAAAGTCACAAATACCAGTGTATGCCAGGACCTAAAGCAGGCCTTCGTGCTTCAGACTTGAGAAAATTCATCATCATCTTCGTACAGCGATGTCCTTCTGGTAATGGCACATTAGTTACCTTGAGGCAGTGGGACATAGCTAGTAGTTGCAACAATAGAGAAAATTTGAATTTGAACTTCTTTTTTACGGCTGGGTATTAATTCTGCTGACCACAAAAAGTATGCCATGATTGGATCTGTAATTCCCTGTAATTCTCATTACTTAAAAGTTGTGGGGAATCATAGTATGAATCATTTTGTTTGTGAGGTAGGACAGTGGGAGATTGCAGTATAGCTTATGGCATGGTATTAGTATAGCTAAAGTGAGCACTCTCCCATATTATCACTGGACTGTCATTCAGTGAAGTTAAAGTGGTAGAGTTAAGTAAATCAGACTTTTTTTTTTGATAAAAAAAAATAAAAAAACAGAATGATGATGATATCATCAAAAGTAAAAAGTGTTATTTTTTCTGTATATATTCTGTATGCATACACACAACATTTCATTCTATTCATATAGCCCTGCTCTATGTATGTTCTGTCTTGACTCATATTGCTTACTTTCACTTGTGCTTTTATATCTCAATTCAGCAAAGCAATTTAGCCCGTGCTTAGCTTTAAGTACATGATTACTCCCATCACAGAGCCTTAAAATTCCATGTGACCTGCAGTGGATTTCCTATTTTGCAGGATGGATTTCATTGAATAATAGAGTTTCTTTAAACAGACAAGGTGGGTGAGGTAGTAACTTTTATTGGACCAGCTTCTGTTGTGAGAGAGACAAGCTTTTGAGCCACACCGAGCTTTAAAACGAACATGCCTATCAGATGGTCTTGTGTGCTAGGTTAAAGACTAAAAGTCCTCTTCACCCTCTGCAGTTTGGTCCACAGATGAGTAGAACCAGCTGTTCCGCATTATTATCAGGCAGGCAAGGTGGAAGAGGTAGTATATTTATTGGATCAACTTTAGTTGGTGAGAGAGACAAGCTTTCAAGCCACACAGAGCTCTTCCTCAGGACCAGGAAAGGTGCTCCCTGCATCACAGCAAAATGCAGGGTGGAACATAAGGTGCAAGGTATTTAGCATAAGTAATTAGTACACATTTTAAGTAAGGCTAAGATTTTGTCTCAGACATTTTTAGTCAAAGTCACAGACAGGTCGCAGGCAATAAAGAAAAATTCAAGGGAAGCCGTGACCTGTCTGTGACTTTGAGTAAAAATATCTGTGACAAAATTGTGATATAGGGGTTCCCACACTGCCTGATGAGCTTGGAGAAGTTGGGGGACTGTTTGAAAGCCAGAAGTGGGATTTCAGGGAAGATTTATTTCAGGACGGGTTCCCCATTGAGTATAGGTTGTAGATGTTTGATACCCCCTATGGGTTCCAGTGTGGGATAGTAGGTGATAACTAGAGGTGTGAAATGAGAGGGGATTTATTTCTATATTGAAGCAGGTTCTCTTGGGATATTTGGGTAGCCAATTACATGATGTGATCTACTTTTCTGGTGGAGTGTCCTTATTTGATTAAGGCAGTTTTAGGTGTGTTAAGTGTATTTTCTTCAGGCAGGGAGGAACAGTCTTTCCTCCTGTCTCTGACTTCACTCCTCACCCAATGGTGCTTCACTTCCCTTCACTGCGTCACAGGGAGGAGAGCGGTGCAAGGAGCAGGGCATGGAGAGAGAGAGAGTTTCTGGGTAGAGGAGGAAACAACCTTGCATTCACTAACTCATGCATCCCTCCCAATCCCTGCTGTAACATTCCAGTGATGTGTAATGGGAGAAGGTGAAGAATAAAAGATAAGTAGGGCATAAAGACATGTTTCTCCTTTCTCCCTCTCCTCTAAAATACCCCTTTAACCTCTGTCTGCCATGGGACTTCAGGGGAGGTGAAGACAAGCAGAGGATAAAAGGGAGAAGGGTAGAGTAGGATAGACTTCTTTGGGATGGAAAGAGGAAGAGGAGAGGGAATACACTGGGGAACAGCATGTGTAGAGCTGACTCAGTAACCGGGTTGGAAGGAGAATCCCCGAAGGATTATTCAGTGAAAAAAGGATTATTCATTTGCAAAATTTGATTGCCAAAAAGAGATTTGACCAGCTGTGCTCAAGGGCAGTGAGGAAAGTAGATAAGACCTTTGTGTGTGGAGGAGGCAGCAAGAGAAACACTGGATCAAGATGAACACAGAGACAGACCGAGAGAGAGAGATGGGAACCTGGGAAGGGGATGGGGGGGAAGAGAGAGAAATGGTAGAGAGAAAAGAAGGAAAAATGAACATATGAAGAGGGAGAGTAAGCAATGGAGAGATCAGTGCTCAGGTCCTGTGGCAAGGGGGGAAGAATGAGTAAGAGATACAGTGGTATAAAGAAATATATCTAGTGCACTCCATGTAAAATAGTTTGGCCATGGTGTTGCTCTTTCCATGGCTATGGCTAGCAGGCAGCATATTGCCAGATCCTCTGTGGGGTAAATCACTGTTGCACCATTAATTACGCATTATATTTAAATGGCAACATAAGTGAATCTGTTCATTCTGTCTCCAAGTGTCCATGCATCTGGTGTTCAGGACCTACCACTGAAAACACCTCTCTCATTTCAAAATGACTTGTGTAAATTTCCTGTGCAACCTTGGCATGTCATTGTGGCTTTCTGCACCGCAGTTCCCCATCTGTAAAATGAAGATTAGCTTAAAATGGAGAGGAGTTAAGACTGTGAGGCGCTCAGATACTAATGGGAGCTATATAAGTATCATATATCAATCGATCAATAGATGTTAAAAAATCTGTATTGGGGAAAAACCAACTAACTTGTGCTGCCTCTTCCCTGCTTTGTCTTTCCATAGGTGGCTTAAGAATCAATAAAGTGTCAGCACCCTGTTGGTAACTTTTAGCTGCAAGTTATAGTTTGTGCCTGAAATAGTGTAAAACCAGATATAATCTCTTTCCATTAGCTCTTTTGATCATACGCTGGCCTCCCTTGCTTCCTCTTGATAGTGTCACTTCCCAAAAGGTACTCCTGCATGGGTGTTACAAACTTTGCGGCATCCTGCAGGAACTGTAAATTCCAAACAGTGATTCACTAATTATCTAAGAATGGAGTCGGACCCAAACCTTCACACCTCTCCCAGGTTCAATCTTGTTTAGATTGTGTATTTTTCCCTTCATTAGTATTCATGTGATTACACATATGTATTTTGGTTTTGTTGTTACCAAAAAGGCTGAGAGACTGAGGGAAAAGTTATTCCTTTGTCATTTTCATCCTTCCCCTAAATATAAAATACCAAAGATCTTGTTGAATTTCCAAGCCAGTTTGCAGCCATCAGATAATTTTTGAGAAGATTTATATGAGCTTCTAGACTTTGAGGAGTTTATCTGAACTGATGAACCTTTTGATGCTCCCCCATATAATGACCCTGGGTTTTCTGATCACCTACAGATTTCCTGTCTCCCTAAAGTGTGCTCTCCAGGTACTGATTTTGCCTTTGTTGGACATATTTCACAGACAGTGTCTTCTTTCCTCTAAAGCATCTGATATTTTTAATAAAAAAACTGAAATTTTTTGGCTGAACACTCATAATTTTTCAGTCTATGGTCAATTTTTTTTCCATTGAAAATGTTATGGGTTTTAAACTATTTTTTCCAGTGTTTTGGCCAACAACATTTTCCACAGGAAAAAAGTATAATTTTCCAGCCAGCTCTCCATGTAAATTCACAGGATTCCTGTGTTGCTGTGGCTGCCAGATTTATTCACTGATATTGTTCTATCACTTGCACCTATCACTGTCGTGTCTACAATAAGCACTACATGGACCTTGTGATTTGGGCCTTCCTCATTTGTGCAGTGCTCCCACAACTCTGACTGATTTCAAGGGGAATTGTGAGTGGAGATCATCTCCAGAAATCAAGCTACTGGTCTATTATATCAGGTGGCAGCTCATCAGATGTGGTCTGCTTAGCTTCCTGGTGCAGCGAAAGCAACAACATTTTATTATTTTATTGAGAAATTGACTTGTCTCCAGCTCCCAGTTTTCATTTGCCTGAGGACTTACATTGGATTTTAGCGACTATGTGCCTTAATTTGGAGTTATATCCCAGTCTACCTCACCGACATCCATCAGTAATCTGATTAAATCTACATCTGTCATTTGATGTAATAGAACTGGAGTCATCATAACTGAACATTGTCACAGGATCAATTTTTTCCTGCTTTGAGAATAAACATTTCAGTTTAGCCTCAGATATGGCCCTTTTTGTTGTTTGAAATATCCCCCTCCAGCCCCCGTGGGTGAGTTTTTGTGTGTTTGTTTGTTTGTGTTTAGATGTACTATATATTATTTCCACATTAGTTTGAAAAACCGGTGGAAAAGATATAAAGCAAAGATTGGAATGTAAGCAGCTAGCTTTCTAAACAAAGACAGCTGGATAATAAATACAGCATTAGTCACTTTTTGCATCTTCATGTAATTATTCAGTCTTTATTGACATAAAATCTCTTGAAGATATTTTAAATACAAGATATGAGGAAAAACAAGGGAAAGTTAGAGATTGTTAAATTATTTAATTATCCACTCTCTGAAATATTTTTTTTTAAATAGGAGGAGTGTAGGTCAGTAATGTCAAGACATTCTGCATTGCTTGTCTTTATCACCATGCAGAATCTTTTTATTAAGGCAGCATAGAAAGAATAGATTTATGGACTGAAGGTACAATGTTTAATATGTCCATATCCATCTAGATTGACAGTTCCTACAGACATGAATTTCCCAGGAGAGAGAGTGTTACTGGTGTCAGTGGATGGCATCATTTACTTCAATGTTCCATTATTAAATTGATAACAAGATAATTCCTCTGCTTCTCAGAGACATGACAGGGTTTACAATTGTTAACTCTCTTATTGCATGGGATTTGCTATTCTAGGTAGTTTTTAATAAGAAGCTTATTTTTATTTCAGTTCTGCAACAAATCAAAAACTGCAATGAAAAAGCAAAGTAAAATAAAAACCTGGGCAGGTCTACAAGGCAACACAATTTAACTGGCTCCTAAAAGTTTTGAACAAGAATATACCTTTTGGATGCTGATTATTTTTCACTACTGTACATTTAAGTGTGTGTGTGCGTGTAATATTTATTATAAACAGAATATTCTTTCTGGTGAGATGTATTTTAGAAACCTTTTCATTGTATAAACTAGCAATTCAGATTGTAAGATTCCATGCAGCTGTGCACAAAAGAATTGTGTACACCAGGTGGAAACAGGTGGGATTCCAAGAGCCTGATGAAGAGGCAAGGTGGAAAGTGAAAAAATTAGCCAAATCAATGATTTGGGAGTAGGAAACTGCAATTATTTATTTACTGTCTCATTGTTTCATGCCTCCACTTGTCTGTCTATATTCACTTGTTGCCTCTTGCTATGTGCTCCTTAGGGCAAGGACTGTCTTTTTCTTCTGTGTTCGTACAGCACTTAGCACAATGGGATTCTGGTCTATGAGTGGTGTTCTTAGATGCTTCTGTAGAGCAAATAAGACATCATAATAGGAAGCAGCATGATAGTCTGACAGATTTGCCAAATTGCTAACCTATAATAGTGATGAGCTATACCTGAAGAGTTCACAGCAGCTTGGGGGAAAAAACCTTGAGTTTAATGGGCCAAATTCATAGGGGAGAAAATGGTTTTAAGGCACCTATAATGGGGCAGAGAGGCCCCACACCAGCAGAGAAGGTGTTAAGGAGGGCCTATGGGCCCAGCTAGCCCCACCACTGGTATACCTGCAGCCAGTGCCAAGCCTGGAGGGGGGAATGAAAGGAGAGAGCCTGGCTAAGTTCAGAGCCGACTATCCAGGAAGGAAGCTAGAGCTCTGCATCCTTGCCTAAAGGGAGCTTTGCTCACCAAGTTGTGGAGATATGGGCCTGCTACCTGGAGCATCCACTGGGGAGGAGCAGTTAGACCCCCAAGGAGCAAGTGACACACAAGTAAGAGACTGTTTGGGAGCTGAGCCCAAAGAAAAGTGCAGGGATGCCTCACAGGAAGACTGGTGGGAGGCCCAGTATTGAGTTGGGTTTGCTTTTTGTTTTAGAGCATTTCAGGGCTAAGCCCCTCCAGCCCTGCAGAAGAGAATAGAACTGAAGGGACAATTAGCTGGTGGACCAGGGCCCACCGCAATGAGCACTGGAGATAGAGACTTCTTCTCTCCTCTCCTCCCCCCATGATCTCATCAGGGCATCTGGAAAGTCCACAAGGGGGCGCTGCTCTAGCCACATCACTACAGCACCTTTTCACTGCCACAATTATGACACTGGTGCTTGGCGAAACTTAGAGCAACTAAGGAATGTTTTGAGTTGCACTAGCTTGTAGTGGCCCTCCATGAGTCATTACTCTGGCAAAGAACGGCTCCTGACATGCTTCCTAGACTTGAGGGTATAGAGATAGGCTAGCATACAGTCATTACATCCGTTCTGTACAACCAAAGGAACCTGCCCCCTTTGCTACCTCTTTATGCCACTGGAGTGCCACAAAATAGGGCAGAATATGGCCTGTGGCCTGCAGTGTGCATTCATTCTTTTATGTGATACAAAGTTACAACAAACTTTGGTTGGCCTTTTTTGTTTTTAAGTAAGGACTGAGGCATTTGCTTGTAATAACTGAAAAATATAGCATGTGGTAAACTATTTTCATTGAACAGCCATCATCCTGCTGCATTTGTAAGTGCTTTCATGAGATGTGCTAGATGGGAATGGGAACGCTTACTGTGTCTGGGTGAAACAGGACAAAGGTTAGGTTTGAGTGCCACATAGCCCTTGTTCTGGCCTCTGTATAGTGGTGAATTTCGCTCTGAGATTAAGATCCAGTTGATAATAGTTTGCCCTGTCTTACCAAGCCTTCATGGATGATGAACACCACCCCATTTTCCCACTGCTTTCTGAAAGATCATCCCAACCTGTGATTTTTGGTAATAATTTACAAAGCCTATTCATGCAGTTTGTCTGTTCCTCTTCTTACAGGGTAGATTCTTTGAAATGAAGGCGTTCTCTTTGGGAGCAGTTGGGCTCAATTTCTCCAGACCAAACCAGTCTAGGGTCTAAGCTATGTTTTATTGGTTTAGTATGGGCAAAATGGTTTGGAAGTAATCGCAACTTTCCAGGATTGTGCTCTTCCTATTTGTCAAAACCAAATGCAATTCATTTCTGAAGTTTAGATAAACTCAGAATAACCTCATATATACATTACACACTTTTTCTATCTACCAGTCTCTATTCTCCCTGCCCATCGAGCCATTCTTCCTTTTCCATATCTTAATCAAGTTAGTGAACTCTCCTTTTCAAATAGGCAACTGTTACAAAGCTAATCCTTCTACCTCCCTGCAGCTCCTTCCTAGTTTTACAGCCTCCAGTAGAAATTTCTCAAAGTGAAAATACCCACAGTTTCTTTCTGTTCCTGGAGATTTTCAAAAGTACTTCAGAATGCATTGTTTGGTGCAGAGTATGGAGTGATAGCACAGGTTAAAGCTTGCAGCAGTTTTTAAATGGAACTTGGTGCAGAACTTTCATAACACTCAGGTTAATTGAGGATAATCCTAGGGATAAAGAGGGAAAGGAATGAAGAAAAATCAATTATGGGTAGAGTGGCTGTTGTTTTTTGAGTATGGGGAGAATAGCCTAGGAAGAGAAAGGGATAGGGCTAGCGGAGGGAGAATCATAAATATTATTATTGAAGATAGATAGGACTGGGATCTGTCAGAGATAGCTACTGTATTGAATATAGGAATGTTCATCTTAAAATCCAACTATCTAGAGGCCTGTCCGAACCTTTGAATCTACTGAGGCTTCCCCTCTTCCTTCCAGAGCAGTAACTAGACAAATTGTGTGAACTAATCTATACCTTTGAATACTCCAGATAAAGCTTTAAAATGGCCTATTTTTAAATAGAAATGGTCAAGATGGGCAGACCCAAAGTAGGTCCAATCTTTTTTTCTTTTTGTTTAGAAAGTCTTTATAATGAATTCTGTGTGTTAGGGGGTAAAAGGCCACATCAAAACAAATATTTCCATGTTCCTTTTACTTAAAAATTAAAAACCAAAATCACAAAATTCATGATGCAGACACATACGCATAGGGAAGGGAAGAAATATTTATGAAGGAAAGAGATTTCTGTTTCAAGCTTTTAGGGGGTTATTATAAACAGTAAGGAAAAATATGTTAAAGGTTAGGAGAAGTACCTTGACAGTGTCCTTTTAAGTAACACAAATTCTAATGCATTAATTACAGAACTGTGCAAATGTAGCTTTTTGTACTGTAGTTAAAGAACCTAATATTCATCTTACAATTCCTGATCTGAATGGCAGATTATAGTGCCAAAAAAAAAAAAGTTTTCTTTCGGGGCCTTTTGCTGCATGAATAATCAAGAAAATCCCGTCCCTAATGCGGCCTGTTCTAAATGTGCAGTCTGACTGAAGTTCACAAACTTTTTCTTAGTCATTGTAAGCACAGGGAGAGATTGTCACTCGACCTGTGTGCCTGCTCAGGGAGTAAGGAATCCATTTACTCCTCTGCCTGGACTACTCATATCAGGGAGAGTAGTGTGAGGGAAAGCAGTGTCTCTGGGGCCACTCCTCCCCCCTCCAGCATGGCGGGAGGGGAGTAGGTTATGCTACACCTCACCTCCCACACATGCACATATACACGCTGGCCAGTGTAGTTAGCTGGTGCAAAGAGGAAAGTAATCTGTGCCCAATTCAGGGCTGGCACTTCTGTTCTGGACCAAGGGGTGAACTGGGCACCAGACTGTGATACAGTCATGACTGGTTGGCTCTCTAGTCTGCTTCTAAGTCAGCACAACCACATGCTGCCCCTTATTCAGGATTTATGGTAAAGCCACAATTTAACCCACATTCATTTACGAGATGTTACATTTTAGCAGTAGCTTTGTTGCATGCTCTATTGGTCAGTCAATAGACTACTTATGTAAGTAAAGTGAGCATATAATCATAATTAAAGTTTTCTCTGTATTTCTGTTATAAAATCTCTTTTTCTGGACTCCTGACAGGAGTCAAATATAAAAATTCATTCTGAGTTGATCCTTGGGAGACAAGGTCTCGGCTGCACATCACTCTACCTTTACAAATTTATTGAAAATTGTCATTGGATGCTTAAATTCTAAGGATATGTTTGTGGGAAATTGCTCTGTAGGTTCATATACTTTTTCAAACTGGCATTTTAGAGGCCAGTAGTCTATGGAGTGCTATAACAGGGGGGAGAGGATCGAGAAATTTGCAATTAATGGGTATATTATTTTAAGCTAAAAAATGAAGGGAATGATTTTTACCCTTTGTCCTTTTTGCTTCCCTTATTTTCGATCCATTGCATATAATAAATGTATGGGTTTTGCTCTGCATTTTCTTGATAAATTCCCAGCCCTGTGTTGTTAGGCATTAATACATGCCTCTGACATCACCAAAGTGCCCTACCTGGCTATTAAAACATGATTTTTTTATTGATATCAAGTGAAATTAGCCTAACTACGGAGGCTTTTTTGTGAAAGAGCTAGTAGAAGGAACACAAGTTAAGTAATGAACCCTCTTCCCAGAGCTGCACTAGTATCATTGATGCTGTTGAATGAAAGAAAGATGTAAACAAAACTGAGCACGATTAGAAATACCGAAAAAGCAATATTTATCAAATGAAAAAGGATAAATCATTACCTACAAGAGTAGCTCTCATATTATTTATCCCAGTCTCATCTGAGGGAGTAGTCCCTTGAGTAAGGACTGTTTACAAAAGTGGAGGATTGGGTTTGAAATAGGAAAATCAGTTTTAATTTCAAGTTGTAAGAGAACATTAGGAAAAAGAGAATAAAACAAATATTATTTTTCAAACTTTCTCATCATATTTTTCACATGAACATTTACAGTGGAAATGCAATTTCTGCTTTCAACTATATTATTGTTACCATGATCCACTATGTTAGACATAGGTACATGCATAATTTTAAATGTGAATACTAACATTAATCAATATTTAATAAACATGTTCCCTCTATTTGGCACTAGTGAGGCCACATCTGGAATACTGCGTCCAGTTTTGCGCCCCCCTCTCCCCCCTACAGAAAGGATGTGGACAAATTGGAGAGAGTCCAGTGGAGGGCAATGAAAATGATTAGAGGGCTGGGGCACAGGACTTACAAGGAGAGGCTGAGGGAACTGGGCTTATTTAGTCTGCAGAAGAGAAGAGTGAGGGGGGATTTGATAGCAGCCTTCAACTACCTGAAGGGGGGTTCCAAAGAGGATGGAGCTTGGCTGTTCTCAGTGGTGGCAGATGACAGAACAAGGAGCAATGGTCTCAAGTTGCAGTGGGGGAGGTCTAGGTTGGATATTAAGAAAAACTATTTCACTAGGAGGGTGGTGAAGCACTGGAATGGGTTAACTAGGGAGGTAATGGAATCTTCATCCTTAGAGATTTTTAAGGCCCAGCTTGACAAAGCCCTGGATGGGATGATTTAGTTGGGGTTGGTCCTGCTTTGAGCAGGGGGTTGGACTAGATGACCTCCGGAGGTCTCTTCCAACCCTAGTCTTCTATGATTCTATGTTTTCTTAATTAACAGCTCCTTGAAACACCACATATCTTGTTCCTCCTCCTTCGTATACTCCCAGCAGAATTTTCAAACTTCATTAATAACACTTGAGGAAATCTAACTCATCTACTTATAATCATACTTATTCACCTTTGTTGCTCTATAGCTTTTTCCTGCTAAAAAAAATAAAGGTTTAAGTTGAACTTGAATTGTTTCCTAGATTTCCAATGTACTTCAGACTGTGACTCATGTTGTAAGGGTATCTTTCTGTCTTAGTCATGGGTTCTTGGGCAGCATCCAGCCAGTGCAGCATTTTATATAGTTCTTTACCCTTCAATTTCTGAATATATACATACTTTCCTAAACTTGGTTTTGATAATGAAGTATGAAACACAATGAACTTCAACTTTTGATGCTCTTGGATATTTAATACAAAAAACTGCGTTGTTAAAAAGTATTTATTATTGTTAATGTTTGTTTTATAAGCACTTAAGTCATCTTGAGTATTCCAAGATAACTTAAATGCTTATGAAATAGAGTTCATAGATTTAAATACCAGAAAGGACAATTGTGATCATCTAGTCTAATCTCCGGAATAATACAGGCCATAGAACTTCCTGTCCCTGTAACTATAAAAAGGTTTTTTTTTTTAAAAAAAAAAATGTGTTATAAAGGAATATCATTAACAGAATTGACATATTATTCCTCTCATATATTTTACAGTGACTGCACGTTTAATCAAGAATTTATTTGTTTTTTTATATTTATGCTAGTAGGTATACAACTAAAGGTATATACATTTAATATATTAATAGGAGAAATATAGTACTTCAAAATCTTTTATTTTGCCAAGAAAAAAGAAAAAAACCCAAAACAACTCTTAGAACAATGCAATTTTTCATTTTTATTGAAGAAAAAGAGATTTATATTTCACATTTCTTTTTATAAAAGCATGAAACTGCTTTTCGCCGGTAAATTGCTCTTTGGGCAACTCCTTTTATTTTCCCTGGAACCATGCTCATCGTTTCTCCTGCCCTTTTCGCCCGCTTCCCTGGAGAGCTTAAATATATCTCATCTTCCACATATTTTCCAACCATCACATTTGCACAGAGGGAACTAGATAAATTCATGGAGGATTGTTCCATCCATGACTATTAGCCAGGATGGGCCAGGATGGTGTCCCTAGCCTCTGTTTGCCAGAAGACTAGGGACATCACTTCAATTCTGTTTTTTTCCTTCTTAACCTCTTCCTTTATTTCTGCACTCGCTAGGATCTCTTGGGCTAAATTCTCTGCTGGTGTAACTCCATTGACTTCAGTGATTTATGCCAGCAGAAAATATGACACCCTCATTCTTCTGATGTCCCTCAAAGTATATGATGGAGTCTCCTAAGGTCTGGCAGTCCAGGGCAGATGCTGTCTTCTAGTCTCAGTTCACTGGATACCGTCACATAAATTGGAAATTGGTTGAAGGCCCATACCAACAATGTATTGAGTTGGAGAGAGGTATCTAGCCAGAGTAACAGCGATGACATGTTAGGTCCAGTTTTATTTAAAACCTTTAATGATCTGGAAGCTGAGATAATCAGCACTTAATTACATTCACAGATACAAAAACTGAGAGGTGTAGAGAACAACTGGGAGGTAAGAATAATAACAGACAAAGACCTTGAGAGACTGCAACAATGGCCAGAAAATAACAAATGAAATTCACCTTGGAAAAATGAAAGCTAAATCTTCAGGGAAAAGAATGTGAATAATCTTAGAGGGAGAAACCTGGAAACAGTAGCACTGAAAATTGCCAGGAGGTGAACGTGAACAATAAATTAGACCCCAATCCTGCAAAGACTTAACCCTTTTTGTAACTTTATGCATGAGTAACTCTGTTTCCTACTGCCATCCCCTCATTAAAACAAACTTGCTCCAAATGGCCTGCTATCCCCTCTCTTCCCCTAATGGGGGGATTAAACTAGAGATTAGAAGACCCGGACATTTTAAAAAAATATATTTGGTGGAGCTACTCAGATGTATAGTGAATGTCAGTGTTACAGCCCCCCTTTTCCCCCCAGGTCAAATCCTAGCTTCATTAATATCAATGAGAGTTTTGTATTTCTGTGCTGCCAATCTAGATTGTTAACTCTTTGGAACAGAGACATGTCTTCTTATCTATCTGTAAAGTGCCTAGAATACTGTTGATATAGTAAGTAGTAATAAAAAAAACAGGAGTACTTGTGGCACCTTAAAGACTAACAAATTTATTTAAGCATGAGCTTTCGTGAGCTAAAGCTCACTTCTTCGGATGCATAGAATGGAACACACAGACAGGAGATATTTATACATACAGAGAACATGAAAAGGTGGAAGTATGCATACCAACAGGCAGAGTCTAATCAATTGAGATGAGCTATCGTTAGCAGGAGGAAAAAAACTTTTAGAAGTGATAATTAAGATGGCCCATAGAAGGTGTGAGGAGAACTTAACATAGGGAAATAGATTCAATTGGTGTAATGACCCAACCATTCCCAGTCTTTGTTTAAACCACAGTTAATTGTATCTAGTTTGCATATTAATTCAAGTTCAGCAGTCTCTCTTTGGAGTCTGTTTTTGAAGTTTTTTTGTTGCAAAATTGCCACCTTCAAGTCTGTCACTGAGTGGTTAGAAAGGTTGAAGTGTTCTCCCACTGGTTTTTGAATGTTATGATTCCTGATGTCAGATTTGTGTCCATTTATTCTTTTGCGTAGAGACTGTCCGGTTTGGCCAATGTACATGGCAGAGGGGCATTGCTGGCACATGATGGCATATATCACGTTGGTAGATGTGCAGGTGTACGAGCCCCTGATGGTGTGTCTGATGTGATTAGGTCCTGTGATGGTGTCACTTGAATGGATATGTGGACAGAGCTGGCATCGGGCTTTATTGCAAGGATAGGTTCCTGGGTTAGTGTTTATGTTGTATGGTGTGCGGTTGCTGGTGAGTATTTGCTTCAGGTTGGGAGGCCCCCAAAACACCATCACAGGACCTAATCACATCAGACACACCATCAGGGGCTCGTACACCTGCACATCTACCAACGTGATATATGCCATCATGTGCCAGCAATGCCCCTCTGCCATGTACATTGGCCAAACCGGACAGTCTCTACGCAAAAGAATAAATGGACACAAATCTGACATCAGGAATCATAACATTCAAAAACCAGTGGGAGAACACTTCAACCTTTCTAACCACTCAGTGACAGACTTGAAGGTGGCAATTTTGCAACAAAAAAACTTCAAAAACAGACTCCAAAGAGAGACTGCTGAACTTGAATTAATATGCAAACTAGATACAATTAACTGTGGTTTAAACAAAGACTGGGAATGGTTGGGTCATTACACCAATTGAATCTATTTCCCTATGTTAAGTTCTCCTCACACCTTCTATGGGCCATCTTAATTATCACTTCTAAAAGTTTTTTTCCTCCTGCTAACGATAGCTCATCTCAATTGATTAGACTCTGCCTGTTGGTATGCATACTTCCACCTTTTCATGTTCTCTGTATGTATAAATATCTCCTGTCTGTGTGTTCCATTCTATGCATCCGAAGAAGTGAGCTTTAGCTCACGAAAGCTCATGCTTAAATAAATTTGTTAGTCTTTAAGGTGCCACAAGTACTCCTGTTTTTTTTGCGGATACAGACTAACACGGCTGCTACTCTGAAATAAGTAGTAATAAACTATTAAAATTACAGTTTTGTTCCCAGTAAACAGCTAGGTTTGGTAATGCACTTGTTAGATACTGTGCCTAGGCCTGCTCCTGTTCTCATTGACTGTTTGGGAGCAGAATTGGACTCTATATGTTGATGACAATTAAGGTTGTGTAGTATTGCCAGCTTTGCTGAATAATTGTTTTTTAATACTGAAAACATTGATAATCTGTGGATCTTTTTTGCCTTCAATGTGCAGATACAGTGCTATAATAGTTACTGGTTGGAAGTACAACAGGATTCTGTGTCACTATACTATACATAGTAGGTATAATTCCCCTATACAGCAGCTTACAAATTATTGTATATATTTTCTTTTCAGATTGTAATTGCCAGTATCATGTGCAGCTACAACAAGGATGACTGGACTGAACTTTCAAAAATGGCTGAGGTAATTGTT
Organism: Mauremys reevesii; assembly: GCF_016161935.1. NCBI lineage: Eukaryota > Metazoa > Chordata > Testudines > Geoemydidae > Mauremys > Mauremys reevesii. The sequence goes on from NC_052630.1 coordinate 73,349,647, forward strand.
CCTTAATATGTTTCATCATCTCTTTTGTCTTGTTTTTATTCTTCTTAAATATAGAGCTGCAATAAGAAACTCTACAGAAGAAATAGATTTAAAGTAAAAAATGAACATTTAAAGCATGTCCATCATAATTTGTTTATTCTGTGTTTTCATTAAAATGAAGGAAATGTAAATTTAAAGAACATCTATTCCATAAAAGCCCGTCCCTTGGATTTTTACACACTACCTGAAAAGCCTTTAGTCTCTGAATCCACATACTTTTTATTTGCATTTTAAGCAAACTGTATATTATGATGAATGCCCTGATAAAATTTAATTCTACCTTTGAGAGCCTAACTTGATCTTACCTTGCCTACAGGCACACTAGTTTGACAGCACCAGAAGAAATTTTGAATATAAAACTCTTGAATATTTAAAGTATAAAAGGCTCATTTAATGCTATTCTAGTTTTAATACAGACTTGCAAAAATGATAGCAAAGAAAGCCATTGTATATAATAGCAGTCAGCAGGTTTTCTGTAATATAAATCCAATCTTGCATAAATGCAAACAACCAACCATATGCCTGAAATTTGTATTTCAATTTGAAGAAAAAAAGCTATTAAAAATATTTATGTCCATGGTGAATATCATAAGAAATACTTGATTAAGACAGCATATTTTTTTAAATATGGAACAGATTTTTTTCCTCAAAGGTTTACAATGTCCACAGGAAATAGAGAGGAGTATTTCCAAATCAATGTTAGAAGCTTTAATGCCCTTTGTGAAGAAAAACCAATTAGCTAGTCCTTATTCTTAGCTTTAGTTCAGAATTAATTACATTATAAATACCACACACATAAATAATTGGGGGAGTGCATGTATTTATGAGTGTGTATGTGTGTGTGTGTGTGTGTGTGTGTGTGTGTGCATATATGTATATATCTATGTGTATAATTGGTTTTTCTTCACAAAGCCTTCTAAAGCCTCTTAGAGTGATCTGGAATGATGCTTCTCTATTTCCTTTGGTCATTTTAAACCTATGAGGAAAAAAATCACTTTGGGGATTTAGGGAAGTGAAATTAAACATTATCAGTAATTGGCTTTGTGATCTTCAACACTAGGTCCATTTTATACCTGTATTTACTTAATTGACCATGAAATCTTTTGCGGAATCCATGCTTGACATGAGCTTTACCGCTTTTAAACTGACTATGATGAATGGCTTTATCATGCCGCTAACTCCTCTTCTTTCTTTTCTATAAGGCAAAAATGCTTAGTGTTCTTTTAATCTGTAATTGCTATCAATTTGGAAAAAAAAGACACATTTTGAATCTGCAGTTGTATTAGCCGTAGCACTTTGGAAACAATGGAGTTCTTGGATAACTATATTTTGTAAAGTGTGATGTAACTTACACAGTCAAAGTAATTCTTAATGTCCGCAGCTTGGAAAGCACCTAGTGTGTTGTGGACATGCATAGTTAAATAATAAAATGCAGTAATATTTCTGTACCATATTTAAGGCCCTATCCGGAAGATAATAAATATGGCCTTCCAGAGTGCATAAGCCCCAGAAGGTTGTGAATTCTGTCTCCACAGGAGACCGACCTATTCATGTTAAAGGTCAGCTTGTCATGGAAGCCAATAACAAAAGTAACAACAGCTTCATAGTCACATGTTGCAGAGCTGACTAGGAAGTGGATGGCTCATGAAAATGATGGATAGCTTTTCCCATGATCACAGTCATTCAAAGCTGCTGAAACTTGCCACACAGCAGGCAAAAGTTACTCCAGTTCAATAAGAAAAAATGTAAATACAGAACAGAATTTTAGTTTTGAGGCAAGTACAAGACAAAGGGAATGGATACTGTGTCTTGAGCGCTCTGCCAGAGTAACTTGGTGAGGAGAAGATGAAATGTTGCTGTCATCGGATCTGTCAGTATTTTTTTTTTATTTTTAATTTCTGCTAATTACCTTAGAGAAAAGGTATTTGGGGAAATATTATTTATTCTTAATTGGTTCTGCATGGCCTCTCACCATATACTTTTACCTTGAGGAGAAAACAGGTGTTCAGAACTGCTCCTCCCAAAATTTAAGGGGCTTCTGTGTCGGAGATGCAGGCCAGGAGGCTGAATGTATTTCACATATACAGGCACATACATGGCAGTGGAAAGATACACTGCATCTCTCACAATAGCAATGTACAAGTAGTGCACAATAGGGCTCAGTATGATTGTTGTGAGGGATTCCCTAACAACCACACATTAGGAAGTGAAGAACAGTAATTTAATGGTATGTTTTTGTTTTGATTTGCCAGATGCTGCTCCAGGGGTAAGGTATCCCTGTGACATAAAATCAGAGTTAAAAGCTATTAATCTCCCTGTTAATCTCAAACAGACACATGGTGGCAAATACGAAGAACCAATTTAGCAATGATGTTCTGCCTGTGGACAAAAGTTCAAAACTCTTCTGCAAAGAGAAGAGCTGTACAATAGTGAAATTGAACAAGAGAAAATGAAGTTTTCATGATGGTCTTCCTGCAGTTATCAGCACCTGAGCAGAGGTTCTGAGTTGCTGAGACTGAGAACTGCATAAATAGTTTCTTCAGATGAAGATAATGGATTTCATTTTTCAGAATTGTGACTTCCCTACTCTTGCTGAGTTTTGAATAAAGTTCTTCTAGGCATGTCTCATGTAATCATGGATCCTTTACTCTCTCTTCAGTTTTAGTAAGTTATACAGATGGGCAAACTGGTTATGATAAAATAAAAGCTCAGTTCTGAATTTCAGCATATCTCAAACTTAAACACAGTGGGTTTTTTTAACATTTGAAGTTTGTTTAACTTTACTTTCATTATTATGCATCCTCTCATTCCACTGCGTGTCCAGTTTCCAGCTGGGAACTGCAGCAGAAGTATTGAAATACCACAAGGAAACGTGTTATCATACAGTTTCCCAACTAATTTTGCAGACCCAAGAGACTTCAGTAGAATTCAGACAAGCATCCAAATGTTAGAGTGTTTGTTATCTGAGCCAAGCCAAACCCTTTGAGGTGTAAGCTCTCTATGCTGATACACTTGTATAAGTAAAAATTTCTTTGAACTTGATGTAAAAGGCCACCCTATAAACTATTAGCTATCATCTTTGTATATATGCATCTTCAGTCTGTTTCAAATGTAAAAATCTGGTTTATTGAGTATTATTTCTTATAGCTTTTGTGTTTTTTGTCCTGATTTTTGTCCCACCCTCATAAAGAAAAATGCCAATATCCCACCCATTTTTCTAAGCCCCGCAATCTGAAAATTTGAAATATAAAAATCACATTTCAACATGAGTAAACAATCTAAAAATATATTTAAATTTTATATTTATATTTAAGGAAAATATTTACTTTATTTTTTCCTTTATAAATTTAATCTTTACTTTGAAAATCTGATTTTTCCTCAGAAAACTGCAATACCCTCTCATAATGGTCTCTCTCCTTAAGTGACTGATAGATATTTCCAAACAACTCTAGCTCAACTCTAGCTTATATTTATTTATTATTAAACACCAAAAGAAAAAAGGTTGACAGAAAAAAAAACACCTTACATTTAACGAGTGATCTGTGTCAAGTTCCAAAAGTACCTGAACGTAAGAGTTATAATATTTATGATTAACTTTATATATGTGTATGTGCATGTCTTACAGGCTTCCGGTGCAGATGCCCTGGAGTTAAATTTATCATGTCCTCATGGCATGGGGGAGAGAGGCATGGGCCTGGCCTGTGGGCAGGTAGGACTTTAATAGCTATCTCTTTCATGTCAGTGCGGTGCTAGTGCATTAATAGTTATACCTCAGGGGCAAAGACATACGCAGAAGATTACTGATTTGAGATTTTCAGGTCTACCTTGTTTAAATATTTAGAGTGCTAAAAAGAGGAAAGTGACAGAAGCTGAGATTACACAGAGTGTTTAGTTTTATTGAGGACAAAAATATGTTTGTGTTTGAAAGAAAACAATATTAAAACAAATAGTTTGTAGAAGTCAGAAAATTTTCTGATTTTTCAGGACAATGTCTTTGCTTATTAATGAATGTTGACCATATCTTCTGGAACTACTCAGTGCAAACTATTTAAATTCATAGTGGTTTTATGGTACAGGGAACATAACCCAAATAGTATTATGTAATTTTTAGCATATGATCCTAATTCCTTAATTGTGTTTTGGAAATTGCAAAAGAATTTGAACTATATTTATTATTAGTGGGGTTGGTGATCTTAAGGTGGCCATCCTGCAGCATCCTAGAGCTAAGGTTGTCCAACACTTTTCATTATAAAGCCCTGCTTTCAGTACTTAAATAGGTTTGGAAGGATTACATTTTTTTCAGTAAATGTTGGTAAATGTCAAAATGTTGGTAAGTGTCACCATACACAGAAAAACATGTTTCCATCAATAATCGAAATGTACAGATAGGCAAAATAAGAAAAATGCTACTTGAGAACTTATTAGAGTTTGATTTAAGGATATTTCCTTTGTGTATTTTGACACATGATGTTGACAATTTGTGTCTTAATAGTTATAAAGCTTTAACTTTTTGAATCTCAACATCTGTTGATAACTATTATCTGATTCCTGCATAATTTCTGAAAATTTAAATGGATAAAAATAATAAAAAATAAACATTGATATTATCCATCAAAATTATTTTAAAAAAATCTGCCAAGGCTACTTATAACTTTGCAAAAATTTAACCGTTTGGGCTGAAATTTTCCTTGTCAGGAGTTTGTGTCAGGCTGAATTATTTTAGAAATTTTCAGCAAAAATGATTTGGTAGTTGTTGAAAGTGAGATTAAGGGAAAATGTTGTTTTGCCCTTGTTTAAAAAAATTCTTATATCCATTTCATTGAGAAGCTTTACCACCTCCATGCATTGGAGCAAGGGCCTGAAATGTGGTAGAAGTGGGGGAAGGAGGATTGTTTTGTGTTAGAAATGTGCCTATGCTGTTTTCTGGGAAAACTGCTCAAATTTGGCCAAGTTATAAGCCTTTGAAAAATCTCAGTTTGCACATGCGCAGTAGGGACTTTTTAGAGTTTCACACATAAATTCTCCAAAGATTCCCTCTGAACAGAGCGTGCTCCAGCCAAGGACTACAGATGCTAAGCCAGACTTTACCTGTAATGATTGGTGCAGGCCGCTGTGGCACTGGCCACCAGAACTAAGAGCAGAGAAACAGCTCTCCTGTGCTCTCAGTTCTTCCCCTGCTGGTTGTCTGGCTATGCTGACAGGAGAAATTAGATATGGGTTTAATCAGGCCACAACTTTATGTCTGGGGCTAACCCAGTGGATAAAATGTGCAGTGCAGGTGAAAACCCCCACAATTCACCGGGGGGATGTGCTTTTTCCAACCCCACCCGCCATACACACACTTTTCTGTCCTTCTAGTAGATCCACTGCAGGGAACCTCCAATTCCAACCAATTCTGGGGGCAGGGGGGCTTCCACCAGGTCCCCCCCCATTTTCATCCAGGTCCCTCCAGCAATTCCCTTGCCAGGACCTTCCCAACCACCCCCGCTTGTAGGAGGGGTTAACGTGGACTATAATGATGGGGAGTTGGCTCCCTGCTGTAGCAATCAGAGAAGTCCGCAACTGCCCCAGCTCCCTCAATTACCAAGCACTTCTCCTTAATTCCTTTTCCAAGCCATGTATCCGTTCTTTTGTGCCTTAATTTATGGAGCACCTGCACTGAACATCCGCTATACCGCCCATCATTCTATGCATGAACAGAGCCTACCTGAACCTGCTGCGAGGAAGGTGAAAAAACCTCAACTGCACCTGGCCAATATGGTGGTAATGGAAAAATTCCTTCCCAGCTCCCGTTAGCGGGGTGGGTAGCATAGTGCCCACAGCAGATATAGCTAAACAGCCGGCATATTTCTGACCTAAAGAGGGAGGGAGGGAGGGTGAGGGAGGGTGAGTGGTGAGGGGCAGGTCCAGGCCCAGGCTGACCTTTTTAAACCCCTCAGTCCTAGGTGGTGAGTCATCTACCATGCTGACTGCTTTTCCAGAAGTTTTACCTCTCCCTTCCTCCCCCCAAGCCAGAAAGCATTGCCCCTTTCTCCCGGCCAGCCAGACAAACCCCACCCTTGCTTAAAGTGCAGGGTGGTGACTCTTAGGCAGTGCAGAGGAGGAAGCTGCCTGACTTGAATGCAAGTAGGAATTCTGTGAGAAAAACAGTATAGGATCATGTCGTTAAAGACTATCACAGTGCATATGCACAAGGGGTCTGAACAAAGCTTGGCACTGCCACCTTTAAGTCTAGCATTTCCTAACTTTTGAGTGCTTGACTTTGCCACTTCAATGTAGTTTCTTCCTATCTCGCTAGCTAGCTATCTTCGGGAGTGCACATCCAATAGATGCCCTCTAATTTACCCCTACATCTTCAGCTGAACCTAAAATAATCTAGAATCTAAGTACAATGAGGCAAGTTAACGATCAAATTTTATTTTTAAACCCTTGATCTGGTATTCAGTAGGAGTCATAACAATTTCAGTGGGACTATGTACACACTTCAGTTGATCTCAGGATTACAGTTCCACCAGATATAGTATATACAAAATATTATTTCTTGGAACATGGTATCAATATCCTTCATTGCCTATATTACTTTTAATGACAAGTATGGTGTGTATGTTCAGTGGTCAGTTCTCAAAGTTATGATTTAAAAAAAAGGGAGATTTAAATTTATAAAAGGTTCCAAGTCTATCACAGCAAAACAGTAACAGCTGTTATAGGTTTTTTTAGAAGGTGCATTTGGTCAAAAGCAACAACAAACATCTGCAATAACCATATCTGACTTGTTGATTAGCCAATTCTGTCCGAAAATCTGCACTGCGTATCTCATTATGGGAACAAGTTATGCATTTGTGGATTGTCTTAATGTGTCATTCCACAGTCTGATAAGGGTGTGTCATTTGGTCAGAGAGAACCCTGAAGGGCTTCCCATGGAAACAGAAATAGACAGATTTCAAGCTCATTTTTGAGCATAAGTTACTTCCAACCTTATCTGGCTGGAATAATGTATGCATGTGAAGCTGCTTAGAAGTGTAGTCAGTAGGGAGCTGTCTGCCTACATGAGTTTTTACATATCTTTCAACTAGTGTAAAATCAGAGAACCAAATGCAAAATTTGAGCACACATGGCTATCATGTGGATTTGTGACACTCCTCAGAGGAGTTTGGTTCTGTAAACCGATAAGATTATATTACATATACATATATGTTTGCATATTAATAGCATTTCTCTGTTCTCCATACAATATGGATTTTTTTTAATGTTTAATCTTACTACTCTCATTTAAACATATATTTGTCTTTATTTAACTGCCTCGGAGCAGCAACTGTGAGAGACCAGAACACAATTTAAGTTCTTTAGACAAAATATATATATATTGTCTAAAGAACTTAAATTATATATACACACAAAGCAAAATTTTGAAGTTCTTCCTCAGTGTTTTGGACCTAGCTCAGGCAAATTTTCATTGACTTCCGATGAGGTTTGCTGAAGTAAGGACCAAATCCGGGGATACTATTGTGATAAGACTCACAGGTCTTTCAGTGGTACACCAAAGGGGTCCCTTATCCAAAATGTAACATTCCCATGTGGTACTTCATGGGGGATACCATATTAAGCCAGACAGTGCTATGGAGTATTGTGAGTTAAATCCCAACAGGTGTTTTGAGAGGCACCTCCAGGTGGGAAGTAAGTAGATGCAGTTGAGCCAAGTGAGACTATGAATCTTAAAAAGGAGCTGGGATGCTCTCAGGGAAAACAGTGAGGTGGGGTTTGAGACCGCAGAGCTATCCTGTTCAGTCTGTCGATCAGGAGTTCTCAAACTTTCTTTATAGCATGGGCCACATCTTAACAGAGAGATTGTCCTATGGGCTTCCTCTCTTCTCATTCATGATTGCACAATATCCTTGGGATAACTTCAGCAGTTGCTTGCTTACATGGAAAGACAATGCTAGGAAAGTATATATGTATTTTAGCTGTCTTAAATGTGATAAAGGTTGATGTGTTTTTCTTAAATGTTAATCACACTGTCTAGATTTGCTTCTCATTTCAGTCTGTACAATTTGTGGGAATTGGGCCATGTCTAGAAATCTGGGAATTGGTTCCATTTTTCTCTGCCCTATTTATTGCCCGCCCTCTGCCACCTCTATTGTTTTACATCTCAGTATGTTTTAAGAATTATTTCCAGATTTGTTTAGAGAACAAGGAGGCGAGTTTGGCCTAAAAATAGCCATTTGTTCATACTGCATTATGACACTCAGCTTTTTATGTGATGTTAATTCCAAGTCATTAATGAAGACATTCTGACACCTTAATAGTTTACTTTGCCAAAGAGTAATTTTAAGAGGCATCTGTATTGCTGCCAATATGTTACTTAAAGCATGTATTAAATTTCAGTTTCATTTATTAACACTGGTTAATGGTAATAAAGTTTTAGTTTGTATTTCTTTTATAACAATTTACAAATATATCGGACTCTGTTTATACTTAGGGCCCTACCAAATTCACAGTCCCCATTTTGGTCAATTTCATGGTCATAGGATTTTAAAAATTGTAAATTTCATGATTTCAGCTATTTAAATCTGAAATTTCACGGTGTTGTAATTGTAGGGGTATGGACCCCAAATTGTGGGGTGGTCACAAGCTATTGTAGGGAGGGTTGCAGTACTGCTACCCTTACTTTTGTGCTGCTGCTGGCAGTGGCACTGCCTTCAGAACTGGGCAGCTGCAGAGCGGTGGCTGTTGGCCGGGAGCCCAGCTCTGAAGGCAGAGCTTCCGCCACCAGCAGCAGCGCTGAAGTAAGGATGGCATGGTATGGTATTGCCACCCTTAATTCTGCACTGCTGCCTGAAGAGCTGGGCCCTCAGTCAGCTGCCAGTACTCTCCAGCCACCCAGTTCTGAAGGCAGTAGCACAGAAGTAAGGATGTCATGGTATGGTATTGCCACCCTTACTTCTTCTCTGCTTCTGGCAGGGCACCTTCAGAGCTGGGCATCCAGCCAACAGCTGCTGCTCTCTGGCCACCCACAGCTCTGAAGGCAGTGCAGAAGTAAGGATGGTAATACCACGACCCCCCTAAAATAACCGTGCAACCTCCTGCAACTCCCTTTTGGGTCAGGACCCCTAATTTGAGAAATGCTGGTCTCCCCCATGCATAGCATAAAAGCACAGAAAAGACCAGATTTCACAGTCCATGATGTGTTTTTCATGGCTGTGAATTTGGTAAGGCCTATTGATACTGTTAAGAATGTCAACAGAAATTTCATCCTTCATTATGTAGTGCTACTGTGCTGACTTCCTCAGGATAATAGTAATGTAGCCCTTCAATGTTTATATAATAGTAACTATATAGACCACCAGGTACAATGTGTCATTTTTAAAACTACAGTATTTTTCCCATGTTCATCATTCATCTTAGCTCAGTACTGTAGTAATTATAGTTTGACAACAGTTAATACAAATGATAAACCCACCTGAGTACTGAAAGTGACAGTGCTCACATTTCAACCCAGAAGACCTTGTTTAAGTTAGACATTGTTTTTTCCCCATATTATCACTGATTGCTGATAAGATTTCACTACAGCTTTTTTCTCTTCATAAAAACAAGTCTTTATGTTGGGAGCCATGCCAAAATTCTTTCAGATTCTTTGTTAAATCATCTTCCCGAAAAGAACATTACAGGTGTGCTACCATTATTGTGATTGAAAAACCATATATTTCATGGCTTTGAGCTCTACATGTTTATTCCAAAAAAGTCTTGCATTATCTGCAGTTATTCTCGGATGGAGAAGCAAACCGTTACATTAGGTGATTGATCTGATAAGCTAGGTTTGATGTTCTCTCCCTTAGAAAGTTTTTTGTTGTTGTTCAGATGGAACCTCAGATCCAACATGTTTAATGTCACATCTACTAAGAAACTTAACAACAAGATAGTCTGTGACAATTCACATCCAAGGTCTTCAAAAAGTTTTGATGTTTCTCACTAGCCTAATGAGGAGGGGGAAAAGAGCAAAAGAGTTTGTGTTACTAAATTTCTAGCCAAGATTTTTTGCAATGTTCATACTAGAGATATAGAAGGACTAGGAGACAAAAAGAAACACAAATATTTTCCTGGTAACTCGGGAAGAGGTAGTCATTATGGTGAGGAGATCTAAGTGCACTTTTTCAAGAGTTCAGAGAAAACAGATCCATTTGGTCAACCTCTGTGAGTATTTATTATGCTTCTAAATTTTATTTTTAAAGAGAAGATTCATTTATTGTATACAGGAGCAAAAACAGTGTGCTATAAACAGACATTTTAAAGTTAATGACATTCTTGTTTATGAATATTTCCTAGCAACTAATCCTTACTATCTGCCAATATATGACATGCATATCTTACAAATTCAGCTATAGGTTTTAATTTTGGGGGGAAGGGAGTTAATTTCCATTGGCATAAACGTACATTTGTACTGGGAGCACCAAAATCCAGATCACAACAATTTAAATGGTAATTTAACTATTCAGTTCATATCTAAAAGAAGCTTGCTTTTGTAAAACTTTTCTTATATTTATTTTCATTTTACTTAAACTCCATTTGGCTGTGTTTATGGTATATTGCCTACAATTAGAAGGGCAGTTGAGCAGCTTAAAGCCTGCATTGCCTTATGCAAAAGTGCAGAAACCTTCAAAAAGAAAGCCACTGGTTACTCTACATAGATGAAAACTAGCTATGTGACACCCTTAGATTTACACCACCCTCCCTTTGAAATAGAAATGATGAGTCGACTTCTTAATTGAGGTGCACAGCATCGCAAAATAATTTACTGTTGCTATGCCAGCAAGGAGATGTGACTATTTTAAATAGATGATCCCCCAAACAAAATGTGATTATATATCTGCTTGTGTAGCACTCTTTCACCCTACAGTGATATGTTGGTTTAGCATAGTTCATTCAGTCCTCCATGCAGCATTACTTCTCTCTCTTCACTTTTGTATCAGTTACTGCAACAAATTACGCAAAGAACAATGGGACTGCACCACAGCAGTAGTGAGAATATTTTCTGTTATTGTTTCAGAAGTTCTGTGTCTCATTTTTTGCTTGTATTTACCCATTTTATCTTTGTTTAGTGTAGGGGAGGAGGCAGGCAGGGTTTTGTGTGCTCTCTTTCTCCCATACCCCATTTGATTTTCTTTAATCAGTGAATTAAAGGAAGAAACGCACTAGGCCAAATATTCTCCTGGGGAAAATCAGTGCACCTCCACCCACGTCAGTGGAGCAGTGCCAGTTTACACCAGCAGAGAATGTGTATAGTCAATGCAGCAGTGTTTTGTGGTCAGTATTAAGAATACATGAGGAGAATGGCTGCTAACCATATCATGTTCAAAACACCTCTCTCACACAAATGGACCTAAAAAGTAACCTTATCAAAGTCATTTCTCTTACAGAAGGAAGGACGAGAGAGAGAGAGAGATTACTGTTGTTTTCAACTGTATGGTCTTGGGAGGTACCCAAGCACTTCAGCAATAGAGATTGTATAAATACTTAGAGAGAAGTAATTGCTTAACTATTAGGCACTGTATAAAGGATTAGAACCGATGGTTCCTTGTTAAAACACTAGTATTCTCAACTGAAGTGTCTTAGCAATGAAAAGTGAACGTTTATTCTGCAAGTTCCCCCATTTCAGGTACTGTCTGAGAATCTGTTACATTTTGTTACTCTGTGCAATAGGAATCTGTGTTCATCACTGTGTCTACCAGTGATGATCATAGTGCTGTATTTATGCCACATGCCTTTCTATGTGACTGCTCCAAAGTGTAGGCAAAAGTTAGATTGGCACCCAAAGTGACTAGCCAACAAGTAGGTACTCTAAAATGATCGTGTCACGTCTACTGCATAAATTATAGAATATCAGGGTTGGAAGGGACCTCAGGAGGTCATCTAGTTCACCCCACCAGCTCAAAGCAGGACCATTCCCCAGACAGATTTTTTGCCCCAGATACCTAAATAGCCCCCTCAAGGATTGAACTCACAAGCCTGGGTTTAGCAGGCCAATGCTCAAACCACTGAGCTATCCCTCCTCCCCTGTGAGAGCAACACCAACCATGTATGTGCAATTTGCTTTTGGCATAGTCATCTGGGGGGAGGGATAGCTCAGTGGTTTGTGCATTGTCCTGCTAAACCCAGCATTATGAGTTCAGTCCTTGAGGGGGCCACTTAGGGTTCTGGGGCAAAATCAGTTCTTGGTCCTGCTAGTGAAGGCAGGGGGCTGGACTCAATGACCTTTCAGGGTCCCATCCAGCCCTATGAGATATGCATATCTAGATTGCAGCTGCTGAATCCTGACTCATGGATTTACTTACCCCTGTAAAGCAGCTGTTGTATTGCTACTCATTTACTTGGTCAAGTAAAGCAAAAAAATCTCCTGGTAAGCCAGCACAGCCATTCAGAAGACATTCATCTTCATCAAGACAACAGTTTTAGACTCCATATAGACTAATGCCAAAGGCTGTCCAAACAATAGGGCAACTGGTACAAAATCCAATTTCTGAAATAACAGGGGTTTTGCAATGCTAGTGTTTTCTCTACAGCCAACAATTCAGTTTGTATGGCTAAACAAATGATTCCACTCTCTCTTATCTGACCCATCGCAACATTCCTCCTCCTCTGACAGTTCCCAACAACTTCCGCGCTCCTTTCCCACTTCTCTAATAGAATACCACTCCACCTCCATTCACCTCTTTCCTGTAAAACCTATGAAGCATTTCAGGATCACATCTGAGTGAGTCCAGCCAGCCCTGGGCTGCTTTCTGCTTTGGCATAGTGTTTAGAAGTGTATGTGCTCTGAAACTCTGTACTTCAGAGCAAGTTGCATTCCTCTCCATCCCCTTGTGGGGGCACAATGTGAGCTGAGATTTTCAGAGCTGTCTAGGGGATTCGGACACCCAATTCCCATTAATTTTATGTGTATCAATGTAATTGGGCTTGCAAAAAATCTCCCGTGCACCTTCGAAAACCTCATTCTTGATCTTCATTTTCTTCTTATAGTCTGTATATATCTTACTTTTTCTCCTATTCCATTATTTCCTTATCTACTTCTCTTACTCTGTTTTCTCAGTTTCTATTTTTACTACTTTGCCTCCTCTACTTTCCATGCTTTTGTGCATCTATGTCCTCTTGGTCTTTTTTGCCTGCTATGCTTCAATTTCCATTTACTCTGATTTTTTTTCTGTTGCTTTCTCTGATCTCTCTTTCTTTCTAGGAACACAGGAATTACTACAGTAGCTACAATATACCAGTGGTCCATTTAATCCAATGTCTTGATCTGGTTGTGGATTCTTACCAGATATATTCCATTTTCCGCTATTACTATGTCTTTTCTCTTCACCTGTTTGTTTTCTCTGTGCTAGTTTCTCCTCCTCCTTGTGTTCCTTTAATGTCTGTTCTCATTATGATTCCCTTCCCTCCTCTTTTGAATCCCGTTTTTAAGCAGCTTTTAAAATAATACCCATAACTACTGATTCCTGATATATTTCACTGAAAATCCCATGAGATCAAGCAAACTCACTGTATTTTCACTACTAGACAGACCTTGACCACCAAACTGTAGTGCTTGGATTATTATAGTGCTACAATTATTCTTGTAGGATTTGGGAGTAGTCAGATGATGTTGTTAAAGTGTATCTTTCCCTGCCCCCTGAATAGAAATGTCATTTGTTTGAAACAGACTGCTCATAAAGTATACATTTAATATCATGTAGGAGGAGACAATACTTAATAACTAGTTAAGGCAGCTAGTTGTTAAATTGCCTTAAGAATTGTGATTTTCACGCACACTAGAAGAAATGTGAAGCTTAATAAATTCATTATCAAAGCATTATTGTGTAATTTTAAATTGAAGTTTGGCAACGTTGTCAGTGTTATTGGTTTGTAGGGCTTTTAATTGAATTACTCAAAACACAAAACAGAACACAGAAGTGGAATATAGATAGCATACTAACATTAACAGTATTACCAATATGTTGAACATCTAAAATCATGTTATATATGGTAATAGGGCATTTACCTGTTGTCTGTGTAGTAACATTTGGTTTGTCTATGGAAAACATTCCCTATGAATGGAGTTTCTTAGAAACCTTAATTGTGACCCTGTCTTCAAGTTCATGTATATGTGAAAGAACGTTGGTGATAGAGAGCCCTTTATTTTCCTTTTTATTTGTATCATGATTACAGACATTTCAGCAGGAACTGCCCATATGAATCATAGAAGGTATAGTGAAGGTCAGTCTGGCCAAAACATCAGTCATATACTAGCCCACTTGGAAAGGACAGGAGAAGAGGGTTTGTTTGTTTGTTTGTTTTTAATGAGAATGTTGTTGTCTTATAACCATCACAGAGGGTACAGGAAGTAAGTGCTTCACAGAGCAGAAGGGAAAGCACTGCTCTCTTACAAGCTTCTGACGATGTGCTCTTACGCTTGTAGTCACCCTCTAATACTCTGAAAGTCGTAATAATAATGAAATGTAGAAAATTCAGGAGACATTTCAGTAGACTACATAATTACAGTGGTTTTTAGTGATCACAACATACTAATTACACATGCCTTGCTCCTAGCTTTGTGCAAAACATTGGAGTTGTTAATACCTATGGTATCCTATAGACAAGATTTCTTAGAAAGGATGTGATCAACAACAAGCAGGAGGGTATGAAAAGTTCAACAATTTAAAATCTTTCATCCTGACACATGGTAGAAGTTATCTAGCAAAGGTTACACTCAGTACACGTCATCTTAATATCAATTACTTACTACAGACTTTATTTGCATACCAGCACTAGGTACTGTAAGTATCAATTAACAGTGTGCTCACTAGTCTCTTCACTGCCCATGTCTGAATTTTCTAGAATAGGCTCCAGCTTTATCTTTGCATTTTGCCTTAACTCATGCTATGGTTATTGAAATTAATTTGAACACAGACCATTTATAGTGTATCCAAACTGAATAAAGATGCAAATGGCGGCTATTTTTAAAACCGGTGGGAAATTCTAGCCAATACATAGACTTTAAATTCTTGAATTTGCCACTGGAGTATGCAAGATTTATGATTTCCTGAAGTACCTGTTATATTCTACCTATTTATTTATAGTAAAGGGACTAAGAGATTGCCTACCTGACTACAAGAAAAAGCTATTTGTAGCTACAGTGCTCATATATTTAAAGGAGTGTTGTATTCTTTCCTTTAAGATTTCTCATGTACGACATAAACCTAATCAAACCTTTATGCCCTCTAGCAGGTAACCTCTGCATGAACTAAAGAGTTGAAATATTGTTTAATCATGCTGTATACCACTTTTTTACAGTGATATGAGAAGCATTATTTCGGTCATATAGAAACAACCAAGATAAAATATGTTGTTCTGTGAGGGGAGAAATGTCTTTTTTATTAGCCATCACCTTAAATGTTCTGATATTGTCGATGAATAATTCTTTCCATTCACACCTCATAGTTTATAAACATTTTAATGCACTATTTCAATTTTTGAACTTGGAATATTTAGATCTGAGTATTGACTTAATCTCTGAATGAAACAGTTTGCTAATTTCAGCTGTCAATCCTTGCTTCACTCTTACAGTCTAAAATTCAACTATTATTAACCTTTGTTGTGACAACTGACGAGAATAATGGTTGAATTTTGGTCCTTTAATGTTGAGTGAAATCAATAGCTGTAAATGGTAGTTACCAGTCCTACCTGATCTATCACAGTCAAACAAAGGGAAGCCTTTCCGAATGCATGGAAGATGGCTGTAGAAATTAAAAAACTCTATTTAAGATTAAGGGAATGCGGTGCATTTTAAAATTAGTTTGTTATAGAAACATTATGTTTGGGATTTTTCACATTTTTAAATTTAAAAAGCCAAATCTGGACTAACTAAATGCAACATGGTTCCACTATCTATGTAGGAGCAAGGCTCTGTCATCAAAATAAATTGAATTGTCTTTTTCTTCATAGTGGGGAAGAAAAAAACCCCAAACAAGAAAGCCTTTACATGTGCTGAAAAAGGGAATAATTGTAAAGGCTACTAAATAAAGACAACCTAAAACATTTTGAGCTACCCCTGTTTTTGCTACTGACAATCCTCTTATCATTGCTTCAACTCTCAATGCTAATCTATATTTTAGACTTCTTTGTATTTGGTCAGTCAAAACTTTTGTGCTGATTTTTGACCTTGTCTTCAAGTTCGTTAATTTCTAGTCTATATATCATACATTTTCAAAGCAATGTGTAGGAGTTTTCTGCACAAATCCTGCTAACAAGGAATTCAAAGTAGAGCTCCCATGCATCACTTTGATAAATGTATTCTTGAGTTTGGATACTGACCTGTGTTAATATTGGCAGCTATTAGATGAGATACGTTAAAATGTGAAGCATAGTCTGATGGTTTTTTTTAACTGCTAAGTGTTCTATTGTGCTGCAATATTGTGCGCAAGTAAAAAATGCTGTATTTTTTTCTCTAGTTTAAATTGTTCAAATTGTAATGGGGAAAGATGGTAAACAAAGTATTTATCACATATTTATGAAACCCTACAAAAAAGCTGTTTGAAAACCTAGAGAAGGGAGGGGATCAAAATAATGTTTTTTAAGATGACCTATATCAAAATTGTTAATTATAAGATGAAACATTGTAGTGAAACAGACTTTATTTCTGGCACCTCCCAAAAAAATTAGTTGTTCAGGAGAGAGGGCAAAGTAGACAGAGTTACAAGATTGAATAAAATTAAGAGGATAGAAGATGGGGATATGCTTGAACTGAAGCTTATTCAGAAATCCTGTTTTCTGTCATAATCTTTTATGAATTTAGAGAACTGTATTTTTTTAATGCTCCACTGGATTTTGAGCTGAGGCTTTGTACTGGAGCTGAGTATTGTTATAAAGTCTCTAATTTAGCTACATACATGCAGGGTTTTTTTCTGAACACTAGTAGGGTCGTTGTCCAGTTCTGGCAACGTCTTAGAAGCTGCTGTTGTTTCTTCTGATGGTAGAATGGGGCTCAGAGCTTTGATGTCTCAACTCAGCCATGACAAAAAGCATGGCCCTAATCCAAACTGACTTGATTCTGTCCAGGGCCGGCTCCAGGGTTTTTGCTGCCCCAAGTGGCGGGGAGGGGGAAAACAAGTCGCGATCGGTGGCATTTCGGCGGCAGCTCCACTGCGCCGCTTTCTTCTTCGGTGGCAATTTGGTGGCAGGTCCTTCCCTACGAGAGGGACCGAGGGACCCGCTGCCAAAGAGCCCGACGTGCTGCACCTTCCCCTTGGACACCCCAAGCACCTGCTTGCTGAGCTGGTGACTGGAGCCGTCCCTGATTCTGTCCAATGACAGTTGGTATGATTGGGAAAAGGAGAGAATCTATCTCTGTTAGGCTCTGCAGAGTGGAACTTAAAAGTGACCGATCTGAACAACACCTGCTCAAGTCAAGACACCCTGCTTATAGTTTACCTATATGTTGGGGCGTTATTTCTTTTAAGACTGGAAACAAAGCTAGAATCTGGTCTTTTCCTTGGTTTTTATAGGGTAATTAAGAGAATAAGAATTATAGGGCTAAATCCTGATGCTCTTCTTCAGTTTTTACTCTTTTCTTACTCAGGCGAGCCTCTTTTGTTTTAATGTGAGTTTATATGGGCATGATCTTTAAATGGTATTGTCTTTGTGTGAGTAAGAAAGGTGATTTTTTTTTAAAATTGAGAATAGCCATGTTATACAGGAGGTTGTATTAACAGGAGTGTCACATGTCAGACACCTGAGGTAATTGTTCTGCTCTCCTCTGTGCTGGTGAGGCCCCAGTTGGAGTATTGTATCCAGTTTTGAGCATCATACTTTAAAAAAGATGTGAACAAATTGGAGAGAGTTCAGAGGAGAGCAGCAAATATGATAAGAATTCCAGGAAACATGACCTATGAGGAAAGATTGAAAGAATAAGGCCTGTTTAGTCTAAAGAAGAGAAGGCTGAGAGGGGGTATAAGTCTTCAAATATATAGTGCACATTTTCAAAATCTCCTTCTAAATTTGAGGCTGTGATTTTCTGCATGCAGAAAGGTATTTTGTCACCTTACTCCTATTGATTTCCCTGGGTTTTAGGCACCTAACTGCCTTTTTAGGAGCTAGGCCTTGGGCACTTTAGAAAATTTTACCCAACATTCATAAATAACTACATGTATAACTGCGAGTACCATCACTCCTGCATTCGGTTAAGCTCCCCCTTTGCTGTCTCTTTTGACAGCGGTGGCTGGTGGAAGATGTTGACTGAATTCTCTCTGTCAAATTTCCTGAGAAATGAGGAAATATTTTACTCAGACTATAAGGAGAGGGTTATTTGTCTCCCACCTTGGGAAATTTTCCCCCTAATTTGACAGGCTTTAAATAAATTGTTTGTTTTAATTAAGTTTGAAATGGGACAAGTGCATAAACTAAAAAGCCCCTTGCTAGGATAAGAGGATACAATAAGATTAGCTGTGAAATTCACAAATGATGTCTCTTTTGCTGTAGTGATTAATTGCAACTCTGTAATTAGGTACTATGAAATTTAGGCGGATTCAGTTTTATGAAGGTAATTATGGACATCCCAGAGGTGGGAGGAGAAGAAATTACTTTTTTGTATATCACATGGAACAGAGGAATAGTAATCTGAAAAGCAGAACTTGGATACTGGGAAGAGATTCTGAAGACATCAATTTGTAATGATTTAATGTGAACCCCTTTGCTTTTCTTATGAAATGTTGGAAGCAAGGGCAAAAAGTGAATCATCAAACACAGATACCATGAAACTTTAAAATGGTAATTCTTAAAATCCCAGTCTTATAAAGGCTAAATCCTAACCCTGGTTTATCTGAAGGGAAGAAGTGTGGTAGCTACATACATTATGTAAATTGGCTACACACTGGACCAACAAATCCTGTTGGCTTGGTGCACTGTGGAAGAAGGATCAAAGAAAACCCAGATCTTCTCCATGAGCAGCTGTCTTGGAGTTGCTTGAATGAAGGGGAAGTCTAGGGAAATGAGTATGCCTCCATCTCCCAAGTTTCCCTATATGGATCCTAATCCTGTCTGCCCCCACCCAACAAAGGTATGGGAGTTACTGCAATACCCCCTATTCACCTCTAACAGTCACAACAAAGCAAGGGCAAAAACAGAGTCTCTTTCCTGTGTGGTGCTTAGAGGAAGTCACTAGAAGAGCGGGAGTGTCTTAGATGTGATGGGCCCACTCTGAGCTTCCTTGCTGACACTCTCCATGGTAGATTGTTGAGTTTTGTAGAGTTAGGTGAATAAATTTCTAAAAATTAAAATGTAATGGCACAGTCTTGCAAACACTCCATCCGTGGAGCTCCGGAGGGGGCAGGAGTCCTGGGTATGTTGAGTCTCACTTTCGCTAGCTCCATCTTGCTGTTTCCCTATCTTGCACCATACAAGCCATTCTTCCTTGTCCTAAAGGTACCCACACTACTTAGTGAAACTTATTTACTATCCAGATTGAGGGAGTTTTGTGCATTATTTTTTATAAATATCACATGCACCTCAGTTTACCTGTGTGATGATATCTTGCCTGGCTGCATAAGTTAAATCAAAGGAGGCAGCAAGTGGTAGAAACGAAGAAATGGCAAAGATAAGTACTGTTACAGAGAATGCCTTTGTGGGGGAAGCTATTAGTCGGGGAATACTCCTCGCCTGGCTCCAACTGGGCTGGCAAAGTTTACTCTTCCTAGGCCAAACCAAGGAATACAGGAGATGCTAAATCTGAAATATGCTAAGCCTAGGGAAGATGAGAGGGTTGAGTGGGCTGTCAGCAGCTGCCCTGAAGGGAGGAAAAGAAGGAAAAGAATTCAGAGTGCAAGTCTGCTTCTCTCAACCTAGAGATGGAGATAACAGGGCTTCATGGAATTTACAAAGCCTGCAAGGAAAGATTAAGATTTAGATGAGGGGAAATATGCATACAAACCTTTATTGTTTTTACCCTGTGCTCTGAGTGCTATCGACTTTTGGGTGAATAGATAATGCTGTGGTTTTTGAAGGAGCTGGTTTTCAGTCACTTTAATCAGCCACTGTCACCAGGTTCTCCTGGAGGAGAAGTGTTAACGGGTGCCAAACACAGTTGGTCCTGTTGTGCATCAGGGTTGGTAAATGGGGACTGCAGCCCAGAGACTCAGTCCTGGAGTGGTAGGACAGTGTGGTTCAAACCGAGAAGGTTGAAGATAGCAAAACCTGTGTAATGCGCAGTTCGCCCTGTAACCATGATAAGTGCTAATTCCAAACCAGCTTAACTTGTCCGTAATAAGAATAATATAAGGAGAAGGGATACAGTGAAATTGAAAGACAAAATGTAAAACCGTTAAAAGGATTTTTTTTAAAAACAAACTGAACGATTAACCTGTAAAACTCATTGCCATAATATATCCTTAATGGAAGAGCTTTTTAGTATTCAAAAAAGAATTAGAGATTAATATAGATGATATTGACAGACTTTAAAATGTTTTTATCTTACCTAATGTAACTAAAACCTTGCACTACAGGGCATAAGACAGCTTGTAATTGATAAGAGCTGGGAAGAAAGGTCCTCATAAGCAGATCTCCTACATGGTGTCTTGCATCTTACTCTGAAGCATCTGATATTGACTGTTATCAGAGACAGGATTATGCATTTAGATGAATCACTGGCATGATCCAGCATGGCAGGTCCTGCACTTCTAAATAAGTGTGCATTACTGAGTAACCACATTCAGGATTTTGGCTGGCAGAAGAGTCACACTCTGCACTTTCTGTAACTGCAGTGGCCCAAATCCTTCAGTCCTTACCCTGTCTTTATACAGGCAAAACTGCTTCCATTAAAGTAATTAAGTACTGAGTGAAGACTGTAAAGTTTGGTCCATTTTATGTAATTGTAATTAGGCAAGATTAGCTAATGTACTGTATTGAACAGTACAGTTTCTTTCTGAAATTCCTGGGGTAATTTCTGCTGTGGCTTCTAGTTTTCTGACAAATACCATCCCATTTTAAAATGGCAAATGTATATGAATTGTCTTCCAAATGTTCCCAAAATGCATTTGTCTGGCTGTAAAAAGAACCTGTGGTCATAACATATTTTTTCTTTTCATCCTATTCCTGTTACTCAAGCCACATCTCCTCCACTCCCTTGATTAAACATCCTTACTGTGAGGACTACCACTATACCTCCACTTTGTTCCTCTTCTTTCCCCATCTTTCTTTCTCTTATTTCTTTCTCTTCTCTGTTTTCTATGACTCCTCTTTTCTCCCATCTGTATTTCCTTCCCTGAAGTAACTCCCAGTTCCTGGTCTTCATGGGCTTTGCTGCTACCCCCTTCCATTTTCCATTAATTAAATTATTAATGCTAACACCAAAGTGTCGTTACTGGAATTTAGGTTCAACATCCTCACCCAATACCAAGGGATGGGGAGTATACAGAACTAATGTTTCAAGCTATCAGCAGACTCAGAAAGACAAGAGGGTATCAATTTATGCATAGTTCATTTGGAAGGCTATCTTTACAACCAAGTACTGTAGGCAAAAATCTGCGGTTTTTGTTTTGTTTTTTAATGAAAATTTAGATTCTGGAATCTGAGTGTTTGATGCATTTTAATGGCATTTATTAATCAGGTCATGTAGGGTGGATGTTTGATGCTGCAGGTCTAATAGTAATAATTCAAATTCCAACCTCTAAATGTAGACATTGGGGTAGCATTTAACTATTCTTATTTTGCACCTTATGAAAAGCCCAGGTTAACTAAAAGAAGGTGACATGAATATTTATTACAAGAAACACACTAGCAAATTGTAATGGCTAGGATGAGGTAAACATGGATGTAACGATCTGTTCAAGGTGAATTAAAAGGACTGATATATGTTTAAAAGCTTAAGTGTGTTGGAGTGAGACTTTTATGGTAGCATGGCAAGCGCTATTAGGCCATGATTATGAGTTATATAGTGCAAACATCTTTTACATTATTGTCAGAATGTCTACGGGAAAGAATTAACATCATCCTTCTAGAGGTTCTCTTTCTTCACTGGGCCCAAGGAGATTTATAACTGAGAAATGAAACTCACAAAGATGCAACTTCTTTCATAATCCAATGCAGCTGTTATAAATATTGCATGAAAGTTGCATGTGCAGGGTAAATCACCATTTTTATTAGTTGGAATTTGCAGAGCTAAGTTTCATGATTTTTCTGTTCATGAAAAGTCATAGTATGCTGTGTAGATGTGCTGTATATATTGTTTTAATGTTTATATTTAATTGTTCAAGGTGAAATGAAAAAAGCAATGGCAATTTTTTCCTATGCAGAAGGCCAAGACAACTGACAACTTCAAAGTCAACTGAACTTTATAATGTAGCCTCGTCTTAAGCACATCATATTCTCATAGCAATGACAATGTTGGATATCTGTTGCAATTAATATCCAAATGAGAAGCATCTTATATATGGCACATTTCAGGATCTGTGCCGAAGATAAAGAATTAGTATATGTAAACAATAGCCAGGGTTGCAATTGAACTATCCACAGGTAACAAGTTTATACTGCATCTTGTAATAGCACCTTTTAGTTTTTTCTGAAAACATGTTAACACACCTGAATCAGATTAGCAAAGTCAAAAATGAGTTCCAAATTTGAGCATTATCAGTAAGTGTCAGGGGGGAAAGCTTGTACTAAATGTTATATTTAAAAACCAAAAAAACGAAACACCCACCCACACTTATTGCATAGGCCAGAATCAAAGAACACTACCTCCACTGAAGTGAGCCTGGCAAGCATAAGAAGCCAAAGCATGAAGATTTCTATTTCTAGCTTTAAAAGACAAGATTCTGATTTTTTATTAAACTTTTTGCCATCCTGATCTATATTCTGAATTAATGGAGTGTGTAGAAATCTGAAATGCATAAGGGCAGGAAGGTTCAGAATGGCGTTATTTCATAGAACAGTGATTATTTACGTGGAATGAGACACAATATAGCAAAAAGATTATTTTTATAAGAATGGGTTAAATAAATTCTTGTTGCCTGAAGTTGTATTTTATCCCGTTGGCAAGTGAACATTCTATGGTATCTTTGTCTCTTGGTAAAAATTTCTTTTTCTTTGTTTTATGTGATCTAACTCTTCTGTAATGGATTTTCAGTTCACTTGTACTGTGTTAACCTAAGTGAACTAATGAGACAAGATGCAATTGTGAAGTGTAATTTCAGAAAACCACAGTACAGCAGATTGTCAGAAAGTTTTGCTATTACATATCTGTACATTTAAATCATATTACTTTTAAATATGTCCTATATTTATCTGCCCTATTTGAACAGAATCCAGAGCTAGTTCGAAACATCTGTCGCTGGGTTAGACAAGCTGTTCAGATTCCTTTCTTCGCAAAGCTGACCCCAAATGTCACTGATATTGTGAATATTGCAGTGGCTGCCCAGGAAGGTAACAAACTCAAATGCATGTACTATACAATTATATTGATTTGCAGCTTTATTGCTCAAAGCAGTAACAAATATTAATAAAAGCTAGTATGAAACAGATTGTTTAAAATATTTAGAGTAATCATAGTGCTTGCTATTAAAGGTTGTCTATACAATTTTGCTCTATTATGTTTATTAACATATAAAGTGAATACTGTAAATGTCTATCTATCTAAAAGAGCAGTTGGTGATATAGATATACATATAAAATCATGATTTTATATCTCTATAATATGGCCAAAATTTATTTACCATGATGTAGCATTTTGGAGTAAGACCAAATTTTATGGGGGTTTTAATATCCATTTTTTCAGTTTTCAGAATTCTCCATCCCGGAAAATACTATTTGTCCAAACAGATAATAGACTCAGTCAGTTAGGCCCACTTAATAGTTTCACTGCGTTTCTCTTTGTGTAACTGTACTTTCTTCATTGAGTGCTGGTCCCTATGTGTACTCCACACATGAGTGTGCATGCATGCCATGCACCCAAGTCCAGAATTTCTAGCAAGTGGTGTCCTTTGGCCTGAATATACACAGTAGTTCACCTCATGCTTCAAATCAAGGTCATAAGGGGCAGTGCAAACCAATACCTCCCTAGTTCCTTCTTACTGCCATGTGGCCTGAGTCAGAATACCTGAATCCCTGCGTTCATGGGTTTCTCCAGCTTTTACTATTATTACTCTGCAAATAAATTTGTAAATAGCTTATAGTTCATATTAGCATAGTTAGAGTTCTTAGTATAATTAGTATAGATAGCTTTTGTTCTAAGAGCTTGGGATGTGCCCGGAGTCCCAAGGTTCAAGAACTGTGTCTCCTCCCTCTGCTCCTTTTCTGTGAATGACAAGCACCAACATTGTCTCTACTGTCTGGGAAGGCGACTATTGCTGCAAAGTGCAGCATATGTCACTCATTTCCATCATAAACTCATGAGCTTAGATTAAGAAAACACCTTATGGAGAAGGCTATGAGGCTTCAGTGTGTTTCGAGCCAGGGAGATCCCCCCTGTACCTCCACATTTCCAAAGACCTCCAGATCCCATTCAAGGAGATTCAGGACGTCCAACATTGGCTCTTAGATATTCTGCAGCCTACAAGTCAGAGCAGGATGGTGCTACTGTTTAACAAGGCTATTGTAAGGTCTGGCACACCTCAGCCTCATGTGCCAATATGCCTAAAAGAGCCAACAGGCACTACTTCATCTCCATCAAAGATGCTGAATTTCTCTTCTCTCACCTAGCACCCAACTTCCTGGTGGTTCATGCAGCCAGCAGAGAGCAAGGTTACAGCATTCCAAGACAACTCCAGCTGATAAGGCCTTAAAGAGGTGGGGCCTTTTAGGGGGAAAGATCTTTTCTTCTATGAGCTTACAGTCCCATATCACTAA
Organism: Mauremys reevesii; assembly: GCF_016161935.1. NCBI lineage: Eukaryota > Metazoa > Chordata > Testudines > Geoemydidae > Mauremys > Mauremys reevesii. Next base: position 73,374,544 of record NC_052630.1, read on the forward strand.
CTGTTAGGTCTTGTGGGAACATCTCAACTAGAACCTGCTACCTAACTACAAGGAAACATGGACTCATAGTAGGCAGCCAGGCAGCCATCTCATAAGTCTTCAGGTATCCCACTCATTTTGGATAACCTTCAGTTTTCAAAGAACTCAGGTCTTTCCATTAGCTCACTGCAGGGCCATCACATAGCAAACTCATATCCTATTTTTCACAAGAAAAAAGTCTTTTTTCGATTGCATCCTAAATTCCTACCCAATGTTATTTCAGAATTTCCTGTCAACTAAGCTGTTCACATACCCATTTTCTTCCTGAAACCCCATGCCTTTCTTAAGGGGAGGAAGCTCCATTCTCTCCGCATCAGACACACCTTATTAATTTATCTGCAGAAGACCAAATCTCTCAGTAAAAGCAATAAAGAATCCTGTGGCACCTTATAGACTAACAGACGTTCTGCAGCATGAGCTTTCGTGGGTGAATACCCACTTCTTCAGATGCAACTCTCTCAGAACGTTTCCTAGTCTATTTCTCACCATAGCAGAGAGATTGTGAGGACAAGCTGTATCCTCACAGAGGATCTCCAGATGGATTACTGGGTGCATCATCATGTACTACTATTAGCTCAGATCCCTCCACCTGGCAGAGTAAAGGCACATTCCACCAGAGCATAATTTGCCTCTATAGCATCACTGCAGGAATTACCATTGCTGGACATATGCAGGGCGGCTACCTGGAGTTCCATTCAGACTTTCACTAAACATTATGTGCTAGTTCAAGCTTCCACCATGGATGCAGCTGTGGGAACTGCAATACTTCAAGCATCTTTCTCGCCAGCATCCTCACACACCCTTCAAATCTGAATACTGCTTGTCTGTCACTCATATGTGGAATACAGATAGAAACTAGCACTCAAAGAAGAAATGGAGCTTACTTACCTGTAACTAGAAGTTCTTCAAGTTGTGTGGTCCATATCTGTATTCCACAACCTGCCCTCCATCCCCGCTGCTTGAAATCCTTCTGGATTTGCGGTAAGAGGAGAAATTAAAGGGACACTGGCCCATGTTTCCTCTTATGCCCTCAATCTAGAGCATGAGATGAATTATTGTGCATGTCTGGGACAACAGACACTGATTGTTAGAAGTTCTAGACTCGGGCACATGGACCACATATCTCTAAGAAAATCAAGTTACAGGTGAGTAACCTCCATATTCACAATGTGTAATAAGAGTAAGGTCCAGATCCACTAGCACAATACGGTCCATTAGCCAGTATAACCAGTCATGAGAACATCATCTCAATGCAGGGGACTCTCCAGAGCTGTAGCGCTAGTGTGGCAAATCCTATGTCTCACCCAGTGAAAGGAGCATGGCCAAAGACAAGAGAGATCTGTCTTAGGAGTCCCTATGCTCAGCTGCCATATCAGCCCCTTAGGGCCCTTGCAACTGATGCAAGTTTCCTTCAGATTGGTCTTACTTTTTGTAGAGGACTAGCTAGCCAACCCAGGATTGGCTTTAAAGCTCCTTTTCACACCTCCTCCTGATTTGCATTGTGCTCTTTGGCCTCAGATGAGGCTCTGGGCCTAAATATCTAACAACTTTACTGTTTCTATATTTTCCTCTGTTGTACTTGTACAAGATGTTTAACAAAAAGTGAACGTTATTTCTTTCACAGGTGGTGCAGATGGTGTTACAGCCACAAACACTGTGTCAGGACTGATGGGACTGAAAGCAGATTGCACACCTTGGCCTGCAGTTGGTGGAGAAAAGAAGACCACATATGGCGGCGTGTCTGGTAAGTGTTGCCTTTTTGATCCATAATGCTTCCTTGGAGGCTGACAAAACATCGGGAGGTCCTTGTAGTGAGCTAGAATATCATGTCTGCAGTAGTGCTGAGTTCTTAAAGCTCACTGATGGTCAATGTTTCTAATAGTCATGACAGATGGAACAGATTGAGTGTGAAGACTCTTGTGTTGCCCTTTCCTTAATGGTAAAACACTGCAACAGAACACTGTGATAGGGTCACTAGAGAGGGAGGAAAATCTCTTCGCTTGTGACCCACGGTTTTCCTAGAATTTTTCATTCTGTCACAATTGTCAGGCCACATGTTAGACAGAGGCTAATGAAAGGGCATTGTAAGGGGAAAATATAAACATTCCAAGTGCAGTATGTGTATTGTAGGCTGAACCTTTCTCCTACCACACTGAAATCCACTTACCATAAATCCTTTTATTTTCTTTCCACCATGATAAAAACAATATATCACCTTTAGTAAATATATGCATATTATATATCCTGTTCCTTTGTAATATTTATACTTGTGTATATGGTATTTCAGTGTGATGATTCAGAATTTGATTTTAAAATAAGCAACAAAAAGTTTTATACTCTAATTCATTGCCTATGCTCACTAATGTATTAATCTGTTGACCCAGTGCATACTGTCACTGTGACAAAGTCCTGAAAGACAATGCTGTGAGCTTCTTGACTGTACTGGTATGAAGATTAGTCTCCATGGTGATAGAGAAAGTGGTAAATATACATAACATAATAGCATCCCACTGTTCAAGTAAAGCACTGCTGAATTGGTCCAAAAATTTGTTTGGAAGAAATTGGACAGACAAAAAATGCTTTATTTTATGCAGTTATGTTATACTTTGAGAACATAGAAGGGCAAATACAATGGGTTGGGTTTTTTAATTGACTTTAATGTGTACAAATCATATACAGTGGTAAATTGCCTGTTGCCTTGGATAACTAAATAACATCCAGAAGTTTTGAAGGGCACCTCTATACTACAGTGCAAGGATAAAAAAAATCTGCTTATTGTATAATGATTATTTCATAGTGGCTGTCAAACAAGGCATTAAAATATTATTGATATGCAGAATGGAGGATGCAGAAAGAAAGAGCAGTTACACAGTGTTAGGGTTGTAGTACTCACTAGGCTTTCTGTCAGCCCATTTCAATTTTTCCAGACTGCCATCTTGACAGCAAAAGAAAAAAGGAGGTCACAGTGGGTGCTGTGCATTAAAAATTAATAAAATAACTATTACAGTAGTATTTTATATAACTAACACTATTCCCATTTTCTCATTTAAGCTGCAATTTCTGAATATTCCTTCCTACCATAAGTCAATCTAATAAAACCATAAAATTACAGCATTATGAAAAGTGTGTCCTTTGTGTCACAAATTTAAAACATGTATATTGTGTAAATTATAGCAGCAGCTGAATGCTCAGCTGTACCTAAGAGTTTCTCAGCATTTCTATATTTTCTTGATTTATAATTCTGCTATAAAAATTCACTGTTGGTATCATAACAGATCCCAGCCTGGGAGAGGTTTGGGTTTTTAGTTTAAAAACTCACACATAAAAAGGGTGGGTTTTTTTTTTTCATTTCTCAAGCTAGACATATATCAAAAGAAATAGAAGATGGTGGTTTGGGATGCAGTCTTACACTCATAGCACCAACCTGAGTGTCTTTAAAAAAAAAAAAGAAAAGAAAAGAAAGAAAGGAAAGGAAAGGAAAGGGAAAAAAAGCACTCAGCCCAGTCAGTTTGGGTATATTTTGAGAGTGCATCTCTGTAGACAATTAAATAAAATTCCCTGGACTATAAATAACATCACTAAGGTCCCAGGTCATCCAGCTTGCTGTATTCAGGAGTGCCATAGAGCTCCAATGAAGTCAAGCGGGCTATATACAGACATAGTGATACATCTGTGAATTGCAGGACCATGGCCTAATAATGTACAAATGTATAAAAGTGCTAAAATAATTCAGAAGAGAGATAGCCAACGGTCTTAATAGGAACATAAAGAACAGAGGGAGTATGTCTAGTTGTTAGATCAAGAAACTAGGAGGCAGAAGTCTTGGGTTCTATTCCTAGCAGCTTCACCAAGGTCCTGTTGTGTCTCCCTAAACCAAACACTTGACCTCTCCATGCTTTAGTTTCCCTGTCTGTTAAATGAGATAAGACCACTTACATGCCTGCTTGTTTTATATTATTTTCTTTTACATTCTATGCAACTGTATAGACTTCTGTTGCTCTTTCAAAAGTAGAAAAAAACATCAGATCATCTTTTTGGGCTAAAATTTATCTTTGATGTAAGTCAAAGGCAGTGGTGAATATGGCCATTTTCTTTACAAGATTTACAAAAGCTAAATACTTGAGTGGCTACTGTCTTTTTAGCAGATCCCCACTGTACTGGAATGTACACGCTAGTTGTGGAGAAGCTGTCTGGATCATAGATATTAGAGATGGAAAGGTCCTACCTTGTGGTCATCTAGATCATCTTCCTGCCAATACATGCTTGTTTCCTGCAATAGATTATGTGGTGCTTTGTTTAGTCTAGTTTGGAATGGACTTGTGGTACTTCTTATCGAGGGTTTCCCCTCAGCAGGGATGTACAGTGTAAGGTAATATGTCCAGCTGCTGTGTTTTCTATGCTAGCACTGAAGTTGTCCTAAGGGTGGGCAGCATGCCATTCTCTGCTATTTTACTATTCTTATATTACTGAATGGAATACGTTATTCTAATAGAATTAGCTCCGAATTATACATTTACAAGTTTAATAAAAACCTACATTACAGAGTGAATGGTAAAGTCTGTCAATGTCCTTATCCAGATGTGGCCTGACTTTTCCACTTCAAGCCTTTCCCAAGAAATGAACTTTCTATATAGAGGATTAATGATGTGCCCTGACCATTGTATAAACTACAGAAACTTCTTTTATGATCTGTTCCCATTTGGCTATCTCTCCCTTTCTCTGCTTTGTGAAGAAGTGACTGCATCTGGAAGGGCTGTAATTACACACCCTTTCATGGGAAAGATCTCATTTGAAAGAAGTTATATTTTTAAATTCCTATTAAAGAATTAGGGTGTGGAAAATATTTTCCTTTGATTTATTTAAAAGGAATAAAAAGGCCAATCAAAACAGCTGTTTAGAGATTTCACTGCCTGGAATTACAGGGTAGTCTCAGAGATGTGCTTCTGTCATCTTTTTTAATTTCTTTCCAGAGACAGCAGATTAATAATGTTCTTCTGAAAGTACAGTTCAAATTGGAGTTGTTATATTCAGTGTTAACTTCCCAGGTGCTGAATGGGAAAATAGATTCCTGTTTTAAGTGTTATTTAACCTGTTTTAAATTGCTGAACGTCATAAGCATTGTTGTTTCTCTCATTCTAGTGTATTGTTGATGTGATTACTTTTGACACTGGAAACTACTCCTTGGAGCTCAAATCCTAAACCCAGCTCACAAATGACATAGAGTAACTGGGCTGTACGCTGGAGAGGTCTATGGAGTTCAAGGGGAAAGAATCCTTCCCCCACAGGTTGCAGTGAAGCACCATTGCTGCTATGCAACCACAATACAGCTCTAAGGCCACAGTATACCCATAGTCTCCTGTGCCACCTCTTTAGGGAGAGAATAATATTATATTCATCCTAGGGTTGCCAGGCATCCAGTTTTCAACCGGAAGCACCCAGTTGAAAAGGGATCCGGGCGACTCTGGTCAGCACCAGTGACCAGGCCGTTAAAAGTCCAGTTGGTGGTACAGTGGGGCTAAGGCAGGCACCCTGCCTACTCTGGCTCCACGGGGCTCCTGGAAGCAGCCGGCATTTCTCTTTGGCTCCTAGCAGAGGCATGACCATGGGGGCTCCATGCACAGCCCCCGCCCCAAGCGCCAGCTGTGCAGCTCCCATTGGCTGGGAGCTGTGGTCAATGAGAGCTGTGGGGGTGGCACCTGCGGGTGAGGGCAGTGTGCAGAGCCACGTGTCTGCACCTCTGCCTAGGAGCTGGACCTGTCGGACGCTTCTGGGAGCTGCCTAAGGTAAGCGCCACCTGGAGCCTGCACCCTAACTCCCTGCCCCAGATTGGAACTCCCTCCCGCACCCAAACTCCGTCCCAGGGCCTGCACCCCTCACCCCCTCCCACACCCCAATCCCCTGTCCCAGCCTTGAGCCCCCTCCTGCACCCAAACTCCCTTCCAGGGACACTCCCCCACACACTCCGAACCCCTCAGCCCCACCCCCACACCAGAGCCGGCATCCCCAGCCAGAACCTGCACCCTAAACCGCTCTCCCAGACCGGAGCCCCCCTGCAGAAATTAATCTCTCATTTCTAACCCCACCCCAGAGCCCACACCCCCAGATCAGTGCCCATACACCCTTCCACACCCTATCCCCCTGCCCCAGCCTGAAGCCCCCTCCCACACTCCAAACACCTCATTTCTGGCCCCATCCCAGAGCCCTCACCCCCTCCTGCACTCCAACCCCCTGCCTAGCCTGGGGAAAATGAGCAAGGATGGGGGAGAGTGAACGACTGAGGGACAGGGGATGGAGTGAGCAGAGGTGGGGGCCTCAGAGAAGGGGCGGGGACTTGGGAAGAGAGAGCATAGGTGCGGGGCAGGGGTGTTCCGTTTTCTGCAGTTGGAAAGTTGGCAGCCCTAATTCATCCACTTCCTTAAATGAGATCCCAGTAGCTGCCCACTCCCTCATACAGTGCAACTGTATGGGTTAGAGCCTCCCATTTAGTGAAGGGAAGTTTCTCCTAAATGTTAAGGGAACAATACTGAGATCTGAGACTACTCACATGCATTAAGCTGATCCTGTGTGCTTGCAGGATCAGGACTATAGTTTGCTTTTATAAGACATTCAATAAGCACTTTACTATTAGTACTTCCTGTATATGTGCAATATTATTATTTTTTTAAAGTTAATTCTCATTACATGTATTTGCACAAGAAATAGTTATGGCTGGCTCTGAGAGAGATGTTACAGACTACTATTTGAAAATTGTGTGTTTTATAGGTACTAGATGTGTTAGGTGTTTTTCCTTTTAAACTTAAGTTTAAACAGAAAAAAATCTGAAATTTTGCCAGAAGTTTTCACATGGTATTTACATATTCCGATGTGTTTTGTTTTTATAAAAATACAGAGTACTTGTTATAGGCACAATGGAGTGCGTTAAGAATTAACTTTTGAGTTCTCTGGCTTCCTGTCTCTTCCCCCTCCCCCGCCCCCCATGCCAGATCCTTAACAATAAATGTGTAACACCATGTGCTGGACTTCAGCAAAATACTTCTGTTAAAAGTAGTTAAAAAGCTAAATCCCTATACAATGTGCTAAATATGTTCCCCTTAATGTTACTGTGATAAACATTCTGGCAGTGTTCTACTGTAATGCCGTGAACCCATTTTACAATAGTGATATTGCCATTACTATAGAACACTGTAGTATTTTAATAAGGTTACTGTAATGTTGTTTTATGTAACTATAATATAATGTACTAAAATGTATGTTTGTGTGTGTGTCAGTATAAGGGAGAATGACAAAGTTATAGCTTTGTTGAACCTTTACAGTAATTTTTTTCTCATAAGAACTGTGGCTGACCATCAGGAAATCTTGGAAGGAACATATCTATAGTAGGTTCAGTTAGCAGATGTGAGAACATATAATTGTTACAATTCAATATTGATACTTAATTTTTAGTTACCTTTCAAGTAATTTAGTGGAGCTGTCTCTTTTTATGAAAAACACTGCAATACACCAATTGTGTCTTTTAACAGAGTGTTACATATTCTATGAAATAATTGGCATTATTAATAGGAGCATATATTCTAATCTATTTAAATGTATAAATTCAATTGAAGGGGAGAAAGCTGAATGTATAATAAGTGCTGTTTTTTATTTTAAGTCAATGACACACCATTAAAAGAAAATCTGAAAAAAATAAGAGCTTTCACTTTCATAATCACATCTTTCTCAGTGACTGCATGGTGCTGATTTTGATCAATAGACATTAATGGAAATCTCTCTATCATTGGAAATATATAATATATATATATACACTTATGTTAGCATAAATATACATTGAGAAACATGTTAAAGAGTATATATTAAAATGTATTTAGAGAACAGTGTAGAACAGGAGTACAGAATAAATATATATTAGAGCTTTAATTTGGGGTTATTATTTCTGTTAAGTGTAGCTCAGCCATTAAAGTCTCATTTACATATATTATGTACAGATTCACAAAGAATTCTCTTTTTTTCTGTTATGTCTTTGCTGCAGCCTGCTTTCTCTCAGTGTACTGCCGTCACTGGTCTGTGCAAAAGAGATCAGAGCCCTAATAATAGATTTTTGACAGTGAGCTCGCCTGCTACCTGCCCTACACAAATCCTCACTGTTCATGTTTGCTTCATGGCAACAAAGCAGACAGAAGGAAAATGCCAAGTGCTGGGTTTGAGGTACAGACCTGCCATAGCTTGACATTTCAGCAGAACAGCAGTTTATGAGATGCATAATTTTTCATCTGGGACTCAGCTGCCATTTTCATAGAAGCTTGCAGCTCATCGACTGACTGGAACTAGGGCAAAGGTTTACAATGTAGATCAAGGTCTAGATCCTTTCCATAGCCATTTTAAAAATAAGTATTATTCTGCAGATAAGGTCACATAACTGAGCATTTTTCGTTCCACTTTTAATATTTTCTAGTATATTTACAGAAACTAAAACATTCAATAAATATAACACATATTGTAATAATCATTTTTTAAAACTAATTAAATTTATCCATTGAGGGACTAAACTAATCATCTATTAAGAGTGAAGCACAGGTCTTTGGATAAAGCATTTAAATGTGGCAATATTTCTTCCTTCTGTTGGTTTCAAAGAGTCATGCCAAACTTGAAATTAATAAAAAAAATCTTTACTCTAAAAGCAAAGTTAGTTTGGCTTGTATCATTGGAAAAAATGCTGTGAGTTTCAGCAGCACTTCACCCTGTCACAGTCTCATATAGAACAATGGTACAGTACTCTGGATTAATTAAAGAAGCCTTACAGAGAACTGATTTCTCAGTATGTCAAGATTTCAGTTTTATGTTAAATATTTTCTAAAGGCCAGACCCTTAAATCTCAGGGGCTGTACCAAGCAGTGAGCTGTGAATTTAACCATAGGCTAACTGCTAATGATAAGGAAAAGAGTCCAAGTTGAGGCAGCTGTAATACAGTCATTGGATTAGGCTATCAATCACTCAGTTCCCTGAGGAATAGGCAAAGAAGACAAAACAGTGAAAAGGGAAATTAGGAGAGGAGGGCATGACTAGAATGAGATTCTTCACCAAATTTATCTGTTAGTTGGTTTGAATCCCCCAACTATCAGACAGAAATGTCCAGTGTTGTTTTCAGATTAAAAGCAATGTATTTGTTCCAAACCCCTAGAAAACTATCCAATCAGCATTAACTATTGCTATTCTTTGCAGGATAGCTTTTTAAAGTTGTAGCAAACAACAGTAGTTGGTCATACACTGCTGTTTTAATAACACGTGATTAGATTAATGTGTATGTTACTGTTGAGCACCGTGTAGTTTTCATTGTTTACATCAAAATTTATATAAAATTTCATTTTCAAATGATTGTTTTTAAATGAACGGTTATCCATTGAGGTACCACATTATATTGATTATGGTAGTATCCCCTACTAGAGGTGAAGACTAGTGTTAAAGCGTCATTTGGCTGAAATGATACATTTTATTCAGACACTTTCATATATGGTATGAAAAGAGAATGACTATGAACTACTCTATCCAGCAATGCAGTGCAATAATGCATTTAGTTTTAATCTGGGCCAAAATGGCATCAATGAAATGGGAGTTAATGCGTGCAGTTAAAATTGTGGAATACATTGCACCAGGTTTCCTCATAAAAGAGAACGTAGCATTTGATGTGATTAGCATAGACAGTTATAACATTTTACACTCTGCAGTTAGCAAGAACAATTTATGGATATAACTAGTGTATTGAAGACAATTATTATCATTTTATTATTATTATTAGATGTTTTCATGCCTTGTGAACCATGAGGTAACCCAGTGTTTCCACCTTCATCTGTCTAGTGCCACATTTCTTGCTCCATTGAAGTCTGCTTCCATGAGAGCGACATCTTTCTTAATGGTTTTCTGATATATCATCTGTTGTCCTCTTTTCAGTCTTCCACGAAGTGGTATCCAATATAGAGAGCTTGACTAAGAAAATATAGGTTTTTTTTACATCTATACCACATGCCCAAAGCACAGCAGCTTTCTTTTTCTATAGTCCATTGGCCAGTCTTTTGTAATACCTCAGCATTAGTTACTTTATCTCACCAGCGGACACCAAGCGTTCTATGTAAGCATCTCTAATGGAAAGTGTTAAGTTTCCTGTTGTCGCATTTGCCAAGTTTCAGAAGCAGAGAACAGTGTGGGCATCACAATGACATTGTATAACTTTATCCTGGTTCTTGCATGAATCTCCTTATTTTTCCAAATATTTGCCATCTCACCTTTTGAAGTAAAGGGAGGGGGAAATTAATGGATAAAGAAAATATGATTGGGTTTATTTTTTTTTCCAAAACTGCTTATAGTGGTTAATAGACATGAGTGTGCAAGATATGTGAACTTTGTTGTCGGCCATGTATGAAACTAATTCTAGTCCCAGTACCAGGAACAGGATTGGGACTGTTGCTATTGGTTATGGCAGCAGGGTTAACATTCTGAGAAAGCACGACAGGTCCAGTGGAGAATTAACCTCTCTCTTACATTTTTGATTATGAGGCACTTTTAATTTTAAACAAGAACATGCAAAATATCCTTCAAAATATTTTGGATCAATTCTTTTACTAGTAAAAATGCTGAAAGCTATCTGTAAGTAGGGTCTGAATGAGCTCTCTAGTGAGGATCTGGTGGAGAAGACTTCAGGAACTGACCTTGTTTGCATAGACACACCCACTCTGCTTAGGTGTGCAGCACGATGGAGCTGCCTTGCCCAAATGATCGCTTTTGGCTGGCATTGGATTGCAAATCACTTTGTTATTGGGTGCACGGGTAATAAAGTGTTGTTATCCTTGTGTAAATTAAGGGGAGCAGAACTGTGCTTGGCATGCCCTGATTGTACGGGTGCCAAAGCCCAATGGAGATGAGGGAGAGTGGGGACAAGTGTTTCTATCTGGTGGTGTGGGCTCTGCCTCAGGGCCCTAAACACCATTTGACTCTCCCCTTCTCCACTGTGTAATGACAGAGCTGATTAAGACTTAATTGAGAGTCTTTTGTTGTGGATCACTAGAGCTGAAATCATTAATAACCAGGTCTAAGCATTAGGCCTTCTATGGAATAATGTCTCTGGTGAAAGAGACTGCCCAACCTGCAGTTAGCAGTGAGGCTCCCCCACTAACAGCTGAAATCACTGAGAACTGTGTTAAGCGATGGGACCTCAAAACATCCCTGTACAGAGAGTAATGACGGAGTGAATGATGATGGAGCAGCCAGCGGTGGAATGAATGATGGCAGAGCGGCTAACGGCAGAGCGAATGATGGTTGAGTGGCCAGTGGCAGAATGGCCGGTGGTGGAGTGAATGACAGTGGAGCAGCCGGTAATGAAGTGAATGACCACTGAGCTATTGGCGAAGTGGCCAGAGTGAGAATGAGTGACCATGGAGTGGCGGGTGGCAGTGGGTAGTGATGCAGAGTAAACGACACAGCAACAGCAGCTGAAGGGTTGCTTGATGCCGCCTGCCCATGGTGGAAGGTGAACCCATGCGAATGCACCTCTGAACTCTGGGTCGATGCTGACAAATGACAACTGTGAGTCACGTGCAGTGAAGGGAGGCGGACTAGCATGTTAAAAGGACATTTGTTGTTGGACTTTCACACCACAAGGTGAGAGACTGAGCAAAAGAACACTGCCCAATATACTCTGGGGCGGGAGGTTGCTAATGGTCATGTGTTTTCAAGCCATGCTTGTGGTGTTTTCCCCATTTAATGCCAGGTTCCTTTCCTCTTTTCTTAAAAGTGTTCTTTTCCATACACAGACTCAGTGCTTGTGAGAGGGGAAGTATTGCATCTTAGTGGCACCCAAGGGTCATGTGTAATTTTTCCAGATTACTGGGTTGGAGCTCAAGCCAGTTCAGTGTTGTACTGTCAAAAGGAACCCGTAGGTATTGAACCCAGCCATTGTTGCTACTGTCTCCGCCTGGCAGGAAGGTTACAAATCAAATAAAACTTCTATTGCAGTTCACTTTTGAGGTCATCCTACATGTCATAGCTGTTTTAAGTGTTTTATGCACAATTATTATTTTGGGGAAATCACTTGATATTTACCAGTAAGTATTTTTCCATTCACTCTAATATGGCAGTGAAAGTAAAATATAAAGAATTTCAAATAGTAAAATGCTTTGGTAAAGCCTGTTGCAAAGTTTTTGTTTTGCACCAAGTCTCAGCACCTCATAAGATACATAGTATGTATATGCCAGTCGTCAGGCCAAATCTTTCACACCTTACTCCCCCTGGGTATCCCACTTATGTCAATGGGAATTGTGTCCAAATATAGAGTGAGGACTGGAGGATTTAGACTGAAAACAGACTGGTTGGATTGCCTGGGGCAACAGTGAGGGAGGAAAAGAAAGGAGGAGGTGTGAAGGGCTGCTGTACAATTGGAGAATGGGGGGATTAGCATCTATGAGGTGGATTTTCACTACCGGGAAGTGGGCCTAAGCTTTGGGGACAGGGTGCACCATGGCCTCACGGACTGCATCTCCCTGATTAGGGGTGCTAAGGAATGCTAATTAGCTGTCCAGTCTCCATAGCAGTAATAGGAGCTAGAACCAGGTACAAAGTCTGGTATACTGTGGTAGTTAATACAAAATATAATACATTTTATTATTATTCATTATTTTACTCACTGCAAGGAAAAGGGAGCAGTTAAACAGATGTGCAGTATGTGTAGGCAGTTGGAAGTGAGGTACATTGCATTTGGAAGTAAGAGGGAGTCACTCTTGCGGATTAAAAACAAAAAAGAAAAAAAAAACCGCCATGCAGATATTTCAATGCAGGAGGAGCCAAGCTTTTGGTACGAGAGCAGGGACTGCTTATGAATCAGCATGTGTAAGTGGCTGGGACTGGTGTGTCAGTGCTATGATCTGGTGACCCAGATGAGCATTCTGGGTGGTTGTTTCAGCTTAATCAGGTGGCCAGCAAGTGTTCGCTGTCCATGCACTGTTGCAAGCCTTTGTCAGGTGACAATGAAACCGTGCTAGAAGACAGGGTTTGAGAATTCACTGAGCCTTGATGTAAGAAGGAGAGAGAGGAGCTGGCCCAGGAGATAGGTCTAGGTGTGGTTGAATTCAGATGTAGATATTACAAGATCCTTTGCTGCTGACTTTATTAGACCTGCAGGTGACCTTTCTGCTGACTTTGAGTTCCACATGAAACCTTGTGGTAGAATTAATGAGAATGGTTTATTGTCTCCCATGGAGCTTATACACTTTACTTGTTGTTCACAGCACAAATGTTTTCTAACTTTAATGCCAACAAGGTCAAGGATGTGGCTGAATTTGTAAACAACTCTGGTATACAGCTGTGCTAGCAGATTTAAAAACTCTGAGTGCAGACCTGCTGTGGGTCAATTAGGTCCCAGTCTTTTCCAGGGCAGTACTTAATTTTGAATACTGATTTCTAGTATTTCATTGAATATCATATGTTTGTTTTGATCACCTTTGTATTCAGAGTAATAATCTCTTTTCATCAGAAAGATCTACAGCAAGTGCTTACATTTCTTCAAAGAAAACCATTTAAAGGACATTCTCTGACAGAGATACTTTAGGATGGAGTTAAGATTGTAAAGTTGCATCTGTTACTTTGGCAAAAAAGAACAGCACATGTACCACATACGTTCAGTAAGTGAAGAACTGAAAAATGAAGAAGATCCAGGAAAGTCAGAGTTAAGGATAAAGAATTAAGCATTTTATAATTCAGAGGTGCCTCTTCTCCTTCTTTCCCATCCACACTGACTCACAGACAGCGGCTGCACTTCTGAGAGATGTGGGAAGCTGGGCCACCAGATACTGTCTTTTCTCTCCATTGTCACTGTTGAGAATGTGTCCCATCGTCTTCTGTAACCAATGTCAGCTGCTCAGCTGGCTCCTCTACTGAGCTAGCCTCTTCACTGGTTGAGGATGAATTAACAACACAGTGGTGAAACCGGCTCATCTGCAGGCAGCTGGACAGTTGTGCTAGCTCGAGCAGTTTAGGCACTGAGTCATTTTGTGCTCCCTTCCTTGGGTTCCTGCATGCAAACCAGAGCCCAGGAATTTCACAGTTAAAAAAAAGATACCTCCAATAAACCCAGCATTGGGAATTTATGATGGGGATTGTGAATCATGTATATATTCTAGGAAAAAACATCTGGACAAACTTTTGACTGGAGCTTGGCAAATAATGGATTTTTCTGTTCACTGGCAATTCTAAAAAATTGAGAGAAAAATCTCTCTTTGGGTTGAGAAAACAACTGCAAACAAATGTGTAAAAGATTGGCTAAGTGAAAAGGTTTTTTTTTTAAAAAGAAAGGTCATCTGGGGGTTGAATAAAACATTTTGTTTGACCCAGAATAAAATGTTTTTTTTTATTTTAAGAATTTTGTAACTTTTAACCAATATTACAGGAAATTTTGAGACAAAAAGTAATTTTGAATCAAAAGATTGACGTCTCATTTCAAAAAGTCAAAATGAAATATAAATTGAAATATTTCATTATTTTTTAAAAGTTGTTTTGTTTTCACCTGAAAACATTTGATTAAATCAACACCAACACCAGTGTTGCTAAATCTGCATTTTTCACTTCAGTAAATGTTTTGGTGAAATTTTTTTGCTGAACCCTACTTTCAAACTGAGGCTTCATTTTACATTTTTTCAATGAAAAGGGTGAGAGGCTGTAATGGGATGTGTAAACTCCATACAGGTGAACAAAGGATTCTTCTTCGAGTGATTGCTCCTATGCATTCCAGTTAGGTGTGTGCGCGCCGCGTGCACGTTCGTCGGAAGATTTTTACCCTAGCAACACTCGGTGGGTCGGCTGGGCGCCCCCTGGAGTGACGCCGCTATAGTGCCGGATATATACCCCTGCCGACCCATCCGCTCCTCAGTTCCTTCTTACCACCCGTGTCGGTCGTTGGAACAGTGGAGCGCGGCTTAGCTGACCTCCACTTCCCTAGCTACTCGTAGTTTCTCTTGTTAATACTTGTATATATAGTTCAGATTTCTATAGTTAACTTTATTCGTTTGTAGTATAGTTTGTGTATATAGTCACAGGGGTTTGGGGCTTATTCCCTTCCCCGCACCCGGTGCCGGGTACTATGCCCGGTTCACAGGGTTTCAAACCGTGCTCAGCCGGCCATAAGCTGATGCCGACAAGAGATCCTCTCCTAAGTGCCTCGAGGAATCTCACCTGACAGATAAGTGTCGCATTTGTAAGGCCTTTAAGCCGGGAACAATAGGAGAGCGAGACTTTGGTCTCAAGTAGCTCCTGAGGGAGGCCGCTCTTACGCCTCCGCTCTCAGCACCGAGCGCTGGTAAGTCTTCAAGAAGCGCTCCCTCGGCACTGGATCGCCGATACCGCCAAGGCCTTCCGGCACCGGCCGTCACCGTCGCCGTCGTCCACTCGGCACGGATCCCTCTCCTGGAGGATCAAGAGGCACAGGACTCCTGCTGCGTCCGAGCCGCCTGCTCTGCAGCCCGAGCGCTATACTAAGTCGGACCGCCCGGCACGGATATCCTGCCATGGTACCGACAATATCGGCACCGTCGCCTCTGGCCACGCAAGAGCCGTCGAGTCCGGTGCCGGAAAGCTCCCCGGTTGGTTGAGCTCACTATTAAGCTGCGTCAGAGCCGCCTGCTCCGCAGCCCAAGCGCTATACTAAGTCGGACCGCCCGGCACCGATACCTGCCGTGGCACCGACAGTATTGGCACCGTCGCCTCCAGCCACGCAAGAGCCGTCGAGTCCAGTGCCGGAAAGCTCCCCGGTACGAGCCATGGTTGAGCTCATTATTAAGCTGCGTCAGAGCCACCGGCTCCGCAGCCCGAGCGCTGTACTGAGTCTAACCGCCCGGCTCCGATACCTGTCGCGGCACCGACAATATCAGCACCGTCGACTCCGGCCACGCAAGAGCCGTCGAGTCTGGTACCTGAATGCTCCCTGGTGCGAGCCGTGGTTGAGCTCACTATTCCCTCTACGCCGGAGACATTTCCACGTCGAGGAAGTTGATTGCAATGACAGCGCATGCGCTGCCTCAACCCCCGGCACCTCCGGTGCGGGTTATATGGTCAATCAGCAAGCCTGCCTTGATCAGACCACCCTGTGTTGGCACCGCGGAGCGGCACCGTTCACGATTGCGGTCCCGCAGATGTTCTCAGTCCCGTCGCCAATCCAGGTGCTGACGCCGCTCACAGTCCCGGCACCGTTCTCCATTTCGGTACCGGTCGTACTCGTGGCACCGATCAGCGTCCCGTTCGCCGGCCCGGTTCATTCGGTGCCGATCCAGCTCCCGGTACCGCTCCAGGCACCGGACTCCCGTCGCCACTCCCGACGTCGAGCCTCGAGATCTCGGTCGACCTCCCGGCACCGCTCCGGTGGCAGGTCCCATTCTCGCTCCCGGTACCGGTATGCCTCCCGGTACCGATCCCCTGCACGTCGAGCGACGTCAGCTAGAGAGGGAGACTCTGCTCAGGGCTTTTTAGCTCCTCCATGGCCATCCAAATATGCATCACTGTTGTCCTGCGCAGGCAATTTATACGCGCAGGACTGTGATTCAGATGTGCACACCAGAGTCTTCCAGGTGCCCCAGGCCCAGGACCATGACCCCATCTGTGGTCACCCTGTACATCTTGGGCGTGCCATCAGGCCAAAGGCCTACCTGTGATCCCATCTCACTCTGTTCCGTCAGAGCACTGGGTGCCAGGAGACAGTTAGCCGCCCCCCTCCGACCGGTCCCACCGGATCAGGAGGTTGTCCAGGAGTGCGAGCCCACACAGGACCCGCTTATCCCTGGCCTTTCTTCTTCCTCCTCACCAGATGAGGCTGTGGCAGGGGCGTACTCCTCGGGCCCTCCTCTAATCGACTTGGGGGGCCATCAGGACCTCCTGAGACGGGGGGGCACTCAATCTGAATCCCCAAGTGGGGGGAAGTCTTGGAGATACGGTATCCAGTCGTAGACATTCTGTCGGGTGACACCCCGCAGAGTGGCCCTACCGTTCATTCCGATGATCAAGGCCACACTGGATACCATCTGACAGTCTCAAGCTACTATCCCACCGGCGGGCATCGGAGTTGAACGCATGTACATGGTATCCTCCAGGGGCTACGGGTACCTATATGTCCACCCCACGCCCCCCCGCTCCCTTGTCATCCAGTCCGTCACTGAGATGGAACGCCATGGCCCACGGGCACCAGCCCCTAAATCCAAGGAGGCTAGGTGAATGGACTTACTGGGCCGTCAGATGTACTCGGCAGGGGCCCTGCAACTTTGCGTAGCAAACCAGCAAGCCCTGCTTAGCCGCTACTATGGGCGGTGGTGGGCAAATTTACGGAGTCGGTTCCTCAGGACTCCTGTTAAGAGTTTGCTGCCCTCCTGGAAAAAGGGAAGGAGGTGGCGAGAGCTTCCCTCCAGGCCTCGTTGGATGTAGCTGACTCCGCAGCCACAACCCAGGCCTCGGGTGTTGCCACGAGGCGTATTTCATGGCTCCAGTTATCGAGCCTTCCCTCGCAGCTGCTGCACACTATACAGGACTGACCCTTCAAGGGCAAGGGCCTGTTCTCAAAAAAAAAAAAAAAAAAGCCTGACCCTAGGCTGCAAAGCCTAAAGGACAGCAAGGTCGCTGTGCGCTCCCTCTCGGCACGCACATGCTGGTGACTCAGCGCCGACCTTTCCGCCCCAGCCTCACCGCCCTTATCCCGCACCTAGACAAAGACAGGGCTTTGCCAGCAGGCGTCGCTGAGGCAGTCGTAGGCGTCAGTCAGGACCCCAAAGCAATCCCTCTTGCAAGAGGGGCGGACGCTCCTCACCATTGGAGCTATAGAGGAGGTACCAAAGGACGAAAGGAACAACGGGTTCTACTCCCACTAATTCCTAATCCCCAAGGCGAAGGGAGGTCTTAGACCTATCCTAGGCCTGCAGGAACTCAACGAGTTCATGATTCGCCTGAAGTTCCGCATGGTATCCATGGGGACCGTCATCCCATCCTTGGATCCCAGAGACTGATATGCCACCCTTGATATGAAGGGCGCGTATTTTCACTTCGCCATTTATCGTCCATACAGAAGGTACCTCCGGTTTGTGGCCAACCGTCATACTCTCCAGTTTACGGTCCTCCCGGTTGGCCTCTATACAGCCCCAAGTGTACTCAAAATGCATGGCTGTAGTAGCTGCCTCTCTCCGCCACCATCAGGTACACGTTTTCTGTATCTATACAGTTGGCTCATTCGAGGGACCAACGGAGCCCAAGTTACCAGTCATGTGGGCGTCGACAAGGATCTATCCCTGCGTCTAGGCCTGATGATCCATATACAGAAATCCGCTCTGATTCCCACACAGGGAATAGAATTCATTGGGGCCATCCTGGACTCCAGTCTCGCCAGAGCCTGCTTACCTCAGCCTCGGTTTCACGTGATGGTAACAATTATACAAGGTCTATGGACCTTCCCGACAACTTTGGCTCGCACTTGCCTAGGTTTCCTGGGTCTCATGGCTGCCTGCACGTTTGTAACCAATCGTGCCAGTCTTGGCCTCCGTCCATCTCAATCGTGGCTCACCTCGGGGTGCCACCCGGGCAGAGACAGCATAGTCAGGGTCACCTTAATCCCCCCAAGCGGCCCAGGCTCCCCCGACTGGGGGTCGATGCCCTCCCTGGTGGGTGCAGGGATGCTGTTCCATCCACCTCACCCCTCGGTGTCCCTCACGACGGATGCCCCATCTCTCGACTGGGGGGCTCACCTGGGTCAGTTTCGCAGTCAAGGCCTTCGGTCGGCTCAAGAGCTGGCCTTGAACATCGATGTCCGGAAGCTGAGAGCAGTCTGCCTTGTGTATCAGGCATTTCAGCAGCACCTGCAAGGGTGTTGTGTCTCGGTGTTCACGCTCAGCACAATGGCCATGTGTTACATAAACACGCACGGAGGAGCACAGTCCTCCCCTCTTTGCAGGGAGCTATCCAACTCTGGGACTTCGGCACAGCCCAATCAATAGTCCTGGTAATGTCCTTTCTCCCAGGGGTCAGGATCACTCTGGCGGATCGCCACAGCAGATCCTTCCGGTTTCTCAAGTGGTCAAGTCCTCCGGACATTATACATTCCGTTTTTCCAGAAGTGGGGCTTTCCCCGCATAGTCCTCTTCACTCTCACGAGGACGGAAAGAGAGAGGCAAGTTCTGCTCATTCCAAGACCTCTCCCTGGGCTCGATCTTGGAGGCTTTCTAATGCCGTGGACGAGCCGACTGCTGTACGCTTTCCACCGTTCCCGCTAGTTCACAGGGTCCTGCTAAAACTCCGCAGGGACAGAGCGCTCCTCATCATGATCGCTCCAGCGTGACCCAGGCAGCACTGGTACACCATGTTGTAGGCCTGTCAGTGGCCAACATGATTCCCCTGCTTCTTTGCCCAAACCTCATAACGCAGGATCTCGGCAAACTTCACCACCCTGACCTACAATCCCTGCACCTCACAGCATGGCTGCAGTGTGGCTAAACTGATCCGAGTTACATTGTTCTGCCTCGGTTCTACAGGATTCTCCTGGGTGGTAGGAAACCTTCCACTCCGTTAGCATATCTGGCCCTCCTAAACCTGGGTCTTCAGCCTGGTTCTAACCAGTCTTATGGCTGCCCCGTTCGAGCCACTGACAACATGCTCGCTGGTATACCTGTCCTGAAAGACAGTTTTTCCTTGTAGCCTTTGCATCGTCCAGACAAGTCTCCGAGCTTCAGGCTCTCATGGTGAACCCATGGTATACTGTGTTTCTCAAGGGCACGGTGCAGTTGTGACCACGTTAACGCCCTAACTCTTCATCGTACTGGCAGACCGGACAAAGGGCCTACCTATCTCCTCCCAGAGGATTTCATCTTGGGAGAGGTCGTGCCTCCGCACCTCCTCTGACTTGGCCCATGTTCCATCAAGCCATCTTACTGCACATTCCGCCAGGGCTCAGGCTTCTTCTGCTGCCTTCCTGGCTCACTTCTCCGTCCAGGGGATAGGTCGTGCAACTACCTGGTCCTCGGTCGACACCTTTGCCTCATTGGTTCGACAGTCTAGAGATGATGCGGCCTTTGGCTCAGCAGTTTTGCATTCTGCAACATCTCACTCCGACCCCACCGCCTACGTAAGGCTTGGGAATCACCTAACTGGAATGCATAGGAGCAATCACTCGAAGAAGAAAAGACGGTTACTCACCATTGTAACTGTTGTTCTTCGAGATGTGTTGCTCCTATCCATTCCAGACCCGCCCTCCTTCCCCACTGTTGGAGTAGCCGGCAAGAAGGAACTGAGGAGCGGATGGGTCGGCAGGGGTATATATCCGGCGCTATAGCGGCGCCACTCCAGGGGGCGCCCAGCCGACCCACCGAGTGTTGCTAGGGTAAAAATCTTCCGACGAACGTGCACGCGGCGCGCACACACCTAACTGGAATGCATAGGAGCAACACATTTCGAAGAACAACAGTTACAACGGTGAGTAACCGTCTTTTCACACGAATCTGAGAGCTCAGTTAGTCCACCTTGCTGCACCTGGAGGTTGTGTCAGACTTCATTTGTTATAAGTCACAGCTGGGGAGCAGTTGGGTCTTCTTCATTAAGGAAGGGAGGGAAAGGTACAGGGGAAGGTCTAGGACAGGGCCCCAGGATAGAGACGCCCAGGAAAAAAAGAGTGAAAGTTCCTTCACTCCCAGACAGGATCTGTAGGGAGGCAGTAGGAGAGGACCTAGCCATGATGGTAGGCCCTGAGCAAGGGCCAAGACTCCAAGGAAATACCCCTGTGTGTTTGTGTCTCCAACAGGAATAGGAAGCTGGGGAAACCCAGTAGGATTGAAGACTCAATCCTGTATGGGCAATGGTTGTTGGAGTTAAGTTTGATTTGTTTGGGGTTTTCTACATTCTATTGGGAGATTCTGGTGGTGAAGCCTGGGAAACTGAGAGGAGAGTTGAACTGCAGAAGAGCCTAGGATGACAGGTAGAAGAAACTGTGTTGATGACCAGAGTTGTATGGGACACAGATACCTTGGAAGGGGTGAGATTGAATGTGCCTTGGCTGGAGAACTGAGTTCGAAGAAGGAGCCAGAGTCAGAACAGCTGTCAGCAAGGGGCGTCAAAGAAAAGGAGCCTGCTACCCAACACCCACCAACATGAGGGTGCACCAACGAGTGAGCGAGTTCTACAGAGGTTTAGTAAAAAAAGAGAGAGTGTGTTGAGAGTTTGGAGGGGCAGAACGTTAAATACTGGGGGGGGAGTGTTTCCCCTGCTTCTGTTATCACCCTCCATCCCAGCACTCTTGTGAATCACCTTTGTAATTTCCCAAGCCTTAGTTAGCTGTGATTTGTTGTGATTTCACCCTAGTGATCACATTTTTATTTGGCTAAATCCTGCGAGCATTCTGTGTTTTTTAATATCCTACTTGAATGGTGAGCAAATCCTAACACTGCAAGCATAAAATAGAGAGGGGGAAAGATAGGCAGATTTGTTCTATGAGAACTAGATCTTGGATTTGTATTTCATTGCATGTTACCTCATCGCCGATGAGTTATCACCAAACGTGTTTACTACAGTACTGTATTTCACAACCACAGGGACATTTTTTTTTGGCCTTGCAAGTTTTCAAATAAATGCAACCAATATACAATAGTCAGCCAAGGCATCTGCATTTTAATATGTGTATATTCTTGCAAGAAACAGTATTGTACAAAATGAGCTGCATAAGCATCCTCTTAACAGCAATAAATACATACAAAAATCCTACAGGAAAACTACTGTAGTAATTCTGTTTGCCAGTTAATCACCCATTTGCAATATCTATATTCCCAGATAATTGCCAGAGTCTTCCCGATTAACATACACTGTATAAATCTCATTGTTAAAAGACCTGGCTTTAAATCCACACGGGAGCTGACAGTTAAGGATTAAACCACCATTATTGAGTCACAGAGGGAGCAGATGAACAACATTAAGGTTGGTGCCCTGCTGTAACTAGATACTTCAGAGTTTGAGTCATACTCCCAAGTGACTGTGGTATGTACAGAAGGCAAATGTGGACAGGTGTGTTTAGTGTCAAGAGATCAGGAAATACAATTACTTGGTTTTTACAGTACCATACCAATCTCAGCAAAGTTAAGACAATCTACAGATGAAGTGGAGCTTTTTGCCACCTAACAAACCCAAATGGGAGATTACCAAAAGGAGAGGCAGCTTTAACTTACATTTGACAATCATATGCATTGGTGAAAACACAACATGATGTTCAGTTGTGAACAGCCATGCCTACATGCTTCAAGATCCTGTAGACATCACTGACTGGATTGGGAAAAAATGGCCGATTATCAGTCCATGATCTGTTTGTGGTGAGCTTAGGGTGACCAATTTTATAGGGACTGTCCTGATATTTGTCTTATATAGGTGTAAGCAGAGTCAGGATGAGCTGTACCCTGACATCTGGTGGTAGGTTATGGGGAGTGCAGAAAGAAGTTTCAAGTATTCGTATTAGCATTTCAGTTATTTGCATTGGCACTCCCACCCCACTTAGCATACCGCACAGCAGCCTGGGATGGTTATTTTCACAGCTATGGGAGCCCCAATTTCGTTGTTATTGGGGCAGGAGCAATAAAATGTTGTCATCCCGATTAAGTAAATGAGCAACTACTAAACTGTCTTATGATAGAGGGTTTCATTATCAGCTAAATAGCACTTCCTAGACAAGGGACATGGGTTCCAAAACCCAGTCAGGAGAGAGAGGCTGGGGACAGGTATCTGTACTTGGTGGCGCAGGCTCCTTGTGTGAGCCAGAAGCACCAGTTCCACCTATGCCTCTCTCCACTGTGGAATGTCAGAGTTAATTTTTGATTCCTTTAAGAATCTAGCTACAGGTTACTGAGCTGAACTCACTGGCACTGGGGCTCCCCTACTATGAGCTGGAATCACTAAGAGCTGAAATCACTGAAGAGCTGGACTTGCTGAGCTGAGAGCACTGAGTACTGTGCTAATGAGTGGGGGAGCCTGAAGCAATACCGTGGAGCAGAGCAGCTGGCAGAGCAGAGTGGAGCAGTTTGTGCAGCCACTGGGTGAGTGGAGCCAAGCAGCTCGCGAGGACGGCCGGAGCAGATCACAGGACAGCTGATGGACCAGAGCAGCTGGCAGAGCGGAGCAGCCCACAGAGCCAGCGGAGCTGAGCTGTTTGCGGGGATGACTGGTGGAAGCAGAACCCCATGAAGAGGCAGGGCAGTTGGCCCCGAAACCACGTAAGGTGCCCCTTTCTACCCAGGCTGGGGAGGGGGACCTCTGCAGAGAGACTCTTGAACTCTGGGGCTGCACTGACTCGGGACAGAGACTTGGGATTGTGGGACTTTTGGGACTGTGGGTGATTTGGGGGTTGCTGGACTCAAGGGCCCAGAGAGAAGGACACGGCCCAATTTGCTGGGGTGGGTCTTTGCTCACGGTTTGACCTATGAACTCTAGCTGAGGTATTTTCCCAATTTAATGCTTGTTGTTTATCTCATATAATTAAACCTTTTCTGCTACACCAAGACTCTGTGCTTGCGAGAGGGGAAGTATTGCCTCCTCGAGGCACCCAGGGGTGTGTGTAAGATTTTCCCAGGTCACTGGGTGGGGGCTCGAGCTGGTGTTGCATAATGTTGAGGGGAAGGGACCCTTATGTATTGAACCCGGCCCTTGCTGCTATCGTTTCGGCCCGGCAGAAGGGTTACATAGGTGCCTATTACCCCATCCCCTGTCCTGATTTTTCACACTTGCTGTCTGGTCACCCTAGGTGAGCTCAGCCCAGCAACTCTCATGCCTGGACTGCCACCCTTAGCTATAGCTGCCACCAGTGATTTCCCTACACGCCCCCCCTGAATTTTCCCAACACCTCCCCCCCAGTTTTGTGAGCTAGTTACATACCAATTTAGTGACTGTTTGGAAATCTGAATTTAAACTGAAACATTAATACACACTTTAAAAGCTTATACAGTGTATGATAAAATATGTGTATCTGAAAAAGTATGATAGATTTGAAAAGTATGAACATAGACTAGCTTCCTTGCTTCCTTATACAGCTAGTTTTTATGATGTCAGTGCATTCATTTAGTTGATGTTGGCCAACCTAATAATTTCAAATGATGATTTGTAAGCAAAGTCTAAATGAGTTCTCCCTGACAGCTAGTGATGAGCTGGGGGCTAAGGCTTCAGGGCCAGATTATATTTACATTCACACCTAATCTACCTAGGTATCCAGCAAACAGAGCTGTGTTGTCCAAGTGATAGATTTTGCCTGGGGTTGGGTTACAAACCACTTGAATGTGGGGGAAGGGGGGATGAAATGTTGTTCTTATTGTATGAGTAAAGGGCAGTAGAACTGTACTTAGTCTGTGATGATTTGAAGGCATCAAGAGAGAGGGTGGGGACCTGTCCCTCTCCACTGTTTAAAGACAGAGCTGATTAGGCTCCATAGATAGTCTTTTGTTCTGTTAAGTGACCACTGCAGCTGAAATCACTGACAATCAGATCTAAGTGCTTAGTCCTGTTGTGGGGACAGTGTTCCTGTGGGTACAGTGTTTTTGTGTAAGAGACAGCCCAGACTTCACTAGCAGTGAGGTTCCCGCACTGAGAACTCAGCTGAAATCACTGAGAGCTGGTGGAACCTCAAGAGACCAACTCACAGAGGTCACAGTGGTAGGTGACAGCAGAAGGTGACTGTGCAGGGCCATTGGCAACAGAGTGGTGGAGTGAACGGTGGCACAACGAACAGCCGTGGCCAGAACAAACTGTGCCTTTTTGTCCCCCACCTGGAAGGTGTACTCACGTGAAAGCACCTCTGAACTCTGAGTCTCCACTGACTAAGGACGACACCAGTGAGTGGAGTGCGGTGGAGGGAAAAGTGAGGGGCAAGTTGAATAAAAATTTGTTTGTTGGACTATATTTTAGTCACTTTGCTCTAGAATGCTAGATTTGTGACTGGGAATGGAAACTTATATAAATATGTTTCCCAGTAGGCCAAGATTTTTAAAATGCAGTATTTGCCAAGGTTGTTATCTCACATTGTTGCTATCTTGGGAGGTCATTATGTTGGGGAGTTTCTGTACTAAACATTTTTATTATAATTAATTTTTACATAAGAATGGTCATACTGGGTCAGACCAATGGTCCATATAGCCCAGTATCCTGTCTTACAAGAGTGGTCAAGGCCAGGTGCTTCAGAGGGAATGAATAGAACAGGGAATCATCAAGTGATCCATCCCCTGTTGCCCATTCCCATCTTCTGGCAAACAGGCTAGGGACACTCAGAGCATGGCGTTGCATCCCTCTCATCCTGGCTAATAGCCACAGATGGACCTGGTCTCCAGGAATTTATCTAGTTCTTTTTAAAATCCTGTTATAGTTTTGGTCTTCACAGCATCCCCTGGCAAAGAGTTCCCTGGGTTGACTTTATATTGTGTGAAGAAATACTTCCTTTTGTTTTTTTTAAATCTGCTGCCTATTAATTTCATTGGGTGACTGCTAGTTCTTGTGTTATGTGAAGGATTAAATAAAATTTCCTTATTCACTTTCTTCGCACCAGTCAAGATTTTGTAGACCTCTGTCATATCCCCATTAGTCATCTCTTTTCTAAGCTGAAAATTCCCAGTCACTTTAATCTCTCCTCCTGTTTCATACCCCTCATCATTTTAGTTGCCCATCTCTGTACCTTTTCCAATTCCAATATATATTTTTAGGATGGGTGACCAGATCTACACACACTATTCAAGGTCTGCACGTACCATGGATTTATATAGAGGCAATATGATATTTTCTGTCTTATTATCTATCCCTTTCTTAATGATTCCCAACATTGTTTGCTTTTGTGACTGTTGCTGCACATGGAGTGGATGTTTTCAGAGATCTATCCACAATGACTCCAAGATCTCTTCCTTGAGTGTTAACAGCTAATTCAGATGCCATCATTTTGTATGTATAGTTGAGATTGCTTTCCAATATGCATTACTTTGCATTTATCAGCATTGAATTTAATTTGCCATTTTGTTGCCCAGTCACCCAGTTTTGTGAGATCCCTTTGTAGATCTTCGCAGTCTGCCTGGGACTTAACTATCTTGAATAGTTTTGTATCATCTGCAAATTTTGCCACCTCACTGTTTACCCATTTTTCCAGATGAATATGTTGAATAGGACTGGTCCCAGTACTGACCCCTCAAGGATACCACTATTTATCTCTCTCCATTCTGAAAACTGATAATTTAGTCCTACCCTTTGTTTCCCATCTTTCAACCAGTTACTGATCCATGAGAGGATCTTCCCTCTTACCCCATGATGGCTTACTTTTCAAAAGTCAATTTAAATTAAATACATTTTTTTAAATTATATTTTTTTTTAGAAATCTAGATCTGTTATGTGTTTTGGTGTAACTTGCATTTTCCTTATGTTAAATTTGGATTATCCTAACAAAACATTTACTTTATTCACTTTCTTCACATCAGTCGAGATTTTATAGACCTTTAGCATATCCCCCCTTAGTCGTCTCTTTTCTAAGATGAAAATGCCCAGTCATTTTAATTTCTTCTCCTGTTTCATACCCCTAATCATTTTAGTTGCCCATCTCTGTACTTTTTGCATTTCCAGTATGTCTTTTTTGGGATGGGGTAATCAGATCTGCACACAGTATTCAAGGTGTATATGTGCCATGGATTTATACAGAGGCAATATGATATTTTCTGTCTTACTATCTATCCCTTTCTTTAAAAAGCAAAGGTTTCAGAGTAGCAGCCGTGTTAGTCTGTATTGCAAAAAGAACATAAGCTTTCGTGGGCTACATCCGATGAAGTGGACTGTAGCCCACGAAAGCTTATACTCAAATAAATTTGTTAGTCTCTAAGGTGCCACAAGTGTTCCTGTTCTTTTTAAAAAAGCAAACAGAATGTTGGGAATCACTGACTGCCGCTGCACACTGAGTGGATGTTTTCAGAGAACTATTCACAATGACTGCAAGATCTTTCTTGAGTGCTAACAGCTAATTCAGACTCCTTCATTTTGTATGTATAGTTGAGATTGTTTTCCAATGTACATTACTTTGCATTTATCAACATTAAATTTCATCTGCCATTTTTGTTGCCCAGTCACCCAGTTTTATGAGATCCCTTTGTAATTCTTCGCAGTCTGCCTGGGACTTAACTATCTTGAATAGTTTTGTATCATCTGCAAATTTTGCCACCTCACTGTTTACCCATTTTTCCAGATCATTTATGAATATGTTGAACAGCACTGGTCCCAGTACCGACCCCTCAGGGATACCACTGTTTATCTCTCTCCATTCTGAAAACTGATAATTTATTCCTACCCTTTGTTTCCCATCTTTTAACCAGTTACTGATCCATGAGAGGACTTTCCTCTTACCCCATGATGGCTTACTTTTCAAAAGTCAATTTAAATTAAATACTTTTTTTTAAATGTATATTTTTTTAGAAATCTAGACCTGTTATGTGTTTTGGTGTAACTTGCATTATTCTTATGTTAAATTTGAATAATCCTAACAAAACATTTACTTTATTCATATCTCTTTTATATATCTCATTGGTCCTGACACCCCCCCTGTAAATTCGAACACCCCCCCTAATTTCAATTCCTGGGGAAACCACTGGCTGCCACATCAGATGCATGACTGTTGATTGAGCCAGCCCTGGCAATATTTCCACTGATTTGTGGACAGTTGCCCAGTGCTGGGCTGCCTGTATTTTAACAAGGGGTACTCCTTTTGCAGCCTTTGAGAAACTTTGTGTGTCAGGAGTGTACATTCTTGGGGAAAAATATTGTGGAATCCGCATAGTTGCTTTCTCTATTAAACTAAATGGCTTCCTCAAATCCTACCAAAGAGGCAATTTTGAAAGTGGGAATACAAAGAGACCATGTTCACTGGTGGTTATTCTAGGCTGCTGCTTTGCACTTCTGAGAGTATGCTGTGCCAGCAGCATGCTTATTGATTTGCCTAGTAGTTTTGTGTGTCTAAGAAAGTCATCAGGGAGGGTGTCTTCCCCCTTATCTTCTCCCCCATCTCCCTGAGAAGCTTGTGAAAAACTCTGGAAGTCCTCAGTGGGTCACATCAGTGGGACTCCTCTCTGAACCACAAGAGGTCTGTCAGGTGGAAAAGACATGGAAGCACTAGTGCTTTCCCACTGCTTTCGCCTTCTGCATTGCTGAGCTGCTCCTGGGTGCCACCCGCCCACCAGGACACCTTTGCTCTTGGCAGATCCTCCAAGTCTTCTCCCAACTGCCCCAACAGAGATTGGTGACATTTTCTTGGTGTTTGGGGAGCCTTACATGCAGGAGTCCTAAAGGAAAAAGTGACATGCTGAAAATCTGATGTATTGGCAAACATAGCTTTGACAATACATCATAGGCTGATAGGCATGAAGCTTAATCATTTTAGAACATTTTGGGGGCTTATTTGACTCATCTGCATTACAAACTTTTTCGGAAGGCATCAAAGCAGCTGATTCTAACTTTGCCTGTTTTCTAATCTCATGTCAGAGAGAAAGAAGTCAAAGTGGAATTTACATGCCTGATGGAAAAATATCTTGCAATAGGTTAATGTAAAATATCTGGTATTTTTCTATATTTTAGTAAACCCTAATAACAGCATTTGCAATCCCTTAATGCTATTTCTCATATTCTTGTTACAGTAGGTGTATGGAAAACACGTTTCCTGGTTTTAAAAGCTCAAAACAAATTTCAGCAGTTTAATCTCAGTGTTAGAAAAAGGATCACAGCAGCTGCTGTAGTATTTTGTATTTAAGCTAGTTTTTGTAAAGACTCGTGACATGCTCCCTGGAAGCTAAATATTGACAGGCATGCTCTGGCAAGCAAGATCAAGCTTGCTGAATTAAGAGAGCTCAAGTCTCTACGTTGACACTGTAACCCAAGCCTAAAAACTATTATCCTACTCCATTTATTTTGGTTTTATAGGTGATACTGCCACTTGAATTAGGGATTTCCAATGTATCTTAAATGCTGTAACCATGAATTAATTTGATTTGAGAAAAAAATACTTTCAAGGCTGCTTGTATACTGAAGCTAGATAACATCTTTAGTATCCATACCATGTGTGAAATGGCAAATGATGCCATAAAACACGCATGATTTCAAACTTCCCAACATAAACAGTAACTTTTAAAAGTAAAAGGGCTTAAAGATATTATTCATCTTTTGTACAGTTATAACAACCACATCCCAAACTATCAATCCCTGAAAGGCATGGGTCAAAAGCTAAGCTTAGACATAAATTCATTACAGGAAATAATTAAGAAGATTAATTTGTATTATGTAGCTAAAAATACCACAAATGGTTGTTTTTTTCTAATTGTAATGCATCCTGGTTATAAAGCTTACTGTTTACTTGTTAAATTTCTGGGTAAAGAATTTAAGCCTCTTTGGGCTCCAAAGAAATTTAGTGGATAAACTTAATTGATTACCAGATGTATTGTGCAACATATGGTATTGTACAGCTTTTGTGTGTGTTTCATAGTATTTTCTTAAATTACCAATATTTGTTTTGATTCCAAAAATGCATTTGTCTAGGCTCTGTGGTGTATTGGATTTAAATGCTGACTTTACTATGCTGGACAGATGTGTTAGAATTTTGCATTAAATATTTATATTTTTGTGAGTTTTCCTCATTGAACATTCCATACAAAATATGTCAATGATAGTTCATACAAATGTTGCATGTTATAAATGTTTCTTTAGTAATAATAATCAGAATTCCTTCTCAATACTGTATGTCCAACAAGAAAAGGGAAGCAACTCTTGCTTTTGTCCAAAGATATTTTCCTTAGGCTAAAACAAATAAGTGCTTTCAGTATGAAGGTCTTTCCTTTTAGACTGACAGAAAGAAAGAAAGAAAGAAAGAAATGGAAAGTGTCCATGCATGAGCACAGTAATACTCTGATTCTTCAAGTTGCGGTGCACAAGAAGACTCCTATATTTGTGTGGAGCCCACTGACTTCAGTGGGTTCTGAGTGGACATAAGCATCCATTCATGAGGATCAGTTTACAGGATCAGACCCTCAGTGTGTAATTTACTTGGTAACAGTAGCCACCTGAGCTAGCTCACCAGGAGTGTTCTGCTGGCATGTGAAGCGGATTGTTGTGCTCTTAAAGCACATTGAATACAAAATAGCTACAAGTGCCACAAAGTAGAGTTGGACTTGACTCCTGAACTGAACTGTCAGATCAGAGAACACTCACAAATTTGGGAGCAGAAAGATTGCAATCCAAACCCAGGTTCAGATGAGGATCTGATTTTTCTATGTATCTTTATAATGGGACGAACCAAAATCCTAGATCCAAGCATAACTGAGCCTTTGGGGGCTCAAAATCTACACCCAGCTTTTGTAGCTCAGTCCATCTCTAGTGCTGGGAATATTAAGGAGATAAATGAAGTCACCTAAAGAAATGGAAATAAAAATTATATAGCTGGTATCTGGTGGGTGAATGGGTTGTTAACTGCACTGCTTTGGCAGCAGTTTACAATCTTGCATGGATTTACTGCTTTCCACAGTAACAAGCATTATTTATTTCACTATTAATTAAATACTGGCCCCTTTGGGGGGAGATGGCAGTGTGATTTCTTGGCAAGAGCAAGGGAGATCTGGGCTCTATGCACCCGACTCTTCCCCCTGCACCTCAGTCTCCTTTTCTGTAATATGAGAGTCTAGTACCTTTGTAAAATGTTTTGATATTGTCTGATATCAAAAGGTGTTATGTAAACAGCAAATATTGCTAGTCTTATTACAGTAGCAGCAAGAAATGTTCTAAAGTCTATTTTCAGTTCAAATGGGTGTTTTCTTGGTGGACCCATGGATTTAAGTTAATTCAGCTCAGTTTTCATCAGTGAACAGTGTTTAAAAGAAGACATCCACTCAGCACTCTTAGGGGCTGTTTTGTATTTTGTTGGGTATTTTTTTAATGGAGGCCAGAGACTGAATATATATGAAAATTAAGTTCCTTGCTCATCCTTTGAGATGTCTTCATTGGATAATGATTAAAATGATCAGATGGAGCAGTGCACTGGTATTTCCCTGTATCCCTTAGTGTTGCTTCTTAATAAATTGAACAACTGAGTCCTTAGGTCTATTAATCCTGTTATAACTGTCATTAATGCAAAAGCCAGAATCAAAATATAGTATAAGGTTCCATCTTGAAGTCAGTAGTGTCATGATGACCATTGTTATGAAGGTTGGTCATAGGTGGGACTGATATAAACTTACATTATTTATTATCATCTATTACATATCCAGAGATTTTATAGTTCAGAAAAAATGAAGACTAAGGTTCTTTTACACTACTGACCAATAAAAAATATTACCTCACCCACCTTGACTCTCTAATAGATTATGTAGCTAGACATGCTACTATTCCATTTTCCATTAGGGTATTACCCAATACCCTTCTGCTAATTAAACACTCTCAGCTAAAATAATGGCATGAGTCTTTCAACATGTTTCTTTTTTTATTGATTTAGGCTGTATGTTGTACTCTTATCACTTTAGAGAAACAAGTCATTCTGGGAAATTGCCATCCTTACATATAATACCCAAGTTTAATTAAAAGCAGAGGTACCAGCTGTCTCTTGTTTTAGTTTTTAAAAAAAACACCTTAATGCTGTCATGTAAATTTCATTACAAAAATACAGAAATGTAAGGAACTAAATATTTAGGAACTGATGTATCTAGTTATAAAACCATAATTATACAAGAACACTTCACATCTGTCATCCAGTGTTTTAATGCCTGTGGTAGTTATTAGCTGAATATTTCTATTATTACTATTCTGCAAGCAACTGCCATTCTTGAAACTGATTGATGTTTAGGAATAAAGCACATTTATTATATGTTGCCAACTTCTGAGGACCAATCTTATATCCTACAATGCCTTCAGAGGAATGATGATACCTCATCTTTCTGGAACTAATCACTGCTGAAGAAAGTAAAAGGGTGAAAACATAGTATTTTTTCCACTGAAGAACTTTCATTGCATTGTACACCATTCAGCTATAAAATGATTATAGTATTTTATCTGCCAAAGGTGACACTGGTGGAAGATAACTTTATACTATATGTACTGAGAGAGAGATGTATGTATAGAGTCTGTAACTGTACAGTGGCTTGGTTTGAGATAGTGAATTTGTTTGTAGGTTGCTGAGGCAGAGTCTCATCTTTCATTCCTCAGGGGCAGCCACTGATCAACACCAGTCCTCCTCCTCGTTGTCAAGATGTGTTGCTGCCAGAGTCTCTTCTTGCTTTGCGTAGCTTAATTTAGGTTAGCCCTCCAGCCAAACCAATAAACAGCTCTTCCCTCCCAGGTAAACAAAAGTCCAACAAAATAAACAGTCCACAAAATGAGTTGTTTGCCCTCCTAGGGCCACATCCTCTTGCTAGAATCTGTGCAGCCTTCTCCCCTTGATTGTTAGAGGTTTCCAAAGGCCTGTCCTTTTGTCAGTTGTACAGGTTTACAAGCTATCAATAAATATTATCCTGGGATGGCTCACTGAGGTTTTTGAATATTTTCTTGCTATGTAATTGCTTTCTCTTGCCTGTGCTGTTGACACAGATTGTTCTCAAAAGACACTGTGCAAAAGTGGGGGCTTGCTGCATTCCCATTGTCTGGCTGTGGTAGAAGAACAACAGGAGACAAGGGATGTGGTTTTAATTTGGCCACAACTGGGTTCCTAAATGCTTGGGAGTACCCAGCAGATAAAAGCATACGGTGCAGGTAATTCCATAATCATTTACATATACCAGCAGTAGGAGAGACTGCTGTTAGCCTTCCCCCTTTCCCTATCCTGGTCACCAGCCAATCTGCTCCTGGGACTCTAACTCTCATTTGAAGGGTGGGGATGGCAAAGGGGGCTGTAAAGGGAAGGGATATAGAGCCAACCCCACTGCCATACCAGTCATAGGAACCCCAAAGCATCCCCTCCCCCATTTCCACTCCTTTAAAGAATACCTCCCTTAACTCCTTTAGCAGTCCATTTTATCTGATCACTGTATCCCTTCCCTGCAGCACACCTGCACTGGACATCTGCCTGTCAGTCTCTAAGGGTATGTCTACACTACAAGACTATTTCGAATCAACTTAAGTCGAATTTGTGGAATCGACCTTATGAAGTCGAATTTGTGTATCCACACTAAATACACTAATTCGACTGTGTGAGTCCACAGTAACGGGGCAAGCGTCGACTTTGAAAGTGGTGCACTGTGGGAAGCTATCCCACAGTTCCCGCAATCCCCGCTGCCCATTGGAATTCTGGGATTGCCCCCAATGCATGCTGGGGGAAAAATGTGTCGAGGGTGGTTTTGGGTAACTGTCATCATTCAACCGTCAATCACGCCCTACCTCCCTCCCCGAAAGCGCCTGCGGGCAATCTGTTCATGCACTTTTCTGCTCAGTGACAGCGCGGGCGCCACAGCACTGCGAGCATGGAGCCCGCTGCAGTTATGGCCATTGTCAACTCCTCGCACCTTATCGTCCACCTCTTCCACAGTCAGCTGCTGAGAAATCGGGCTACGTTTCAATGGTGCTGCGAGCACAGGTGGACCATGGGGGACGTTTTACCAACATCAACGTCGGGTGGCCGGACAAGGTTCATGACGCGCGTGTTTTCAGGAACTCTGGTCTGTTTAGACGCCTGCAGGAAGGTAGTTTCTTCCCGGACCACAAAATAATTCTTGGGGATGTGCAGATGCCTATAGTGATCCTCGGGGACCCAGCCTACCCGCTAATGCCCTGGCTCGTGAAGCTCTGTGCAGGCGCCTTGCACAGCTACAAGGAACTCTTCAAGGACCAGCGAGCAGCGAGCAGCGTGACCTGTGACTGTTCAGTTTCTTTACAGAGAAGCTGAACCTGCCCCTGTTTCTTTACCAAGTTACTGTTGACGAGCATCTGCAGTTACATACCCCGTCCACCCCGCTTCCCCCACTTCCAACACACGTTTAAAAATAAAACACATGTTCCACTGTGACTTTACAAAGGTTTCTTTATTGATGACTTTGCGTTAAAGGGTTGAAACTGGGACGCAGACTGTGCTGGGTAGGGTGTGCGGTGATGTAAAGACTGCCTCTAAACTCGAGGAATGACAGGCTCCTGCTCCCAGAGCGGTCCGCAGTGCCGGACTGGTTGTTTCAACGGAGCCTGCCATCCCTCCTTTTTGGGACTCTGTGTGCGGGGGCTATGTGGCCTTGCGGCAGGGGAGGACGGATACAGATTCCTCTGCTGCGTGGCTCTGTGGTCCAGGACAGGGACCATTGCATGAGATCTTTAACCCCCCTCCCCCGCTACAAAGTCACGTACCCCCCCACCCACACAGAACCTGCAAACCACCTCCCATACTGACCAGGGTGCCTACTGACTGCACTGTGTGTGTGACCTGCTGCTGATCCTGCCCCCGTCTCTGTACCCTGCTAAAGGTGACTGTCCTATGCAATACCCTACCCCCTTCCCCACCCACCCACCCACCCCTTCAAACGCAGCGTTGTGTAAAAAAGCATGAGGGAAACAGTAATTAACAGCAAAGTATTTTTAATAATTAACCAGACAGTCAGGGGATGAAACTGGGATTGGGGCTAGGGTGAGTCAGGAAGGGAAGGAATTCTCAAAAATTAGGGTATGAGAGCTTTTGGGTACTTGAGCACTCTGCTGGGGTGCAGTGACAGTTTTCACGGCCCCTGGCGCCACTCCTTCTGGTTACTTTGGGTGACGGGAGGTATGGGACTTTGTGGCAGGGGAGGGCGGTTGCAGATACACTGCGGGGGGGCTCTGTCCTCCTGGCTGCGGTCCTGCAGAACATCCACAAGGCGCCGGAGCGTGTCCATTTGCTCCCTCATTAGTCCAAGCAGCGTTTGAGTTGCCTGCTTGTCTTCCTCACGCCACCTCTCCTCCCGTTTGCTGTGTGAGCGCTGGTACAGAGAGAGGGTCTCCCTCCACTGGCTCTGCTGGTCCGCCTCGGCTCGGGAGCACCCCATAACTTCAGCGATCATCTCATCCAGTGTCTTTCTCTTTCGCCGCCTAATCTTTGCCAGCCTCTGTGAGGGGGATGCTGTGGCAGGTCTGGAGACAGTCGAAGCTGTGTGATGGGAGAAAGGGAGTGAATTCCTTGCAAAGATACATTTTTCTGAACAATGAACACAGTCTAGTCTGTGTCTGTGAACAACACCATGCACAGCACCTATCTCGTGCGCACTCCTGCTGCAGGCAATCCTGAAAGCATAAACTCTGCCCCTGTTCCACCCCATCGCAGTGTCCTCCGACCCTTGCACTGCTGGGTTGAGATCCCAGTGCCTGATGGTGCAAATTTCATTGTCGCGGGTGGTTCTGGGTAAATGTAGTCAGTCATTCCTTCCTCCGGGAAAGCAACACCAGACAATCATTTCGAGCCCGTTTTCCCTGGATTGCCCTGGCATACGCCATAGCGTGGCAACCATGGAGCCTGTTTTGCCTTTTGTCACTGTCACCATATGTGTACTAGATGCCGCGGACAGAGGCGATTCAGCAGCGCTACACAGCAGCATTCATTTGCTTTTGCATGACAGCAGAGATGGTTATCAGCCATACTGTACCATCTACCATGCCATTGTAAATTGGCAAGGTGATGATGGTTACCAGTCGTATTGCATTATACCTTCTGCTGCTGTCATAGGTGCCCCTGGCCGAGATCAGCCGGGGGCGCAAAAGACAAAACTGGGAATGACTCCCTGAGTCAATCCCTCCTTTATGGTATCTAAAAATAGAATAATTCCTGCATAGAATATGGGGCTAGTGTAGTAGAGATCCAGTGTTTCAGAGAACCAGAGAGCACAGCCGCTCCATGTAAGATTATTCAGGAATGATGAGCTGCATGGCATTCACAGAGGGTGCTCCTGCAACAACCCCACCTGTTGCTTCCATCCTCCACCAGCCTTCCCGGGCTACCGTTGCAGTATCCCCTGATTTGTGTGCTGAAGTAATACAGAATGCAGGAATAAGAAACAGTGGCTTGTTACTGAAATGAAATGAGGGGAAGGCAGCCTCCAGCTGCTATGATTGTCCAGACAGGACATTAAGCAGTGTGTGGGAGAGGAAAACAGCATCCTGCTGCTGTGACAGTCCAGGCAGTACAGAATCTTTTCTTTACACATGAAGGGCGGGGGCTGATGGAGCTCAGCCCCCTGTTGCTATGATGAAGACGGTTAGCAGGCCGTCTACTTATGGGCTGATGATGAGGACGGGTACCAGTCGTATTGCTCTACACCATCTACAGCAAGGCTGATGATGATGACGACGGATATCAGCCATATTGCACCGTCAGCCACCCATGGGGGGGGGAGGATGATGCTACAGTACAGTGCCGCAGCATCACGTCTACCAGCAGCATTCAGTACACATAGGGTGACATTTAAAAGAGTCGAGACTTTTTTTTTCCTTTTCCTTCTGGGGGTGGGGGGTGGTTGTACATTGACGAGCTATACCCTGAACCGCCGCGGACAATGTGTTTGACCGTACAGGTATTGGGAGCTCAGCCAAGAATGCAAATGCTTTTCGGAGACTGCAGGAACTGTGGGATACCTTGCGTCCTCAGTCCCCCCTCCCTCCATGAGCATCCATTTGATTCTTTGGCTTTCCGTTACGCTTGTCATGCAGCAGCGTGCTGAGTCTCTGCTACGCCGTCTGTCCGGAGATTTTTTAAAAATACTTTGGACCAGGCGTAACATTACAGTAATTCCCCTAATTAGATGCAGGAGTCTCCGAGCGAGATCACCCTGAGGACGGTCACTGAAGGAGATAGAGAGCGCATGCTGCGTGAAAGCCAGCACAAACCAGGGCCCTATGCAGCCGTGCTCGGGGAGGCAATGCTCCCTGAGTACCTCATGAAAGCCTGGCGTGAAAAAGTGTGCTACCACGGAGCACCCAATAAGGCAGCTCTCCCCAGGAACCTCCTGCGGAGGCTTTTCGATTACCTCCTGGAGAGCTTCGTGGAGATCTCCCAGGAGGACTTCTGTTCTATCCCCATATATATAGAGACCTCCTTTTCACATACTTCAGATTCCTGTTATATTAAGAATAAAAGTTTACATGTTTAAAGCACTTACCGACTGCTCCTTCCCCTGATTCAGGATCCGGGTTAATGGCCGGGGAGGGTTGGTAGGGGATCTCCGTGAGGGTGATGAAGAGATCCTGGCTGTCGGGGAAACCAGCGTTGTAAGCGCTGTCGCCTGCCTCGTCCTCCACAAACCCTTCCTCATCTTCCCCGTCCGCGAACATCGCCGAGGAACTGGCCGTCGACACTGTCCCATCGTCAGAGTCCATGGTCACTGGTGGGGCAGTGGTGGCAGGCTCCGTAGTGTCCGTTTGCCGCTTTGATTTTTTGGTAGCCTTGTCTGGGGTTCTTGATTTTCACGCGGCGCTGCGTTGCATCCCGCCTGTATCCTCTGTCTCTCATGGCTTTGGAGACCTTCTCGTAGGTCTTTGCATTCCGTTTTTTGGAGCGCAGCTCCGAAAGCACAGACTCCTCGCCCCACACACCGATCAGATCCAAGACTTCCTGGTCAGTCTATGCTGGGGCCCTCTTTCTATTCAGAGATTACATGAACTCCTCTGCTGGAGAGCTCTGCATTGCTGCCGGTGCTGCTGAGCTCGCCCCGATGTCCAACCACGAAATGAGATTCAAACTGTCCAGACAGGAAAAGGAAGTCAAATTTTCCCGGGGCTTTTCCTGTGTGGCTGGTCAGAACATCGAAGCTCGGACTGCTGTCCAGAGCGTCAACAGAGTGGTGCACTGTGGGATAGCTCCCGGAGCTACTAAGTTCGATTTGCATCCACACCTAGCCTAATTCGACATAGTCATATCGAATTTAGCGCTACTCCCCTCGTCGGGGAGGAGTACAGAATTCGAACTAAAGAGCCCTCTATGTCGAATTAAATGGCTTCCTGGTGTGGACGGGTGCACGGTTAATTCGAATTAACGCTGCTAAATTCGAAGTAAAGTCCTAGTGTAGACCAGGCCTAAGGTGCCACAAGTACTCCTGTTCATAATGAGTTATGACATCATAGCCTAATTCCCACTTCATGTTCACCCCAACTAAGCTCCCACCCTGCTGTGAGGACAGCAAAACCCCCTCCTCACCTTGGCTAATCTGGTGCTGCAGGAAAAAAAATCCTTCCCATCTCCACAAGAAAGGAGTGACTAGAATAGTGCCCACAACAGGTAAAGAGAAAACCTGGTATTTACCACTTCCATGGATGGGAGGGTGGGTACTGCTCCACCTGATCCAGGTAAAAGAGCACTTTTCCTGCGCCAGCTTGGACACAACTAGTCTCCCATCTCCTCCTCTGGTCGCTTGGGATGAGGTGGGGGGAAATAGGCCAGTGTCCCCATGCTGGCCTGGGGTAAAGCTGCTGCAGCCAGCCACTCTGGTGTTCTAACCCTTAAAGGGCCACACGCCTTTTCCTACAATCCAGACCATGGCCCTCACCACTTAATGTGCAGAGAGGTCTTTGTCTCAGGCTGTTTGGATCGAAACTACCAGGAACTGTTTTCTGCATCTCGGGAGAGAGGCTTTCCCCAGAAGGAGCGGTTAGGGAGTGTGCTTGGAAGGCATGTTTGTTTGTTTGTGTTCATGCAGGGTGTGTGCATGTGACAGAGAGAGACACACATACGGAGGGCATTTGGGGCCCTCTTATTTCAGTTTGTGTGCATGTGTGTGCATTTCTAATTACAATGCACAGCTTTTAGTACATGCTGTGATTTAAAAAATTCCTTGTATTTTTCTTTTGGAAACCTGATGTAGATCTGAGAGTGGAGGGGACTTCCAGACCATCTTGCTGGCTTGAAGGAACAGTGAGGGAGTCTAGAAGAAAAATCCATTTGATCATATCACTGGTGGTTTATTTCTCCTGAAAGCATGTGATAATGGTGTCCCCAGGTATTCTGGAAACCACCTCTGTAGGTCTTGAGAGTGCAAATCACTATTTGTATTGCTTGTTATTTGTATTGCTAGAAAGTGAGAGCTATGGGACAGCATTTCTAGACCAGACAGCACCTGTAATGACTCCTCTGTAAAGGAGATGGGTAATACACTGTGGTGGTTATTTAGCACATGTAAAGGAGAAAGACTTGTGCCATGAGGTCAGAAACAAGTCAGTGGCTTCTCTTCTCTCTCCATTTGGAACAAAGATGGTCCAATAATGCTGAGTAGCCACAAGGCCAAAGAAAAGAGCACTGGTTCTTTCAGCATTTTGCTCTCCCCTCCTGAAAGCAGACAGAGAGAGACAGAGAGAGAGAGATGCCAAATCAGCACTCTAAGTTCTGAATAGGCCTGGGGTTTGAGAGCTACTACTTCCAAACCACAGACAGTTTTGGACCCTGGATTAAAAAGTAAAAAAGAGATCAGTCTTGGAAGCTGGGGCCAGGGCCACCCAGAGGATTCAGGGGGCCTGGGGCAGGGCCAGGTCTTTGGTGGCAATTCAGCGGCAGGTCTCTCTTGGAGGGAAAAAAGCCACCTCCGAATTGCCGCCAAAGAATGAAGCGGCGGTGGTAGAGCAGCCTAAGTGCCTCCGATCACGTTTTTTGTTTTGATTTTTTTCCGCCGCTTGCGTCGCTTGTACTCACCGGGGGATGCTCCGAGGCTTCGGCAGCACTTCAGCAGTGGGTCCTTCACTCACTCTGAGTCTTCCACTGCACTGAAGGACCCGCCGTCGAAGACCTGGAGCGAGTGAAGGGCCCGCCGCCGAAGTGCCACAGAAAACCCAGAGCAGCTCGCGGGGCCCCTGAGGGGCCCGGGGCCTGTGACAAATTGCCCCACTTGCCCCTCACTCTGGGCAGCTCTGTCTGGGGCTAGGCCAGAAGACCAAAAAATCCAGCTGTTTCCCCACCATTGCACAATTCAAGTCCTGGATTATAACTTCAGTAAACTGCCAATTTTTGTCTTCAGGGTCCCCACAAGATTTGTTCTGGTTCTGGTTCATGTGAATCAACACCTGCTTTTTCATTTTGTGTTTCTACTCAAAAATCTCAAAGTGAAAGTCAAAAGCTGTCATGTTTTGCCTGATTTTGAATCCATGCGGTGGCAGAAGCCATCATCTTTTCACATCCTAAACCATAAATAAGACCAGATTCTTGCAACACTTGATTTATCATTGAAAGGTTGTTAATCTGGCCTGAATTTCAGGTTTGTCTCAGAACCCGAGACAAGGTGATTTTTGCCTACTTTCAGTTTTCAATTTTAAATGAAAGTTTTGCACAGCTCAAATCATAAAATGTTTGGTGCAGTTATATGAACCGAATCTGCCTCCACTCCCATGAAATGAGTGAAGAAAAATCTGAGATCTAAAATAAATACATGTATGGATTCTGAATAAAATTACACTGTGATGAGGTAAAACAGCTATGAAAGTGTTAAGGTCTACCTGCCTGGCACATGACTCAGCAGAGTATATGAGGGAAGCATGTGTTTTATTTCCCAGGGCAAGGAAAAATCCTTTTGGAAGGCACGGCAGCCTGTGTTGGTCAGGAGATTGCTTTGTTTTACTCATTAGTTTTGTGTGCTTGAACATGAGATACACTCTTGAAATGGACTCAGGTGTGGTAATGGTTCTTTCCTGGGCTGGTGAGAGCCTACCAGCTTACAAGTGCATACAGATTCCCAGTACTTTCAAGGTATCTCCCACTTATAATTTTAATTTGTAAAGAGCTTCCTAATCATCATGTACCACACAGACTTTTTTCAATTGTCCTGTGTTATCTATATCTCTCCAACTCCTGGTTGCATGCATCTTGAGAAATGGAAAGTGTTGAAATACATGGGTATGACACGCAAAGTGTTGAAATAAACATTTATTTTAACACTTGTATGTGATGAGCCATTTATTTTAACACTTTTCACTTGAAGTGTTGAAATAACAGGTTTTATCAGGGGACGTGTCATCCACTCTGTTTTATGTATATGTGAATATGAAAATATATCTGTCTATTGAGTGTACATATTTTTACATTAGTGCATTGGCAAACAATCCATTCAACTAAAATGGGGTCATTTGTCCCATAATAGTTTTGTATTCTTGTCTTCCTAGCACATCAGTAGTCTTTTGATGGTGGTGGTTGTTGTTTGTTTGTTTTAGTTTTATTTTATTAACATGTCAAATGATTAAACCACTAGCAACTGGATGAGACAGATACATAGAATAGATAAGACTGAAAACTCTGATGTTTGGGTACATTAATGGGGAAAGAAACCCTGTATTTGAGCTTTCTGAGCTTTTTAGGTCTTATTTCTTTCATTTTCTGTTGCATTTATAGGCTTGTTCTCCAAACAGCTGGGAGCAGTCCTAGATGAATTAATGTATATCTAAAGCCTTTTGAACACCACCGATGTTCTCACCACGAGGAGTTGTCACAGATGTTCTCAGCAGCATTAACATTTTAAAATGAATTTTAGGGACTTAAAGGTCCCAGTTCAGCAGTCCTGCACTGTTCCATCAAGCTCTTGGACACAGGGTTAAGACCCATTGTGTGCTTACAGTTAAGCATATGCTGAAATATTTGGTTGAACAGGAATAAATTTAGACACACACACTTAAATGTTTTTTTAGAACTGAAGCCATATTGTCCAGAGTAGTCATTGTCCGGTAGGGAGCTAAAGCCTATTCTGATATATCTAATGCCATCTCCCAGGCTAATAGAGGCATTGCTTCCCCTAGAGCCAATCTGTAAGCTGCTGTGTGACTAGTAAAAATATGTTTACATTTAGGCCTGGGGGTGCGATTCCCAACTCACATAGATATAGCTCTCATCAAGCTAGCACACTAAACATAGTAGTGTAGCACAGGCAGCGGTGAGTGGCGGCACGGGCTGGCTGTGCCAAGTATGTACCCACAGAACTCAGGTGGTTTTGTATGAGTTACCAGTTAGCCCATGCCGCTACTCGCCACTCCCTGGCTACCCGACTAATTTAAGCATGCTAGCTTGGTGGGAATTAGTGGCACTATGTCTACACAAGCTGGGAATCACACTCTCAGCTCCAAGTGTAGATATACAGATGTGTTCAGCTCGGTAGCTATCTGCAGATGCAGCTTCAGGCTTCAGAATGAGTAGCGTCTGTGTACTTTGTGTTCTAAAGAAGTAATTGCACGCTTTGGTTGAGTGAATGAGGCACAGAACCTATCTAATTAGAAACCGACCTATCCACTGGGAGACTATCTTGTAAGGCATCTGTGAATGATGTTTCTCTAATGAACAAAGTATTCCTGAGATGTCCCCTTCCTTAGTGCTATTTTGGGAGTTTATCTCAGAGATGATTGCCATTTTTATTTGTATTATTTTACAATCAGGATCAGGGCCTCATTCTGGTAGGTGCCGCAAAAGACAGAGTAAAAGAAGGTCCCTACCCCCAGAGACTTGCCTGTCTTTCTGAATAATTTTTTTTCTCTTTACCTGAGGTTGACTTCTCTAATCAGTTTTGTTCTCACTGTTTACTCACATTTCCCAGATTGTAAGTATGTGTGATAGTAAATACTGTAACTTTCTTGGCTGGGTACATTAGGAGCACCCTCCAAAGTCCTTGTATGAGCACCCCAAAATCCTGCAGCCCTGTTGTGTCCTCCTCTCTTTTCAAGTGTGATGTAAGTGAAAATCTATCAAGTTAGAAACTGATCTTGTCCACTGGGGAAATAACATTTACAGGTAAGAAAAATTTTCCTTTTCTCTCTGCGCCCCAAATCTAACATTTATTAATTTAAAGAAATCTCCTATGACAACTAAACATTTATTGAATAAGAACTCTGGTGATTTTATGAACTTTACAATGGAAGGTTCATAAATAATCATCACTAGTAATTCAAGAACGGGGAGGGGGGAGGA
Organism: Mauremys reevesii; assembly: GCF_016161935.1. Lineage (NCBI taxonomy): Eukaryota > Metazoa > Chordata > Testudines > Geoemydidae > Mauremys > Mauremys reevesii. The sequence goes on from NC_052630.1 coordinate 73,417,457, forward strand.
CTGAAAAGGCCACTTTTTTATTCTGTTTTTGATCATAATTGATGCCATCATTTACCACATTTTCATTTTTTGTTTTGAGGGAGAAAGTGGGGCAAAATAATTATTGGTGTTCACAGACATACACAGAACGGACTCAAAAACATTAAAATCCCGAAGGACAGCCTTTTGACACAAGGCAAAGGAAAAGACAAACCATTAGCAAAGAAAATGTAGACTCTCCTTCATTTCCATCTCCTCTGGAGGACCTAACTGGCTGAGAATATCATTAGCTGAGAACAAAAATGAGTGGCAGACTGCAGTGACCAGACACTGTCCTAAATGTGGCAGGGTTGTAGTCCTAGTTCTGAAGTCTTGGGGTAAAATCCTGCCCCCATTGAAGTCAATGGGAATTTTGCCATTAACGTCATGGAGCTGGGATTTCACCATTGAAATATAATTAAAACCAAATACCAGTCAGAGTCAGTCCTTGCTTTAAAGATGATGGCTAATTATCTAAGATATTGTAGGCGCCAATCTGATGTGGCCTATACAGCAAATATTCCCTTAAAGATTCTTTTTGAGACATGAACATGTAATTAAAAGTTTTGACTAGAAATACTCCAGGGCCCTTCTTTATTTTGGAGAACCCCGGGGTTTACTAAAATGCCATATGCTGGACTACACTGAAAAATCAAAAACTTTGTTATTTGTTAACAAGATCTAGAATCAGTAAATAATTCATTAGTAAATTTGGTAATAGCTATTATTATATAAATTAGTGATGGACCAAACTGATTCTGGAAGAGATAGGTGCCACTGATAGAAGAGTTATCCAGGTTCCTTGATAAATCAGATTCTGAATTGTACGCCTAAACTATACACCGCATCCATCTTGAACATGACATTTTGGTACATCATCTGTTTACTAGTACTTTGAGCATTATATGGTACTAATAGCTTTCATTCTGGGGTTTTATACTAGCTGTATATCATATTTCTCTCCAGACATGTCTGTTCACTGAATTTTCTTCTGCATATAAATGCATTCACTGGCCATTTTGAAGGATGTGCTTGCTGCACTATTTCATTAAACTGCTGCATTATCGGGTAATTGTTTAAACATAATGCCATAGCACTATCAAAAGGAAAGGTGAACTAATGGCATTTGCAAATGTCAGGGATTATTTTAACACTTTTATTATAGTTCATAAAAAGTAGGTTCAGGGCATTCCATGGCAATTATTTCCACAGAAATTGGTTATTTAAATAAATTGCTAATTATCTGGATATGACAGTATTGAAAACCCTGCTAATGAGTGATTTGATAAGTGTAGTTTATGGTGGCCACCTACAGGAGGGAGAGAGAAAGAATATGTAGAATAATTATGACAAATAATGAATTAGATGCAAATATCTTGTCTTGTACATTTGTCTGAGTTATTTAAAATATGGATTATCCATATGAAGTTTCTTTTAAATATCAGGATTATACAATAGAAGCATGTGCAGAATGTTCCTTTGAGATCAGAGTAGATTGCCTTTATTTGTTTTTGTCTAATCTTCAAACTTTCTCATTCTGTTACTATTTACAGGAACTGAATATTTACAGTAACTGAATGGTGAACTTTCCCAGATCTATTCCCATTCTACCATGTTTTTCCTTACTCTGATATTTGCTCTCTCGCATGCGTTCTCTATCTCACTCTTTTTTCCCCCTTCCCTGGTTTTATGAACTTAGCTTCTAAAAGATAACAGTGTCAACTACCTTGCTAGAGTATATATGTATATATGCAGAGAGAGGGAGGTGGTGGGTAGATTTTTGTTTTTCTTTTCATAGCAGCACAATCGTCAAAAATATTTGTTATTCATTACAAATAATTTGAATACTTAGTATCAGCTTCTTTTTTCTTTGTAAAGTTTATTCTACTGTAGTACAAATCTGAATTTACATTTGTAAAGAAGATCCCCAGTGTAATTACTGTAACATAAATAAATTAAAACTAAATTTTACATTCTTATACAAAGAACACAAATAAGAATGATGACCTAATTTCAGTGTTATTCCAGCTACTGTTTGATAGATATTAGGAGTTTTCTTGTTTGTCTGTTTCTTTGGTTAGTGCATATAGCTGAATTAAAAAGGCTAAATATACAATTTCAAGATTCAAACAATATGGTAGAAAAATAAATATATGGAAAAATACAAATAATTATATAGTATTTGTGTATAACTTTGCCATTATAGTCACACGAGATAGGAATTCCCACATTGACCTGTTTTTTTTTAAAGGAGGGAGGGCTTGATTCTTGTTTATCCTAAGGCGCCTTTACAGCTGTTCTGGCAGTGTAAAGTGCCCTTAAAGTGGCTGTAGTTTAAGTCTCTTTTATGCTGCCAGAGTTGTGAAAAGTGGCCTTAGTGTAAATGTGCACCAAGCCTAATTTCCATTACTTCTGAGAAAAAGGGATTTGTTTTCACATTGGTGGGTAGATGTGATGGTGAACAGCTGAACCAATTTGACTGAGAGCTATCAGAGCTTCCAGATGAAACTAGATCGCTTGAGAAGTCCTTGACATCAATGGGAGTCTTTTTATTGAACTCAAAGTGCATTGGGTCTGGCCTTGCACACTTGATTCTGCAAGGTGCATAGCAATTTTTGACTGTTCCCAGTGCATTCAGCTCCCCATAACTTCAGAGCTGAAGGAGCTCAACACTTTGCAAGACTGAACACTAACAGTGAAAAGGAGCCCCATTGAAACCAAGAACAAAACCAGTACATTCTTGGCAAGCACCTTAATTCCTCCAACAGAGGTGAAGTCTCCCTCCTCCCAGGAGAGAACAGCATTTTTTTTAAACAAATATAATCTCTGGTGTAGCAACTACTACCACTATGTTAGTATCTGTTAACTGTTATCACAGCAGAAGCACAGTTCTAATTATTTGCACTAAATAGGGGAAGGAGGTTATTTGATGTACAAAATAATGCCTGTGACACTTGATATATTTTATTATGCCACATTTTTGTGACTTCTCTCCATTTTAATCATGAACACTGACTGTTCTTTAAAATAAAAAACAAAGCATAAACCCTAATTATACAGCAGAAAAATGAATAGTTTTTTGAATTTTAGGATTTTTTTTTAATGTTTAGCTTTAAATAATAGCAGGTGTATTGCATTTTAATTAGAGAGGTACATCTATTTCTCTCTCTTACATTCAAATACTGGTCCTGTGCTTGAGGCCTGGATAAATGGGCTTTGCATATCATAAAGTAGTTCTTTATTTTACAGTAAGCTATATGGCATACCCCATCCAGCCCTTGATAACCACTGTCATGTTGCTATCAAAAGAGTGTTGTGCTAGCAACTCTCTTAGCTACTGAACCTGACCTACTGGAATTTTAAACTCCAATACATCAAATCACTTTGTCATGTACTAAACTTTAAGCACAGGAGTAATCTCATTGAAGTCCCAAGTGCTGAAACATGTTGCTGGATTGGGACCTTAGTTAATTTTTTTGAAATTCCATATGATTTACCAGACATTTCCCACTCTATGAAACCTTAGTGACGAATTTTTGTTAGTTTGTATTTCCTCTTGCCTGTCGCTAGGTTTAGACTTTTTCTTCGTGTTATATCATGACTCTGCCATAAAGCCTGTTGGAAGACTGGAGTTATATTTGCTTCCTTCCAGTCCTCCTGTATCTCTCCTTCCTCATCATGAGACCATTATAAATTTCCATAATAGGACCAATTATCCTTTCAACTCCCTTGGCATTCACATAAAAATAAAACTTTAGGCCAACATCACTGCCCTTTCTTTTACTTTTGCAAATATTTATTTAAATCACTCTTTATTTATTTATTCCTTTTTTTCTCTGTTTCAGTATTTGAAAATACAGTATATTTTTTTGCCACAAGTCAGTCAGTTATGGTGCACTGTGTTCTAGTGCACTGTGTTCCATGTGTTTTGAGTAAGATGATAAAGTGTGAAGGAAAAATGCTTATAGCTCCTTGTATGTTCCTTTTGTGCCCTCCAGAATACTAAGAAAAAAATGTTGGAATAACAATGACACACATGTCAATCAACCCTTTGAATGTCATAAGAGCCATTTGTTTACTGTCATTAGAAGCAGTGTTGACATGATTTTGTTGTTCTTTTAGCTGAGTTATTGATGAATATTGTTCCTTTGAAATTGTACCCAAACATTTATCACTAGATTTACTGATTACCAAATTTAAACAACTTGCACAGTGGATATAGAGACAGCTGGTAACTCACTGGAAATGAGTGTCTGAGCTCCAGAAAAATATCCATTCATTACACTAGCTCCATCAAAGCCTCATCCTATAAATCCAATGAGATCCACACAGCTTGCAGCTCAGTCACTATCTTCTCTGCTGTGCTGCTGCAGTCACACCACTGATTTTGTTAAGCTGAAGGAAGTCCTTTCCGATTATTTTATTGTGCAAGCACTTAACAAATGGTCACTTGTTCCTTTCTCCCCAGTATCCATTGTTCAAGGGGACATTCATTTAAATAGGCAGCAAATTAAAATAGATGAAAAGGACATTTCTTCACATAAAGTGGAATTCTTCTGTGGAACTCATTGCCACAAGATATCAAGTGTTTGACATGATTTAAAAAGGGATGGGATATTTATATGAAAAATTAGAACATCCAGAGTCGCGTCAATATTTAAAAAAATGGAAGGGGAATAAACCTTCATGCCTTGAGGCATAAACCAGCCTTTAACTGATGTGGATTAGAATTTTTTTTCCCCCGTGGTCAATATATATATATAAAATAGCCTATTTCTGGGTTATTTGTACCCCACTCTGAAGCATCTGTTTCTGGAAACTGTCAGAAACTGGATTTAGGACTATATGGATCAATGTTTAAAACTGGTATGGCATTTCTTATGTTCATTTTCAGGTTTGCTCACAAAGATTGAGTTGTTGAAGCATTTTGTGTGCTTATTTCTTGATCAGCTCACTTCTGAATGGTTTTGCTTGCGTAATGTATATTTTTGGTCCACTTTTTAGATGACTTAATAAACAAATGCATGAAAAATTTCTCATGTGATGCCATCATTCTGAGCTTAGTCGTTCTATAAGACTTGACCATCATCTCTGTAATGGTGCTGTGCAATGTCTAAGAGCAAGTACCCATTGTATCTTTTACAGCTAATCTTTCGATCTCATTATGATTGATCTGGCTAAATGGACTGCAAATATCACACCATTGGTGTCCACTAGAAAGTTCGGTGCCAGCTGTCCGCTCTCTTTGTGATTCTGTTTTGCTGTCATCTTTATTTAGGTTCTATTATGGATTTTTATTAAAATTCCCAACTTTTGTGAAAAATCATTCAGTTGCCCCCAAAGCACATCAGTACGGGCAGAAAAATCTCTTCTGCACATTGAGCTAAGTTGTCCATTCATATTTCTAAAAATGTTCATGGTGAAGATATCATTTGTAACCTCTCTAATGTTGTTGATCGAGCAAGGCATAACTTCAGTGCAAAAAATGGTACCTATGCATGGTGCATAACACCTCATATTCTCGATCAATAATCCAGATATTCAAGAACATCCAGCACCTTGAAGACACACGTTAACGAAGCAGACTTATCAGGCAGTGTGAAGGCTGCTTTCACCCAGGTGTGGATGTGATGTAAAAAACAGAGTTCAGTTGTTGGAGGGGGGAGGAGATGTCAGGTTGGTAAATAATGAGGTGGGATCAGTGCTGAAGCAGCTGGAGATGGCATAACTCAAGAAGATAATTCATGTGCTGAGTCAGGAGCAGATGTCAGTAGAGACAACTTATCTAGCCATTTGGATGCTGATTTTGTAACGTGTGTTGACGGGACAGACTTGTCAGACAGCCTGTTTGTGAAGCCCAATGTTGCCTGTATCAGTGGTTTGTTAGGAGGAGGTGACATTTTGCTGGAGGCAACCTCAGCTGAAGAAAGAAGGGTTTTGAAATGGTTAAAGCAAACCAAATTTTCAGTTTTCTGTTGGAAAACTTACATTGGCAAACAATGTCCTTTTGAAAATGAAAAATTCTGCTGGAAAACTCCAGCTTCCCTGTTTAAAACAAACTGACAGGCCCTAGACACTGTGCTGATATGCAGAGCTGTACTGCTCATTCACTCTGTCTTCCATACCCGGTGTGCTGTGATAGCAGTGAACAGATAGATACCAACAAACTGGTGGTAGTTGCCACACTAGAGCTGACGATTGTTTAAAAAAATAAAAAAATGTGATGCATGAAAAAGGGTGGACAACTCTCTAGATGGCAGACTGCTAGATTGACCTTAGGAGTTCCCCAGCAGGTCAGCTACCTATGGCTGTAGTATGCATGTGTTATGATTTTTACTTTCAGATGGGATAGTAGAGGGAGAGGAGAGTGCATATGTTGCGTTCGGTGTTACGGGGCCTCTGCTTTTCCCCTGGTAACACAAATAAATATGTTATCTGTTGAAAATTAAAAGTTGTCAAAGACTATTCCTTTAGCAGATTAAAAATCCAGCTAGCAGATTACAGAGTTTCTCTTTTAGAAACATAATCACACAACAGGGTAAAAGACAACAATAATCAAATCTCTCTGTGGTGAAAGAGAAAGCAGTTCCTTTCTGAAATGAGGACAATGTTGTAAACAGAGGAGGGCGTAAGGAGGAACTGGAAACATCCTGCTCTGCTCATGCTTCTTTCCCTCTTTGTTTTTCTTCATTCTCCTACAATTCCTTGGTCCTCCCTCTCCTTTTTTCCCCACTGGTCTTTATTACTGACTGCCTCATTGGTCCTTTGCCCCAAGAGCAGATCAAATGGGGACTCGGGAGTTCACCCGGCCCAGCTAATACAGTGGTAAAAGTGTTACATCGTGTCTGCACAAAGTGTTTGGGGTGTTTCATATCATGTTACTTACCTCAAGTTAACTATTCAATATAACAAACACCTTTTTTCCTCTAATCTAGACAGACCCCTAGTCAATCTCCTTGTTAGTGAAGTACTCTTCCCTATACTGCTTGCCAGTGCAATGTACAGTCCCTGCACTACTGCAAGACACCACTGTAACACACTGTATTTTTATTCTAAATTAGCTGGATATTTTAATATAAAAAGCTTTTAATAGTTTAAATACATCCCAAATAGTCTAAAAATATAGATAGCTGAATATATGCCAGCAACCAGGATCACTTACTGTCTAGTACATGCTGTATTCTTATGTTTTTGCTAATACTCATGTAACATCAATATACTTTAAACAAAATGGAGTAAATTGTCTAAGCAGTGCACTAGGGTTTTATCATGATTCCCATAAACGGCTCAAAAAATTGAGTGGCCAAATCCCCATGTACCACTTTGAAAATTTAGGCCCCAATCCTACAAACATGTATGCACATGAGTAACTTTGCTCATGTGACTAGTACCATGCAATTTTAGGGAGTAATCTGATCAAAGCTGGGCTTCTTAAAGAGGTACCAACATCCTTGAATGTGTCCACAAGGGACATGTATTAAATAATATCCAAAATGTCAAAGTGCATTTGGACTGGTAGTTTTAAACGAAATGTTTGATTCTGATTATGTAAAACAAATTCAAAATTTTCCCTTTATTTGCACAATATCTGTGTTCACACCAGCAGCCTTATCCCTTATGTGGAAATTTAGAGCTGTATATCTATAATTTACTGTATGGAATTGTTTTCTGTTTCTAATTATATTGTTCCTTGTTCTTTTAAAACAGATGCTTAAATGTTTGAGCCAAGTTTTATGTTTTATCCAATTAAATATGCAAGTGTTTCTGTCTGCAATTTTAGGGTTATTACACCCACGTTCCTAACACTTTTACATGTAATAATACTATTCAAAACCTGATACATGTCAATTTACAAATTAATATATTTTTAGATATTATAATTAGATATTAGTTCTTGATGTTAATGGTTTGTCTAGTACAACACTGCCATCCCATGATGGGCATACACACATCATATCTAAGTGCTGAGTATTCCAACATGCTAACACTGTATTTTGATTTTCTTTAGGAAGTGCTATTAGGCCCATAGCCCTGCGAGCAGTATCTGCTATAGCTCATGCTCTTCCAGAATTTCCCATCTTAGCAACTGGAGGAATTGATTCAGCTGAGAGTGGGCTGCAATTTCTCCACAGTGGTGCTTCTGTTCTACAGGTATTTGTTTTTTTCCTTTAAAAATTATAATTAGTAATTTATCACAGAACTGTAATTTATTTTAAAAACTAAAGATTTCACCTCAAAGTAGGAAAAAGGACACATTAGCATAATTGATCCATTGGGACAAATGTTCATATTGTTATCTCCATGCTCGTTGCTAGGAGCCATTCACTTAAGATGTTCAGTGATGGAGTGGATGCCCCATAACCTATTGTGCTGACCCAGGAAAAGGCTAGCTTTTTAAGAGTGAAGTAGTACCTTTTCCTCTAACCTAGAAAGTTTCCAAATTAAATCATTTTCCCTTGTTAAGCAAATGAAGTTAATGCATTTGTGCTTCCGAATACATCCTGTGTTTTCAGTTTCTGTCTTGCCCAGCGTAAGCTCTTTGGAACAGAGAGTTTTCATCCTGTGTCTTATTGAGCACTGAAGGGAATTCCAGATGGCTTTACTTTTGGTCCCACCTGTATTCAGTTTGAAATAGCTGTTCTTCATCCAGGCACCAATCTCCCTCAAGCACTTGTTTTGAGTGAAGAAAAATGCAGAGCTGTGCATCCTTTACATGTTGTTGGCATCACAGTCATGGCTAAGGAATGGGATGTTAGATAGTTTGCAGTAGTTGGTTGCATTGGCTGATGTTTTCTGAAGCACTAGGCAGACTTCAGTATGTGTGATAGATTTTTCATTAACAGGAGGTGTTGGTAGTATGGGTCCTAGAGGGTCCATTGGCACTTCAGCCTTTTGCCTGCATTGAGCAGCCAGCTGTCTGAAAACCATTGTTATGTAGAGGAGGAGGACAGTTGTTGTGGATAGTAGGTGGTCATAGCGTTTCTTTCACCAGGACATAAACCCCATGGTGTTAGGGTGGAGACTAATCTTCTGTGCTGTGTATCTTTGGAAGCCTGCAGGATCGATAAATAATCAGGGAAGGAACACATAGTGTACATTGCATCTAAATGAAGGGGGAAACTTATGTTTGGAGGAGGTGATAGTCTACAACAGGGGTGGGCAAACTTTTTGGCCTGAGGACCACATCGGGGAATAGAAATTGTATGGTGGGCCATGAATGCTCACAAAATTGAGGTTGGGGTGCGGGATGGGGTTTGAGCTCTGGGGTGGGACTGGGGATAAGAGGTTTGGGGTGCAGGAGGGTGCTCTGGGCTGGGATCGAGGGGTTCGGAGAGTGGGAGGGGGATCAGGGCTGGGGCAGGGGTTTGGGGAGAGGCTCAGGGGGTGCAGGCTCCGAGCAGTGCTTACCTCAAGCGGCTCCTGGAAGCAGGGGAAAGTCCCTTCTCCAGCTCCTATGCAGAGGCGTGGTCAGGCGGTTCTGCACGCTGTCCCATCCGCAGGCACCGCCCCTGCAGCTCCTATTAGAGCGGGTAGGAGCCAGAGCGGGGCCATGCCGCAACTTCTGGGAGCCATGTGGTGCAGCCCCCGACCCAGCGCCTTGCTTGGATGGAGCGCTGGAGCACCGGAGCAGGGCCGAACCACGTGGTGCAGTCCCCGACCCAGTGCCCTGGAGCGTGGCTGAGCCACGTGATCTGCCCCGCAAGCGAGCACCCCACCCCGGCCAGAGCGTTGCAGCGGGGCCGAGTCGCATAGTGCAGCTTGCAGGCTGTAGTTTGCCCACACCTGGTCTACAACATGACAATGGTGCCTTCATTCCCAATACCTCATTTGGCACTGAAAATTAGATCCAGTGTGTGGCTGGCGTTACTGGATAACTGCAATGACGGCAAAGGCCAGTCCCAGGTTTGCTGAGGTGAAGAAAATATCCTGGACAAATTTATTGGTGAGCCCTGAAGAGTCACGCAGTATTAGGAGTTTATGGGATCTCTAATAGCAGGTCTGACACTACAGTTACTATTGAAAGCTATCAGGGTAGTTGGCAAATTGAATACCCCTGGTTTCCCAAACTACTGTTTGTCTGCTAGCCCCAGAAGCAAGTAAGTGCAGTGAAATGTTCTGGATTTGAAGGGAGATAGTGGTGTAACCTGTAACCTTTTTGGGGAAGAAGTAGAAGTAGGAGGTTCACATGCCCTCTCAGCCAGTCCTGAACTCTCTGTATTAGCATCAAACAGGCAGAAGAGTACATGAGGTTATCCTGTAAGTTGTTTTGTCTATCTGCTTTACTAATAGTGCTTATTAATTTTTAAAACGTCTATTAGGCTATTTCAAACTCTCCTTTTATGGTAAAGGGATCAGGGAGCTACTTTGTCTGGGTAACAGTCTCAGTGCTACTTCAGTTCTGTGTCCCTTACACACACACACACACACACACACACACCCAACCAATTGTACGATGCTACTTCTAGTACGATATTTGTCTACAACAAAAGTATGATCAACAAGGGAGTGTTTTCAGAACTACACATTCATTTAATTTATGGACGCTAATTAGAACTGAACCTAGACCAAAATGCAGAGCTATGCACTTTTCCTAAATACAGATTCTGTATGTGTGTGGGGGGTGGTTCTTGTGTGTAGACATGTCCCTGAAGATAATGGAGAATTCTAAAATGTAACTAAATACAGAGAGTGGAATGGGTATTGTTTCTGGAGTGGCTAATTAAAGAATCACTTGCTGAACCTAGAAAACTCAGAATAATTTTTAATACTAATTAAGTATTGGCTGATTAAAGTGATTCATGTTCCGTGTGGAGCTCTGTGCATGGAACACTGGTCTGGACACCTCCTTTAGAGAACATTGCAAGGCTCATCCATTTCCAGTATCATTTCCTCAACAGAGACAATGACGAGCCCTGTTTTCCCCTCTTAGGGTTTCTTTATACCAGCAAGTTGTGTTGGTTTAACTTAAATCATTTTAAAACTGATTCAGCTAAATGGGTGCAAAACCCTGTGTAGACACTTATTTTGGTTTAAGAGTGGCTTATTTCAGCCTAGCTGAAGTCAGTGAGGAATAGATTTAAGATAAATGGATGTAATCTGCTCTTAAACCAAAATGATATTGACCATAGATACTTCCCCTGTCTAAGGGAAGAAGTAGAAGAGGATGGAAAAAACATAAAACCTTCAGCAGAGGATGATGCCAAAAATATCTGATCAGAACAACAGTGACACTCATATTTGATGTCTAGATGGAATGAGAGATAACCAAAACTGCAACTCCACCCCACATCCAACCCTGCTTCTCCCACACCCAAGGTCCCCAGAAGGGAATTGGCAGCACAGTCCAGAATGGGCAGGAACACACAGACCAGGCACCTCTGCTCTACCGGCAGTGGCATAGGCTTCCCCTGTGCCGCAACTCCCTGTAAGGTGGGCTGTCAGGAGCTCATCTCAGCATGGTCAGCCCTTGGATGCTGGCACCTGCAGCAGGGACCAGCCTCTCTGCAGTCAGACCTATGTGCCTCTGCGCCCCACCAACATGGAGAACAGCCCAGCTGAAAATGGTACCCCTGCATGACAACCCCATGTACCAGGTCCAATGGCATTCATTGAAATTTGACCCAGTCATCTCTTCATCATGGATGCCCTTTCAGTGTTTAGAAGTGCATTTGATCTAGCCTCCCTTTTGGGAGGAGGAGCACAACATTTTCATATGTATAATTTCAAGATTGCTTATACAATAAAGGAAGTTTATAATAGATGCAGATCAATTTAACTATTTGTAACTTTAGCACCCATGTGGCCAAGATGGAGTTTAGTTTTCAGGCAGCTCTGGCCAAGAAAAGGGGTGTGCAGGAATGCAGCAGGGAAAAACCTGTTCCAAGCCCTCTGGAGTGATCCCACATGCACACCAGGACAGTACAATTAATACAGCGAAGGGAAATGTTTATTTACAGAAGATGAATGGAGAAAAAACAACAAGGGGGCAGAGTGGGGGAATGGTAAAACAGGATCACACTCAACAAGAGGCCCCCAGGCCCAGTGGTACCACCATATGAAAGGGCAGACTCTGAGCAGTGTGTCTACACTCAGGCTATGTCTACTCTGCAGCTGGGATCGACGCTCTGAGATCGATCCACTGGCGGTTGATTTAGTGTGTCTAGTGAAGACCCACCAAATTGACAGCAGATCACTCTCCCTGTACTCTAATCCCGACAAGAAGAGTTTTTCCCATCGCTCCCCTGCGGTAACTCGACCTAAGAATACATCGACTCCAGCTACGTTAGTCACATAGCTGGAGTTGCGTAGCATAGGTCGACTTACTGCGGTAGTGTAGCCATAGCTTCAGTATTCAGGAGTCCTGGGCAGAGTTCCAGTCTGGCAGTGAGACTTGGATGCTCCTGGTCATCTTCAGCACCCCAGTAAACTTTCAACAACAAACCCCTCCGGTGCTCAATTACGCCACTCTCTGCAAACCCACAGAGAGCGACAACCTCCCCACTTACCTAGCTACAGCCTCCCTCCTTATTCCCAATTCAAGATCACAAGCTCCAGTACAGTACTCATGGCCCCATACATCCCTGGGCAACAGTGATACTGTGTCCAGCTCCGGTTTCTCCTTCTTGGGCGATTCCTCCCTAGCACAGTGCTCCTTCTGGCTCCTGTCCTGGGGTGTCCCCGGTCAGCCGCTCTGTCTCTCCCAGGCTTCCGGCAGATTCTCGGCTACTTTGCTGGGTGAGGGCCTGCTTGTGTAACGTCGACAGACCCCAGTGGACAGTATTGAACCAGGGACCTCTGGAGCTTAGTGCATGAGCCTCTATAGCATGAGCTAAAAGCCAACTGGCTGTTAGCTAGGGCTATAGAGCAGACTCATTTTATCTCTCTCTCTCTCTCTAGGTGATCTCTCTCTCTAGTGCCACTAGATGGGACCGAACACCTCACCAGGAGGTGTGAGGGTTACATTTGCTGTAGCCCTTTCATCTGGAGCTACAGACACACACACCCTTCCACTCTCCCTCTCTCCACACCCCTGGAACAACCAACATTTCCTCCTCCTCAGGAAAAGGTTTCAAAGGGGCCATGATCTCTAAACCCCAAGGGGGTTACACATTATCTGGAAGTGAAACTATTTAAAACAAACCGATAGCTCTTTCAATTTGTGTAGTTTCAGGAATGGTTGGAAAGAGCATTCATTTTTTTATCTTTTCAATCAGATCTTGGATGCATTTAAATGCTTCCACCACTGATCTCTTAGTACTGTGCTTTGTCATAGAATATCTCAGTCTACGTCTTTCTTTCCAACATAAAATGAAATAAACATAAGCCGACCCCCCCAAGCTGGAAAAGTAAAAATGGAAAAATTTTATAACCCGTTCATAAGCTGACCCTATAATTCAGGGGTCATCAAACTTTGGCTCCCGGGCCATCAGGATAAGGCGCTGGTGGGCTGAGATGGTTTGTTTACCTCGAGCGTCCGCAGGCATGTAAACAAAGCCGGGCCGTGACAGCAACTGGTGGGGAAATTTTCGGGCGGGGGGGAAGCTGGGAGTCAGGGGAGTAACCCCTGTGACCACCCCCCACATGACCCCACACCTAGCCCAGGACGCCCACACTCTCCCCATCCCATCCCTTCCCACCTTATCTTGGGAGGGCCCGGGGAGGATGTCTCTGGCCTGGCTAGACCTGCTCTGACAGGCTGGGCAGCGCAGCCGCAGCCTGCTCCAGCGGGCCAGACCGGGCGGCGCGGCCGCAGCATGGTCCAGCAAGCAGGGCCGGGCGGCACAGCTGCAGCGTGCTCTGGCGGGCCGGGCGGCACGGCCACAGCCTGCTCTGGGGGGCAGGGCCGAGTGGCACGGCTGCAGCCTGCCAGTCCTGGAGCTGCAGCTGCTTCAGAGGCTGCGGGGTGAGCAGCGTGGCCAGAAGCGGACAGACTCTGGCCCCGCCTCTTCCCTGCTGGCTGTGCTGCCTCTCCTTGCTCCCTCTGTTGGGGGGAGGGGATGTGTCCCACCTCTCCCTCTCTATACCCGTTCATAAGCCGACCCCCTTCTCTGGTGCTTCCCTTTTTTCACTAAAAAAATTTGGCTTATGAACGAGTATATACGGTAACTTGTTTTTCTTTTCTAGTGAGCTTTTTCCTAGAGCTTTGATTTATAAAAATAAGATTTTCCATCTGTTTTTATGTGTCACTTGCATCACGTGTACTTTACCATGTCACATCGATGGTTTGGTAGATTGTTTGAAAGGCCTTTGAGGAACAGACATGCATTTGCAGAAGTCATTACACTGTAGGAAACTAAAAATGGAGACAATTATAGAAAATTCCAGGGGAAAGAGAAAATGTATTGTGGGAAAAGTATTAAAGCACAAAAATACTAAAGTAAAACTCACTTCACAGTAGCCTGTATGATTCAATTGTAGATCAATATTATATAGTTAATGCATTAGCAGTAGAGCATTAATTTGCAATTACCGCAGGCAATCTGATCCTCTGTGTTTCGTCCGTTGACATAAATGACCTTTTGTTGAAAGCGATTCTGCAGTCATTATTTCTAGCGGATGTAACAAAAAGGGATAGAACAAAGAGGTTACATTCTGAGGTATGCATTTTTCATAGGAAAGGCTCCTGAATTTATACCCTGGCATGGCATATTTTTAGTAAATCTTTACTATTTAGTTGCTAAACTTGAAAAGAACAATAGGTCTTTTCAAACAACTTTTTAGACTGTTATAAAATGTATAGGTTATGGTCATGCATGTCTCCATCACCTCCAGGGTGGATTTCTGAAATGCACTCTAGGAGTGTTTCTGTAAGTCACCTGGAATGCTACTGCTTCTGTTGTCTATCTCCTAAGAACTAGATTGTGGCTTTGCCACAACGCCCTCGCCAAGAGGCACCACATAACTGTTCTGCTCCAGAAACAGACCATAGGCTAGATTGTGACTCAGAAAGTCACAATCTAGTCCCTGGCTCCTCTATTGCTCCATGAAGGAGGTAAACTGTGTCAGACCCATACCTTACTTGTTGCTTTCCCTTCTGTGCCAGCTCAGATGCACTCATCAGCACACTGGTGGGACTGACTCAAGGTTCTACCCGCTCCCCTACCTTGCTTGTCAACTCCTCACCCATCTGTCCCAGAGGGGGGTTTATCCCCTCCCTGAGAGGCTTCTGTCCTCACACTGTGATCCATGATATGGTTAGCCCACACATGGGATAACAATACCCTTGAACTCCCTTCCTGCTATATGCAGAAATATACAGTGAAAAAAGCAGTCTGCTGGTAAGTGAGGCTGGCCACAGTGACCATCTAACTTACCCACGTTCTGCACTACCTACTTATGTCAAATTCAGGGTGCTGATTCAATGTATAAAGGCCCAGATGGTCAGGGACTTGATTAGTGAAAAAAGCTGCCTCTTCCTTTATATTCTGTCTTGACACTGAAGACCATCAAGGACACTTCTGCTGTTGGTTCCTGAGATAAACTCTCTCAAACAAGGAACAGTTGACTTTCTGGTAAGGGACTGTTCCTGCGCATTTACTTCTTCTGGTAACTGGTAACCAGAGGCTGTTCAGCTCTAGGACTCAGATTGACAGGATTTTTTCCCCAGGAAGTGTATTACTGAGGCATTTAACTGAGAGATTTTTATAACAGCAGAACAGTTCTTTGTGTGTGAATTAACAAGCTTTTGCACAGCAAAATAGGGGGGTTCAACTGTTTGCAATTTTTGGACTTGTATTCACAACAGTAAATCATAAAACAAATAACCACCCAGAGACGTGAGAATGCAGAAATCTGCACCTCTCTGAGAGACTCTAGAGAGACCAGGGAATGGAAGATTCATGGAGATGCCAGTCATGGAAAGGAAATGTACATGTAAAAAAACTTTCCATTCTGCATCATGGCAGCTCCACTGACCCTTTGCTGCTGGGAAGTAGCAAGCAATGAAAAGGAGAATAAGGCACAGAAGCATGTGTATAATCATGAAGCATAGCACCTGCGCCATACATAGACTTACATTGGGGACCACTCTGAAGAGCACCTTCTAGTTGATTGATAACTCTGTATAGTGTTGATCAGTTTGACTGCATGACCAAGTGGCTGGTCTGCAAATTTTCTCAGTTTTAGTAAAATCTTCTTCCCATGAAGAAGTAAATAATCTGGAAGAACGATCCTTGATGCCTTAATTTTCTTGTAACATCATAGTCCTCCCTAATACAGCACTTGATCCATGTTGAGAGAGGTTCTTTTATCCATGCAATTAGAATGAAGGAATTGGAGTGAGAAGGAAACAGAGAAACGGATTGTCTGAAACTCATAGTACATTTAGGAAAGGCTTTAACTTCTCTCAACATCCAGGTTATGCCATTTCTTTTCCTTCTGATATTTACTATTTGAGCAGCGAAAGGGGAAAGAAAAATCTCTTGGGAAGTGTGAAAGTGAGTTTTTATCATAGGCCTCAGAGGGTCAGAACTGTTTTATTCACATGAATGTCATTCTTCAGCGGGAATAGTAGCTAGTTCACAAATTCCTACAGCCAAGCTGATAAAGGATGAAAGAAATTGTAGCTGAAATAATATAAAACAGTACTGAAAGGAGAGACTCCCAGGAATGAGAGGTTAATCATTGCCAGACTAAATTGAGGTCCGAAGATGGGAAAATTGGTTTGCTGGCTGGTTTTGATAGACGTGCAGCTTTCAAAAATCAGGCCACATGAGGGTGTGCATCAAGAGATGATGCTCATTAGAGCTGGTTGGAAATGTTTAGATGAAACTTTTTTCCATAGAAAAATGCCGGTTTGTTGAAACCAAAATGTTTCACGGAAACTTATCAATGTCAATGAATATTTCATCAGGTTCCAAGGGTGTGTGTGTGTGTGTGTGTGTGTGTAAGAGATTTTCTCTGTAGCCCTGTGGTTAGAGCACTGGCCTGAGATGTAGGTTTTGATTCTTTCATTACCTGTTCAGAATGGTCTGTGATGAAAACCTTTTTTCTGAGTCAGGCAGAGGAGCTACTTGAAACTGTCTGTCCATGAGTTAATGATGCTGTTCATTACCAACATGTGTCCTTTTACGGTGCTGACTCTTAGGGCCAAGGAAAGTCCATCCGTCAAGAAGTGATGGAATTCCTGACTTTCTAGCATTATTTTTTGTTTCATTGCACCAATAATAATAATAATTTCTCCCTATTTGTGAATATGCTTTTTGAGGTAGAAAGTGGATTTTAGAAGGGTTACTGACTCTTTCAGAATAACCTGGATCTGCCTTTCAAGACTAAGCTGCCAGGTTTAGGGAGCTTGATGAAGAGGAGACCTATCTTTGGAGAACTTGAGAAGGCAGGGCAGGAGAATAGTGCCAATGGCCCTGTAACTGCATGACACAGCAACTGATCTGATGCTGCACCAGCTGCTGAAATGCATCTAGGAGAATTGGAAGATTTAATTTCCCTCCACAATATTTTCCTACTCCTTGGCACAAAATAGAGCTTTGTGCCTTTGATATTCCACAAGTACATGATGAAGTTAAAGACAGGTGTAGAATCTAAACATGTGCCTGGCCTGTTTACATACCGCTTTTTAGCATGTCTGCCTACAAGTATCTCCTTCACATTGCATAGCTCCTACAATACAATGGTACAGTTCATTATGGGTGACTGATCATGAGATTATTGCTCATAGCTGTAATGCTCAAGGCATGTGAAATCATATTAGTTTTCCTAAATAGATGGTCATGATTGTAAAATCCTGCATGTGCCCATGTACTGTACAGGGGTTCTCTCTGTAGCTCCTAGAACTAACAGAATACTATAGTCTAATATGAAAGTAATGCAGAGCATGCCTTTTTAATCTGCAGATCAGCACAACTCTCACAGAATTTGATCCCTCCAAGCTGCTTACTCAGAATCTAAATGGACAAACATTTATGTACCTTTGTTCAATTGTAATGTTCAAAAGAAGGATAAAAAACTCTCATCCAACTCAGCCTTGCATCTTGATACTGCATTCCCAAGCCTTGTTAAATAGCATCCCATCTGCTACCCTATATCTCTAGAGTCATTTAGAAGCTAATGTGAATAAATCAAATAATTTCATCTATATTTTATCAATACTTAAGAAGATTTTTCTTAGTCATGAACTTGTCCTTTTAGAAGAGAGGTTCTCAAATTTTTTTTAGAGTGTGAACCACAGTGTCTCATATACCAACTCCTCTCATTCTCACAATCATGTAATATCGTCCAGGCAACTACAGCAATTGTTTATTTAGAGAAGTAATTTTAGGAAAGTATACAATGTATGTTTAGCTGTTGTAATTTAATTTACAGCTATAGAGGGGGAGCCAGAATTATGTGACCAGACAGCTCTCCGTGGACCACTGTCTGCAGACTACTAGCGGTCTAAAGATGACAGTTGGAGAACCTTTGCCCTAGAACATTATATTTGGATGCTTACATTCTTATTACACTCCTTCCACATTATAAGTAGGTTCTGAAATAGTCTAGGGATGTTGAATGTGCTCTTTTTGATTTCCTGATTCTTTGAATACTCTGTATTCATCTAAATCATTGCTTGGAAACTGCAAAATAGATTTATTATCTTCATGTGCAATGGTTATGCAGCATTTTTCACTGTGTGGCAGAGAACATTCTTCACAGACTTGAGTAGTCTGCTACTAGCTACAGAAGATACAGTTTTTAAAATCATATGTAAGCATTACCGAGATTTAAATCGCACGTTTACCCATCATGAATGTCCTAGTTTTTTTAGGAATATTAGATTACGCCCATTTGCTGGCAAGGCTCAGGTAGGTCCCTTCATGAAGCACCTTGTATTGCTTTTATGTAGTACAGTCTGTCTTCAGTATAACCTAAGCCAATAGAAACTAAAAAAAAAGACAATGATCTCAACTATACATTGAAAAAAATAGCCTAAGGAGATTCATAAATATTTCTCAGACAAAAAGGTAGATTTATGTATTTAACAGTTCTCAGGAAGAATTTATAATGAAAAAGATTGCATTAAATGATGACAAATACGTTTAAAATTAGATACATAGTATAATACAAGAGGCTGAGTAACTCTTTTCCTTACCTTCTGGGCATATCAGTGAGGAACATTTCAAAGCAAACTCATCCAAATTAATATAAAAGCAAAACTGCTTATCCATTGCAGAACCTTTCGAAGGTACCTGAGAGGAATTTTTGTTGTTTATCCCATTGCTAGAGTCAGAATATTAGAATGTGTGAAGTCAAAGGCAGATTTTCTAATAGGATCGCATTTCGAGAGCTATTTTATTTAGAGAACTTGTGCGGTTTAGTAGCAACGCTGAAATAAGTCTCTTCCTTGTGGGGGAAGTAAGATGGCATTCTGCTAAATGCTAGAATTTTATCACTTGAGGGGAAAAAAAAGGCTGCCAGAGAGGCCTAAGAATGTAAAAGCATTTGAGATCTCAGAAGGAGTTTAAATCAATGCACTGCCACCGTTACAGTGCAGATGAAAGCGCCTGCTGTCTCAATTGCCAGGAAACTACTTAGAAACTCTCACTTTGATTTCTTTTGGTAGTCCATTACATTACTGCTAAATGCAATAGATAGGGACATCAGTGCTTTGATGTTGTACAGCTACAACAAATGGAAACTAATATGGTAGAACAGTCAACCTTTGTGATTTGCATGTGTATATACAAAAATATACCCATCAATCTCCTTATCTAACTGTGTATCTCTACCAGTCTGCCTACCTAGTGTACCTCTTTTCATTACAATTACTATTATTTTGTGCCCATTGTCCAACAGAGAGCAAAACATATATTTTTGATGGAAGGAAAAATAAAATTGGCTCCCTGCTACTTCTAAACTATGAATGATGTGAATTCAGTAATGATAGAGAGCCACAATAGTGATTTGAGACAGGTTAGAATAGGAGTGCTACTGCTAACCAGGACTGATGGTGATGGAGAATTAGAAACATTGCCTTGATGATACTCAGCACTGAGGCATTTTTGTTATCACAATCTAATTATTGCATGGATATTTACACCACTTGAAAATTAAGAGTGTAATAAAACATATAGGGCCAGATTATCTGGCTTTCTCCAGTTCTTTGCTCCATGGGTGCTGTAAAGGTACAGTGAACTTTCTGTATCTCCTTAGCTGGGAATTGTGTGGGGAGATACAGGGCAGATATGGAACTGAAGGAGTGTGGGGCTAATGTTCACTGCTGCCACTGTGGCACCATCTCTTCCACAACAACCCTGGATTCTGCAGGAGCTTCTCCATGGACTCCAGAGTCCATCTTGGTGGGGAAGGTGAAGACTGAAGCTCGAGGGTGAGGAGAGAGAGGAACAGGACTGGGGCTAAAGAGAGATACACATCTTCTCCCATCCAACCCCACAGAAATTATATGAAAAAGATAATAGACCTCTTACCCGAAATATATTTTCCAGATAATCCTCTCCTCCCCTGCCACTTCTCCCAAGAAGGTGTTCACCATCTGGGGAAGCCTTTAAATCACAGAATCACAGAATCTCAGGGTTGGAAGGGACCTCAGGAGGTCATCTAGTCCAACCCCCTGCTCAAAGCAGGACCAATCCCCCACTAAATCAACCCAGCCAAGGATTTGTCAAGCCTGACCATAATGGAACTGCACAGCTTGTGAATTGGTAGGGGCTATTCCAGAGTCCTGGCTCAGTGCAGGGGCACAGGGGCTTTGCATGGATGGCCCTAGCCTCCCGAGATCCTGTGGAATATGCCGAGTTTGGGGAAGCCCTAAAGCTTTCTCTGCAAATAACAAAACAAAACGTGACACGCTGATGTGTGGGTATTTCCCTCAAAAGCAGTTGCTCTTGGCAAAATCCAGTGAACCCAGTAGGAAATGTGCCTCAGTAAAGTCTTCAGGATTTGGCCCTACTGTGTTTGTAATGATAATTATAAAATCCAAGCAGGCCATTTGTAAAGTTTCATGATCACTGATGTAATAAATACACATTATTGAAAATATATTTTTTTTAAATATGGAATAAAAATGTTTCAAATAGAAGCAAATTATTAAAAACAAACATATAACAAGTAGTAAAAAGAACTCTGCTGACACATTCACTCTAGCTCACTGCTGAGCTTTTTCCAGATCCCATTGACAAAGTTATATAGATGTATCCATGGTTATTTATTAATATATTAGGGCGGTAATTTCTTATACTGTACATAAGTAGGGATCCTGCAATGTATGTGTGCCTCTCATGCTTGCAGTTTCATAGAGCTTGATCCTGTGATGCATTCCAGAGGTGCATTCCCCAGTGAAATCATATAAAGTGAATTTCACTTAATGAGTTACCCTTGCATTATGCAGCTCAGGACCAAGCCCTTAGAATTTATTCTTAGGTTATCTGAGCTAAAATTGCTCAATATATTTATTTGTGTGTGTAAAGGATTGGAAGCACCATCCCTCCTTTCCCCAGCCTCCATCCTCCCAGTGGTGTTGTGCCTGTCCCTGTCCAACATTAAATAGTATTAAACAAGGTTCAGTATACAGATAATTCAGCCTGCTTAGTACCATGACAAACACACCTTTAAAGATCCTTTTAACCTTTTATTAAAGATACAGAAAAGAAAGAAAAACAGTTAAAGTATTTGAAATGTAAAGTGAGCCTTTCATTTTAACAATATACCTTGTTCCCTTTCCTTTTAACTGGAGAGAGTTTGAGAAGGGGAAAAACCCTTGTTTCACAGTCTTTTAAATGATATCAATGATGGTAATAATTATTCTTGTGTGTAAAAGAGAAGAAGCTGGTTGAAATGATCTGTAGCTTCTTGCTGCTGCTGCTGCTGTTTTTGTTAAAGTCCGATCCCATTTAATCTCAGTTCGTGTTTGGGATTCAACTCTAGCCAGTAGCAGTGGCAATGTTATTAGGTCCCTCTGTCTCACACAGGCTGGTCAGGACATCTCTCAGGATTAGGATGACCAAGGTGCAGGATCCCACGAGATAGTGGGGGTGGCAGCCATGATGGTGAAGCTTGCTTCAATGGCCTCTGGCTGTTCTTTTTCCCAAAAAATCTCTTTAAGGATCCATAAAGGGAATGATGAATGGAATAGCCCTTCCCTTCATTAGTTTGTCCACCAGTGAGGCCTCGTTTCCAACACACCGGTTTTGGTTCATTAGTTTCCAGACCACGTTCTGTTGTTTGCCAGGCATGATCGCAACACAGTCCTTGAGTTGTATATGTAGTCTTTTTGTTTAGACTTATTCAGCTTTTCCTAACATTTTCATTATAGGTTATTGTGATATCTTATGAACTTTCACACCCCTTCTGATTTTTAGTTTGCTATCATCTTCTGCACATTCTTAGGTTATTTCAATTCATAATGTTGCACCATAATATGGAAAAAAAGTAAAAGCCTCTCTATTTATAAGGTTATAACAAGTATCCTCCAGTGTATCTCATGTGTACACATCCTGTCAAAATATTTCAGAAATTCGACAACAGAATCTGAGCTTGTTTTAAGTGACATGACATAGCATGGCTTTTAACTGTATTTTCTTATATTTTAAATATTTTTTTTAAAATAGCTAATAAAAGTGTTACCCATATGATTAAAAAAAAAGAATCCTTTAGCGAACAAAGAGTTTTAAATAAAGCATCAGTTGGGTTTTCAGTTAAATAACCTGCGGAGGAAATTATGATGATGTTCTCTATAATTGCTCTGAAAAGAAAATCTCTAAGTCTATGGAAGGCATAACAGACCTAATTAATGCTCACCCTGTTTCTCCAGAGAAACAGATTTTGTGTAATGTAAAGGGCTGCATAGGAAATTTCTTGTGCATATTTTATAGTTATTCTCCTTTTTTCCTGCAATATTTTAAAATGTACCTTTCTTCTTCTGAACTGCAAATTGTATTAGTTTGTGAAACCATGTATAAAATGTTGATATGTTACCTAGGTCTTTTCTTCCCCTAAGTGGTGAAATCAAGTATCTAGTGAATCTTATGATTTAATTTTAGAAGGGTGTGTGTGTGTGTGTGTTTATATTGTCTTGAAGTAGGTGAGCATTTCATTGTTTTATTCATTACATGCATGTCTTATGCAGGTACACTACTGCTTTTCTGACATCCTCATATGAATAAAAGCTTATATCAGTCACTGAAAACACTGACTTAGCCATCTGGAATGTCCACATGGTTATTTATAGCACCGTAGCACGAGCCTGAGTCTGTAGACCTGGGTTCTGAGACATTTATTTTTTTGCGATGTAGACATACTTTTACGACCCCAGGATTGTAAATCTTTTCAATTGTATTGTCAGCCTCACAATGTTTGGGGGGGGTTGGTTTCTTTTGCTTGTTTGTTTTGAAGCCCAAGTTCCTGAAATCCGGTGATTATGTGAGGATCTCAGTTTTTTGTGGGTTTTTTTTTTCAAGTACATTTCTAGCTCTCAGGGTCACAGAAAAGGCCTTTAACAATGGATCCTAAAGGCTAAAAAATGAGAAGATAAATAAAAACAATCCCATTTTAAAAAAAAAAAATTTCATGGTCTTGGGGTGGGATACTGACTAATGCTTTGGCCACTTGTGCTTGGCAATACTAGGGACCAACACTTCGGGCAGGAATTTTGTGTGTGTGTGTGTGTGTGTGTGTATACATACATAATTTGGTTCATGGAGCCTGTTGGTGGTGTCTCCAGTTCATTAATTAGTGCTCTGGTTAGGATTTCTGAAATTGGTATCAGATAATACTTACTGCCATATTTGATGTCTTTGGGAGATTTTTCATAGCTGAATTTGGGCTTTTAGCTGCCCAGGCTATATCCACTAGGCTCTTTGATGGTTGGTGACCATCAGACAGTCCAGTCACTGATGAGTGAGCTATGGCTTGGGCCCCGGGAGACAGTCATGGGGTTTTTTTTTGGCCAAGTGTTATTTCATTTCCAGGGTCACTGTGGTTGGTTGGAGTTTTAAGTTAGCCTGATAGCCACAAGTTGGGCTTAACAGAGATAGAAAAAATTTCAGGTGTTGGTTGTAAGGGCATCCTTCTGCTGTTTCTACCTGTGTCTGTAAGGTCTTCAGAACAGGGACCATCTCTTTGTTATGTGTTTGTAGAGTGCCAAGCACAATGGACCCCAGACCTCTCGGTGCTACCACAGTGCAAATTATAATACTAATACAGAGAGAGGGACCTTAAGTCTTCCTGCACTCTAAAGTGTTCTTTTCCTGGATGGCATGTGCTGTTTGGGGAGGCCTTCTCCCACTTGCTTGGGTGGGCCCTAGCTGTGTCTGGGGTGAGAATTCATGTTCCAACTCTATACGAGTGGTGACACAAGGATAAGGAACTTATCAGCTTAAATTCCTGAGTCCTATTTATTCTGATGTTCATAATACAGTTGCATTTAAGGCCCTGAACATCAGTAAGTTCAAACAGCACAAGTAATCTCACATACCATTGGACATTTGTTGTTGATTGCTGGGTGTATGTTTTGTAGGTGTGCAGTGCAGTACAGAATCAAGATTTCACTGTGATTGAGGACTACTGCACAGGACTGAGAGCCCTACTTTATCTGAAAAGCATTGAGGAGCTTCAAGACTGGGATGGACAGAGTCCTGCAACCATGTGCCATCAGAAAGGAAAGCCAGTACCCAAAATTGCTGATCTGATTGGAAAGGTATGCTGTTACACTGAGATTCCTGGCTAATGATATCAGCTTTTGGCTTCAAGCATAGTTTCATATGATGGGTTATGCTTTTTATCCCAGTGGCCATATTTTGTCACCATTGCCATCAAAATTAGTTAGTATGCGGTCTTTTGTCCCCTTCTGAATAGTCACCAGGCAGTTTGTGATGTCATATTACAACTATTACCATTGACATGATGTCACCACTTCATTGACAGTAGCATGGCTTATTTTTTAAATATAGAATGTAAAGACCAAAAGCATTAGAAATTCTCTCTTCATTGTACTTTTTAATTCAGGTTTGCATGGCTGATTTTGGGTTAAAATCCATAGTATGTTTCAACCCTTTTGCAACACTCTGGTCACACACAGGACACCAAACACAAATAGATCAACCATCTGAGAAATCTCCCAGCATGAGAGAGCTTACTTGGCACAGAGCCAGTTTACCTGCTGTGTTCCATCAGCCCCATTACTATAGCATCTGAGCACTTCACAATCTCTAATGGATTTATTCTTAGAACATCTGAGGTGGGAAAGTGCTATTATCCCCATTTTACAGGGCAGAAACTGAGGCATAGAGAGACTAAGTAACTTGCCCGAGGGTCTACCACAAGAAGTCTGTGGTAGAGCAGGAACTTGAACTCAGGTCCCTGATCTTCTAGGCTAGCATCCTAACCGCTAGATCATTCTTCTTCTTTGCTCCAGCAGTCCTGCTGGGGACTCTGGCCAGCTGATGTGGACTGCAGCAGCCCCAAGACTGTTCTTCCTTACACTAGGCATCCTGCAGATCCATGCTCAGAATCAGGGAGATATAACTGGCTCCCTAATGGCACTCTCCTGCCCCCTGCACCAATCAAAATCTCACCACAGCAGTGAGTCTGTGTCTTTGTTTCAAGTTACTAGAGGGGATCACTTTGAAGAGTGATTTCAGTTATGTCATTATGGCTATTGATTATCCTTCTAAAAGTCTAATATAACCCTGTTGAAAATGTTGTAAAAAGTAAAGAATTACAAAAGAATAGGATTTGCAGTGTCAAATGCTTCCAAATCTCTGCTTATCGTTGCTGTTGACTGAAGTTCTTTTCAGTAGGAGGTTAGTGATTTTTTTTTTTTTTGGTTCTCTGTGGTGGTCTGAAAATTATAATGTTATCTTTCTGTGGAAAAGACAAGCCTATTCCTAAAGCTCTGAATACTAGTGTTTAAAAAAATTCTAATCTGTTTCCTTGCAGCTGCTTAAGTTTATGTGGTTAAACCCCAGCTCAAAAGGTTATGTCCCAACTTTCTCTTTAACAGATATCGTCAGAGAAATACACACTGCATTTACACTTTGTATAATACAGCAGTGTTAACAATTCTTCCCCTAAAACAACATTCAGTATTCTATCTTAGTATTACCTTTTTATTATACTAAATAGACAGCCATTGTCAGACGATATTTTTCACGTCCTTCTGAATGAAAAGGGAAAAAAATTACAATTTTTAGTCTTTTCAGCTTGTCACTACATCAATAATTAACTTTAAAAAGGTAGTATGAAAAGATGCTTTAAGGAAGCATTTAATAATTCAAAGGAATCTTAACTTGAAACAGGTCACATGAAAAAGAATAAAAACGAAGTCCTATGTAATTTAGTTTTCTGGCTATGTTAGACATTTAAAAAGAGCAAGAGATACAGATTATAACTGACTTTGTATTTGATTGCCTTTAATACAAAATTATATCATTGGACCATTGCTACCAGATGACAAAATGTAAAGTTTATCCAGGCTGAACCATTGAAGAGATAATAGTATATTATATTTCAGTCCCAAGTTCAGGGTGATTGCATGTCCAGTAACAAACAAATAAGAGGAAATGGAAGAAAAATAATGCAGCCTGGATATAAGGGAAATACCATGATGAATGACTCTACTAGAGGGAATCAAACACACAGCCTAGATATCATTAATATTTATAAAACCATAATTAGCAAGACTGTGCCTAAGCAGTGTTATTAGTGTAAGTAATTACGTTATCATAAACTAAGTTTGCAATATTATAGGAATCAGTATTCTTACCTTCATAAATTATCATCAGTATTGGATTCCATGTACTGTACCTACAAATTCAGCTAAGCACTATAGGTTCATATATATTCAAATCCAAATAGCTCCATACTTAGAATGTTAAGTAGCTGATATAACATGTTCATCTGATTCCTTCTCTAAATCAAATCCAGAACCAAGGAGAAGATGACAAACCGAGGTACTGTTAAAATTCTTACTAGTACAAAAGCTATGTAAGGATATCATGTTATAAAAATGGGACAGCCAAAATCCTACATTCTGGTTTACAAATATTTTATAAAGGTTTTTCAAATGTGTCTTGGTTTTAATGTGACTTGAAAGATAATTCATTCAGTCGGACCTATAGGAAAGATAAACAAGAAACAGTGACAGTATTTTGCATACTAAAGCTATGTGGCTAATATATGCTACTAGTAATAAAAACTGTCAGATTTATTGAACAGTCAATGTAAAAATGTAAGGGGCAGATACTCCTCCATTTAGTCAGTGACAGAATTCCTATTGCCTTCAGTGGGAACAGGGGATCTGTCCCCTGGACAGAAGTGGAGACCAGTGAGAAACAGCTAGAAATAGGTATCGTTTTCAACAACAAGATCACAGAGGGGGTAGACCTTTTAGAGTTAGGGGACATGTCTACATCTGACAGAAGTACATTTATGCTTGTATAGACATCAGCCCTGACCATAGCTAGATCTATTTGTGGTGGTATCTATTTCAGTAAACAGTCTGATTTTGAATGTTGCCATCCACAGTAATTCCCTATTCTATTGGCAATCCATTTCTTCCATCAGGTTCAGGTAAAATCAGATGGTCTACTAGCAGATTATTGCTCTAGGATCCTCCAGTGCTAGCTGACATGAGTAAAATGATGGATGCAAAGCTCCTTGTAAGAGATACTCATGACACTGCACTTGAGCTGCTTTGCAATCTCCATGTTGTAATAGTGTCCACAATGGTCACCATATTAGTTAACTGATCATGGTATTTCCTGTTCTAAACAGGAGCAGCGCCAGGGTTTCTGGCACCCTAGGCAGAATTCGGGGGGTGGCATTTTGTGCGCTCCCCGCGGGGCGCACGGGAGCTTCTGGTTCTGCTCCCATCGCGCCGCCGAAGAAGGCCCCTCCACCGAAATGCCGCAGGCGACAGCGGCAGTCATTGAGCTGCTCAATTGCCTGCCGCTGTTTTCCACGGCACGTCGGCAGAAGGTCCTTCTTCGGGGGCGCAACGGGAGCAGAACCGGAAGCTCCCGTGCACCCCGTGGGGAGCGCACAAAATGCCGCCCCTCGAATCCTGGTTCCCTAGGCAACCGCCTAGAGTCGCCTAATGGAAGCGCCGGCCCTGGTTCTAAATATAGATGAAACCACAAATACTTTGTTAAAGGCTCTTAAGCAAAGCAAGCAGTCATGGGATATGAGGGAAGGTCCTCTAATGAATCCGTAACTGATTAAAAGACAGGAAACAAAGGGTAGGACTAAATGGTCAATTTTCAGACTGGAGAGAGGTAAATAGTGGTGTCCCCCAGGGGTCTATACTGGGACCAGCGCTGTTCAACATATTCATAAATGATCTGGAAAAAGGGGTAAACAGTGAGGTGGCAGAATTTGCAGATAATACAAAACTACTCAAGATATTTAAGTTTAAAGCAGACTGAAGAGTTACAAAGGGATCTCACAAAACTGGGTGACTGGGCAACACAATGGCAGATGAAATTCATTGTTGATAAATGCAAAGTAATGCACGTTGGAAAACATAATCCCAACTATACATATAAAATGACAGGTCTAAATTAGCAGTTACCAATCAAGAAAAAGATTTTGGCGTCGTGGATAGTTTTCTGAAAATATCCACTCAATGTGCAGCGGCAGTCAAAAAAGCAAACAGAATGTTGGGAGTCATTAGGAAAGAGATAGTAAGACAGAAAATATCATATTGCCTCTATATAAATCCATGGTACGCCCACATCTTGAATGCTGCGTGCAGATCTGGTCACCCCATCTCAAAAAAGATATATTGAAATTGGCAAAGGTTCAGGAAAGGGCAATAAAAATAATTGGGGTATGGAATGTCTTCTATATGAAGAGAGATTAATAAGACGGGGACTTTTCAGCTTGTAAAAGAGATGACTAATGGGGGTGGAATGTATTATGATAGAGGTCTACAAAATCATGACTGGTGTGGAGAAAGTAAATAAGGAAGTGTTATTTACTCCTCATAACACAAGAACTAAGAGTCACCAAATGAAATAATAGGCAGCAGGTTTAAAACAAAGAAAAGGAAGCATTTCTTCACACAATGCACAGTCAACCTGTGGAACTTTTTACTAGAGGATGTTGTGAAGGCCAAGACTATAACAGGGTTCAAAAAAGAACTAGAAAATTCATGGAGAATAGGTCCATCAATAGCTATTATCCAGGATGGGCAGGGATGCAAAACCATGTGGTGAAATGTCCCTACCCTCTGTTTGCTAGAAGCTGTCAATGGGCGACAGGGCATGAATTAGTTGATGATTACCTGTTCTGTTCATTCCCTCTGAAGCACCTGGCATTAGCCACTGTTGTAAGACAGGATACTGGGCTAGATGGAACACTGGTCTAACCCAGGATGGCCGTTCTTATATTTGAAATGTAAATATATTTTAATGGGGCTGTAGAGGCCCCCGAGCAGTGTTAAGACTTGGAACCGGTAAGTCTCCCTAAGCTAGGATTAGGGTTTGGGCTGGTAAGGCTCCACAGTCTAGAGCAGAGCAAACTACGGCCCGCGGGCTGGATCCGGCCCCTCAGGGCTTTGGATCTGGATGGCGGGATTGCCCCCCGTGGCACTGTGGTCCCTGCGCCGCTCTCAGAAGTGGTTGGCACCATGTCCCTGTGGCCCCCAGGTTGGGGGGGTGGGCAGAGGGCTCCATGCATTGCCCATGCCTCCAGGCACCACCCCCCACCGCTCCCATTGGCCGGGAATGGGGACCCGTGGCCAATGGGAGCTTCGGGGGAGGTACCTGGAGGTGTGGCAAGGGCAGAGCACATGGAGCCCTCCACCCCCGCTTCCCCAGGGGCCGCAGCGCTTCCTGGAGCGGCATGGGGCCGGGGACAAGGCAGGCATGCATGGAGCCTGCCCTGGCCTGGGTGTGTGCTGCTGTCACCCCGGAGCCACTTTAGGTAAGCGGTGCAGAGCCGGAGCCTGAACCCCTCCTCCACCCTGCCCCCCAACTCCCTGCCCTAAGCCCTCTGCCTGCACCACACACCCCTCCTGCACCCCAACTCCCTGCCCTGAGCCCCCTCGTAAACCCTGCACCCCTCCTGCATCCCATTCCCCTGCCCTGAACTCCCTGCTGTACCCTGCACCCCTGTGCACCACCACCCCCTTCCCTGAGCCCCCTGCCACACCCCGCACCCCTCCTGCACCCCAATCCCCTGCCCTGAGCCCCCTCCTGCAGTCTTCACCCCTGCCCTGAGCCCCCTTCTGCACTCCGCACCTCAACCCCCTTCTCTGAGCCCCCTCATATACCCCGCACCCCTCCTCTGCCCCAATCCCAAGCCCTGAGACCCTTCCTGCACACCGCACCCCCTCCCACATCCCAGACTCCCTCCCGCACCCCAACCCCCTGCCCCATCCCTGCATACAATTTCCCCAGCCAGATGTGGCCCTCGGCCCAAAAAGTTTGCCCACCCTGGTCTAGAGTTAGGAATGGGGCTGGTAAGTCTTCCAAGGTTTAAAGTTAGTGTCAAGGTTTGTAGAGGTCCTAGGATTAGGATTCAGGATAGTAAGGCTCCCTGAGCTAGGGTTAGGGAGGACTCAGCAATGCTCCATGGCAAGGGTTGTGCCTGTAGAGGTCCCTGGGGTAGTGTTTTTGTTGTACCCGGTAAGGCTCCCCAAGCTGGGGCCGGTAGGGGCTCCCCAGGCTGGGTTTAGTTTTGAGGCCTGTAGAGGTCCCCTGGCAGGGGTATGTTTGGGGCTGGTGTGGTCACTGGAAGGACTGGATCTATCTTATAGCACCCTCCTTTTACCAGACCAGGTTTTAATCTTGCTGAGCCAGCTTGTTCCCTGAGGTAATTCTATCTGAAGCTCTCTCACAGAAGCCAGGGAAGCAATTTCCAATTGGGTTAGTTGTTTTTATTCCAAACCTTCTTAACAAAAAAAAATAATCAAAACCTCACAAATTCTTCCCTCAAAGTCTGTACAGGCTGAGTAGTTCCTTCAACGAGTCACTCCATCACACCAGTAAGTTCAGCAGTCTAAAATTTGTCTCTTGCCTCAGTAATAAAAGGATTTCACACAGTCTCCCTTCTGTCCATTTGGTTTCTGGAGCAATTCCTCTCTCAGCAGTAACTCCAGTAGCAGTCTCTTGGCACACAGCCCCTGCCCGTCAGCTTTCTGGAGGGTTTTGTGATCTTCCCCTCCATCTCCTGCTGCCCTCTTCTATGAGCATCAGCCAGTTAAATTCCAGCTCTTTTTTCCAGGTGCAGAGGGTGGATCTAATCAGCCAGCCAGCTAACTGCAGGCCTCTGACCCTGGAGGAATGGTATCCCTTATACCTTTACATTCATCATTAAGAAGTCACGATGTAACAGTAGTATCCATAGTGCTGTATATGAGATACTGTAGTTAGTTCCTGTTCTAAATATCAGGAATGACATCACTATTTAGGATATCACAAAATAGTAATCTTTGGTAAATTTTAACTTTTAATGGTATTTTTCATTCAGTGTTCTATAGGTTTCTGATACCATTAAATATAGCCCCAATAATTTAAACCCTTCTTCTTTGTGATAGATATACTTTTAACCATGACCACTGCAGAGGAAGTGACAGCTTAGACCTTCTATCAGACTAGAAGAGGAAGACAAAGCTTATCTTTTAGCTCTGTGCTTTTCACAACCACTTTTTCTTTTTCTGATGGGTTGTTTAAGATGCAGATACTTGAGGCCCTGGCACAAACAACTGTTGTTAAGATCACCCAGGAGTCAGCTTTCCATTACTACCAATCTATTGTTTAAATGCAAAAGATAAATTGACTTGGGCTTGTCTCATATATAATCTCATCATGCAAATAACAGACACCAAAGTGAGAGGAAGGGGTGGTGGTGATGACATCAGATCTTTCCTACTGACTCCCTCTAGGAAAAAAAATAAACCTTTATAGAAGCATACTTATCTCAGGGTTTGGCTACACTTGCAGATGTCTTTAGGCATTTGTATCAGGTATATGACCCTTTCAGATTGATGAATAAGATGAACAATGTTCTTTCATGAGCCAAAGTTATTACTATGGCTGTAAGACAGATCTATAACATATATGTCAGTATATAATTATATGTCTCTATCATCCAAAATTAACAGTACTGTGTTTTAAAATACATGTTCCTGCGTTTTTCCAGAAGGTGTAGGAATAAGAGTGATTAAGATAAGTGTGTTGTCATAGGGTATCTAGGCAGGGTACTGTATTCCCTATGGGCGTAATTTGATCTCATATGTGTAGTCACTGTCTCATCCTGTCTGCTTCTCCCAGAAATCTGTCATTAGTTGCATACTGATCTTACTCCAGAGACCTGAAGTAATTATGTCCAAGAAATACATTGGTGTCAGCTGGTGGCATGAAAAGTGTTATAGCATGTGTCTTTAGAGTGGTTTCACTAACATCAACATAACATATAAAAATCATACTTCACTTAGTGACCTGCATATATGCTGATGAGTTAAATAGTAAAAATAAGCCTGCATATTAAATTGGCTAATAGGGGCTTTGTAAAAGATATTAAACACACAAGGAAATGACACTATCTTTGACCCAGCATTTAGAAACTTTGCAAAAATTGAAGTTTGTTTGAGTAAATATCATCCGAAGGTGAGAGTTCTAGAAGACTCTGTAAAGAAATGAGAACGATAAATACATCTTGTTTAATAAGTATTTGAAAGGCAGAACAGATTGATTTTTATTTTAAAGTTTCATCATCAATTAGGACAGTGCTAAAAAGGAGATTTGAAGAAAGTTTATTATAAAAGCATGTCAATAGTAGGTGGTCTCCATCTGCAAGTATGAGAGATAATAATGTTCCAGGATATTGAAGACTCCATCTGGTGTGTAATCAGAGAAAATTCTTAGCACCCTAAAGTAAAAATATTAAGTGTCTAGTCTGTTCTTTGCATACATGGACCTCCCATTAAAGTTAAAATCTCTGTGCCTTCCAAATACAGCATAGAACCTAAAGGGTCTGTCTTCTGATCTGCAGAAGCCTGGTGAATACTAGCCTCATAGCAGGAACATCTAAAAAGCCCTTATATTAAAATACTACAGCATTGTATAGAAAAGATCCAAAACACAAAATGTCCCCTTATTTAAAAAAAGTACATGAAATACAACAATCACCCCAGCCTGCAGTATTATATGATATAGGCAAAATCTTGGTCCCATTTAAGTCTTAATGGGAGCAAAATTCCCAGTGAAGGAAAGAAAGGTCAGCCTGATATGGAAGCCTCAGCTCAAACAACATCAAAGTGCACTGATAAATTTCTGAACTCCCCATGGAGAAAAGAACCCATGCACATTAGCTCCTTGTTTTCTGTACTTCACAAGGAACATGCAGCCCAGTGAAGGCAGGTCTAACATTCCTAGCCAGGAATGAGAAGACAAGCTGGCTCATGGCCTGGCTGATCAAAGGCAAAACTAAACAAGATGACAGAACAAGGAGTAATGGTCTCAAGTTGCAGTCGGGGAGGTTTAGGTTGGATATTAGGAAAAACTTTTTCACTAGAAAGGTGGTGAAGCACTGGAATGGGTTACCTAGGGAGGTGGTGGAATCTCCTTCCTTAGAGGTTTTTAAGGTCAGGCTTAACAAAGCTCTGGCTGGGATGATTTAGTTGGGGATTGGTCCTGCTTTGAGCGGGGGTTGGACTAGATGACCTCCTGAGGTCCCCCACAGGTGAAAGTAAGCCGGTACAGTCTGGTACGCCATGCCAGACCAGACCGGCTTCCCCAGCCAGGGCCCGGGGCTTCCCGCAGCAGCTGGAGCCCTGGGCCCTTTAAATTGCTGCCCGAGCCCTGCTGCCGGAGTCCCATGGTAGCAGCAGCAGAGCTTCGGCGCTGATTTAAAGGGTCTGGGGCTCCTGCCAATGTGGGTAGCCCCAACCCTTTAAAGCGCTGCCTGAGCCCTGCCGCCGCTACCCCGGGGCTCCGGCAGCGGGGCTCGGCCAGCACTTTAAAGGGCCCAGGGTTCCCTGCAGCGGCTGGAGCCCCTGACCTTTTAAATCCCCATGAGAGCTCTGCCGCCGCTAACTCGGGGCTCCGGCAGCCTGGCTCAGGCGGTGTTTTAAAGGGGCAGGGACTCTTCGCCGCGGGGTAGCGGTACCAGAGGTAGTGGCGACAGGGCTCCGTCAGCGATTTAAAGGGCCTGGAGCTCCGCTGCAGTAGCAGCGGCCAGAGCCCCGGGCCCTTTAAATCACCCCTGAGCTCTAGAGCTCCCAGCCACCTCTGCAGCTGGTACCTCTGGGGGTGATTTAAAGGCCCTGGGGCTCCTAGCTGCAGCCGGAGCCCCGGGGCCTTTAAATCTTGATTAAAAGACCCCCCCTCTTCCAGTTGAGGCCACGCCTCTTCCAGTTGAGGCTATGTCCCTGTCCTTTAACTTACTTTCACCCCTGAGGTCCCCTCCAGCCCTGATATTCTGTGATTCTATGATTCTATGTATTTGTGAGTGCTGGTGGAGAAATGTCTCCCTGTACCTTATCACTGCTTCTGGGAGGTGAGAGAGAGCCAAAGAGGTGCTACAAAAATATTTAATGGGATATTCATGATCAATAGTGAAAGGGACTGTTTCTCCCTACTCCTCCTCTTCACACTCCTTCCTTGAAATAGGGAGAAACTTCCACAGTCATGTAGCTTAACAATCTGATGGAACTGCTGTGGGGCACTACCCATGGCAGTCAGGATCTAAAGTTGCTTGTGGACACCTTTCAGCAAGTAGAGCTTAGCATGTTTATTGCCCTGGGTGTTCTTTCACAGCATTTGCCAAACCAGAAACAATTATTAGCAATCCCAGGCCCAAAAAATTAGTAAAAACAGTTTACTTCTGTAACATTACCTCTGTAACTGTTATGTCTGTAACATTAACTTGTTTTCCTAACTAGACTGTTATGGAAGTTCATGTTGTGATTCGCTACAGTGTCACTTCTTACTGAAACTGCAGGTTGTTATATAAAAATATAACATCCTTAACAGCTAAGCCATTTGCAGGAGAAATGCATAAAACAAAAGCCAGGACTACTAAAGTGGATTTAAAATGGTTTAATTGTTGTGGGTTTTATATAGACTATATGCTAAATTTGCTATAAGCACCGAGTGTAGGGGTTTGTATTCTCAGTTGCTAAATGTGGCCACTAAAAAACAATGTATCCATGTTAGCTTCTTGACTGTGGTGGTTTTACAGCATTCACTGCTGGCAGTGGACATCATGCTAGCATAATCCAACTCCTGATGCAAAAGATTTTAAAAAAGAGAAAAGAAGTCAGGCACTGCCAAAAATACATAATTTTTTTTTTGTACTCTACAGTTTGTTTTACTTAGGAAAACGGCCTGGTCATACCCTGCAGCATGCATTCATTACAGTGATCTTTGACTGGCAGATGTGGAGTAATAGGATGCATATTTTAATGCTTATTATAATACCCTGTCCAAAAACAACTTGACAAATTTGTGATTTCGACAGTATCTCATTTTGCTGGCTGCAGTGCTCTGTGATTGCCTGGTCCACGTGGCTTCCAGATTATGCATACCACCAATACTTCTCATTAAAATGGCCACAGTTCACCAGTTTCGGTAGCTTGGAACGAACTTGGAATGAATTATTATACAACAAAGAGGCTGCTGTCATGCAGAACAAAAGACAAGCAAAAGAGAGCTTTGGCTTAATGAGGCTAAGTGAGTGTCTCCCCTGCATCACCAGCTACTTGACGGCATTTGAGCATGGATTTTTTTCTCCACAGGCCAAAACCTTTGGTCTATTATTTTGTGTTTATGCACCTTGAGGCTAATATACATTTTAATATGCTGCACATGGAGAAAAAAAATCAGCCATTAGATTAGAACATGTGCACTCCCTGTTAAATTAATGACAGCCAAACATAGAGATAAATTTAGGTTTTCATATTTAATTATAGCACACTGCAGTACGTTTAGCAAGGATAAATTGCACTATTATTATGCTTCATTTTTTTGACATCTTTTCCTATTAACCATGCACACTTACCCCTTTACCTCCCCAGTGCCACACATAACATCTTTGTATGTATCATCATTCCTTAACACTATTAAATTCTTAGTTACTTAGGGTTAGTTAGGATAAAACAATTCAAACTAACCTTTAGTTTAGGCTGTCTACATAAAGAAGGCAACCTAAATGATATATATATCTGAAAATGACAAGAAAAAAATGGACTGCATCGCTAGTATTTCAGACATATATTTACAAGTCTGCAAAATATTTCCAATGACTTTATTTTTCCTGGGTACTTTTGGTGCAAATATTTCCCATATGTGAGTGCATAATCTTGTTTCTTTCTAAAACAGAAATATGATTTTGAAAAGTAAAAAGTAAACAATATGCTTAATCTTTTATTTGTTCTATGTAATTTCATAGTTGAATAATGTTTATATGGACACTGATAGAATTAGGACATTTTAAATTACAAAATGGTTAGATCATGAGGAATTCAGCATTATTTAAGCATATGCCATTTGTGGGGCTTTGTACAATTGAGCTTGTTTGCCATGGTTGCTGAAACAAGAATAACACCAGAATTTAGGGCCAATACAAAACTTAAATGGGAGTAAAATTGTTTCACCTCTCAGACTGTGTGTTCCTATCAAATTTACTCTGGAAATATGCAGGAGAATCAATGGATAGTTACTGTACAGTTATGGGTTCTTTTATGTCACTTAACGATTGTTACTACCTGCTAGTGCTTTTAATTTCTTTTGAAATAAGTGCTGCTTTTTTCAAGTTGTGGCGCAAGGTGAAAAAACCGGTGGTTGTACTGCAAAATTAAACAAATGTTACTATTTTCCAAAGTGGGTTAGAACAGCTAATAACTCAGGGTAAGATTTTCCTACTCCTACTGTGAGCATAAACAGGTAGAAGATACGCTATAGGCTTATTCCTAGATTATTCCTTATTGGATAGTTGTTTCATGACAAAAGACACTGTGGTTTGATGACCAGAGGGTCATGACAGGAATAATAATCACCATATTAAAGGTTGTCTGGATCTTGGTGATAAAGCATTCTTCATAGCAATCATTCAGCAGTTACTGGTGGAAGAATTTTCCTCAATGGCAGAGGAGTGCACATTTTTCATATTCATTGAGAGCAAGTCTCTCTCTCCCCTTTCAAATCATCTGTTCTCTAGTGTCCTTTAGTGCTACAACAGCTATGCACAAATATTTTCCTTGCCAGGTGAAACTCACAACATTTTTAGATCTTCATCTGTTTTGCAAAAAGTTTAGGGGTAAAAATTACATATTTTGGCCAGTGCCATGTTGGGAATTTGATTTACACCAAAAAGTAGTTTTTAGAAGACTGAATCACTCAAGGGATTTTTTAGCAGCCATAGAACCTTTCTCCTTGGGTAACACATTTGAATAGAACCCAGATCTGTAATGATTGATAACTAATTGTCTCAAGTTCAAGTGTTAGACTTTGTGCCAGCAACTAATGGAAAGTTATTCTTTTGTAAGTGCAGATTTTGATCATACAAATTGAACCCCCAAAAGGGAGACAGTGCTTTTAAATATTTAAACTATAATGACTAGCATGAGAAACTGATGTTGTATATAGAAGTCTACCTACAGTAGCTACCCCTTAGTGATAAGACTAAATTTTTAATTATTTGTATTTCTAAGATGCCCATCACCATCTTAGTATTTGTTATGCACTTATATGATGCCTGATATTATATGACATAACCTTGTATGAATAAATTCTATGTCCTAAAAATATGTAGATGGCATAGAAATATTTATAATAATAAATAATAGTAAATAGTTCATCCTCTTTGTTTACAGGTAGGTACTGTTGGTAAAGTTGTCTTCAGACATATGAGTGTTCCCAGTGAGTTGAATGGGACTAGGCACAGGCATATAATTACTCGTGTGTATTTGCAGAACTGGAAAGAGCATTATCACACTAAACTTTTGGTGTGGTGAAACATTTCAGACAAGTAATTAATAGCAACTGTATTCAGAATAAGATAAGTGTGTAACTGTTCTTGTGCTATTGATCATAGACACCAGAAGAGAGATGAATTTTAAACCTAAAAATTTGTTGTTCTATGTATTTTACTTATCTTTTTTTTTTGTTAATTTCTGTTTAGTGTTCTCGTAATAGTCCATTATGCTTTGACTGTCATAGAATCAATTATAAATGTGTTTTTAAAATTAATTATCTTGACTATAACATACCTTTTGCTCTTTTAGGAGTAGTTTGAGCCTGTAGGCACAGTCCCAAATGTGGGTGGTGGAAGCTGCACCAGGGGGCTGGAGGGATTGATTTATGGGGAAAGGTTAAAAGAGCTAAAATACATTTTAGATAGGTAGATAGATAGATATATACACACACACATACACACACTTATTCATACACACACACACAGTTATCCTTTATACTGTATATATAAGATAACTATAAATGTGTGTAAAACATTATATAAATGTTGTATAAAAGAGAACTATGTATGTGTATGTGTTTGAGGGATGGAGAGCACAACAGTCCACAAGTTTTTCAAGGTACTAAACACCCAGGAGAAAGAGGAATCATTTGGTGTAGGGTTATGGGATATAATTAGTAGTAATGAGTTAAGAAAGAATAAAATTAGGGTGAATATGTGGAAAATTTTCCTGACAGGAAAATTGATTAAATTATGTACTGGCCTCTTCATGAAAGTGATGGAAGTCTTATTTATGGATTCCTTTAAAACTAAATTGGATAAACACTAGCAAATGTACTGCAGGGGCCAATCCTATGTTGGCAGGAAGATGTATAAATCTGTTAGCAAGAATTTTTTTTCCTGATTTTCATGGCCTACAGTGGTTACCCTTCCAGAACTTACTATTTTGTCCTAGATATTACCACCTCAGTATTTACAGTATTCCCTATATATATATATATATATATATAAAATACTCAGTATAAGTTGTACTTCCTATACTGTGCTAACATTATATCATGTGCCACTGAAATATTTTGAAGACCATGTACTTTATTATGATATGATCAGAAGGGTTGATAGCTGAATTGAAGCCTGCCAACATACAGTGCCACTGTCTCATAAAAATGGTTGCCTCTATGACTTCTGCCACTGTTGGCCTTTCCCATTCTTTTAAATCTGCTTTATTCTGCCACACTTTGTAATAGTAGTCTACAATAATGCAGGATTTTTAAGCTTCTCTTCCCCCAACCACCATAGGTGCTGGAACTAGGGACGTCCGGGGTGCTGCTACCCACCCTGGCTTGAAATAGTTTCCATCATATAGGGATTATAGGTGGTTCAATTCTCTCAGCACCCACACTATAAAAATTGTTCCAGCACCCCCACCAACCACTTACTTTCTCTTCCATAACAAACAAATTTAAAGTTTTGTATATTTTCCTCTATTGTTGAGCCAGCCACTAGTTTCAGTTCTTGAGCAATACTTTGAGTTGTGATGGACAAATTTACTAAAAATTTTCTATCCCTCCCCCCACATATTATTCAAATATTACCCACGGGCCAATGCCCCAAATCTCTGAAAGTTACTAACATAAAATGTTGGGATTCCATTTCTATATGAGGGAGTTGAGAGAAAAGGTTTCTGCACCCTACTGACCTATTCATACCATATAGAATTCATTAAGGCTGTGGAACCTAGTTTAGGCTGTTCCAGGGAGTAATTACCATCAACCTATAATCTGCTACTCGGGGACCCATCAGGGCTCTGTAACAGTTTGAAAGGGTCTGGCAAGACTTTATTGATTTCCTGGAATCTCATTCACGCTGATTGCACTTGGGTAGTCAGAGGGTTGATGTATAAAGACACTAATTTAGCTATTATTAAGATGGTGGCTGTAATACTACACGTAGTTGAGACCTTGTTTGTCCTTCAATTCAGCTCTGCAGACAAATTTTAATGAAGTAGCTCCATTTATTTTTTTTTGTATATCACATATTTTATTTCAATCTTCATGTTGGAGATCTTCATGTAATTCATTGTATAACACATACATAATTGGCCAGGGTATGTCATACCATGTATCTTCATTCTCCCATTTATCATTTTGTTTCATGCCTTTTTGACTGGTTCGAATAATTAATGCATTTTTTCTATTACTGTGTTAATCTGTTTTTTCCAAGTTGCTGATTTATTATACACAAAATGAATTTAAAAAATTCTTAAAAATCAACACACATGACACCTGGATTCATGAGAAACCCAGAAGTGCTCCACTGCAATCAACTATAAATTTTTTTCAAATCCTTAGAATTGAGGCCTTTGATTTCAATGTACAATAGCTGGACTCTGGTTACTGTCTAATATATGGCACTTATCACTGTGCTTTGTAGCATAGAATCTAAAATCCAAGGAAAGATAATGTAAATGTATCTACTTTATGAATGAGCCTTTATCCTTTAATTTACAATATTAAAATTACACTGCAATACATCTTTTCCAGCTTCAGGACTAAGAACCTGACTGAAACTACTTGAAGTCAACGGGAGTCTTTATTTTTATTAGAATGGACTTTGTTTGGATTTCAGTGCTTGTGAAATTGTTAATTGTCCATTTTAAAAATTTCCATGAAAACAAGAAAAAACACTTTAAAACTACAAAGGTCTATAAGCTCCAATATATATATCTACATTTTCTTTTTTACCAAAATTCATGCCTAAAAACTGTGACCAATGCATTTGCCATCTTCTAAGTCAGTTGTGAGGGATAATGGGTCTTGACTGTGGTTCCTCAGGCAGTCCTCAGATTGCAGCCACCACCCAGAAGCTCACTGGGACGGGTAGGGAGTGTGGGCTTGTGGACCCTACCTCACCATAGGGACTGCACATGAAGAAGGAGATTCTGCAGTTGGCGTAGTCTCTATTTAAACCAGAAGGAGGCACAGGAAGTTGTCTTAACAACTAGGTGAATCCTTGGTTGGTTGCTACATTGGAATCTGCCTTCTTGTCTGATTCCTGAGCCCTGCTTTTTTCTTGATTCCTGCCTTCCTGTCCTGTTCCTGCCCTCCAGCCTTGTTCCAGATCCCTGCTTCTGTGTCCCACCCCGGACCTTTGGCCTGATTCCCATCTGACTCCTTCTCTGGCTCCTAACCACTGGGCATGACTACCACTGCTCTGACCACAAGGTCTGACTGCCTGTGTCTGACACCAATGTAAAAATGAGAAGCTGCTGAAAATTATTAAAAAGGGAAATGCCAAGAGTCCTTTAATAAATGCAGTATGAGTGGCGCTCTCATAATCAACATTTTGAAAGCACACCCTCAAGGAATTAACAATGGTCTTTCTGAGCTACCATTTTAAATAATATGGACCACAGTCTTAATTAATTCCTCACACACCATACATCCCATGTCTGCCTGTACAAAGTCAGAATTATTCACTTAAACGACTGCAATCATTGTAATAGAAAACTGTTCATAACTTAGGCTCTGCTCCTGCAGCACATAGCATGTAGGCAGACTTCTGGGCCTGCCTCTAGCTTGTAGGCTCAACTACCAGAAGAAAGTGAATGGAGAAGAAAGCTGATGTTTAGACTTTTTTATATAATTAATTATTGTTTTATTATCTGGTGTTCATCATTGAAGTATCTGGGCCTGTGTGGTTCTAATCCTTTTCTTTGCAAAGGAATTTGTAACAATTGTAATTACAGTCAGAGAAGTGTTAGCTATCATACTGCAGAAGGCATGCAAGACTGTTTCTTTACATCCATTAAGATGGGGACAGTTCCATTACATCTCCACCCACTATTTTTAATTGCCTAGTGTGATGATTTGGGGGGGATATGTCTGTAGCAACTTATGAATTCCATTTTTATTATGTGAATGCCCTGTTACAAATACTACTCATTTTTTCTCTATTTTGAATGCAACTTTCAATGTGGCTTTGAGGATTCATTTTGTAGCAGGAACTTGACACCTGGTGGATAGACTGTCTCTTGGAGACTGACAGCAATCAAGGGTCATCACCATTAAATGATACTTCTCCCAATAGAATAATGAGTTTGCTACCAGCAGGGCCATTGACTTTGAATGCCTTTCAGGCCAGAAGCCTACCAGGTGTGGCTGTTGGAATCTGGAAATTCACTGGTGAAAGCACAGGGACTAGAAAGGTGTCAGAGGCTCTTTTAAAAAGAGGAATGCTCTCTATGCAAATCAAGCCATTTCACTGATGATAGAAAACAGGAAGGCAAAGAAAAGCAGAAGGGCTGCCTGGTCTTAAAAAAAATCAAAGCAAATTGAAGACTCACGGGGCGGGGGGGGGGGGGGGGAGGGGCAGGGGAGTTGAGGTCAGACTGAGGGGGCTTGTGTTCAGGAGTTTTTTGTTTTCCATAGATCTGTAACT
This sequence comes from Mauremys reevesii, assembly GCF_016161935.1. NCBI lineage: Eukaryota > Metazoa > Chordata > Testudines > Geoemydidae > Mauremys > Mauremys reevesii. The sequence goes on from NC_052630.1 coordinate 73,459,784, forward strand.
CTCTTGTGCTCTTTAGGAGGTGTGGGTGTGTGGGTGTAAAAGAAATTCCTTTGCAAGGCCTGTGTTGTCTTGTTTTACTGTCATGTTGTCCCTCCTGAAGGATGTACCTGGAACCAGAGCTCCCACAGCCAGGTGAACTCAGAGGAGTTGGGGAAACATGCCAAAGCAAGAAAGGAATTCAGAAGTCTAAGACACTTGTTCCAGGGTTTCAGTGGCCAGATTGTGGGGTCTCACTGGCAAAAAGGATGTCAGACAGGGGGTCTGCAACTGCAAGTATACTTGAGAGACCCAGAGCCAGGAGCAGTCACCAGTAACTACCCAAACACAGGAAGCTTAGATGTACATGGGATTCAGCAGTTGACTCTTCTCACAACAGACTGATGTCCATCCAGACAGTGGGGCTGGACTGCGTTGTGACAAAGAAGACCTTTATAGCTAGGCAGGTTCAATATTTACCTCCATATCTCCGATGAAAGGATATTCACTCAGTTCATTAATTTTTTTAAACACATGATTAAATATACAGGGTGACTCAAGACACCTGAAACACCAAAAAGTGATATTATCTGGTATGATATGGCATATTTCTACATTCCCATTTCATAATGAAATGGAAGAGGCAGTATTTAGGTAGGTAGTAACTGATGCACATAACCACAGTCAACTGTCCCTATCCTCCTTTAAATTTTTTTAACATCTTTCAGCTCATAAACATGTTTCCCTTCACAACACACACCATATGCCACTGGAAAAGAGTTGTAAAATTTTATAGATATATTTCAGAGTACTATAAGTATAATAAAGCAAAAATAATGCAAAGAAATGGGAATTATTGAACACTGAATTAAAATGTTAGACACAAATACTTTTTTTGCATTTGGTTTCTTTTTTAATGTAGGCATGAAGAGCTAGAAATCTTGTTTAGTATGAAGAAAAAAAATATTTGAGTTTAGTTTTTAACTATCCCAGTAAATAGTTGTTTAAAGGAAGCTTACGTATTTGTTGGTGTGTATTGAAGAAATTACCTAATTTTATCTATGTGAAAATAAATATGAAACTGCTTCCTGATATTTATCTTTTTGCAATGTTTTACTTATTCTAGGAAAACATAGTTCATATAACCATGTTTTCCTCATCAAAAATAGTATAAAAATAACTAACTCAATTTAAAATACCGGAGATACAACCAGACTAGCAGGACTGGATGTGACGTGAGTCGTCAGTTCAGATTAGGACAAAGATGTAGTGACCAAAAAGGGGTATTGTTCTATGGATAAACTGTCTCCACAGTTGTCATCTGGAAAACAATTCCTCTCTAATAGATTAGTGCAGTCAATAAAATAGGAAAGTTCATCAACCCTAGTGATACAGTTTATGTTTTCAGAAGGACCTTTATATGGGATTCTTTAGGAAAACAAATAATCATGTTAGTAAAAAGCAAAGGAGCTTCCCTCTGTAGCTATTCTGCGGTTGGGTTGGCAAACATGCACATTCACATCCATCCCTAGAGGATGGGTATGAGAGTGCTGCTGTTGGGGGTGCCCACTGCCCATATTTATGGAGTAGATTCAGACGAATTAGATGTGTATTGGTAAATATCAGTAAATGGCTGTTTCACCAGACACACACAAACCAGTTAAAATATTTTAATTGATAATCTAAGTTTACAGATAGACAAAGTAAGAAAAATGCTGCCTGAGAACTTATTACAGTTTGATTTTAGGATATGTACTTTCATGTGGTGTTGATACTTTGTATTTTAACAGTTGTTATAAAGCCTTAATTTTTTGAATCTCAATGTCAACAGTCATTAATTTTCTGACCCCCCATAATTCCGCACAACTGTGAAAATCTAAACTGATAAAAACAAAAAGATTAATAATAAGCATCAATATTATCCGTCAAAAGCAGAAAACAATAAAAATCTAATTCTGCCAAGCCTCTTTATGATGCTCTAAGCTCATTGGCGTGAGTGTTCTACTTCAGCTCCCAAGGTTTATTTGCACATTGCGCATGACCCTGGAGTTATCTGGTCCATCTTAACGTCATATACTGCAACCTTCAAAAGGACCCACCTTCTTATAAATCCTGGGTAACATTTGTTTGACCTCACTGAGATTCATCTGAGGAGGTGCAACTGATTTTGTAGTCAAAGTCCTTGTACAACCCTAGCACTTACTTGCAGAGAATAGAACAGAGATCAGCAACCTTTGGCCCACAGCCCACCAGGGTAAGCCCCCTTGCGGGTCAGGCCAGTTTGTTTACCTGCCGCATCCACAGGTTCGGCCTACTGCAGCTCCCATGGGCTGCGGTTTGCCGCTCCAGGCCAATGCGGGCTGTGAGAAGCGGCACGGGCCAAGGGAGCCACAGCTAGTGATCCCAAAATGCATTCTGTGCCTGCTACTGAAATGACAACTTAGATGCTCACTACAAGAAAGATGCTCACTACTGAGATGTACATATTGATTTCTTATCCAGAGTAGCCTCGCAGCATGAAAATACAGTAATTGAACAAGAATATGAGATCCTGAACCTGACAGAAATACAGAAAACACAGAAAGACCTAAAAGCATCAACAAGTTGGTTATGTGCCATTTTCAAGCCAAGTACTAGAAATAATCTGAGATATAATACAAAACAAAGATCTACAAGCGTTCCCATCCATCATTCTGTCTAGATGGCCAGACATCAGAGAAGTCGTCCTATCTTGCTTCCCAAGAATACTGGAATTATCAAGATGAGTTGAGCATCCAAGATTGTATCATATATGAAGACAGTTGAATCATAATACCCAGATCATTGAGATGGAAATTTTCTCAAGGATACATTGCAGCTATTCTGGCATTAGAAGCATATATCTGGAAAGCCAGAGACACTGTATGCTGACCAAACGTAACCAAGGATATTTGAGACCTGGTGAGCAGTTGTAATATACATGGGGAAATGCAGGCCAAGTAGCAAAAAGATATAATGAGAATACACAGAATCCCCAACATATCTTGGAGCAGAGTGGCAATGGGCCTTTTCACAAACCACATAAACTACCTCATTATCGTAAACTTCTATTCAGACTTCTAGGAACTAGATGAACTGTCAGAACCTTAGTGCAGTGACCATTGTAGACAAAGCAATGAAACATTTCAGCAGGCATGGTATACCAAAGTCTGTAGTTTCAACTAATGAAATATTCAAAACTCATCTCACAGCTATTATAGTAATTGAAAATGGCAAAATTAAATCAAGAGATAAAAAAAAAAGAAAAAAAAAAAAAAAGAAAAAATAAAAAAGCAAGCCATCTTTGAGGAGGAGTCATCCACAGAAGTAGTACATAGTAGCTCACAGAAACACCCAACACAGTTCCAGCAAACCATCATTTCCAGCACACACAGCCAGCAGCATAAAAAGTAAAAAAAAAAACAAAAGAAAGAAAAGCAAAAAAACAAGCAACCTTTTATTACAAGACAGGCTAAAGACAGAACAGAGAGAGAACCTGGAACCAGTCAGAAGCAAACTATTTCTTCAGGATAATCATGCACCTGGAAGTAGATTACATATATTGAACAGATAAATCCTCAATCACATACTGTAGCAGTGAGTGGGCATATATTTTGCCAAAACTGACAATGCATGTGACTCTACAACACAATGGACATGTGGATGATGATGAATACGCTCTGAGACTTGAGAAACACACAAACAAGGACACACAGAGAACACAGCACAACAGCAAACCAATTGATATCCAAACAGACTCTCAAAACACCACACCACCAGAAAAGCCAAGTACCAGGCAGTGTCTTGTTATCATAAGAAAGTTTCTCACTCACTCCAACATCAAAATGCTTCCAAGGTATACATAAGCCTTTGCACAATAATAAGGTGTGAAAGAAGGACCCACCCAAACCCAGAGGAAAATCTTTAGTTGCCAAGCAACTTCTGAGTTAATAAATTAAAAAAGAGTTAATGTTAAGTTTGTTTATACACAAACACACACACACACACAGACTTGGCAGGGGGTCTAATAGAATGTTAAGTAGTAAAGAATGTTATGGGATTTGTGTTAAATTTTGCTATCTCAGCTAAATGTGACTAAAGTGATGTGATGATAAAATTTCCCAATAGGAGTTCTGTAGTATAAGAACTTAAAGAATTCTGTGTCAGGAAGTATTTTATGTGAGAGGACAGCATCTGTGGAGGAAAGAATAAAGCCTTAATGTTGCACTGTGTTCAGGTTGTCTCTCTTTTTACACTTGAACACTGAACAATGTCTGCCTGAGTCTACAGGCAACCTGAAATGATAAAGCAGAGTTGCCAACTGTCCCACTCAATTTAGTGGGTTGTTAATGCTGAAACCTACTACTCTGGAGGCCCACAACTCAGAGGTGATTACTTAGTGTGTGACTTTCTGCTGCCACCTCATTGTGGCTCTGATGGAATGGTGTCAGCAGGGCTCCTGCACATAGTCTCTGCTTGTGTGAGTGGTGTCTGACTTATCCTTCCTCCAGGATGCAGCTCTGCTCACCTGAAGACAGAAGATGGTGATTGAGAAAGATAGAAGGCCCCAGCCTGCTCAGACAGGAGTGGTGGCATGGCCTCCACCGGTCAGCTCTTGTCTAAATGGCTCCTGCCACTACCTCCTCGAGGGGTGGGGAGGAGATCATGATGTGGGAGTTAGAGCCATGGATTGCCTTAATCCATCTTTGACATTTGGGGCCTGCCTACCCCTAGTTCCTGAAATTGCCCTTTGGAATCATTTGCGGCTGGGTATCCATAGTGGCTATAGGTAAATGTACCAGACTCTGTAGGATCTCCGTAAGATGTTAAAAAAAAAAAGTCAGACACACAGAAGACATGTATCACCTGTAGAGAGATAAATTACATCAGCTGTGATCTTTATAGAAGTAGTTTTATTGTACATAGCATTAACTTAGAGATGCTGTTCCCAGGAGAAGTAGCAAATTTGTTTTCCTGTTCGTCTTACAGCTGCAGTAGCCATGCATGATTTTTACAGAAGCTGTAGATTGAATCGCTATAAATATCTGGCACAACCTCAAAAAGACAAATTACCTAAAGAAATAAAAATCATTTCATTTTTTTACAATTTAAATGAAGATGTGTTTTAAAATACTATGTTTTTTAATATACAAGCACTACAGGACTCCTATGATCACTCATCCAAAATAAAGTGTATTATTTAGGAGCTATTTGAATGCTGACAAGCTGAAGACATGTCTTGTTCTTTTAAACAATACAAAAAAATGTACACTCTGGGCTAAATTCTGCTATTCAGTGTGTAACTATAACTCCTGTAATGCAGTCTGCTGGAGCCATGCATGCACACCTTAGGGCTAAACTTAGTATTCTACCATCAAGACCTATGGCCCTGATCCTCCAGACTCTTACACAGGTGCTGAACCTTAAGCATATGAGTAGTCCCATTGAAATCAATGGGGGTACTCGTTTAAATTTCAGCCTGTGTGTCACTGTTTGCAGGATTAGGGCACAAATTATTTTTCTTATACATATACACCTCTACCCTGATATAACGCAACTCGGTATAACACGAATTCAGATATAATGCAGTAAAGCAGTGCTCGGGGGGCGGGCGCGGCTGCGCACCCTGGCGGATCAAAGCAAGTTAGCTATAACACGGTTTCACCTATAATGCGGTAAGATTTTTTGGCTCCCGAGGACAGCGTCATATCGAGGTAGAGGTGTATATTGTTTTCTGCTTCATGCATATGGCTATTTCTTGCATGAAATACTTCAGTGAGCACACATCACAAAGCAAAGTAGAAAGCAAACATTTATATATTGTGGCAAACAACCGATGCTACTGTGGTGGGTCCCATGCTTTTCCTTGGTGGGGTGGGTAGGGGCGCCACCCCGTGTCCCTGTTCTTGGGTGCCAAGGCCTCCGCTAGTGCCCCAGGAAGGCAGGAGAGGAGGGAAGCAGGGAAGGGGTCAGGGTCCGCTCCCTACTCTGAGTCCCAGCCTCTTCAGCTCCACGGGCTTCTTACCCTCTGGCCCTTTGGGTAGGGTTACCCTCGGAACTTGATGCTGGGGGAGTCTCCCTGCTCTGCTTGGGCAGGGTCTCCTTTTCTCTAGTCCTCTGGTCTTCCAGTTCACAGCAATACTCCTCCAAACTCTAGTCATCTCTCTTTCTTCCCCTGTCTGACTGAAGCAGGGGATTTTTATTAGCTCTCTGAAAGGGCCTTAATTGGCTACAGGTGCTCCAATTGACCGGTAGTAACCTTTCCCTAGTCTACAGGGAACCAGGCAATGATCAACCCAGGGTTTATATACCCCGCTCCCACTGCTCCCTGGCCCTGCTGTATCATAATATGTTAATTATTTATACTTAAGCAGCATATGTCCAATAGCCAAGAGAATGGCCTAATATCATAGCATTCTGAAAATGAAGAAACTGAGCCTGTTTACATGCCTGCATAACTGTGTACACAAATCTGCAAAGTCAACTAATGAAATATTCAAAACTCATCTCACAGCTATTATAGTAATTGAAAATGTAACTTTTTTGGAATGCGCACAAATGTATGCATGTTATACATATTTTCTGACTCAGATGATTTGCTTGTTAAATTTTTTAAAATCTAGTTCTTTGACTGAACTGTCTTCAGTGAAAATCTAATCAAATAAGGATTTTAGAGATACGGGTGTTGTAATGTCACTTCTAGAAGATAACTCTTTGATTATTATAGAGATAGCTGGATATTCAACAGAGGTTTTGAGGAAGATCTGAAAACTTGATTCTAATATACACTTCTCCATCTACTTTTGGATTTTATATAGTATCTATCATTTTGCTATCTAAGCATTGGCATCTCAATGTTACTAGATGGTGATGCAGAAAAAGTTTGCATTGGTTTAGTGAATCTATAACTTTTGTAATGAGTTATGGTTATTTTATTCAGGAGAAGTTTTTAAATGGTTTGTAGATTATTTCTCATCAGATCTGTTTAGAAGTTTTAAGAAATGTATATGAATCAAGATGGCATTTTGAGTGCGGTTTTATAGCAAACAAAATGCAGTATGACCTAAAAGAGAACTGTTCGCAGCGAGTCACAAGCACCAGCTGGTTATCCCTTTATATTTGCATTCAGAGGGTATACAGGGTTCTCAGGAGTTGGACCCAGATTATAGAATTCATGCCCACAAGAGATAAAAATGGTCATACATACCATACTGTCAGAACTAAATGCAAAACTACTTTCCTCAGCTATTCCTTCATTACGTTCTGCAGATGCACACCAGGCTAATCAAACAGTTTCTCCTATAAGCAGAGAATAATAGAATTGTAGGACTGGAAGGGATCTTGAGAAGTCTTGTAGTCCAGTCTCTAGCACTCAAGGCAGGACTAGGTATTATCTAGATCATCCCTGACAAGTGTTAGTGTAACTTACTCTTAAAACTCTCCATTGATGGAGATTCTACAAACTTCCTAGGCAATTTATTCCAGTGTTTAACCACCCTGTCAGTTAGGAAGTTTTCCCTAATGGCCAACCTAAACTGCCCTTGCTGCAATTTAAGCCCATTGCTTCTTGTCCTATCCTCAGAGGTTAAAGAGAACAATTTTTCTCCTTCCTCCTTGTAATGGCCTTTTATGTACTTGAAAACTGTTAGCATGTCCCCCCTTAGTCTTCTTTTATCCAGACTGACTCTCTTGTCCAGAGAAGGACAAACAAGGCCTCAGCTGGAGTACTGTGTGGACAAATTGGAGAGAGCAACAAAAATAATAAAAGGTTTAGAGAACCTGACCTATGAGGAAATGTTAAACCAACTGAGAAAATAAGACTGAGGAGGCATCTGGTAAGTCTTAACACATTTTAAGGTCTGTTATAAAGAGAATTGTGATCTATTATTCTCCATGTCCACTGAAGGTGGGAGAAGAAGTAATGGGCTTCATCTGCAGCAAGGAAGATTTAGGTTAGATATTAGGAAAAAACTTTCTAACTATAAAGGTGGTTAAACTCTGGAAAAGGCTTCCAAGGGAAGTTGTGGAATTCCCATCACTGGAGGTTTTTAAGATTAGGTTGGACAAACAGCTGTCAAATGGTCTAGGTTTACTTGGTCCTGCCACAGCAGGGAGCTGAACTTGATTAACTTCTCGAGAACCCTTCCTAGCCTTCATTTCTCCTCTAAATCCATGAAAGGAGGTATGGAATATGCCCCCCATGGCAGAATACAGTGAAAACAAATTAAATCTCTTCATTGTCTTTCGTGGCCCACATTCATCCCACAGTGTGCGAGTAGTGAAAGTTCCATATGAGGCAAAGCAGTTCTTTAAACTTTATCCTGGAATTCCCTTCTCCCCTCCTCCCCCCTTGCAAATTTATAATCCCTTAAAAACTAGGGATCTATAATAAAAGACTGATACATAACCTAAATTGGATTGTCAATAAAAATGAATATCTGGTTTATTTAGAATAAGCATAAAAAGCATCTACTTGGTGTTGCAATAGCTACTACTGTACAAATAAGCTACACTCAGTTTTAAAATGAATAGGCAATAATTTATCTGTTAACAAAATTAATGTGCTGTTGCACCAATGCATTTGACTCTCATGCAGAATTTATTAGGGGATCCTTATATGAATAAATCTATTAAATGAATGACCCTTTCCCCTTATACACCAAACAAAACTTAATGTTTAACAATGAATAAATCTCAACGTTTAGCTGAAATTACACATACGGTATTCTAAAGTACTTAAAAGAAGAAAGCAGAATCATGCACTAACTAGGTTTATTTAAATATATATACTATTTTAAAATGGATCTAAGCACCTTTGACAATTACAAAATATTGAAAAGAATATGTTTTCTGGTATTCATAATTAATAATGCAAAACAATTAAACTGAATAATTCATCCTGACTGACCACTGTACTTATTCATATTCAACCACATTTGGAAGTCTGAATTCTACAATAAGTCAGCTTTATTATGAAAACACTATCCATTTGTTCTTTGAACCCAGGTTGGGTTAAGCTGCTTCTTTCCCCATAAATTGCTAGAGGGGGCAGGCCATTCTGAACTGTGATTAGCACCATCATGTACTTTTTTTTAGAAAAAGTGTAGAATAATTTACAAGACCTAAACTGACACACAATTGTCTTATATCAGGGTATTTTATTGTATTCCAGAATACGGTAAGATGGTCTGAAGATAATTGCCAGACTTTGCAATGACAGACATTCTATGCAACCTCAGTGAAGTAAAGGGGCCTGATTCTTCTCTTGGTGTAAATCAAGGATGTTTTACTGAACTCAACTATTTTAGACCAGGATAAATGGGTTATAATTGTGATCAGGATCAGGGTCAGTGACTTTATTATGCTTGTATAGGGTATCAGTCAGTGCAGCCTTTAGCCCAATAACTTTTATTTAGACAAAATTGAAGATGTTGGAAGCATTACTATTGGTATCCAATGACTCACACGTCAGCTGTGAAGAAAGTCACAGCTTTAATCCATGCAACAGAATGAAGGAATAGTCAGCCTTTTTGTTCTGTGTGTGTAGAGTGTCTGTTAGAGTGGGGTCAAGGTCCATGACTGGGGGTCCTGGGTGCTACTGCAACATAAATAATGAAAAACAGAAGGCCCAATCCTGCTGTCTTGACCCAGTACTCTCTTCACGAAAACTCCCATTTGGAGATGTATGAAATAAATGTTCAATGAAAGGCAAAACTTCAAAATCTGAGGTTTCTTCAAAATTTGTAATGAACTTGAAAATGTGCTTATTTCACTAAATGGTTTATTCTTCTTCATTTTTTTTGTTTTGCTCAAAAATTGGTCATTTTAGTTCAAATAAGGATATTTCCTAGCAAAAAAATTGCAGAAACCAAGCAAATGATTGCTTCAATAGTTCATATTTTATATGAACGATCAAAATAGCCAATTATGTCAATTTTCCCAGGAAACCAATTTTTGAGGGGCATAAAATTGCCCACATGAAACAACAACAACAAAAATCATGGGAAAATGTTCACCGTCTTCTCTCAATTCTGCTCCCACTGACTTCAGTGGGATTTCTGACTGAATAGAGACTATTGGACTTGCCGCTAAATGTCATTCTCAGGGCTTATTTCTGCACGACTGTTAGCATAAAATGTAGATGAGGTCAGATAATCAACTGATGATTAAAATCACCATATTGTCTAGTTTGTACTTTAAAGACTTTAAAAGACAATGGTAACCGCCTCAGTCTTAACCATAAGAGTTGTTGTTTACACTAGGACTCTTTTGTCTGCAGTGAATATTTTACATTTAAATTAGAAATCTGTAAAGTAGAGGTAGAAGGATTACTGTGTATGAGAGATGAATAAGGAGAAGCATTATAGCCTGTGCAGTAAGCAGGATAAGTACGGCAGTTTATCCAGCATAAGAGATGGATTACAATGATTCTGAAGTGGAAGAAGGTTTACTTAGGAATTATTAGCAATGGTTTGCATTTAAATAGTCTATTAGTATTATATTATATATATATATAGAGAGAGAGAGAGAGAGAGAAAGTTATATAATCTACCAGGAAAAAGTGAAGTTTAATTCTAGATGTGCTGTGGTGGTTTGGTGTTTACAGTGTCTCCAGATCCATAATAATCTGGGCCAAATTATTTCCGTATGCAAAAAAATAAATAAAAATTTAAAAAGCCATACACATTCAGGGAGGAGGAAACGATGCCATGGTCCCCTTGTGGAGTTTCCACCAGTTTGTTCTTTAAAGTTGAAATGGTACAGTCCCCCTCAACCTCATACAAGTCTTATCTACACCAGGGAACATATCTGTCACTGAACCTAGATTGTCACTAGCTAGATTTGTAGCTATACTATGTTCAGCAGTAGTCCAACTGTTCTTGACACCCCAGTCAGCCATGGATTCTTTGTCTAGTGTAGTCAAAGCCATATGGAATGGCCCTCAGAACCTGTGGATTTCACGGAGTCTGCCAGAGGCCCAGGGACATCTATATAGATGCTCTCCACTGTCTCAATCCTCTTGCTCCCTTGACAGAATGGTTCTGGTGGAGCTGCACTGACAAGGTTTCTGCTGTAGGAGGAGCTCCATGCAAAAGTTAATACATTTTGAAATTGTATTAACTTTTGTATGGATGCTCAGATTTCTGGGGGAAGAAACTGTTCCCCCCAGTCCTGCTTTCACACTGCTTCATGATTGTGCAGCGTGCGCTTCATGGATCCAGGGACAGGGCATTATGATGTATCAAAGTCAACTCGCCTCCACTTTGTGCAGCCACAGTGAGATTGCACATATGGATGACTTCCCGACCCCTCCCCATATGCAGATCTTTGGGAAAGATTTGAGGCCAGGCTGCTGCTGCATCAAGTCAAGGGCAGGAAAAGGTCACCAGAAGCGACCCAACCTGAGCCCAAGAGGGTAGGGTTATTTTCCGATCCAATCCAATTGTGAAACATAATCATGTCCCGCTGGATTTGGGTCAGGTTACAGAGCTCTATAGCAAATATCATTGGTGTACATGAACTGCCCAGAGATGATGTTCAGTATGTCATTGGTGAACACATTAAATAAAGTTGGTGCCAGCACTGAGCCTTACAGGAGTCCATTCTTCTGGAATCTCTATTTTAATATGTTCTCGTGATCACTCTTCAGGGGAAACTAAAACTCCTACCAGCTAACCAAATCTACTGGATCCCAGTTATTGTGGGCCCAGACAAGGAAATTTCATGATTGACAATGCTCCAAATAAATCTGGCAGTATCAGCATGGGTGTGTGTCTTTTGCCAATAGACATAAAGAGACTTTATGGTGGTACTCTGATTTACCACTTCCATACTATAATTGGTCTGAAGCCTGTTTGGAAAGGGCCCAGAATACTCACAGATATTAGGTGCTGCTGGAGTTAGTAAACTACCATCTTCTCAGTAAATTTGCCTCAGAAGAGGAAGGTTAAAGCCATGACAGTAATTGGTTTTATAAAGGTGTCCATCATTGTGGTATCTGAACATCAGGATTAATGGCCAGGGTGGCAGGTAGGGCAGTCAAAAGTGTATAGTAATTATTAGAGGGGTAGCTGTGTTAGTCTGGATCTGTAAAAGCAGCAAAGAGTCCTGTGGCACCTTATAGACTAACAGATGTATTGGAGCATGAGCTTTCGTGGGTGAATACCCACTTCGTCGGATGCATGTAGTGGAAATTTCCAGGGGCAGGAATATATATGCAAGCAAGAAGCAGGCTAGAGATAACAAGGTTAGTTCAATCCGGGAGGATGAGGCCCTGTTCTAGCAGTTGAGGTGTGAAAACCAAGGGAGGAGAAACTGCTTTTGTAGTTGGCTAGTCATTCACAGGCTTTGTTTAATCCTGAGCTGAGGGTGTCAAATGTCCAGATGAACTGGAGCTCAGCAGTTTCTCTTTGAAGTCTGGTCCTGATTATTGTTTTTCATTGGGCAATGCAGTTTACCACATCAATATCACCATCCCATAAGCCATGTGTGCATACGTGTAGTATGTATCCCATCCAAAAATTTTTGAACACTGGGTTAATGGATTTTTTTTTGTAGGTACAAATAAATGATAAACTAGTATTTACACAAAGCTTACCCAATTCTAAAGCACAATTGATCTGTGTTTATTGAAAGAAACCAGTTGAATACAGTTGTGTTTGCTAGCCTGTCAGGTATTTATTAATAGACATTCTGCTGTCATCTTTGTTACAATGCTGCTTAGCTGACAGAATTTCATTAGCATAAATGGGTGGAGAGTCCTTTTCTTACATGTCCAACAAACTAGAGACAAAGTGCCTGCCAATATTTTAATTTCTTTTTCATGTTCTGGTTAGAGAGTGAGAAGAATGCTTTCACTCCACAGTGTCATGAATATGATAATCTATGGAAATCACAGAAAGCAGGTACTTAAGTTAAGCACATACTGTACTACAGGAATCCCTGATGAATTCAAGTCTCTTCTGTTTAGAGAAGATGTTGTTGTCTATTAAATGACAGACTGCCAGATGTTCATGAAGTAGCACAGTAATGTGCTCAAATCTTTATCTTCTCCTCCTCCTATCCCCCATCCCCCTTGAAGGTAATACTTTTGCATCCATGTTATTAAAGCTTTTGATTGTAAGCATAGAAGTTCGCTATGTTAACTCCTTTTTTGTCTCTAATGAATATTGCATGCAATAGAAACTTTATGCTGTTGAACTTAAAGCTTTTGCTGCACTCCAGCAACCAGGAATCCTAAAATCTTTCACTTTTCTCAATATAAAGTGGTGTAAAAACAAAATAGCTGAGTCACAACAGTGAGAAGATCTTGCTAGTGATGGCTAACTCATGGAGAAAATGCTGGCAGTGATTGAAAAATGGAATAAAAGAGAATAACTGTATGCAGTATTTAAAATAGCAGTTATAGCACCCATGCACAAAAGTGGTACTATACACATCATCATCAGACCATGGTAATGTGCTTTCCTAAAATACATACTAATGTGGCATTTAGTCTTGTGTCCAGGTCTCAGAATTGTAGCGGATAGGGGGGTGAGCTCACCTGCTTGTGATAAACATGGTTTAGCGAACAGACAAAATGGTATCCACACAACGTTTAGAGAATAGAGTTACAAGAAACAAGTATTTGAGGAGCAGTTGTATAGTGTTTGGAAAGCAATAGTGACAAAGCAGATAAAACAAAGGTACAAAAAGAAAACTCAAAGAATAACAAAATAAGTAAAAGGCAAATACGCTGTACAGAATTTCAGAATGCCTTTTCTTCTGTCTTTTATTTTGAAAGTAATTTCTTCCTCCATGAGGAGAGTAGTCTAAATGAAGATTCAGCGCAGAGAAATAGTACAATGAGAGTGTGTGAATTGCTGAATTCAAAGGGACACATTTTCTGCTCTGCCCAATACTGCTTGGCATCGTAGGAGTAAGGAGCTTACAAAGGAGCTGTTTGCAGCACTATGCTGGTCCTGGCCAGGACATTGCTTAGAGCAGCTTTGGGGATCTAGTCTAAAGCACCTGATTGTTGCTCCAAGGAGCTATCAGTTGGAGATTGCTGAAGAGCAGCATGCTCCTGCCATGCCTCCTTGACTTGCCTCCTGCACATTTCCTGTGCTTATTTGAGGCTGGGGATGGCTTGTATGAGCTGGCTATGCTGACCCTACACAAACTCTTATGCCAGGTGAATGACACCTCTAGTCCATGGGAGTCCCCAGCTGGGGTAATTCAGCCAGTTGATGGTCCTTCGCCACTGCCAGACAAAAGGGCCACAGCTTCTAAGAAAATCTAGTCCAAAAGAATTAGTAATAATCAGTTTCATTTCTTCCATTGTCATTGCTATTTGGTGTTCATTAGTTGTGCGCTTTATGAGCTTAGCAAGAAAAGGCCATGCAAAATGTTATGTATGCACAATATGTCATTTTCAAAGGCTCAGAACTCAGACCCAACAAAACCACTTTTCACTAGAACTCTCAAAGACACTTTGGCCTGGTCTACACTACGAGTTTATCTCGAATTTAGCAGCGTTAAACCGAATTAACCCTGCATCCGTCCACACAACAAAACCCTTTACTTCAATATAAAGGGCTCTTAATATCAATATCTGTACTCCTCCCCAACGAGGGGAGTAGCACAGAAATTGGTATTGCCATTTTGAATTAGGGTTAGTGTGGCCGCAATTCGATGGTATTGGCCTCCGGGAGCTATCCCACAGTGCACCATTGTGACCAATCTGGACAGCAATCTGAACTTGGATGCACTGGCCAGGTAGACAGGAAAAGCCCCGCGAACTTTTGAATTTCATTTCCTGTTTGCCCAGCATGGAGCTCTGATCAGCACAGGTGACCATACAGTCCCAGAACCAAAAAAGAGCTCCAGCATGGGAGATACTGAATCTGATCTCTGTATGGGGAGATGAATCTGTTCTATCAGAACTCCGTTCTGCCAAACATTTGAAAAAAATCTCCAAGGCCATGATGGACAGAGGCCACAACAGGGACTCAACACAGTGCTGCGTGAAACTTAAGGAGCTGAGACAAACTTACCAGAAAGCCAAAGAATCAAATGGACGCTCATGGAGGGAGGGGCGACTGACGACTGTAGATATCCCACAGTTCCCGCACTCTCCGAAAACCATTTGAATTCTTCGCTGAGCTCCCAAAGCCTGAAGGGTCAAAAACATTGTCGCGGGTGGTTCAGAGTATATGTCATCAGACCCGTCCCGCCCCCGCCCCGTGAAAGCAAATGGAAAAAAATTGTTTCTCGCCTTTTTTCAATGTCACCGTATGCTACACAGCAGCATCCCCTTGTCTTGCATTGCGGATGGCAGACGGTACAGTATGACTGATATCACTCATTGTCATCCTGTGGGTGCTCCTGGCTGGCATCGGTGAGGTCGGTCGGGGGCGCCTGGGAAAAAAGGGAATGACTCCAGGTCATTCTCTTCTTTAAGTTTTGTCTAATGGAGATTCAGTCCTGCCTGGAATATCATGGCAGCTCGAGGCTTCTGCCTCAGGCTGCTCTCCCAGTCAGCAGCACCGCGCGGTTGTGCCTACCCCAGCCTACTCCTTGCTACCAGGGCTCACAATCAGATACTTAGACCTCTACATTTTGCTGCAAATAAAAAAAGTAAGCTGCCATTTAGAACTGTCCCCCACATACATATCCTGGGACATTTTGTGTTTTATCAGTGTCAACCAAAGGCCCACACACACATGGAGATTCAGTCCTGCCTGTGCTTGTCACAGATTCCCATTTTCAGCTATAGGCTGAGCAAGTGCAGAATGGTGGTTCACTCTACTTCACCGTAAGCCAACCCCCCTCCCCTCCCCTCTTTGATCTCTGCTTGCAATAAAGTCAGTGTTGTTTCTTATTCCTGCATTCTTTATTACTTCATCACACAAATGGGGGGATCACTGCCATGGTAGCCCAGGAGGGGTGGGGGAGGAGGGAAGCAACGGGTGGGGTTGTTGCAGGGGCACCCCTAGAATGGCATGGAGCTCATCATTCTGCGGGATGTCTGAGGCTCTGACACAGAGTGGCCGTTTGCCTCTCTGGTTCTTTAGTAGGCTTGCCTGATATTCTAGGCAAGACTCACTCTCCATTAGACAAAACTTAAAGAAGAGAATTACCTGGGGAGTCATTCCCATTTTTGTCCATGCGCCCCCAACCGACCTCACTGAGGCCAGCCAGGAGCACCCATGACAGCAGCAGACAGTACAGTATGATTGGTAACTGTCATTGCCAACTTGCAAAGCAGCAGACGGTACAGTAGGGCTGGTAACTGTCTTTGCTAACTTGCAAAAGGCAAGGGGATGCTGCTGTGTAGCACTGCAGTACCGTGTCTGTCAGCCGCAACCAGTAGACATACGGTGACAGTGAAAAAAGGCTGAACGGGCTCCATGGTTGCCGTGCTATGGCTTCTGCCCGGGCAATCCAGGGAAAAGGGTGCGAAATGATTGTCTGCCGTTGCTTTCACGGAGGGAGGATTGACTGACGACATTTACCCATAACCACCCGCGACAAATTTTTGGCCCTATCAGGCATTGGGATCTCAACCCAGAATTCCAATGGGTGGGGGAGACTGCGGGAACTATGGGATAGCTATGGGATAGCTACCCACAATGCAACGCTCCGGAAGTCGACGCTAGCCTTGGTACATGGACGCACACCACCGAATTAATATGCTTAGTGTGGTCGCATGCACTTGACTTTATACAATCTGTTTCCAAAAATCTATTTCTGTAAAATCGGACTAATTCCAGAGTGTAGACATACCCTTTGCCTCAATGACAACTCTTCCTGTGACAAATTACAACTTTCTACCCATAGCTCTTTTGACATAACAGCTTTTTCCAAAAACATCATAAAGCTGTTTTTATACTGGGAAACGTGTCTGTTTCCATGTTCTTCCTTCTTGGAAATAATGCAACCACTTTTCTCACATTTTCCGGGGAGGAGGGAGGGAAATCATCTTAAGGCAGACATGAAGCCAGGAAAAATTTTACCATGAAGGGCAAATGTTTTTGAAAGTTAGGAGAGTCTGGAAATGGGGTTAGAATGGAAAATATTATGCAGCCTTAATTATCGTCAAGGTCCAGAGTACTATGCAACATGTTAGACTTTAATCATGTTGTAAGGACTCTAGATTTATGCAGCCATCTTAAATGAACGTTGCCTTGAAGAAAACAGCCTAGGAGGTTTTCAAAAGCAGCTGGAGGAAACAATAAAACTGAAACCAGGTTCACTGGGAACAATTTGTGCATCTAGCATACAAAGTTTTCCACATGATGAAGTGGGAGACAGACAATCTTAAAAACTTTGTGCTGTGATCCACGCAAACCTGATTTACATTTTAATGAATCCCCGGGTGGGGGCAGCTGCCTAAGTAGTTGAAATTTTAATGGCTCCCATGGCTGCCTGCCCTTCTGCTCCAAGTTTATTTGCCCACAGTCGTTCCTAACTCCTGGTCCTCCAGTAACCCTCTCCCCAAAGCTGCCCTATCTGGTCAAGAATCCCCATATCTCCAACTTGCTTAGCTTTCTCTCCCCCAGCTGCCTATCTCGCTAAGCTCCCAAAGCCAGGCAGAAGCTTCACAGTTAGAGACCTTCTAAGAATCACAGGGGGGAAACCCTGCTCTTTTACAGGTTCACAGGTAAGATAGGTGTTTGTGGAGCCAGTGCAGTCAAGATCAGTTGAATCCCTGCCTGTAAGAAGGTGGCCAGATGTGTTTCCTTGCAGCTCCCATGGATGAAACAGAATTTCCCTTCTCTGCTTCCCACTCTGTCCTTTCAAGGACTGCATTGTAGGAACAGTTGCAGAGGACTCAGTGAGGGAAAGCACTCAACAAAGCAACAGGCAGGCAGAAAAGCAAATTGGCAGGGAGAGAAACTCAAGAACCAGAGAAGGCAGCATTTTGGTTGATTTATAGAGCACTGCCAGTGATTTATGTGGTGACTTTACAGAGAGAAGATTTATATAGCCATTTGCATAGCGATGTAATTGCAAAGTATGGGAGACCATGTTCCTGTAGTTGTCACTACCACTCCCATACATTTTTCTCTTTAAAACCATGTGGACTGTTTCTGCTATTCTAGCATTTCAGCAGATGTCATGCTTTTATTTCTTTGGTTGTCATGCTCTCTCTCACCAGTTTTGCTATATGCATCAGTAATGTGTACACTTGAAAAAATACTAATTAAGACAATTTGACTTCAATTCTGCTTCCAGATACATGAAGATGCATTACTGGGTATCATGTAAAATCATTTAGAACTTATGAGTGCACAGGGTGAATTTACAAAATGAATGGCTATGTGCCTACATATCTAAGAGCAAGACCCACATATAATGGAAATTGGATAAATGAAGTTATGTCTGACCTGGAAAATGTCTTCAGTCATGACGGAAAAAGTTTTTTTAAAGAGCTGTGACTGACCCCTCCTCCCCCTAAATCACCAGATGTTTGCAGACTGCTATAAATTTGACGTCTTTCCTCTACTGTTCCCTATTAGAATCCTATTTATGAAAATAATTATTTTTCAGTGTTCTTTGTATATTAAGAAAATATGAGTAGGATACAAATATACCAGATACAGCACAGTTCTTTAAAATGTGGTTATTTTTATTTGTATCATAATGGCACCTAGAGGTCCCAGCTGAACTCAGGGCACACTTGTACTAGGTATTGTACATGCACATAGCAAGAGACTGTTCCAGCCTTCATGAGCTTATAATCTAAACAGACAAGACATGACATAGAAGCACAGAGAGGTGAAATGATTTGCCCAAGGCAGGGCCGGCTCCAGCTTTTTTGCCGCCCCAAGCGACAAAGAAAAAATAAAAACAAAAAAAACCACCCGATTGAGCTGCCGCCAAAGAGGAAGAGACGGAGTGAAGGGACCCGCTGCCGAATTGCTGCTGAAGACTCAGACGTGCTGCCCCTTTCTGTTGGCTGCCCCAGGCACTCACTTCCTTCACTGGTGCCTGGAGCCAGCCCTGGCCCAAGGTTACACAGTGGGTCACTGGCAGAATTGAGAATAAAATCTGGATCTTCTGACTCTCACTCCAGTTTGCTGTCCACTAGATCATGGTGCCTCCTCTCCATTTAGGCTACTTGCTACTTCTCCTGTCAACATTATGGCCATTTAAAATGTAAGCTACTCACTGCCTTTTATTATTAGGGAACAGGCACTTTTTCTAGTTCATAATATGCTCGATTACCTTTAGATTGAGCCATGAATACATTATAATCAAAACAAACTTATTCACCTTAAAGCTTTGCTGGCTTAAGGTTTCATTGTTGATTCATTATGTTGTCAGTTCTCTATTGGCAGTGTAATGCTTTTTATATCTGGATAGAGACAGTTTTAGTGTGAGATACGGTTATCTTTAAATGAGCAGGATTTAGCTTCTCTGGTGAGAACAAATTCATCAGTGATGAATCCCTATAGAAACTACTGAAACAGAAATCACAATGATGCTAGAGACTTGCACAGTTCATCAGTTACAATGCAGCTTTTGGAAGTCTTTAGCCAGAAGTTTTTCCTTTCTTTAAAAATATACAGCATAATACTTCCAGCGCCTTGTTTTCTATGGCAGTTGCAATCTTACAGTATGAAAATAATGAACTGAGATTTTGAATACCTTCTACTGTCCTTTTTTATCACCCCCTCTCCCCCACTGATGATACACCCTACTGTAGAAATAAACTATCTACAGAGGCAGCAATATGTTCTAACTGATCTGTTAAGTCTAGTGATTGCACATCCATGAAACAATTCAAATATTCACACTGAATCTTTTTTTCTGTGCAGATATTAATGTAAAAAATATCCTGATCCGTAAGGAGTTTAGTTACATTTTAATTTTGGAAATTTAAAAAATATCTCAAAACATATATTCAAGAAATCTTGGGAGAGATTTCAAAAATTCCCAAGGGATTTAGGAGCACAAGACCAAGTGAATGTCCTTTCAGTGAGACTTGTGTTCCTAATACCTTGTGTGCTTTTCAGAATCTCCCCTCTAAGTGAAGTGACAGCTTTTAATGAAACCACCATCTTAATATCCAGCTTTCCAGTAGCTAATTCAACAGCTCCATTTTTAGCATATCTAATAATTCAGTTCAATAAAAAAATTGCATACTGCCTCACATAGTATTCCAAGCCAAGCTGTCTGAAATGAAAGCACTGAAAGATCAACAGTCTTATCACATTTCTGACTGTCTGTACACTATTTGCAAGAGAAACCCTCTATAAACCCCTTCCTGAGCTACACAGTCAGGTGTTATTTATAGTTAAAGAAATACTAATTTTACTCTCTCAGAATATTAGAAAAGTAATCTTTTCAGATGGAAATTGTCTCTGGCTGACTGGGGGAAAAATCTATCATAAATCATGTTTGATAAAATTTGGTTTATCTATTGTGAGTTACCACAGGCCCTAAACTGAAATGATCAGTTTTTCCTTTTAATATTTAACACAGCAGAAGAAACATCCTCATGGAACGAATGAAATTAGACCCATTTCAAAATGGCCTCTATCCATTCTACCCAGCACCATGTAAATTGTAATGTTTGAAACTTTCCATGTCAAAACTGACTTGTGCGTTTCTTTGATGAAGAAAGGCTTTTGCCTCAATAATTCACACTTCTCTAACTTGCACCCTTAATTCATCACACAAACTGTGGACTTTCCAATTTTCAACAAAATTTATATTTTATATATTTATACTTCATATTTTAAAATTTATTCTCACAGGTCCTGTCTTTAAGCCTTTGGAGCTTGTCAAATATAAAAAATATGCAAAAGTAAAAGTTCAGGATCCACAACACAAAGATTTGCTCATCATCCCCAAGTTGATCCGATTTTAGCAGACATCCATCATCAGAACAACAAATATCCATCCCTGATCCTGCCACTTCACTAAAAACCTGACAAAATAAATTAGACTTACAACATGCCCTAAAAGTCAGCCAATTCATTCCCTAACTATACAAATGAAGAATCAAGAGGCCTTCCCAAAAATGCTGTCTCATCAGTCCCTTTCCCTTTTAATTCATGAGGTTTTAGCTTCAGCACCACCATTGCATCAGGAGTATACAGAAGAGAGACAGGGGCTCAGTAAAACAGATATTACATCAATTATAGAGGTCAAAATCAGTGCCTTAAATTCCTTCTGGAAAGTAATCAGAAGCCAGCACAAGACTGTTTAAAAAATATTTGAAGGCCAGAGATATACTTTTCTAGCTGATACACCTTGACAATCCTGCAAGAAAAGTTTCTGTCATCATATGCTGATACTGAGGCTATGGTATCAGCCTTGGGTCTTTTCAATTTAAAAACAGCCACATGTTCATTGCTAATAATAGGGGATCTTTCCATGAACATTGGAGTCAATTGTTTAGATGGGAAGGATACAAACTCTCCCTTCCCCAACATTATCTATTATCTAGGTTGTCTCGTTTCTGAACAGGCCTTATTTTACTTTGGTATTCAGAATTTTGCAGAAATTAATGTTGTGCATGCAGAAATTCCCTTTTGCCCCCCCCACAGAAATGGGCTGCAGAGCTGCTGGCTGCTACTAGGGGCCACTGGACCCGGCAGAGCCCAGCTCACAAACAGGACACACTACTGGGGGGGAACGGGGAGGAGGAGCTGGAGGGTTCCTGGCAACTGCAGTTCCCAGCATTCCCTGAAGGAAGGAGAGGGTGGCGTGCAGAAAATTCCGTGCAAGCCCGGGACCCAGCATCAGGCTGTTTCTCCCTCTGGATCCTTGGGCTCTGGGGAGTAGGGGATGTGAGTGTCTGGGCAGGGAGGGCCCCACACTGGGCTTAGGCGGGTAGGGAGTGTGAGTGTCTGGGCTTGGGGGGAGCAGTGGCTGGATAGGGGCAGGGGCAGGGGTGTGAGTGTCTGGGTGGGGGCGGGGGGATGGGAGGCGTGACTGGGCCCTGTGGTGGAAGGGGCAGAGAAACAGGCACTGGGTTGTCGTTTCTATGACCCTCAACTCCTGGGGGGATTTTTGTGTGTGTCTGTATTGTTATCATACTTACTGACAGGTATTTTGAAATAAATTACCAAAATAATTGAAACGGGGGTGATTATATAGTGTTATTTTAACAAATAGAATTTGCAGAATTTTTAATTTTTTGGTGCAGAATTCCTCCAGGAGTAAATACTAGTTCTGTTCTTATTTCTGCTTGCAGAAGTTTTTGCAAGTTAATTGTGAGACAGTCCTCAATCTTTTTACTCTCCAAATATGGGACTCCTGTGTATTTGGCATCTGTAAAGAAAGGGAAATTACTTAACTATAATTCTGCTTCTTTGAAGCTACCACATATATTTTCCACTCCTTCACCCACCTCCCCTCAAAGTTTGAGTTTCTGTTGTGTGGGGGCTGTCAAGCCTAAGTTTATTTCCATTCTTGAGATGATCTCCAGCTCCTGAATTCTGGAGAATGCATACATGTGATTTACATAACTGGGATCTTTAAGAGGACTCTTGCTTCCAGCACACTTGAGAAATGAAAAGATTCCAGGAGAACAGAAAATACACTTATGCCAGACTGCCAGTTAGTAGACTCAGAGTGCCGAAAAACAAACAGCTGAGGGCGATCCACCCTTTGTCACGCGAGGACGCTGACACCCCAAAAGTGGGACTCCTGTGTGGAAATAATTACTGGTAAGGAACTTTTCCATGTAAATATCAGCAGAGGACTAGAATAACTATTAATATTATTTTTAATTAAAATATTTAAAAAATATTCAGAGCATACTACCAGAAAGGTACTGTATCAGAGCCTGGAATGTTTTTTAAGAATTTATTTTAAAAATTCATGTTGACATTGTCCCTTTAAATTTATTGTGATGACATTGTTTCCAGTTGGACATGCTTGACGTGCTGAAATTATTACAATGAATTAATGCTCATGATAACAATCTAGGATATTTATCTCCTGCTACTAAATACTAATTACAGTAATATAATTGCACTTAGACTAGATTCTGAGCTTAGTTTATTCACTCCATTTAAATGCTCTCAGATTAAAAAGAAACTAGTTTTTCACAGGGCTCATTCTGTTTCATAAGTAGGAACCAGGTTTTTCAGTCATTTTCAATTCACAGCAACTTACTAGGTCACAAGGACTTAGTAAGCAGTCGTTTTCCAAATCTCCACCATCTAGACAAATGACTGTGGGTGAGAGAGTCTCTAGTAATCTTTTGAACTAATCTAGCAGTTCTAGGTTGTTGGCTGAGACAGAACATTTTGGCATTCAGAAATGTCTTCCAGCAGAAATATTTGTCTAAGCAAGCCCAGACATTAAAGGATCTAAAAGAGAGTGAGGACTGTGAATAGAGGTAGAATTATGAAATGAATAAAATTAAACCATCTTAGTGTTCACGTGGCACTTGTTAGCATTACTTCAACAGGCCCAGATAACTTTGAGGCATCATATCACAAGGATCTGTTTGTGCTTTATAAAATGGGCATATCCATGTAGCTTTAAAACTTCAGTTGGTATAATAGATATCATAGTGGATGTATTATTGAACAATGGTGGAGTTTCTTAAGCTGATCTTTATTTAATTTTATGATTACATAATATATAATACATATCTTTCCATGTTCTGTAAGAATAAAGTTGAGTTTGAATTATTTATACAAGGTGATCAATATTTATTATGTACAATACAAATACACCATGGAAGAATAGGTGTTTGTTGAATGCTGTCTGCAATGCAGCCATTTTTTGTTAGTGTATTATGATTTTAATATTCAAACTCTGTTATTGTTTTGAGGTCAGATCTTGAAGTTATGTCTCAGGTTTATTCATTTCTTAGTAAGAATCCCATCAACTTCAATGGGAGCCTTCCTGAATAAGAAATGAATCAATGCTCAGCAAGGCCTTGGGACCTGGCCCTTTGTTAATATTCATTTATGTGTTTTATATACTTGCTAAATAGCATATTTTCTGGTTTTCAATTTAGAAACTGCCTAGTTTTGGACCTTACCTTGAGCAGCGCAAAAAGATAATAGCCAAGAACAAGATTAAACTGAAGCAGCAAACCACAACTGTTGTACTGCCTGAAAAAAAACATTTTATTCCCAAGAAGCCCATTCCAGCAGTCAAGGTAAAAGAATTAAATAAATATATTTAATAGTGATCAGCCACCACACTGCTGATGCAAACAATTATTATTGGCCGTTGAGTTGGTTATTGTGTTTATAAGCTTGTTATACAATGTTAAATAGAATGTCAAGAAAAAGGCAACCAATTTTCTATGCAGGCGCTCAGAGCTTTTAAACAAAGTGGGTGGGAAAAGATTTGTGTTTTACTTGTAGAAGTGTGTGTTCTTCTCCCTAATGACGTTTGTCAAATTCAACAGGCATCTGGGCAGCAGAACAATAAAGGTGCATGTGGGGAGAAGATGGTATTTTGAATAATAAATGTAAGGTAAAAATGTTCAAAAGTCTCCATTAATTCTGGATGCATCCATTTTTGGCTGCTCAATTTGAGGCACCTAGATCTCGATTTTTAGAGGTGCTAAGTGCTCACATCTCTCACTGATTTCAATAGAAATAGCAGGTGCTCAGCATGTGTGAAAATCAGGACCTAGGTTTTCAAGTTGGATACCTAAAACTTGAAAATTTTGGCCTAAGTGATTTCTCTGATTTCTCCTAAGTCACAGAGTGACTCAGCGATAGAGTCAAAATAAAGCCTCAGCTCTCGGGTCTCATATATCACAACCTAATGTTCATTCCTATATACCCAAGCTCTCCCTGCTCCTTCCCCACCATAATAATGACACAGTAGCCAATAATTCCAGTAGGGAAATTATAGAAGATAAGTGTTCTAAGGCCACTTCATATTGCACTCAGACCCAAGGGCTAAAAAGAAAAAAAAATCTCTCTTGATCAGTTCAAATAAGTGCAGCCTCCCTCTATGATACAAAATGAAAATGACTTCTGCTAACCCTCCTGATCACATAGAAGAATTTCAGTCAATCAAGGACAAAGGAGAAATACCATGTGATTTCCATCATGTGACCTCGTCTCTGTGAACTAACCCAACAAATGATGCTTCAACTTGAAATACAACACAAATGGTGATTTAATAAAATGTATAGCTATGGAGAGAGTGGGGAAAGCTTTTGCAGAAAGTTTGCAAATACACATAATGTTCAGAGTTTGTCAACACAGCTAGAAGTCAAAACTAGGATAATTTTGAGCACTTCTGCTGTTCTGCAGCTTGTGTCAAACAGGTTGCACTGCTCTATTGACCTCCACTTCTTTTTTTGGTTTCATTTTTTTGGTGTACATCATGCTGGTAGTGCAATCAATTTTTTTTCTTTCCCTTATGTACAGGAAAAGTCCCAAAAAATAGAGAGAACTTTAAAAAAAAAAAAAAAAAGGTTAAAGACTGTTTGATCCTCAGAGGTTTTACAGTTTAATTCTGTTTGTAGGGAAAGTACTTATGGAATGGGAAAAAAAATTCATTTTCAATGAGACAGCTTCTACTACAGATAAACCTAAAACTCACCAGAAGTAAATAAACCACATGGGGTAAAAGGAAGCCTAATAGGAGAGAAAGGACAGACACAAAAAGAAACAGGGAAAAGAACAAAGAGGGAAACATTTGGATGTGTGAACAAAAATCTAAGGAAGAACTAGAAAGACAAACTCAGTAATTAGCAATAAAAAATAGAAGATAACTGTATGACCAGGAAGTAGGTTGAAAGATTGTACTGCAGAAAAGGTCCAGATCTACAGTTCTTAGTTAGGTAAAACTCCCACTGAAGCTAAGACTTAGAGTCTGTCCTCCTTTAAAAATATGTTTATATTGGCCAGCCCTAACAAGATTAATTGTTTCTACGTGCTCACATACATGTTTCCTCTCCAACCACCCATCTGTTTATTTAGCATGTCCATTCTTTCTGCTACTAGCCTCTCCATATAGATTACCCCGTCCACTAATTTAAATTCTCTGACACAGATTTATTTATTCTCTCAACTAGCACAGACCATTATGTCCCACAAACCTACATCATTCTTGTTTGAACTACTTTTCAACCATACATTCAATTTCTGCATCTGCCATCTCTACCTCATCGTGAGCACACAACTATTAGTATTTCAGGGGGAACTATACATGATGTTATGATTTTTGCTTCATAGTGATTTCTGATTTTTCAAACATGGTTTACAGGACTTTGAGTCTATATCTCCACATATTTGTTCCAACAAAGAGCAAAGCAGTGACTTCTCTGCATCTCCTCTCATGCTGTTGTCCATGATGGCCCCCATCCCTGCTATAACACCTGAAAAAGGAATCTCAGTTCATCTCATAATCTAAGCAAGTCTGAGTTAGATCAGTAAGGCCCACTATCTGCATCCAGGGTGCTGCAGGCAGCCATATATGATTCAGTAAAGATATGCTTTCCTTTCTTCTGGTATTGAACCAGTGCTCTAGAATGGTGTTCAGACACTGTGCTGCTGTGACTAAAAAATGAATGTGGTCATTAAAAGATCCCATGTAAAAGTACTGGTTTTGTTTTCTCATTTCTTGGCCAAAATTCTAATATGGAGTATTTACAGTTTGCCAAATTCCCCTTTTTGCCCCCATGTAGAATATCAGGGTTGGAAGAGACGTCAGGAGGTCATCTTGTCCAACCCCCTCCTCAAAGCAGGACCAATCCCCAGACAATTTTTTTGCCCCAGATCCCTAAATGGCCCCCTCAAGGATTGAATGCACAACCTTGTGTTTAGCAGGCCAATGCTCAAACCACTGAGCTATCCTCCCATAGTTTAAGTTTGATGTGATATTCATCTCCTGACTCAAAACATTGTGCAGTGTGGTTATATGCTTAACAGCACCCAGAGATGGTTGTATTATATTAGTGGATGAAGTGATTCTACATACCTACATAGAAAATGAGGGCCATAGAAATAGGCATACTGGAGCAGACCAGTGGTTCATCTAGTCCAGTATCCTGTCTTCAACAGTGACTGGTCCAGATGCTTCGAAGGAAGATGCAAGAAAAACCATAGTGGACTATTATGGAACAAACTGCCAAAGTGAGGTTTCTTTCTAACCCTTCCTTATCAGATCTATGCCCTAAAGAATGATGATTTATATCCCTTCTTAAACAAATGTGACTCTGGATGTTCTCATTATCCATCTTATGTCTAATCCTTTTATGAATCCTACAAAGGCACTGATTTCAATAATATCTTGTTGCAATGAGTTCCAGAGGTAAATTGTGTTTTTAAAAAGTATTTGATCGATTTTCTATTTTGTTCTCTTTCAATGTAATTGATTGTCCATGTACACAGTTTTGCTGATTTATATATTTCATTATTTTGTACATCTCTTTCACTACTCCTCCTTTTCCCATGGCTATAATGCCTTTCATTTTCTGTTTCTGAATCTACTCTGTTTTTAATATAACTTTTTAAAGATAGGAACTGGAACTAAATAGGTTGTTCTAGGGCTTTGTATACTATTGATTTCTACAATGGTATAATTGTAATATTGGTTATGTTTTCTTCTTTTCTATTCTCTATGTATCCTAACATTTTGCTCTTTTTTTGAGCACCATGACATACTGAACAGAGGTTTTCATTAAGCAGTCTACATTGTGCCCAACTCATTTTCCTGAGTGGCTTTAGTTAAGTTATATGATCTCAAATGGCATAAGTAGTTCAGAGTATTCATTCTGATGTGCATTATTAGCTGTTGCCAACATTGAATGTCACCTGCCATAATGATGCCCATTCACTAGTTTTGTAAAGTAAATCTGAAGTCTTTCAAGGCTTCTGTAATATTGTCTAAGCTAAAAGCAATGCAAATTTTGCCATCTCACTGTTCATCCTCTTTTCCAGAGCACTGCTAAACATATTAAACACCACTAGTCCTTTTATCATTTTGAAAATTGATCATTTTATTCCCACTCTTTATTTTCTGCCTTTTAGCAAGATTCTAAGCCATCTCCAGGACTCTGTATTTTCCATAATAGTATCTAAACGAGACTTTCTGAAAGTCCAAATAAAAGTTGCCGACTGCTTCTCCTTTATTCGCTACTTTTGTTGGCATGCTCAAGGAATTCTAATAGATTCAAGAAGCACAATTTTCCTTTAGCAAACCATATTGTCTTGTGTCCATCATATCATTCTAAGTTGTTGGCTTTTTTGTTTGTTGTTTTAATTCTATATCTACTTAACATATCAATTGACTTGCTTTACCAAAGTAAAACTTACAGGTTTGTAAATCACAGAGCAGCCCTTTTTGAAAAGACAGATGCAACATTTGCTATCTTTCAGTCTATTGGCTGATTTTCATGAGATTGCATATTTTTGGGAGGCGCTCAGCCACTTCTCAAGCTCACCCATCAGAACTCTTGGGTATAGCTTTGAGGTGCTGGTGTCCAGAGCCTCTTTCATTTATCAGTTTGTTCCAGCTGCTCTTTTTATACCTCTGTCTCTGACAGCAACTCACTTTCATTATCAGAAGGAGTAGGTATCTCCCCAGCATCTTCTGTGGAGAAGACTAATGCAAATCATTTAGCTTCTCAGCAATGTACTTATTCTCTTTAATTACTCCTTAATAGCAGGACTCCCCTGGAGTCACTGATTCTTTTTACAATCTATGGATGTATAGGTTGTAAAGCACTCAAATGCTATGATCATGAGAACTATACAAATGCCTATACAGAAATAAATAACTTATTTGGGATCCCTCCGGATAAAAATTACTATATAAATGTAAGAATGCATTATGAATATATTTATTGCTTGATGTTGAATCATTTTCTTCAGTGTTTACTCCATCATCAACATCATGCTCTCACAAATTTGAGAACCTGTTTAGCCTTTTCATAGAATAGGCTTTATTTTTCTCTGATACTAATTTAGCGCCCACCAGTCTTCCACATTATATACTCCATACTTTTACTCTCTGTTGCTGTTGAGTTGTGAGTGCTCAAAGAATCTAGCTGATGAACCTTTCATTCACTTGTGTAATATGCCAAAATGGCTATTTAGATCTGAAAATAAACAATAAGACCACAGACATATGTGCTTTCTTTGGATTTCATCTAGTAGACATAATACTAGTATTGTGCACTGTCCTGTAATAAAAGGATTCCTTTTAATGTATGTCCCTCATCTCTTGGACACATTGTGTTTTACAATGTAATCTGTGTGAAACAAGGTACAAAAGAGACAGCAAACCCAACAGTAAACCATGCATGAACTGTGAATTTTATTTTAAAATACAGCTTTGCTAATATGGTTAATGAAAAGCTAATCACCTTAAAATACTTTACAAGTTACCATTTAAAATGTAGTTATAGTAATAAAAGTCACTGTGTAAAACCAACACCATCTTACTCAACAGAACTGCTCCTTGTGTGTATTCAAAATCATATCTATTTACTTTCATGGCAAAATGAGTTTTAACTTTTTTTTACTCTTGTTAGCACCAGTAGGTCAATAGTTAATGGACTCTACTCTGATCCACTTCTAAGCAACAGAATTGCTAATTAATTGCAGTTGCCAGACCAAATTCTGCTCTCAGTTATACCCGTGCATCCCTATTGATGAGAGCAGAGCTGCACAGGTAAAACTGAGGGAAAAATTCAAAACCAGTGGGACTGCATATAGGTATAATTAAGGACAGAATTTAGCTTGCAGAATTTTATTGCTGGTGGTAATGCACAAGCAAGAAAGAACACAGCTTGACTTTCAGAACCTACCTTGTGTTTTCAGGGCTGGTAATTAGCAAAAACATCATCATACTGTAAACTGTGAAAATTTAATCTGGAGGCCATTGAGAGACAATAAACATAGAACCCCTTGTTGCCATTTTAGAGAGTAATTTTTTTGGTGTGTAACTGCACTTTAAACAAAAAACGCCAGCCATTTTTTGCTGTACTGTTTTTTTTCTGAACATTTACTTTTTGATCCAAGCAAGAAGCTCTGAGGTATTTTGAGGCATCGCACCTGTAAACCATCATGTAAGTACTATCAGTGTTTCTTTACTCATCTAAATATACATGGCACTTTACCGCTAAATAAAGACAAAGATCTTGCTCTAAAGATGGCACTAAGGAAAAAAAAGAACCATCCAACAGTATAAAAAATCATTTTCACAATATTTTGGCGCCATGGCAATGATTCTTTACAGTTTGTAATATGTATATGTTTGACACAGCGTATTGTGGTAAACATTTCCTCACTCATATTTGAGATGCTAAATTCCCACGCAGGTGTATTCATGTGTGCTGTAAGAAGCATCATGGGAGTTTGCTAAAAGTTCAAAAACTTAGCACAACACACACCTTTTTTTTAATTGTCCTTAAGATTCCTTAAGCTTAATTTATTCCATATACTTATGGGAATGCCTAGTGTTCCTAACACTCTCCATTCACAGAGTTTAAGGCCAGAAGGGACCATTATGATCATCTAATCTGACCTGCTGCATAACACAGCCCATAAAATTACACAAAGTAGTTTTTGCATCAAGTCCATAAATGATTCTTGAACTAGAGCATAGCTTTCAGATAGATATCCAGTCTTGATTTAAAGACTTCCCGTGTTAGAAGAATCCACCACATCTCTAGGTAAATTGGTCCAGGTTAATTATGCACACTGTAAAAAATGTGCACCCTATTTCTAGTTTGAATTTGTCTAGCTTCAGCTTCCAGCCACTGAATCTTGCTGTACCTTTGTTTACGTCCAGACTAGCCACCGGATCGGCAGGTAGCAATCAATTTATCTGGGATCGATATATTGCGTCTCATCTAGACACAGTATATTGATCCCTGAACGCATTCCCCGTTGACTCCAGAACTCCACCAGTGCGAGCGGCGGTAGCGGAGTCGACGGAGGAGCCGCAATCATCGATCCCGTCCCGCACCGTGAGGACGGGAGGCAAGTCTAAATAAGAAATGTCGACTTCAGCTACAGTATTCCCGTAGCTGAAGTTGTGTATCTTATATCGACTCCCCCCCCTCCCCCCACGTGTAGACCAGGCCTTTGTCTGCTAGAGCCTTCTACTATCAGAAATCTCCCTATGCAGATACTTAAAGACCACAAGCAGTCAATGGAAAGCTGCATCACTTATATGATACACTGGTTTTATATAATTTCAGCAAACTCTAAAACGAAGATGTAAAATTTAGTATACAGAGACACCATGTGGATTCATGACACACAATGGAGGATTTTGCATCTATTAGTCAATGAAGAGATCACATAGTATCTAATATTGTGATAGACCAATTGATGACACTAAGACATATATTTTAAACTGTGACAGGTATAATACGAACAAGTGCATATGTACTCTTTAGCAAGCATGGATCTGAATTTTGCAATCAGATTCCTTGGTCTCTGCAAGATTCCAAAACTGAATTCAGTAGCAACCTGGAAAATGCACATCCACATTCTTTTTTCTAAGTTAAATATGAAAATACAAATGAAAATTAATTTCTATTCATATTTATGCTATCTTCAAATATTCAGTGTGCCACATTTTTATGCTGAAAAGGCACTAATACCCTGTAATTGTTGTCAAGTGGGAGCTGAAGGTCTCAACTGTTGGCAAAGAACAGTTGAAGCAGTTAAGCAGGCGTTGAGGTGTTGTTACAGAAAAGGCAGTTGAGTAATTTGGCACTGGGAAAGAGATGCATCTGCACTTTCCTTTTCCTTCTGTGTGCAGATATGGTGGTTGACTTAGCAACCATTGACAGAAACTTCCCTCCTCCATGCCTTCACACAGATTCTGCTACTGCATTACATAGTGATGGCTAGGTGCATTAGCTGTAAATGTCACCTCATACTATATAATAATACTGTCATTTAAATTATCATTGTTAAGTCTCAGAGTTCAGGCAAGCTTCTGGAGATGAATGGGAGCCATTCACACCCCTCAAGCTCTATGCAGGCTCAGGAAGACCAGGCAGCATCAGTTTACATTTAATTCACATTTTGAAGCTTTCCTTTGCAGTCATAACAGCTAAGATTATATTTCTCTTGTTTTGAGAGGTAGCGTCAGGATGATCTGGGAGTGCTGAGCATCTCTGAAAATGAGGTCATTCCGAATAATAATAAAACCCCTTAGTTTCTGAATCCCAGTCCTGCAGCAATTTGAGGTTTCTGAAATTTTAGAAAATAAGGCTTTGGATGTGGTTAATTTAATAAGTAATACAAATACAAATAATATACATGTACATATTTCACAATGGATCCCATTTTTGAGAGATTACAATAGGATGGAACAGGAAATTGGTTATTCTTGATGCAAGGTACATTGATCAAATACCTTGTATTCCTGGACAATAAGTATTTGTGCGTGTTCCACTGAAGAGTACGAGAGGAAAAAGTGGGGAAGTTTGCATCAGATATTTTGATCATGTAGATGATACCTAAACTGTTTGAAGCGTGCAGTTCTAGACAGAGGGTATCTGTCTGTCATATTGAGCTTGACCTGCGGGGGTTTCAATTGGCTTGTATCAAACCCATAATGATAATCACAATTATTACCTGATCTACTATGGAAAATTAGTAGAAACTCAGTACTGCAGCTCCTATAATGTACGGAGATCTAGCTAGTACTTTGAATTATGCATATTTTTTAAGCAAAACGTAAAATTTACCTTCGTGTCACAGCTTTCATTGTTTAGTCCAAATTTATTTTAATTATGTAGAATCTTTAAAATTATTTTAACAGATTTTGCAACCTCTGGTCCTTTGTTAAAAGTCAATTTAGCTAGCACCTTTGCATAATAAATATCTAGGCAACTTACAGACCTACGACTCTTTTAAAATATGTTGGTGTTCAATCCCACCACATTTAGAGAGCAGGAAGTTAAATAGGCTATAACAGCATAAATCCCAATCCTGAAATTCACCATGTTCCACACAAAGTGAATTGCCATAATTAACAACTTGCTGTCAATGGGTTTTAGCAAATCAGACAATGCAGCAAGGCATATTAAGTCAGAGATATGTACAGGAGGTTGCCTCGTCTGATGGGGAAAATTGAGAGTTTTGCTGCTTTCATGATTTGATTGAATTCAGTTATATTTTCTCCCGAGATCACTGTCCATGAGGCTAGTATCACAGTAACATTCTTTTACTGCCAATGCCAGTACACACATTAAAAATATAGGGCATTAAAAATTCAGCATATGCTAACAGTTAGCACACAGCAGTATCTGAGATACCCGGTTTCCCTGTGCTTGGAATATAGAGTAACTATGGCAGTTTTTTAATACAAGCACTGTAGAATACTACTTTTAATATGTGTGTGTGTGTATATATATATATATATATATATATATATATATAAACATTCTTCTTTTTGTGCAGACAGGATTTGAGAAAGGGAATACTTTCCATTTGCTTTGGGCACAGTTGATTGTGTATATTGATTCAGGGCAAGATAGTGAATCACCCCATTTGCTTGTAAAGGATGAAATCAGGTCACCCTCTGCAATGAGCTTTGCGCTAGAATGTTTCCACCAGGAATGTTATGGAGCAACCTTAGCAGGAGCTCCTCGGGCACTACTGCAACCCATCCGCTACTGATTGTGCTGCCTGCAGCTGCTACAACTCCCTCAGGAGACGGTTTTGGGCAATGGAATGTTGTAGTTATTGACCCAGTGACCATGTCCCCAAATCACTGACAGAGTAAGGAGTCTCCCTGCCCCTCACTGTGTGGGTTACCTGTATGGTTATTGCAAGGAAGGAACACCGAGGTAGCAAGCCTGAGTATCACTAACACTGTGTTCTGCTATGCTTTATAAAACAATGACAACTGTTTTTCCCTCTTGCTGAAATGTCTTGCGTAGTTCATGTGTCAAGCAATGTTCCACTTAATCTGATAAACAAACAGAAAGAACAATGGCATGGAAATGTTCTTCATCGTGTGAGAAAAACCAAAGACAGTGACTGTAACATACTGTGCTATTAGAGTGTTTTCTTTGGGGGATAGCTGTGGACTGTTAAATTAATCCCTAGAGACTTGAGTCCTATTCCCCTCTCTGCTATCAACTCACTCTGTAATCTTGGACATGTTATTGAACTTCTGTGTGCATCTGTTATTCCACATGTAAAATGGGAACATGACACTTACCCACCCTACTAAAGTGCTAAGAGATCTACAGCTGACAAGCACAACACACAGGAAGCACAAAGTGGTTTACATTAATGTTTTCTACTTTTTGTTTATGAAGAGAGATGAATTTGTTTGCATCTGATGTATCACATTTAGCCTTCTCTAAGTATAATTGGATATAAAAATATAATTTTATTCAGCATGTGTTTAGGGATCTGCAAACTTCCATTCACACAGGTAGTCCCCTTGAAAGCAAAAGTGTTGTTCCCTTGAATAAGGATTTGTGGAATGAGGCCCCGGTATTGTAAGTTTGCAATAAAGAGCTGATTCTCAAGCCATTTGCTTGTCTTTCTAAGGAGAGAAAAGCAATTGTTGTTCTCTTTGTCCCTTGTTCTTTAATGATGCCCCTTTCTTTTCCTGCAGTGAGTTCTTAAATCTGTGCTAATGAAAAGTGACCAAGGACAACCAGATTGCATGTGCCATGTCACTTCTCTTTTGTGCCCCATTTTGTTCCCTGTAGTGCTACACAATGGTGGCTAAGCATAAGTTAATTAAATAGCGCATTTAAAATCAAGTGCTAAACGCTAAATGTGGACAGACAGACACTTGTAGATCTGCCTGAAGTTTAATTTTATAGACATTCAATACCCTTTATCTACATTTTACAATATAGGAAGTGTGAAACTTGGCAAATTTTAACATTTATTTCAAAAACAGTAAAAATTGCTGTAGTGTCTGCAAGAAACTCCCATGTTAAAATACTGTAGAGTGCTCTTATATGGCCATAAAAAAAACAACAAAAACATAAAAATACAAAACTTGGGTACCTTCTAAATGATTCTGTTTTTTCTCCCTAGGATGTAATTGGAAAAGCACTGCAGTACATTGGAACATATGGTGAGCTTAGCAACACAGAGCAAGTTGTGGCTCTGATTGACAAGGAAATGTGCATCAACTGTGGCAAATGCTACATGACCTGTAATGATTCTGGCTACCAGGTAAGAACATGGCTGTAATTAGCAAAAAGGCACAGTGAGTTATCTTTCTGTTGCTGAGACAGAAACAATCCACCTTCTGTTAACGAGCATGTGACAAAAATAGCTGTCTAAAATACCGGCTTTTAACACCAGCATGGCTCCTAAGCTATACTGAGAGAACCCTGACTGATCCGATTGTAGGGGTTCTCCACAGGGGCGGCTCTAGCCATTTCACCGCCCCAAGCATGGCGGCACGCCGCAGGGGGCACTTTGCTGGTCGCCGGTCCCGCGGCTCCGGTGGACCTCCCGCAGATGTGCCTGCGGATGCTCCACCAAAGCCGTGGGACCAGCGGACCCCCCGCAGGCACCCTGCGGGAGGTCCACCGGAGCCCCCTGCCACCCTCCCAGCGACCGGCAGAGTGCCCCCCGCGGCATGCCGCCCCAAGCACGCACTTGGCATGCTGGGGCCTGGAGCCGCCCCTGGTTGTCCATGCATCAGTCATTGTGGACTTTGTTGGAGATTAGTGTTGAATAGAACCGAAACTCCTCTTCACAACCTCTTTTAATCCCTCAGAAGTTATCTCTATGACATCTACATCATCAGGATTTTTTTGGTTTGGTTTTTTGGTTTTGATGGGAAGTAAATAAAGGAGGACCCAGTATGGACTGCTGCAAATTCAAATTCTTCAAAGGTCCTCAGGTAACTAAGGGAAAGGAGGCAGGATTCGCCCCTGTCAAGCCCACAGGGCAGTGGGAAGAAAGAAAATATGCCCACCTGCCAGATACCTGTTCAGAAATCGAAACCTTGCCTGAGGTTTGTCAAACTAACTAAGCTGGAATCAGCCCTGATTTGGAAGAGATTTTCATTTCTTTATGAATCAACCCTCCAAGATGATGAATTAACTTCCACAGGGAAGAAGAGAGGGCCTGGTAGGTTGATAGGTCCAGAAATCACTGTACCTGGCATATGACATTATTTTGAGTTGGGAGAACTGTTCAAAGCAAACTATTTATTCCTTGAATTCTACCATGACCGTAACATATAGCTGTGTGAAATTCACTGTTAATTCTGTGAACTATTCCTTGCCCTACCATTGCACATCTGCAGGATTTTGAGGGACTTCCCCATCCAATAAGAAGATAGTAGAGCTGGGATCAGCCATTTTAGGTGACCTGTTCTCTACTCAAACCAAAGTAGGATCCACTAGAATCCCTATGGAAGTCAATACTCCTTGCAGCATTACTTTTCATGACTCCTACACACCCAGTATAGGAGGCTGTATTTTAACTAGGCAACAATGTTATAATTTTCAGTGGCTTTTACTTTATTTTGAATTCAGTATGTTTGGTAGTTAAACTGATTTTTAACTAAATATAGTAAGAGAAATAACCTTTCTTTGTAAAAATCACTTACCACAGCAAGTAACCTGGGGAAAACCCAAGCACTTAAAAAAAAACTATAAGAGAAAATAAATGTTTAATCTAAACCCAGACCGTGCTAAGACAGTAGCCTGATTTTTCTAGCAATGATGCTGAGTGTTCCTCCTGGCCTAGCAGCCTGCAGGGCCCTCTCCCCTTTGCTGGATCATAAGCAGCAAAGCTCCCCATGCTGTCACCGCATTCCTCTGCTCCACTGCAGGGTCACGCCCTGTAGAGCAGAGTTCCTTGATTCAAATCTCCATTCAGCCCACCAAACTATGTCATAGCCACTGTAAAGTCATGAGCCTAAGCTTTCACCCAACTACCCTCAGCTATTTGATTAGCAAAAATTATCCCAATAGGAAATGGTTTTAATGTTGTAAATGCAAATGCAGTTTCAAAATTCAAATTCAAAAAGCCATTTTTGTCATTTTGAATCAAAATGTGTTTGGTAGATAAAGCAGTTAAACCATAAGTCTTGTAAGCACTCTGTGTAAAGACATTAGAGGTCCTCTGGGTCCTTACACAAACAGAGAAACATGGATACACACTGGACAACAAGCTCCAGATTACTAAACACACACAAGGGCAGCGCTTGTTTTCCTCTTACACAGCTATCGCTGCCAAGCATGTCCATTGGCAGTTTGCAGGCTGGAGGGGTGAGAGTTTTTGCTGAGGTGGGGCAGGCAGATCGGACAGCAAGCCTGGTAAAGGTTAGCTGGCAACGTGCAGGATATCGTAAGTGCCTGCAGGCACCAAGCAAGCTGTTTGTAAAGTTCATTTAGATAACGGAAGTTACCAGAAAATGAAGCACTCAGAGGAAACAGTGCATCTGACTCCATAGAGGCATTTCCAAAAAAAAAAAAAAAAGGGGAGAGGTGTGCGCTAATGCACAGAAAGCAAAAAACCAAGCAGCGCACAGTATGATAAGATTGTGTGGGACACAGAAGACAAGACAGACACACAATAACTGTATCTCTGTTACAAAAGATTATGGTGATGCCCTTATAAAAAGTTCTACACTATTCTACAGCAGGGGTAGGCAACCTATGGCACTGGTGCCAAAGGCGGCACGTGAGCTGATTTTTCAGTGGCACTCACACTGCCTGTGTCCTGGCTACCGGTCCGGGGGGGCTCTGCATTTTAATTTAATTTTAAATGAAGCTTCTTAAACATTTTGAAACCTTATTAACTTTACATACAACAATAGTTTAGTTATATATTATAGACTTACAGAGAGAGACCTTCTAAAAAGGTTAAAATGTATTACTGGCACGCGAAATCTTAAATCAGAGTGAATAAATGAAGACTCGGCACAGCACTTCTGAAAGGTTGCCGACCCCTGTTCTACAGTAACAGTCTAAAATACTGGCCCTTACAATGGCAATACTGCAGGGTTGGGGGATTTTACTGTAGAATAGTACCATATTTATAGTAAGGCTGAGATACACCAAACAATCTTCCCTGGGCTAAACTGGAAAAATTTACTTAAAACACCTGTCTAAATTACAGGTTCCATGTGCCAAACTAATTCAATATATATATATATATATATATATAAAGACGTTTCTACGCAGCAGGTAGGAATGTACAGGTGTGGCTGAGGACCATGGTAGCATA
Source organism: Mauremys reevesii (assembly GCF_016161935.1). Classification (NCBI taxonomy): domain Eukaryota; kingdom Metazoa; phylum Chordata; order Testudines; family Geoemydidae; genus Mauremys; species Mauremys reevesii. The sequence continues at coordinate 73,497,901 of NC_052630.1, forward strand.
CCTCCAAACCCACAATGCTGGCAAGAGTGCGAAGTGGGCCAGTGAGCCATGCATAGGAGAAGACACTGATTTAAGATAGAGACCATGGCTCAGATCCTCAGCTGATATGAATCTTCACATTAGTGAAGCTACACTGATTTATGTCAGCAGGAGATCTGGCCCTATATCTACTTGTGGCTCCTTCCTCTCTGTGTGGTTAAAGAGATGGCTGCTGCTGCCTCTTCACTTCTAATTATTGTGCCCACAAAAAGGAGAAAGCAGCACTGCCTCTAGCATCCGCAAGAAGCTGCCCTTTCTACTCTGACGTGCATAGAAGTTTTGCAGTAGTGTTTTCCCTTTCATAAGATTTCCCACCTTAGGGGAGTCTGTAGCCCTTAGGGAGGTAAGAGTTGATTTCGCATTTAATGCAACTTGCTTTGATATAACTTTAAAAAATCAGCAATAACCACAAAAAAAACAGACAGTCCCCTGAAGCTTTTCATGATGCGAAGAATGTTTTTTTCCATCTCTTACTTGCAAAGGGATCAAACATAAAAAAATCCACAATTTGTCTTCTGCTGATGCAGATTTTTGTGTTTCCAACATATTCAGCTTGCTGGACACACCCATCCTTTAGTCTCTGCAGAGACCTCACTTTGTATGACTACAGCAAAAAAAGTGTAATTAATGTGAAGTTGAGCACAAATGAATCAGAACTTCTGAGTTAATCACTGCCACATCACCATGTACTATCCCCTTCAAGAAATGCATTGTCATTAGAGATAGATGAACCAGTCCTGCTAACATACAAAACCTTTATTTGTCTCTCAAACCAGACCAGAACTTGGTGGTTCAGACTGGTTCAGTTAATACTTTGGAGAGTGAGATGTCAGCCTACTGCTACTACTATTCATGGGCTTCTTTACTAGTGGAACACCAAAATACACATTGGGAAACCTCAGATCTCTTATGTTCTTGAGTGTCAGAGCTTGGGAAGCCCAGAGAAGGCCATATTTAAAGCAGTCAGTGCTGCTACTGGAACAGACTGTAGAACCTCTTCTAAAAACACTGCCTGTGATTTCAGAAGGAAACAAACACTCCCTTTCCCCCAAAGCCTACCCTGCAAGTAGTTGAGGAGAAGCTCACCGAGTTCCCAATATTGGAAATACCTGCATGCATTTCACTTTACACAGTATCAGTAATTTAATTGACGTCAATGTACCTACTCCCAGGGCATGAAGACGAGTGCCTGTATCAGTCTCATGCTCATAAGTCTCCTATGATTAATACTCTTACCATAGGGTAGGAAAAGGCCACACCAAGAGCCCCAGTGATCCTACATCAGAAGATCTTACCGTTAATACATTGCAAGGGCAGAATGAAAGTTGCAGGGGAAACTTAACACAGAATTCCTTGAATTTTCCACTTTAGCTCTCGGCCTGTACAGAACTTCCTGCTCTGATTTACATAACCAACAGTTTGTTTGTTTCTTTTTTACTGTGTTTGTTCCTTAATCAATGAAGAGTTTGAAGTTAGTCTGATTTTGTTTTTTAAACTGGTATTTTATAGATGTCTTATTGAAGCTACAATTATGACTTCATATTAAAAATCTTTTTCATGCTAATCATTAATGAGGGCACAGTCCTTGGAAACGTCAGAAATTAAATCCTGTCTGCTCTCACTCTAGATGTCCCTTTTAGCTTTCTAAGGCTTGCCAATAAACTGAATCACAAGTGGCAAAGTGTGTGCCATTCCTTGCTAGATTTTATTAAATTAGGTTGTTTGCATCTTGCAGAGAATAAAAGTAAAAAAAAAAAAAACCAGCATGATGGTATTTGCAGTCTGTCTCATGTAGAATCCATACAGGACTGGTCTGGATATCTCTTCTGTACCAGTAAACCTGGTGAATTGCTGTGTCATGAAAGATTTTCCTCCCGTGAAGGAAAAATATCTTAATGGAAGTTTAAACTTTGTGGGCCATATTCATCCTTTGGGTAACTCAATTTACGATGCAGGGCTTTCAGCAGGGAGTAAATTGGCCCTATAGTTCTAATTTGAAAATGTTTTTCCCCCTAGAATTTAAACTGTTGCTATAGCTGCAGTGCAGTATCACACACACACGTCTTGAAGTACAGAATACTGTAATGCATAAAATGCAGATACTAAAATGGGGCTATTTTTGACCTTTTCCATGAGTGACATCAATACTATTTATTTCTTGTTGCAGGCTATACAGTTTGATCCAGAAACCCACCTGCCCACTGTTACTGACAGTTGTACAGGATGCAATCTCTGTCTCAGTGTCTGCCCTATTATTGACTGCATCAGAATGGTTGCCAGGACAACACCTTATGAACCAAAGAGAGGCCTGCCCTTAGCTGTGAACCCAATGTGTTGAGGTGATCAGTCCAGCAGTTAGTGTGAACTTTACATTTCCTTGATGCGGTAAATTTGCTTTCCAATTAGTACTTGAAATTTTAACTGTATTAAAATACATAGTGTTGATAGTCCTTATAATTATGGCTATTTTCTCCAGTGATTATTTTAAGGCAGACTATTTTCTTAGATTTCAAAGGAGCAACAGTTAGTCAGTTATTAGCTGTCAGTTGTCCATTATGTAAAGGGCAACTTTTTCTTTTGCAAATTTCTGTATTTGATGTTTAATCTTTAGAGTTTCTAGTTTTAAACATAATTAAGTGAGCATTTTTAAACTGACTACAGTTCAACATACAAGGAAACTGTTTCCAAGGAGACATTTTTGTAATTAAACATTACATTGAATTTCTAAAAAGTTTCTTTGAAATTGTAATTAGCTACATACTATGCAAACAAAGCAATGTGGGATGCTATTTGTCTATGAAAAGAAGTGAAAGGAGCTTTAAAATCGCATTTCCAATCTGGATTAATCACTTTCAACTGCTACAGTGTACAATATAGTATTTTCTTAATGCTTTCTCAATTCAACCTTACATTAGACTCTTCTAAAAATACATTTGCTAACCATTGACCTATATTGCACTCTTCACATTTTTGACTTGAATTGGTGTCTAGATTAAAATTTCCTCTGTTGAACAATCACAGCACACTTCTTAAAATGGTTTAAACTGTGTTATTACAAAATCCAGGTGTTACGCCAGGTTTTGATTATTAGCACCTTTTTTTCTGCATAGACATATTCTAAGTAAGTAACTTTTTAATTATACCAATTAATGCTTCAGCAACTATAGTTCAAAGATTTCATTACGTGGGAATGGAATATGTTACCTCTCTGTGTCTCTCTATGGCTACGTCTACACTATGAGTTAGGGGTGTAATTTCCAGCTCAAGTAAACACATTTGTGCTAGTTCCCATCAAGCTAGCACGAGCTGTGCCTCCACTGTCTGTGCTACGGTGGCTACACGGCTATTTATACTCATGCTAGCGCGAGTACGTGTATGCGAGCTGGGAATCACACCCCTAGCTCATAGTGTAGATAGATGTAGCTTCTATGGTACATGTACTGGGTTAGTCTCTCTCCCCACCCCTCATTCATCCTGAATGGTTATGTTTGGCTACAGTCATGTTACAGCCCAAACAAAATATAGATTTGCCAGGATTGCTAAAGAGCCTTAGCTATTTTTCATTCTCACTAGGAGCTGTCTCATACAAATGTATTGATATTTTCTTTACCCATATCTGAATATAAAGCCATTTGTTTCATAATAATAATGTATCTGTTCAGTTAATTATGTGATCAGGAAAATTCATAACCTTTGATTATACACATTTCAGAATTTTCTGTTCTTCTGTTTACATATGTATGCCTAATTATAAATAAATAGCATTAATCAACTTGGTTTTTTTGTGTATATTCATTTACTAAACAGGTTTTCTTGTACGTGGCATTTTAAGTTTGCTGTTAGATGGGCTTTCATGATCCTAAAATTCACTCCACGATTAATGAGTTAAGTTACATCTGCATGCTCATTAATTGTTTAGGGTGCCATGTTACATGCTCCTCATCCCTCTGAAAAATCTCTCTCCTCCTTTATCCTCATCCTTCTTTTCCACCCTCTGACTCCACCTCCTCCCACATACACATTTTGCCTGTCTAACTTTTTTTAATGGGTCATTTATCCTGTAGAAAGTATCTCTAGCATGGTCTATTTGACAGCTCACTCTTACTTGATGTGACCCTTTGGCAATTATGGACTTTAGTGACTCAACTAAAAGCTTTCTCTTGCTCTCTCCTTTCACTGTTTGCACACTGAGATGGTAACAAATGTTTGTGTTGCTTAGCAAATATTTCCATGGGATTTTGTTGGAGGCCTTGGGCCTCTATATCCCATAATAATATCTTATCCATACCTCTGTTCCCATGGTGAAAGCCCTTCAGCTCTCAGCAGCTATCATCTTATGACCATGGTTAGTAGCTGTATGAAATGGTGGACATGTTATTCCAGGCCATATTGATGCGCTTTAACTTTTCTATGGAATGTCAGAAAGCACACAGCCATCTTTGTCATGTTATGTAATTCTGCTCTGGGGTGCTACACTTGCTCACTGTACCATGCCATATACTATACATCCATTTCTTTCAGAGTAGCAGCGGTGTTAGTCTGTATCCGCAAAAAGAACAGGAGTACTTGTGGCACCTTAGAGACTAACAAATTTATTTCAGCATAAGCTTTCGTGGGCTACAGCTCACTTCTTTGGATGCATAGAATGGAACACACAGACAGAAGATGCCATTCCTGACTTCACTACTCTACTGGAGACTGTCACACTTGGTAAATATGGCTTGTCATCAATATATAGCACCATAAGAGACCTGCCAAAAGTATCATAAGCATATACAGCAGTAGATGGCATTCTAGCAAAAACATTATCATATATGTAGCAGCCAAAATCCAGACTTTTGCTACAATACATCATTAGGCAGGGTAGGCTAATTGATATACCTGTGTACCTGAGCAGCTATCAAGTAAACTTTGGAGGCGTAAAACCCATACCTCATGAAGAAATGATGCATCTAACAGTCAAAAATAGAATTCATTTACTGGGGCGGGTAAGAACAGTGATGCAGTTCAGAGGGTTTTTTCCCCTCTTGTTATACCCACAATCTGAGGTAATATTTTTGTTTCCAACTGCATTTATTAACTAATACTTTCTAACTTTGACAAACAATGGTAAATCACATTGTAGGAATCCATAGAGAGGACTCCACAAGGCGCTCCTAAGTTTCTTGCCGACTGTCCTTTGCGTCATCAGGATGAGGTGAGATTTGGCAAGCTGTCTAACAAAGTCATGCCAAAGGACAAAGTCCTTCACCTTACGGGACTTTGCATTTGGCCTTGTTTAATGAGCCAGAGAAACAAAACAGACTCTGACTTACATTGCAAATACTGTAGTCAGGCATGTGAATTTTCAACAGTGTTAGGGTACAAAGTGAGTGCCTATAGTTCAATAATTTATTTGCATGTTTAAGGAAATATGTGTCATATTCTTGACTAACACCAAGACAAGTAATCCTTATAAAATAGTGTAACCCATACCTGACAACGTATATTATACTAGAAATACCATAGTTCATCCCAGTCTGCTCTACTAACACATTCTTAGTCACATCATATTCCTGACTGGAGAGAGAGCTCCAAGTTTAATGTATGCATTGCAGTCCAAGAACTCCGTAGTATAGCTGCCAAATCTGCCTGTGTGAATCCCAATTCACTCATGCATGTTCATCGGAAAAAGCTTTGCCCTGCTAACACACTATATGGGCAGTTTGGTTTTGGCCTCACTATGATGAGCAAAGGTATAGGCTTGACAAAACATATTTCTGAAGAATTAAATGGCATTTAGAGACAAAATTGTTCATGTTTGTAAATTAAATAGTTTGATCTGTCAACAAAATTAAAAACAGACTTTTGTGCACGGAGATCATGTTTGGACTCTATTGATGAGATTAATGTACACGTATACTGCTATGTACTGTGTAGCTGTAAAGACTTATCAGATGAAGTCTTGTTTATGTTCCCTTTCCTCCATAAAGCTGTGTGGAAGGGGAACAAACAGCATGACCCTTTTGGAATTACTGCTGCACTACGCAACAGAGAGTCCTGTGGCACCTTTAAGACTAACAGATGTATTGGAGCATGAGCTTTCGTGGGTGAATACCCACTTCGACATAATTTTTTCCAGAGAATAGGACTGTTTACACGCTGTAACCAGGTAGTAGGCTTGACACCACTTTTCCCATCTGTACATCCCTGTGGTTGCAGCAAAAAAGATCTGGCCTAATGCAGCCCAAGATTACGCCTACAGTATGTAGCAGGATATATAAATATAGTGACAAACATAGCTAATTATCAGAGGGGTAGCCGTGTTAGTCTGGATCTGTAAAAGCAACAAAGAATCCTGTGGCACCTTATAGACTAACAGACGTTCTGCAGCATGAGCTTTCGTGGGTGAATACCCACTTCTTCAGATGCAAATTAGATAGCTAATTAGAATGCCAAACTATTCTATATGTTAAATCTTTCTGCTTCATTTTTATGTACTGTAACATGGGGGCTGGATAATTTGTTAATATTTTATATTTTTCCACATATAAAATAGTCTTTTTAGATAAAATATTTATTTTATTGGCAGCAGTTTTCTTCACCATGCTACTGTGTTTCATTGATGAACTGTGGAAGATTTTCACATCTGGCAACCTGGCACACTCTCTAGGCAGCTGGATTGGTAACTTTCGAGTTGCTGCTGGGTCTTTCATATAATTAGTCTGCTTATGGGCCATCTGGGTTGCTTTGTCTTCACTGTTACCATTTTCTCTTTTTTCTGAAGAATTTGTATACTGTACATTAGTCCTTTGAGAAAAGTTATTAATAAATCTATCCTCTGGTTTATATGCAAGTTCTCTCAAATTTCCATGCTATCTTTGCTTGATCATAGAAACACCATTTGGAGTCCTAATTCTGCTGGGTTAACTTTTTTTTGTGACACTGGAGAAAAATTTACAGTTTTTGCAGTGCAATAAAGTTGCAGTTTTTCCTCAGCAAGTGAAAGCAGATTACTTCCTTAGGGATATGGTCCCTAAACAAAATAAAAATGATGAATACAGAGGATTCTAGTTAAATCTAAAGTTAAGCAAAATAAAGGTATTGTGTCAAAATACATTCTTCTTTTCATTGTAAAGTTAGTAATTATTTGCAAAAGGATTCTATATACCCTAGTTGGTAAATAGGAATCAAACAATTTAGACTTACCCCTGGATGTGAAGAGGAGATCCTCTAGCATTGCAGTTGGAAAACCTAATTTCGGTAAGATGGATCTCGCAAAAACACTAACAAACCTTTGGCTTCACTGGGGCTGTGTGTGTCACTGCGGAACTGAAAAAATAGCTCTAGTCAGCACAACACTGCAAGCTCCAATATAGGGTAGATTCAGCATAACAGCTTCTTCTAGCTCAACCCCATGACTGAAGGCAAAGGACCATGGATGGGGTTCCCATGTATTATGGCTGCTATAATGGTCCCTTGGGGGGCCACAGGAAGCTGAGATCGGTTAGGACTCCCCTTTGGCTGCTTTACTTGTACCAGGGGATTAGACTGGCACACAGCAACACCAGTATGAGGGAAGCAAATATCCACCACTGTGCCATACCCTACTTGTGAAGTGCCATGTAATCCTCAATCACAGCCTGGGGATTGGGGCCATAAGCAATGTAATTTTATGCTTTTCAAATGCATGTTTATAACAGGCAGCAGCAGCCATTGTTTTGTAATCTGTTTAAACAAAGTATTTTTGTTTTCAATGACATTAAAGTTGATATTGTTAAAACTAATCCTCAGAATTCCTCCTTAAAACCTGAGAGATCTATTCTTACTTTTCACTCTAGAAATAAGCAGGCAATGACAAATTTCTCCTTTGGATGACCCACACCTGTAATTGCCTATCAGATTTACACATGAACAACTAGAACTCATCATCAGCCTAAAGAACATTTTCCTCACCCTTCTATTCTTGAGACTACTTGTAATCATAGGTCTTACTTGCACTTATTGGAGGCAGGTTTAGGCCCGGTAACTGAAGACATAATATCCAATCGCTGAAAGTTAATGTTTCACAGGAAATGAGCTGACATTATCATGCAAATTAGATAGCCTGAAGATAAAATCATCCACTTTGATTATGTGGGTGCTAGGTACAGAATTTTATATGTCTGATTTCTGTGATTGGAGTCAACAGCTGCAGTTTCTTTCAAAGGAGAGTAATATTCTCTTTTGTTTTATGAAAATTTAGGCTGATTCCAAGTTTGACAAATCTTATTATAGCTGAAGAAGGGGTAAGTGCCAGGAATATAACTGGTCTTCCATTTTGATCTATATTTGCATCGTGAGCGGAGGGCTCAGTGCTGACCACCCTCAAATCCCATTTACTTCCTTCCTAAGCACCCCACAGAACCTAGCCTAGGCAGTCCAAATAAATGGAGAGATGTAGAAATCACTATTTTCCCTTAATGGATATCTGGATCTCAAGCAAGAATTAGTAGCAACTCCCTTTCACCACCACACATAAATATTGCTGAAGAAACAGGGAGGTTTCTTTTTGTGTCTGGAGACAAATGAAAACAAAAATGATTTTCTGAAAACATTTTCTTCCAGTTTTTAATCATAAAATATGGTACTCCCATTTTTTTAGCATTTGGCAGTTTTCTTAACAATTGTGTCTGCGACCTGGTGTTTGCAAAATATAAGTGAAAAGAAAATAAAGTCTTACCTTTGTCAATGTGAGCCACCTTATAAGGTTTTTAATTCAATTATTTCTTAATAAATATCTCAGCTATCTTTCCAGTGATTTGATATGCAATAGTGCATTTGATAATTGCAGCACATTCCTATTGTAGCATATTTTCTGATTTACCTTCACATTCAGAAGTCTCTTTTTTCCTTTATTTTATTTTCCCCTTTTTTAAAGAGCCCCTCTTTCTACTCTCCAGATCCTTTCTTAAGATTGTGCACAGGTAAACCTCTTTCATAAGGTTTACTATGTACAGACATATATGCCATTTTATACTACTGGTCTATTTATTGGATTAGCTAGAGGATTTGATGTGCAAGCTTAAGATGATATTGAAAACACATATCACTTCTATTGTAGCTAAGAAAATCAGCTTTAGAATTAGAGAGACCTTGTATCAGGCATTATGTATAGACCTTTAGCTTTTTATCATGGCTGTTCTTTGTTGCTATGGCAACCAAATTAACCATTTCATTAATATAATAGAATAAAACAAATTTATTCATTTCTACACTCCTGGATAATCCACATTCAGGCTTCAACACAGTTTGTGTCCTTTCTCTCCCTAGCCCCAAATATTTTCTCAGTGCTTCAAAAGGTTGTGGGGTTTGTTTGTTTTTTAAAAAAGCTATATATTTTATAATTAAATTTACCTTGGTTTCATTGGCTGGCTTCTGTTAAGTGTCCCCTGAGTAGAAAAACAGACTTCAGAACCAGTAACCTCTGAAAGCAGGAAAACAGTCATTTACCCTCATATAATAATGAAAAGCACTTGTTTCTGATCAGCCCTTTGTGCTAAGATTGACAAGATGTGTTCTATTGTAAATGTTAATGGTTCCCTCATCAATGTATGTTACCCAAAATGTTGCTAAGCCATAGTTTTAAAAACAGGTGCCGTGCTACACACTATATTAGTATTAATGTGCTCCCAGTTGTGCCCATAGTTTGTGATGGTGAATTAGAGCAAATGGCCCATTGCAAGGAAATGTTAATTTGAAAAAGTCCACTTGTCAGCAGAAAGGACCCCCCACACTATGCAGTGTGGGAGTTCATTGCACATTTACATTTATCATCTCTCCTCACAAAGTTCCATTTATACTGGTACACTTGTGGGGGGCGGCGCTATTGATCCTTAGTTCTGATGGGCGTGCTCACAGCACACCTCAGAAGGGAGAAGCAAACGTGTCTTCATGCTCTTCTTTGCAGTACCTTCAGTGTAAGTCTGAGCACCTTAAAGACTGTTCTAAGTTACACTAGCACTGAATGGGCCCAAGAGACTGCTATGGGAGCTAAGGATCAGCTAGACATAAGAGACTCTTCTAATCACATCCCACTCCTCCCCAAATACACAACACAGGAACAACAAAAAAGTGGTGGCACATGAACCTGCTAGCTCTACGCCACCAGCAGATCCCTCCCAGAACAGAGGGGGGGATCCTTCTGAAACTGGATATGCTGACTTTCGGGCTGCTTTGCAGGTAGCAGATACCCGGTGCAGTGCAGGAGCTGAGCCATTGTTTTGTTGTTCTTCCAAAACATCTTTCAGTGCAAGATACATAGGAAGAATTTTATCTGAAATTTCTCTTTATTGCCAATGTCATGCCCATGACCATTATAATTGCATTAGAATTTGTTTTTGCTAAACTAGCACTAAAGTTAGTAATATGAAACTGAAGTTTTACTGCAAACAGAGTAGATGTATATTTGCAAAATGAGTTAATTAACGTCAAAGGTATAGGTCCTTTCATTAAAATGGCAAATCTTATAAGTAACAGCACACTAGGGTATTGGCTGCTATAGGACTGTTTGTTCATTTCTGTTTGAGTGAATGTATAAATTATATAATCTACAAGCACTGGTCAAATCTGTATCGTTCACTTATGCTGGGGTCTCTACTTGAATTACATTTTAACAGATTCCTCTCAGGCACTGCATTGTGTAAGAAATGTCCAGAGACTCAGCAGGTGAATGTTCATAATAATGAAGCTGGAAGGGTGAAGGATCGCATTTCAACCACTGGTACAAGAACCTCAACACAAACACTCGTCATGTATAGGAAAAGCACCAGTGCCGAATGCTCTCACTGCCTTGTGTTGTTCAATATATAGTGAAGGCATCCTGCCAGCCACTTAGTAAAACAGGACTAATTTACTTTTAATATTGCAAAATGCTATTTTCTGGCCTTTTGAAACAGTAAACTGTGATTTCTAGTCGAGCGATGGTAGGCTTGTGGCTTCAGGGCCAGATCCATTGGAACTATGACAATTAACACCAGCTGAGGATCTGTTCTGTAGTGATTAATAAAGAACTCATAAGTCCCCAAATGTGAGCTAAACCTAAATGTTACTTTTTTCGTACAAAGTTGTAATCACTATACAGGGTGACAGACCTAGTCTGTTCTGGCTTTTGTCCTAGCTACTCAGCATTGTAAAAATACTAATTAAATAGTAATCATTCACTTTAGACGCAGTCAACAAATAAGAGCAAGTCATTTTCATGTTGCCGTTCTAAAAATCAGACTCTTAATATCAATGGTTCCTTTTGCCAGTCTGTAAAATGGCGGTAAAATACTGCATCCAGCACTTTGAATATGTAATGAGTATGTCAGTATTAAGTACTATTTCTTTTCACCTTTTGCACTTATTTCTTGCTTGATATCAATGGTTTCTAAACCTAATTCATTTAACAAAATGGATCTGTAAGAATGATGTCATAGTTGTATTTTAATGTACTTTTAACTATATGCAGAAAGAAAGGATTTGCCTATTCATTCTGGCATGTTGCTTCCAAATGCCTTTACAGCTATTAATTATTATGTATGTAGTTATTTGCACTGAGACAGTAACTACATATCCCAGTCAAGGATTGAGCATGCCTTGTGCTAGGCACTTTACACACATAATGCAAAGCCAGTTCTTGAGCAACTGAGGTCTTGGGTTTGAGCCTTGTGTGTGAGGCTGTTTAAAATAACTAACTAAATCATATTTCCCATTAAAAATAGTAAACAGGGACATTAGAGGTAAAGTAGCCTCATCAAAGTCCATGGGACTGTGCAGGATCAGGCCCCAAAATTGCATTAGCTGACAAATTGTATCATTCTGCCAGAATACGATATTCTTGGAGTTGCTTCCCTTTTCTGCACCAGAGGGCAGCGTTTCACCAAATCCAAGGAACGAGGAGCTCAGGAAGAGCTTTTGTCAGTTTGCAGTAAGGCTACCACATGCAATATCTCACTAATTGTTTGGATTTTCTAATTGTTTCAGTCACAAGTAATTTAATGCATGATGTAAGCTATTGCCTAGTTTACAGCTATTAACTAGCTATCTAAAGAAAGTATGCATCCCTAATGTGTCAGGAATTCCAAAGCTTGTTAACTATTTTCCTGTCAGCCCTAAGATTTGAGTGGTACACTGCAATCCAAATGTTTATAGTACTACTGCCATTTTATCGCCAATGTTACATAAGTATTTGAATACCTTATTCCATTGTGGGTTACAGCTGTCTTTTTGTAATGAATGAAAAGTGTAACCTTCAGGTTATGATAGCGTACGTGCTGCTGAGTCGCTAAACTTGACAAGATGTGTTTCTGTGCTCAGATGTCTGGCTTTAGCCTGATTATCTATAATATGGATTTGAGGCCTTACGAAGAAAGTGGGTGGCATTAAAATATCAGCATTTACCAACACTTACCACATTACAGTATCAGTAATACTGTAGCATTTCTCTATTTAGTACTCAAAATTTACCAGCCATTAGTATGCACTGGTATCAGAGCTATAGCAGTTATTATTTCCTATTCCAATGTTCTAGTGGCTATCACTGTATGTGAAAAAAAATCATTTCTAGAGGGACAATTAAAATTTCAATTATTCAGTTAACAAAATAAAATTGGTGATATATTCATAAAGGGGGGGGGGGAAACTGTTATTGTTTTTATATATGCACTCAATTAGCCAGATTTGAGTACAAACAGAAATAAAGTGATTATATTATAGAATTTCAACAGGAAAAGAATCAGGGCCTTATCATTTAAACAGTGGCGGAACATTTCTGAAAGGAATCTTCAGCAAACAAACAGGCTTACATGTATTAATCTGTTATACTTTCCTTATAGAGTTACACATTTCAAACCCCTATTTCTAAGCAAGTTCATTGAGCAACTAGTGAAGAGCCATCTCCAAGTACATTTGTCCACAGCAAATATCATATCGAGCTTTCTCTATTAGGCTTCAAGCCAGGTTGTGAAGGAGAAACAGTGTCAGTAGTACTAATGGACCTTCTCCTGTGATCCCTGGATAAAAAGGACACATCTGTACCCATACCCTTAAAATGGGTCATTGCAGTTCACTGTGGAAACTCACTGGATATTGCGGTCCTCCTGCAGAAGTGTGTGTGGGGGGGGGATTGTCAGGGAAACTGATGTGGGCTGAATACTTTCTGGAGGACCACACCCACAGTTCTTGGCAGAAGAGCCTTTATTTGTGGAGTATCACAAGGACCAGTGCTCTCTCAAGTCCTATTCAATATTTACATGCTGCCACTGAGTGAAATTCTCTCTCTGTGGGTTCAAATAGCACCAACATGGAAAAGATACTCAACATTATTAATTCTTTATGCATATGTGAACACTGCCATTATCCTTCTATCCCACTGCATGGCCTAGAGCAGCAGATACACGAGGCTGTGTAGCCTGAAATTAGCTCCAAATGAAATAGGATTAGTGCTCACAACAAAAGGGAATGCTTTCAAGAGCTTGCTGCCATTATGATATCTTCATCAGTAAAGAATGTCCTTATGGGGCATCTTTTGAAGTCCTCAAAGTCTGCAGTCTAGTGGTTCTCTAAACTTCTCACTGGCATTAGATTCTCACATAGCATTGGTCATAACGTACGCATTCTGCCTCTTGTGACCAACTAGTAAACTATACCCTGGCCAATCTGGGTGGCCTTGTCATATGTACTTCCATTACCTCCAGGCTAGAGTATTGCAGTGCAAAATACTTTGGCTTGAAAACAGCTACCCTGAATATGTTGCAATCAGAATGCAGCAGCATACCTAGTCAGTAACATGGGTCTCAGAGAGCACAGCCATGTTGATGGCGGGAAAAGTTTTTGGCTACAGGTGTTTCTCCGGTGATCACAGGTGAGCATCCATCGGTGCCACTGATTCTTCTCTGCTGATACCTTAACCATCTTTGAGTGCTCCCCTGCTCAGGAACTATCCACCTCAAGGGTCAGCCTCATGGACACAGGATACAGAGCTTTCTCAGCTGCAGGCCTAAGACCTTGGATTTCATTTCCATAAGAATTAAGAATGACCATAAACTGCACAATTTCCAGGTCCAAATGCATATTCACTCTCTGCCCTTGCTTTCCCATAGAGCAATCCATAATTAAAGCTATTTGAACACTCTCAATTTCTGATTTTTTTCTAGGAAAAATGGTGGAAATTTTACCACAAAAACATTAATGGGAATTTCCCCCGCCCCATTTTTCCAGATTCACTAGCATCTCTAGACCAGAACAGGGATGGGAATTTTCAGGCTGCAGTCTAGAGCCAGCACTATGAGTCAGTGGCTGCATTATTTATAAGTGGAAGACAAAGCCAAGTGAAAATAAACATACTTCACCCACAAGAGAGGATATTTTATTTAGTTTTTAGCCTGGTGTCTGTGGAATATTAGTTTTTTCTGTTATATACACAGAGCATCTTTTGAAGCTGCAGTTATAACAGTAGTATTTGTCTGGAAATGCTGCTCTGAGGCACCTAAAATTTACATCCCACATCCTCTAGAATTGTTCCACTGAAATTGAAAGGCTCAGCACAAATGAATGACACCTACAGCATCAGTACAAGTTTTAGTTTTCATTACAAAAATAAAGGCTGCTTTCAAAGTACAAGACACTTTTTGCTTTGGAATCCGTACCATCCATGTGTTGCAAAGGTGGTGCCTACAATGTATTTGCACTCATTACAGTCACTGCTATAACTTACTGATGACTCAGTCACAAGTCGTGAATAATGCAGTGCGAGTCACCGTAGCTCTTTAAAGTAAAACGTGGAGCCCACACAGCAGACTTTTTTTTTTTAAATCTGTGTTTTTGTGTATGGTGAATCTAGGCACAGCCAGAATGTTGAAATGCAAAACAGCACTGAAGTCTTTTGCAAACCTCACCTTGCAATTCTACACATTTGAATGCTGTATCATTTCCTTTTTTAATTGTGATGGCTTTTGTAAGAGTTCACTGCAGCAATCCATGTGTGTTTCCTCCCGACTTTCATTATTCATTTAAATGTCATTTTAGTTCCGTAGAACTATATGGAATAAACAGAATAATTCAGAAATACTAGTGAGCTGATGCTACTCTGTCAATCCCCTTTATCCTTTTGGAATACAAAAGGTTGTGTTGGACTTCTTTACACCATTTGCCAAAACATGCTTTCAAAAAGACACAAGCACAAGTTTCACTTGCCTTGGCAAGGTAGTTGGGGGTTATTAAGCCATAGGCAAGTATGGCGGAATGGAAGAGAGCATGTACAAGGAGGAGGCAAGATGATCAAACTTGCAGATGATCAAACTTATTTTTAAAAATATTAGCACTAGGAATTGGTGAGAGTCTCAAGTGTTAGTGTTTACAGATGGCCTAATTTGGCAGCCATAAACATTATGGGAATTAGAAATCTGGTGGGAGTTAAAGGCTGCCAATACTAAAGTATTACAATTAGGATAAACTACCATTCAATGAATGTTTAGCACTTAGTACCACTACAAACTCCATACGCTGCCCTCCTGCACCAGCATCAGGTGTATGTTAATCACACTGCAGTTCAAGCAAGCATCATCCTTGAAGATTGACAGTTAGACTTCCTCCCTTCCCGCATGCAGAGAGTTGGAATTACTGTATGTGTAATACAATTTATTTGTGGGCCTAAAGCCTGAGGAGAGTGGCACATAAACAGATCAGCAGTGACTAAACAGTGAGCAAGGAAAAGAACAGACACATTAGGATATATTTCGGTCTGTAGATTATAAAGTTCCTCACTTGTTGAATATATTCAAAAACAAGACGGCTGTGTTAAGTGTGACAGATTTTTGATCTCGTTCAGTTGTGACCCCCAGCTATACATATTCTTTTGCTGGTTACTATTTGTAGTACCAGCTACCTATGTACCATTGCTGGTTACTATTCATGTACCAGGTACCTGTGGGCTCAAGAGGCAGGGACACACTTGGCTCAGCAACCAGAAGGTGTAGGGGGAAACCACTACACGGGGTCCACATTACTACCAGAGACTCCAACTACACTGGGGGGGACCTCCTGGCTAGCCTAGCTTTAGGACCAGTTTGCTCCCGTGTGTGCTGTAATCTCAGCACTACAGAGATTCTGACCTACTGAGCCTTCAATAATCTGACTAAAGCTTCCTTCTGTTTCAGTTGCTCTGGTTTTGGACTCTTGTCTTCTGTGATTACACCAAACTCACTAGCTCTCCAAACCAAACCCCTTCAGGCCTTCTTTATAAATATTCAAACACCATGAAAGAGCCCCAAATAGCACAAATACATTGGATCTTCCATTGCAAGTCTCCTTTAATCACTGTTACCTGCAGAAACCCCCATTTGTGTGACACAGATAATAGTTTCTCTGCTCGTGATGCTTTTACGGTAAATTCAGATAGTGTGACAGGAAGAAGCAGTGTAGCCCTGCCTGTTCAAACATGCCATGTGACAAAATGTGCGGGCCCCCTTTAAGACCAGGTGCCACCGAGCTTGAACAACCCTAGGAAGATATACTAGAATTCTGCCGGTGAGGGGTAAAAGGCAAGTCAGCCACTGTAGGGAGTATTTACAAGGACTGCCAGCTGCCTTACTTATGAGACCCTTAGGGCAGGAGCTAAGGTAGAAATACCAGGCCTCGCCTACTTTCCTACGGTGCCTCCTGGTGGGGGAGAGGGGGTTGGGCAGAATCCTCTTCCACTAAGGAAGAGCTAATTAAAGGACCGCTGGAGGAAGGGCTGAAGATTTCTGTGGGTTTGGCTTTTCTAATTTCCCCTGGAAAGAAGAGGACTTTCTGGATGGGCCAAAGAAAAAAGCCTCATCAAATCTCCTGTCTAGTCAGAGGAATATTTGCTATCCAGTGAATGGAAACTGAGACAGCAGCTACAGCTCCATGCTGGGCAGAATTATGCCATTGTTACATGCCCCGTTATATTTAACATTTATTTTCTCAGACCCACAAATGATCTGATAGTTTTGTGAAAACTCTCCATGAAGGGTGTGTTGAACAGTTTTGCAAACTACCTGGACCACCCATTAGAGTCCCACCAGCTGGAATAACAAAGATA
Organism: Mauremys reevesii; assembly: GCF_016161935.1. Taxonomy (NCBI): domain Eukaryota; kingdom Metazoa; phylum Chordata; order Testudines; family Geoemydidae; genus Mauremys; species Mauremys reevesii. Next base: position 73,515,005 of record NC_052630.1, read on the forward strand.
TTAACTTGATTTTTTTAGGGGGAACAGGTACATTTAAGAGCCACTGTGCAGCAGCATCTCCTGTAGATAATGCACACAGTATCCATTTCCACCAATGGGAGAACATTCACGCTTGTAAATTACTTGCTAATTATATTTACGGGAACTATTTCTGGGAAAAAGGAGTAACTATGACAAACCAACGCATTCTTCCCATCTTTACATCATCAAAAACTGATGGCATGGTGAAGATTTAGCCAGCTGGGTGGTTTCTCTTCTTTAAGCCCATAAAAGACTTTTTTTTAAATGATCAGTTAAAAGATTAATGTAAAGGCAACTTGAGCATGAACCTATAAAACATCTAAATGATATAGCAAGCATTGCAAGTAAGGCCTAGTCCTAGTGATGATAGCACATTATGAGTTAAACCCACAAAAAAGTGGCCTAGTGCTCAGGGGCGGCTCTAGAGCCCAGCGGGGCAAGCACCCGCCTGGGGCGGCCCTTTCCCAGGGGGGCGGCAGGCTGCGCCGGTGGACCTGCCGCAGTCATGCCTGCGGGAGGTCCACCGGAGCCCCGGGACGACCGAACCTGCCTCAGGCATGACTGCGGACGGTTCGCTGGTCCCGCGGCTCGGCTGGACCTCCCGCAGGCATGACTGCGGCAGGTCAACCGGAGCCGCCGGAGCAGCGAACCGCCCGCAGCTGCGGGAGGTCCAGCTGAGCCGCGCGACCAGCGGACCCTCCGCAGTCATGCCCGCGGCAGTTCCGCTGCTCCCGCGGCTCGGGGGCGCCTCCCGGGCATGATTGCTTGGGGCGGCCAAATTTGTAGAGCCGCCCCTGCTAGTGCTACATCTTACAACAGCTAGGTATGGGATAACATCATACCGAAAGCAAAAGATGGGGCTGTCACATCTTAAGATCTACAAGTTATTGCTAATGCCTGAGCATTCTAGCATTACCAGGACTTAAATTATGCTCTCAAAATCCAAGGCTCTACATCATAGATGGCCCCAGCTAAATGACACACTCTAGAAATATTTGTTTATCCCATTTTTTTCAAAACAAATTCTAACAATTATTTAAAAACCTAGCTTATGCATTACACATTAACTTTGCGACTGGCAAAAATGTTATGTGACCTGTTATTAATTCATTGTAATAATGCTGGTAAATCAACTAGATTCTGAGCATCTACTAGCCGTGGCTAAAGGAGCAGGGGTGGGACAGACGGGGACCATTTGCAGCTCTGATTCTGGAGTGAGGGCTCTACTGGCCTCGGCCCCCGTCCACTTTAGAGCAGTCTCGATGGTGCTCTAAAAATACAGTGGCTGGTTACAGGTTGGTCACCAGCTAGAGCTTGGAGGAGCATGGTCACAGCTCCTACACCAGAAGTTGCAGGGGATGGGAGTGCACTAGCTGGGCACTACCCAATGCAGAGGGATATCTGGCCGTTTTCTGGCCCCTTTGTGACACTGGAGTTGCTCAAAAGGGGCTAGCGTTCAACTTGGAATCTGCTCCAATAAACTCAGTTAGGGACAGATACTGTCTAATCCTCATGTGCAGCAGCCCATCGGATGCTGGAGTGGGCAGTGAGGCAGTAGAGCCCTACCTATTCTAGTCTCTTCAGGTTCTTATACCACACTCATCACTGTATAATATGTGAGTACCTTCCATAGTGCATCAAGCAACATGACTAGCACCTCTCTCGGTGTTGTTTATTCTCCTATTCTCTCCCTAGGACAGAGGTGTGTAGGGAACTGTCTTGTTTTGGTTGGTTTGTTGTTGTTTTTTGGTACATATACATGCTGCTATGTGTTTGCCTTTCTAACAAAGTCAAAGCAATACACCTTGCACGTAGACCTTGTCTACACTGGTGGCGGTGTGTAGAGCATGTTTAAGCTACACGTTGCAGCGAAAGGCAGGCTGCATCCACACTGTAGTATGTAGCTACATGGGTCAGTGAAAGGTTTTAGCAGGGGGAAGCAGCATGCCACTACACTGCTAAAAATAGATGTGGGATGCAGTGCTTGGGCATGAGCTATCCGTGTAGGGTATAAACTCTAGCATTCTGGCACATGTGTACTCTACTCACCTAAGCAGTGCCTCACTGTTATTTATACCCATGAGCACATCTGTAAGTGTAGACCTACCCTTAGAGTAGAAGGTGGTGAGATTTGTGATTGTACTTCGTTCCTGAGGCAGTTCACTCCATAGTCTCAGACTGACCCCCTCAGAAAGCTCTGTCTCCCATACAGACAAGCTTTACCCTTATAGCAAGTGCTCTTGTGCCAGAGCAGTGGCATTATTGACTCAAATTTTATCCCTGAGCTTTAGGTGGTCTTTTAGATACCCTTAGCCCAAACCATTGAGTGCTTTGAAGATAAGGCCCGAGACCTTGAAATTGATTTGAAATGCTATAGGAAGCCAGTGCAGAGAGCAGAGAACAGGTTTAATGAGCTCACAATGGCGTGTATTGTTGAGGAAACGTGCTACAGCAATCTATACGAGTTGGAGTTTCCTAAGCAGTGAAGGCTTTTCCATGAATAGGCCCATAGAATGAGACTGGCAAACAGAGCGAAGAGGGCATACCCCATAAAGGCACTGGTTAAAGCAGCATGAAACAGGAGGTAGACCTCTCACCACATCAGGCAAGGAGGAGTGGAAAGTGTGTGGGCACACTGCTTACCCAAGCCAGGGAAAGGAAGTCAAACTATGCTCCTATATCTCACCCCCCAGCCCCCCCATTACTTTAACATTTGTCTACTCTAAAGGGGTGTAGTGGCAGGCACTCTATGCACCAGGGGGCATCCTCAACTCAGAGTGCTTCTCATTTTGATGCCACATAGCTCCTTATAGCACAAATGGTGTTTACTAACTGATTAATGGGCCTGCATGACTCTACCTCATTACTGTATTTTAAACTAAAATAATATGTCCATTGATTTAAATCTAATATTTAGCTACACATTGAGTATGATGCACTGTACTGTGGCTTCACTACTGTCTGACACTTTTGTATTTTTGTAAAATATATCAATTTGATGCTATCATTCTCCTTGAACTGTAAATATCAACCAGCACATGTCCTATATAGACCTTGAATAGATATTAAGTCCATAATTCTTGGGAAAGTCCACAGCATTTTGTTGCTAGGAAAAGGCTTCATTTACCTTTCCTTTTCTAGTAGGCATTTCCATCACCAAAAGAAAGGAATCTCAACTATAGAGTCTAGGCTAATAGACTCAGCAAGAAATCAGGTTCCATTATTAAACTAATTCTTAGTATGAGCCAGCTGATTTCTATGGACAACGATGTGTGCAATTGCTAGATGTAATGTGGAGAGTGAGTGCCAAATTGCCACACTAATTATTTCTGGGCTAATGTTCCCTCTGTGACATAATAGCATTTGGAGAATGAGAACTAACCAACAAGCGAAGTGCTGAACTGAGAGACCAGTGATAGGGATTTCTGAGAAAGAGAAATACAGCAAATACTAATATTCCTTGTCTTACTCCAACTCTCAATTTACACTGTAACAAGTTAATACACAGAGCTATTCCACCTGGTCTTTACCTAACTTTGTATTTCAGATGCAATTCAAGCAAACAATTTCCACCAGTTATTGGGCTTGATGCAGGATTTACTGGATGCAATTGTGTAGCCCATGTTATTCATAAGGTCAGACTAACTGATCATACTGGTCCCATCTGGCCTTAAATTCTAAATGAATTTCTTCGCTCTTTTCACACATGGAGTTTGATGTGTTTTCCTTAATTCTGAAGTCTGCAATATACTGTAGATTTTTATGTGGCAGGAGGCTCTTAATAATGTGAACACTCTAATATATCTCTTTACATCTACCTTAAAGTCTCATGCTGAGTCAGTTTGTAATATATATTTTTAAATGCATCACAAACTATTAAATGGAATAGAAAAGAAAAGTATTTCTGGCATAGTACAGGCTTTTTCCTCTTAATGCAGAGCTTTATCAAATTTAAGCAGGCAACATAATTCCAGTCTGATGCTAAATTCTAGCACTAGTAAAAAGCAATAGAAAAAAGGATATAGGTCGCATGAAACCGTTTTCAGGTTACACTTTTCCTTGTGTTAAAACCAGAATTTAAATGGGTTCATCATGTGAAGAAGACTAAAAGATTACTGAAAGTAGAATAATCTTAATATTTAATTTAAAAACACACTAATGTGGCTTTTGATTTTGAATATCTGAAAGACCATGAACTATACTGATATTTGTCCCAGAAAATTAAGAGAAAAAAAAAATCAGAGCTGCACTGGCAGGAATGTAAATGCTGTTTGCTAAAAAGTAAGTAATTCTGGCTTCTATGAGTGGCCCACATTCTGTAGCAGGGACAACAGGCTCATGGGAGATGCAGAATTAACCCATGTGTCATGATGACTTAAATCTACAAATATAAGCGCTAAGACTGCAAACTGATTGTCCAGTTCTCCCATGCACAATGGATATCTACTGACTTCAATGGGAGTTACTCATATCTTATATGTGGAAGATCAGGCCCTTTGTCTTTAACTGCTATGGTTTGGCCTAACCATTGCAACACAACGTAGTGCGGTAACCATACGTTTCATTTCCATATCTCTGCCCCAATGACGTCGGAATGCTTTCTCCAAACATTAATGAATTAGGCATCAAACAACCCCAAAAGGTAGCGTAGGAGCATTTCATTTTCATTTTGCAGGGTGGAGAAATTAAGGCCAAGTGACTTGTCCAAGGAAGTCTGTATCAGAGCCAACGGTAGAAACCATTCCCATGTTTTAAACACAAAACTATCCTTCCTCCTAACACTGATTTACTGACTAGCCTTACTCGCCTGTTTTTAAAACAGATTAATTACATCAGCATGTTTCCCCTTAGTCTATATTGGACAAGAATCTCAGCTATCCTCGGAACAGCACAAGCCCAGACTATGGCCCATTGTATTCTGTCTGTGGTTGTTTAATGCCACATTAAGTATTTTGTTCCCATCTATTTTGCACATTCCTAGACCTGCTGTTAATCAGAGAGATGTTTTATGAGACACTGGCTGCCAGGCATAGCAGCTGTCATCAGTCCACAGTAGCTGGTCAGTATACGATTTTAAATTACTCACAGAAGGGGGCACCACACTGCCCTGCATTCACGCTGTTCACAGCTGGATAACTACGTTGGCAAAACCCAACCTACTCTTGTATTTTCCATTAATAAACATGAGTGAGCAGCTATGGTAGAGGCCAGAAAACAATCTACCATTGTTAGGAATATCACATACATTTCTCACAAATACGTCCATCTGTAATGTAATACTTAACGCTCAGCAGAGACAATTCTTTGATGCATGTTATGTCCATTCACATCAAGTGCCTCTAACCAAATGCATTACTAATGTTCTCCCTTTTGTCTACTGTAGCCGTCCTTTAATGTAAGACAGGACCCTTGTTTACTGGCAGTCCTCTTCAGCTGATGCCAAAACTGCTTCACATTACTTTGGTTTCCCACCTCTTAACACAATTGTTTCACGATTGCCTCAGACTCTCACGAGTTCATCAATTGTTTATCCTGTCCAAGGATAATCTCATTATAGGTAATCTTGTTTACCAGACATACTGTTCATAGGACAATGCTATTAACTCACTCTTTCCTCTTCCCCCCACATTCCAACCCTTTGAAGGTTTGCCACCTAGGACCCATCATATAACTGAATTCCTGTTACATACTATGCACTAGTTTCCTAAAGGGAATTTCAGTGCCTAACTCTTAGGTGCCCTGCTGCCTTGTGGAAGTCACAGCCCCTAGTTAAGAGCCCAGAATCCCCAAGCATTGCATGGGGAGAGTTGGTCACCTAAGAAAGGGATTCACAGAAGCCGGCAATTTGACCAAGGAGCTGCCTCAACTAACCAGGAGTGAAATGCAGAGGAAAGGAGTAGAGCTCGGGGCCCAGATTCACAGGGAGTCTGAGGTACTTATCTAAGGTGGGCATTCTCAGCTACAAACCCATGCCTGGAGTTAAACCTCTACACCAGGCCAACTTTTTTGCAAAGAGACAGACACACCTCCCACCTGTTACAGCCCAGTGGTTAGGCCCCTCACCTGGGATGTGAAACATCGAGTTCAAATGCCTGCTCTGCCTGATTTTCAGCAGCAATGTGAACCCAGACTTCCCACATCTCAGCTGAGTGCCTTAACTACTGGTCTTTTACATACATTCACTCTGGCCATCAGCCCCCAGGATTCCTGACCTGCTCACTTCCTCCTCAGACTCTTCAGGTTTCCTCTACTTGCTTAGGATAAAGCCTTTCTAGACAAGCTATAATCTGTAACTAGTACTACTGTTACTAGTATTTTCCCTGAGAACTAAACCTTTCCCCAATCTGGCCACCCTGGACTGCTTCCCATTCCCCTAACAGTGGGGACTGTTACAACTTTGTCCTTGTAAATATTACAGGCTGGGTTTCAGGGGGATTAACAAGCCCCGGCAGTTTATGAACTCTGTCCTTTAACTCTTGCCTCCCTGGTCTGGAACCCCAAGGCTTTTCCACTTGGCTACACTACCTACCACCCCAAGCACCTAGCTCCTACATAGATTTTTAAAGGAATAAATTTCATGACTTAAATTGTAAATATTAACTCTAGAACTCCCTTGCTATGAGGGTAATCTCTTGAAAGCAGTAACTGTGCTAAGACTTACTGAGCATGATTTATTAGGAAAAGATTTTCAGAAAGTCTAAAGTAAATCATATTATAAATTAGTATTTATTAACATACAGCTTCATCCATGAACAGTTATTTAAAGTTAGTTATGATTTTCCCTACTATCACATAATCCCTGTTTGCTAGTTTTTTCCACCTATGACATCTTGTTTTAAAACTATGGCCCCAATCCTGCAATAAGCTTCATGTGAACGGACCCTCTACCTGTGTGGAGCACCAAAGAGTGAAAGGGGATTCAAGGCTAGGCAAAGTACAGCAGCGCGCTGCGCCGCGCGCGGAGCCCCAGTCGCCAGTCAGTCCCCTCGTCCGCGCCCGCATCCTGGCGGGGGGCATTTGGCTGGGCGGCATTTCGGCCCCGCATGCCTGGGCGCATGCCCGCGGCAGGTCCGGAGCGGACCTGCGCGGGCGCCGCCCGCGGCCTGCGGCGGAGCTCGGAGCCCGGACGGACCCGCGCCGGCATGAGGCATGACTGCGTCCGAATCCTCCTCCCGGCTCGGTGACCTGCCGCAGGCATGCGGCGGAGGAGAGCCCACCGAGCCAAATGCTCCCCCAGGATGCCGCCCCAAGCGGGCGCTTGGCCCGCTGGTGCCTAGAGCCGCCCCTGGTATGGACTCAGGAATCGCACATCACAAAGCTCAGTGCAGGGTCAGGGCTTGAGACTTTAAACCTTTGGAGCAGGGAATCACCTTTTGATGTGTCTGTACAGCACCTAATACTATGGGTTTCCAACTGCATTGGAGCCTCTCGCCACTCCTACAATGCAAATAAATAATAGAATAAATCCATACAGTAGTGACCACCATCTCCTTTTTTGTCATTGAGAAATAAGTGCTTGTGTTAGTTCTCAATTTTTTAAATCTGTGTGACAATTCATGTTAATAGTATGTTAGATTAAATATTAGTACACATTATCCATCATTATTACAAATCTCTTGCAGTACTTTCTAATAATAGTTTTCCTCATATCTCCCATCAAAACCAAAATTAACTGTACAACCCTTTCACACCAAATTATGCCAGCAATCTACAGCCTGTTGGAATCTTCATTCTTATCTCTTATTCCTTCTCTGTTCCTTTCAGATTTTGCTGTGAAATGAACAGCTCAGCTATATTGTAAAGTCAAGCACAGTTGAACATTCGTGTTCAGATTATCATAAAGGGTCTATGAAACCTATAACGAACTCATTGCTACAGATTTCCTAACATAGATTTAACAAACCCCTCCTTCTAAATTGGTGCACCTGTAACTAAGAAGTGAATAATGTTTTTCATAAGCCACTCCCTCCTGTGATGAAAAAAGGAGATAGGCCATTATACTTAGTGGGCTCAATTCTGCTCTCAGGAATATAGAGGCAGCTCCAATAGGAGTACCAACTTCAATTTGGAGTTGCACCCATGTTTTAAAAGGTAGAACTGTGCCAGGGTCTAGCATAAGGAAAAACAGATTATGTGGAGTATTGTCCTTTACTACCTATAGGGCCCTCCTAAAATACCTTTGTTGGTTTACTCTTGAAACTACATGCTCCCTAACACAATTAAATTGAATCTGGTTAAAACAGAAATCCAGTTCAGAGGATTTCATCACAAACATAGTTTGACTGAACTAAACTTCAGATGAATCAGACAGCAGTAATTTAGAAAATATGCTCACAGCTGAAGACAGCTGGAAAGGGCAAAGCATTCCTACAGGATATAGGACATGCTCAGCAGGAGGTAATGCTTTGTAATAGAGGGCTCCTTGGTTCTCTGCAGGATTATGCAGCCTGAAAAATTCCTCACTGCAGGTCCTGTAGGGAAATTGTACTTTTCAGTTGTCTCCTCAAATAATAATAATAATTCCAGACAAACTCCTTTGTCACATATCTCTTTTTACAGCATAGATCATTTTCTTTTTGCCATATGGCCCTTGTCTCCCATCCTACCTGGCAACAGCCATTACAGATAGAATTATGGTTCTACCAGTCAGGAAGCAAAGATCTGTGAAGCAGAGATGGTCCATAGGACATAGAACTTCATCTTAGTTCTTTGCCTTCCCCATGCTTGAATCACAAAGCAGCAGCCACCCTGCTCCCCCTTAATCCTATCTTCCTCTTTCTTTTCCCTTATAGGAAACCAGAGTGAAAGATGAGAGAAGAAAAACAAAGGAGACCCAAGCAGCATTAAGTGGGTCCCTATTCTTTCCATGTCTGCGCTATCCAGGGTCCTAGCTATGAGAAGATAGCTGCAGAAGGGAGACAACATTCCTTCTATGTTCTATTCTGGGGCAAGTTACTGCTTTGTTCTCTTTTTAGAAGGGAAAACTTCACCCTTACGACTGCTCCCCAGTGTAATCCCATTACAGTGTTATGCACTGTAAGTAGTTGTGCACACTTATAGTTGATAATCTGAAGACAATTGGTGTGGAGGCACAGCTGTCACTGAGGACCTAATATGACTAGCAAAGCCTTTATTACTGGTGATGCTGTGAAAGATGGAAATAAATCAGTTTGCTAGTCAGATGTATACTGAGTATGAGGGGGGAGATATATTTCTGTTGTAAAATGAGGACCTCTGGAATGCAAATCAGTAATATCACTGAATACGACACTTTTTTATGATAGGACTACACTTTAAGACCATGGACTCTAGAATCTCACCATCAAGTCCCTGATGTCTCTTGCATACATTAGAAAATGATTACGCCATACATGGCCTCAATTCCAACATGGACCTCAGCCTGCCCAACACTCCTCAGGCAGGTTCTGGACATAGATGCTTGGCTTTGTCGGGAGCTTTCCATAAATTATATAACATTAGGGGGTAGGTCTTGAAAACCATCAAAAATGTATTACATAGTTTATAGATTGTCCCTCACCTGGAAGTGACTTCACCTATATTCCTAGTAGGAAATACTTCCACATTCCATATGTCTGGAAACCCTGAAACCTCAGTGCCTCCCCTCCTCCCCGCAAAAAAGTGGCTTCCCACTTTGCTCTGACATCTTGGGTGTGGCTTCTGATGAATCAGAACCAGAAGTTCATTGATTCCTCACCCACACATGGGAATATACTCTTCCCCACATGGCTTTAAATTGTACTTTTCCGACATGCAAGGTGGATGACAAGTTCTTGTCATTCTATGTTATCATGGACTTGGTCATTGTTCTCAAGTCACCTAAGCTTTTATTGTTCAGAGTTGTCTAGTCATATCATGTGTATATCTGGTGTTTTGTTCTGGGCAGTGTGAATATGAGTGAGTGTGAATATACTAAGGATCCTATTTTGTGCATTTGTAAAGAGCCCATCATGTCAGTGATGTATTTAGGGGAGATGCTAGAGCTAATGGGTATCAATGTAAAAGCATTAGATAATTGACTTAAAAGGTTGTTTTTATACAAATAAGGACATGATATGTAAGCCACCATCATTTACTGTTCTAAATTATCTGTTCAGTGTATGCAAGACCAGATTCAAAAAAATCAGGGCAGCTGCAAATCTAGCTAGAATTTGCAGTTCTAATTTTTTTTAAATAGAAGCAAGTGATGTAGCAATGACTGTGGATCAATATTTACTTTGCTAAGAAATTTAATTTCTACTCTAAAATGCAGTTGTTTGATTTTGGCCATCTCTTCTCCGCAAATTGAGCAGGGAAGTAAGGGATTTCCATTGAATTAAGGAAGATAGAGTTATAACTGATAAATATAGGTGGGAGAAAACATTTTTGTTTTCTCTATCTGGCCTTCAGCTACAGTTATGAATTCATGTTAGTACACTAGACAGATTTAAAAAAAAATCAAACTGTAATACGTAATAATTTAATGAAGGTGCAGGAAGGTTTGCTATGACTTTCTGTGTAAATGCTGGCAACTTTACTCAGTCTCTATGTATTAGCTGTTGTAGCTAAGTGAGTGAATCTGCATAAAACACGAGTACACATTAGTTTGCATCCCCAAGTAGGAAGAGAAACCAGAGGGGAATATAAACTTTTTTAACGGTGACACAGAGACAACAAGGTTTTGTTATGACAGAAGCTTGCAACATTCTTGGAGTACTAGCACTCTGCCTCTTGGTGTATCTGGGATATATCAAGAGAATACAATGTCGATTGGGGTCAGAATTAAAAAGAAAAAATAAAGAAAAAATATTATCTTGAATAGCTTCCTACATTTTATTATAGCGCAGCCCCTGCCCCCAGTTTGTAAATGTCTGGGTATGGGTTGCTCACTTATGCTCAGCATGTACAATCAAAGCTGTAAACTAGAAGAAAAATGTAAGGGGATTTGCGTAAAGTTGAGCAGCAAGCCTAAGCTGAGAAGCTGAGGGCACAAATATGATAAATTAAGAGTGAGTAGGGTTAGACTGACAAATGCAGAAGAGGCTCAGTCAGACCAGCTGCTTTCTTTCTATCTCTATCCTTCCCCGCACATTTCTTTCTTGTTCACAGATGAGAAAAGTTTTTCTTTTAATTTCAAGGAAGTTATGGTTGTTTCTGGGTTCCCCTCTTCCCTTCAAGTACTGAGTATGACAACACACCAGCCTGTGCCTTAACAAAGTCTTATCTGTTGTCCATGATGCAGAACATATTGCTTCAAATGCATATACTTCTAGGGATGACATCCCTCCACACTGACATGAAATAGAGAATTTACTTCCTTTGGCATGTCTGGAAGATAAATATGTGAAGCAAGGGTAATGCATGAAGTGCAAACAGAAATAGCAGCATTCTGGTTATACATTTCATATGTTTTCTAGTAATAAAGCATGGAAATGGCTCAGGGATGCTAATGTCTCCAACAGATGGCATGATAGTCTTAGCCACATTTCAGAGACATTTTTCTAGATGGAAGAAAAGCAGGAGCAACACGAAGAGCACTAGAGGGTCAAAATGTTATCATACTCATTAATATCAATGGAAGGAGGAATGAGAAATAGAGTGTTTGCGTGTCAGTTACTGTGTCAGTGAGGCTAGAGGCCAGGAGAAAATTGTGTACTTTAAAAATGGCCACCTGGTTTGTATTTTTCTTTTAAATAGAGAGATCTCCCTTGTTTCCAAGTATGAATGAAAAAGACTTATCAGTAGAATACTGGATATCTTTGACACAATGTGATGTAAAGGATCTTGAAGGTATTCACAGGGCTATCAATAAATTATGTAATGCATAAGGGGGTGCATGTGTCTGTAATTCGGGGTGTTTCTTACAAGGAGTAAGGGGCTCTTGGGGGAAAAAATCACCCAGAAAATGTGTTATGTAATTTATGGACAAACCTCAACTGAATTGTCCTTTAACCAAGAAATTCTGAAGAGTGCAAAACATGCAAGATACTGCTTGGAAAGTTTCCCATGCAAGAAAAGCAAAGCAAATGCTCCTAGGCTTTGTGTATAATAAAAAGTTGTTCTTCTTTAACTATACCATAACTATATCTAGAGTGGTGGAACACCCCTGCTCTCTCTCCCCCCAGTATGGACACAGTTATATCAGTATAAAAGTGTTTTAGAGCAGCTAAGCTATTCCCATATAGGAAGAATAATAAGCTAAACTAGTATAAAGCGCCTTTATATCGACATAACTGCATCCACAGTAGGGGCTGTGCCAGTATATCATTACAAGAGTCACACCCCTAACTGAAATAGATATAGTGGTACAAAAACACTGTGTAGACCATGCCTTACAATAGTAGATGACCACTATAGACAATATAGAATCCAGACATAGCCTGGTGGAACTGATTGCCAGCCTGCTGAGACAAACAGTTGACCATGCCCAATTCAGTCTGTAGCCCTTTCCTCAAAGCTTGGTTTGTTCTTTAACACACAAACATACCAAAAGTCTGTGTGTATATTGGGGGTGGGAAGGGGACTAGGACAACGATAGCAACTGTCTTGTTTTTCATTTAAGTTTGGGGAGCCCTCTAGACTCCAATAGCTTAATGTACTGGACTTTCCTCCAGCCTAGGTGAGGTTCTCAGGGCTTTCCTGCCCTCTCACAACTTTCTGCATCACCCATAAGAGTGAGCATTCCTAGCCCTCTCCTGCTATCCACCAGCCTTGTGACTCCAGGGCCTTCATTTATATCCTCTGGCTGGAAATCAGACCCAACTGCTATATGCTTTTCTGCTGGGTCAGATGATTCCCAGCACTTGCCTGCTGGGCTTCCCTCCAAAACAGGGCCAGCTGCTACGCAGGCCTCCTGGCCCTTAAAGGGGCAGACTGCCCTGTTACATCATACAGAAGTCAAAGATAAACTGGTTGGTTTTTTTTGTTTTTGTTTTCCCCTCCAATTCTTAAACGATCATCAGCATCCGTGGGGAATCTTATCCTTAAAGTAATTTACTAACCAATGTGGATTTACACAATTATACTGGTCTCTGTGGTATCCTGGGGATACATATTCTTTCCAGATTCCTGGCAAGGATAGTAGGATAACCAAAGAATAGACTGCCCCCAGAGAAATGCATCCAGTGTTTACATTGCACTCATTGCACTCATGCTGACATAATTGGAGTTCTAGGTACAGAGTTTTGTTGACCTTAATGGTCCTCTCTGAGTGCCTCAGATTCCATGTTAATAGATTCTGATGCAAGATCTGTACTACAAACTTGGGCCACAGATCTTGCATCAAAATCTATTAACATGAAATCTGAGGCACCCATAGAGGTCCATTAAGGTCAACAAAACTCTGTAAATGTGCAAAGAACCATGCTAGCTCATCCCAATGGAAACTGACAATAGAGCCTGCAGTGGGGACTGGGATCCTGCAGGACCTGCACCCATAATAGCAGGAGTGGGATAAAAAAAAAGCAAGAAACAATGCAGGAGCGGGTGGGAGTGGGAATTGCAGGACAGGATTTTAAAAAAATCTAGTCCTCCTGCATCACAGACAACAATATGAATGGTCCGGCCACCAGCTGCCGCTCTCTGGCCACCCAGCTCTGAAGGCAACACCACCGCCACCAGCAGCAGCTTAGAAGGGTGGCAATGGGGGCTGTCCTGGCCTGGGCCTGGAGATGGCAGAGAATGGGAGCTTCCCATCCCCTCTGCATGATGATGCAGGGGCTCTCCAGCCATTTGCATGGCGGGTTAAAGGTTTCTAATCTCTTTGGGTGGGGAATGGGGGATGCAGGGGCTGCTTGTCGACTTGTAGGGGTGCATAAGGCCTCTGATCCCGCTGCATGGGTGAGTTGGGAGGGTTGGGGGTTCCTAAAAACATATGTGGATCCTATTTTTGTCATGATTCCAATTTGATACAAACTTCCACAGTGATGACCATTACATACACTACAGTAGGTGCCCTCTACAATTTGTACACTTGTCTGAGATTCAGGATGGTGTGGGTCATGCTCATACCCACGTGGAGAACCTAATACAGATGTTTTGCTTGTGGAGGCATCACTGTAAAGTATATATGGAATTTCCAGAAGTGAAAACTGAGCACCACTCATACAAATCAGAAACCCTAACATGAACGAAGGATCACGTTAACTGAACTGTCTTGGTACGGGAGAGCAATATATCAATTATTATGTGTATAAGGACTTCTTTTGGAAATAAAACTCCCATTAAAATAAGTGAGTAAGGACTGAGTCCAGACTATAGGACTGAAATCTATATATACAATTGTACTGTTATTCTTGCCTCCCCTGTTCTTGTACTAATTAATTTCCTTTTGGCTTGCTCTTCCTTGTTCTCTTTCCTCTTTATATTATTGTCTAATTTAGTGGCAGTAATATTTACTGAATACTATAGCACCTTTGTACTGTTTCTGAAGAAATATGCGTATTTTCTTTTATAAAAAAATCGACAAAGATAAAAGTTACATAAAGCAAACTGAAATACTGCAAACAATTTGCAAGTGACAGCCCTTTCATCTGTACCTTCTGCTGACATTAAGTACCAGCACTGCCTCAGCTTGATCCAATTACTGTACTGTGTACATTATCACACTGCCCATTTTTTCCCCTTCCCTGTCCTCAGATCTGAGCCTCATTAAGGTAAAATCTGACAGGTTCAGTCAATGCTAAATTAAAACTCCCGGGTTATTTTTCTGTTTGGATACAACTTTAGGCCCCGTGAACTTTCATTCAAATAAAAGGAGATGTGTCAGCATAAAAACCAGTCTTGTATTAGTCTCATTCCTTAGTGCATTTGTACAGTTGACAACAATGTAGCTCTTCGGATTATTTTCTAGAGAATTTTCCCCACTATGGGCACAAAGTAATTCCCTTGCAAAGTCTTCCCATGACCAGGTAATAAATTGCAACAATATTTTCTGATGCACTGATTTTTTTTTAAATAATTTCTGTCATTCTGACATGTCATAAATAGCAGTGGCTGATAATACAGTCACTTGGAGTGAAAATTCAGCTGTCTTTCCTTTGGAAAACTTGACTCACATTGAACTTGACAAGGCTCCTGTTGCTTACTAATAATTCTCCTCTTGGACTTGTAATGTACTGTATGAGTTGCCTCTCACATATGACAGGAAACAGGCTGCAGATGTGTTTTCCTTGTGAACAGTCCCTTGTTAAAGACAATAAAGAGTGTTCTAGTGAAGAAAAGTCTGGCTCAGAAAGTTTCAACTCTGTGCCTCCAAATAACAGAGCAAATGCTTGTAAGTGGTTCACATTTTAATCTATGATTCACACATACATTTATGATTTAAGAGTGAGAGTTAACCTTTTAGCAGGCTCCTCCTCCTTCACTCATACAGTGAAGCTCATCTCACTGCATCTACTTGCCACTTCAGGGGTTCTTGTTAATATTTCCCTTTCATGCTTTCTTAGATAGACTGTAGATACCCTCACCATCTGAGATGAATGGTTTATGAACAGAGCCATCACCCACTCTCCCCAGTACATTGTCAGCAGCTCACAGGATATTTAGCTGTGGCTTGCTGGTAACCTAGTGTAGTGTGAGAGATTCCCAGGTACGTAACTAGCCCTGCATCTTTGTTCTTTCATCTCAACATGTATTTTCTCCCATCTTTTTCATAGCTTCAAAACACTTGTGTCATTACCGGTGATATAAAACACTGAGTTTTGCTTTTCATGATGTTTGTTGTGAAATGGATAATTTTCACGGTGGGGGCGGGGGAGAAGAGAGAGTCAGACCAAAATCAAGATATGGGAAAAAAATCATATGATTTGTTACATTTGGAGACATTTACTAAAACGCCAATGAATTGTACTTACCTAAATTCATGGGAAAGAAAGTAGTAGGGCAGGTAACGGGAAAATCAGAAAACACTCTGTAGCATGCAGCGAGGAAAGTAAGTGAAAGGAAAAAGGAATGCCAACACCACCAGAAATAACTACTTCCTCCCACGAACCTGAGCACCACCAGCTACTTGCTTGATCTAATCCCAACATTAGATGTTCAAAGGCACAAAGGACATTTAGGGCCCTAGCTCTCTCTCACGGACCTTCAGTGAGAATCAGGGGCCTCACTGCCCTTTATGCCTTTGAAATCTCCCCCTAGTAAATACAGAAGTAGTAGGGAGAGTGAAAAGGGAGACCTGAAACATGGTGCTAGCCTTGTTGCCTCAGCTTCCTTTCCCTCCCACACCCACTTGTTTGTTTCACCCATCTATTATAGCTGGTCTTTTTATACTATAAGCTCTTTAGGACAGGCACTGTCTATATTACAGGTCTGTCCGTTGTGTCTACCACCATGGGACCCTGTGAGGGGGTGCAACTCACCACTGCGGTGCCTCCCCATGGCCGATACAGGAATTAGCTCTGGTAGCCAGTGTGCCTTGCTCTGGAGGTGCTCTATGCATCGCCTCGTCTTCTCCTGGACCCAAGTCTCTCCAAGGACTGCGGTGCCCTCTGGCTGTGCCACACTCTGTGCTCCCCCTTCCGGGAGGATGTCTCCACAGTCCCTATCCAGCCACTTCACTCAGTGGCAACCACAGTCTCCTGTCTAGCCACTTCCCCAGGGGCAAGTGGGGGGGACCTGGGTCCACCCACTACTCCAGGTCCCAGCCCAGGGACTCTGTAGAAGATCACTGCTTGCGGTGCTCCCTCTGACTCCTCAGTAGATTTCCCCAGGCCACTTCCCCATGGCCCTAGCACTCTCTTTGCCCTTGCCTCAGGGTCTCAACCGGAAGATCCCTGTGGCCTGCCAGGAGCTGCCTTTAGCTCCCCGGGTCTCTGCCTGCAGCACTGCTCTGTCTATGCTGCTCGCTGCCTTCAGCCTGCAAGGTAGCCAGTCCTTCTCCCTCCTCAAGCTCCAGGGAGTGACTGAAGCTGCTCTGCAGCTCTTTTTATACGGGCCTGCCCAGCCCTGATTGGCTGCTCCTTGAAGCCCTTCTCTGATTGGCTGCCTCCCACGCAGCCTCACTAGGGCTGTATTAACCCCTTAGAGCCTAGTGTGGGGCAGGTGCCCCACCACAGACCCCCCAACCTGGCTGAGGCCTCTACATGCTATTATACTGCTAAGATTTAATAAGAGACCAATCATTGCTAGAAACAAACATGGATAACACTCAAGCACATGCACCCCTCCTAGGGAGGAATGATGTTGCAGTCACCACCAAGACATATTTTCTCATAAGCAAAGCTATTCAGTAACAACCAAGAGAAATCAAGTCTGGGCCTTTCCCGCACATTAGTTTTAGTTGTAAAACAAATGGCTAAGCAAACTGGCAGCACAGGTGATGTGTAATGTCCAGGGGCGGCTCTAGGCACCAGCGGGCCAAGCGCCCGCTTGGGGCGGCATCCTGGGGAGGGCGGCATTTGGCTCCGGTGGAGCTCCCGCTGGCATGCCTGCGGCAGGTCCACCGGAGCCCGGGACAAGCGGACCTGCCGCAGGCATGACTGCGGCGGGTCCCGTCTTCCCGCGGCTCCGGTTGAGCTCCCGCAGGCATGACTGCGGCAGGTCCGCTCGTCCCGGGCTCCGGTGGACCTGCCGCAGGCATGCCGGCGGGAGCTCAACCGGAGCCGCGGGAAGAGGGGACCCGCCGCGGGACCAGGGAAGAGCCGCCCCTGGTAATGTCAGCTATAGACAGCACCCAACACTAAATCGAACTTCAGCTTTGAGTGCACCATGCTGTGATGTTGTCTGGTAGACTAAAACACCACATAACTTCTACAATAGTCACAAATGAACTATTACAGTTAACTGATTCACTGAAGTGAGCAGCCACAGTGAGTAAAATCAGGCTCAGGGCAAAGGTCTCCATTTTCTGGAAGAGTAGTCTCTTGGAATTAGAGGTGTGGAGATAATTCATTTGAATCTCTGACAGTGGCTTCAGCCTCAGTGGAAAACTGATCAGAATAAATAACATTTTGGTGTGGGCAGCTAAAATAATCAGAGCTCAGTGGTGGACATGCCCTTCTCTGACCCAGGCATTGTAGCATTCATCACTGTGCCAGGTGTCCTTCGCCATTTCAAGTGAGGAGACCACATTACAAAAACCCACCAGGGCCACTGGCATTTTTTTTTGCAAGCTAAGCAGAGAGGTAATGGTTTGAAGGGTGGTTCCTTTTCATCAGATTTTAGGCCTACTGGCAGTATAGTGTGGAGAAGCTTGGGCCACTGCTGCCTTTGTGTACTAGTGCTATTAATAAATAAAAGGATTCAGCCCCCAGCATAACCAACTAGCATCTCCCACAGGCACTAAGTTCACTTTGTAAAGGAAAACAATTACAAATGAGATGCAGGTCAAGCCCCTTTGGGCCTGTAGTGTGTTCTTCCCCAGGCCAGAATCTGGGAACCAATCCCACAGTGAGTCACTTGACCAAAGGGAGACCATGAAGCTTGTGGAAAAACATTGGGCTAAAAAGAGGGGAGTTAATTACCCTGATGGGGGATCAACTTCTCTTATTTTCAGGACCGTTTTTCAGCTGTGGCCACATTCCTCACTATCAGACCTTTCGTGCCAAAGGAAGAGGTTCTTTCTCTTTGTTGCTAATCATCTAACATGCAGTTAACAGCCTTACCCTTGAGAATCTGTCTGTAGCGTTCTAGGTCAGCATCACCCTGAGAGAAGAGCAGATACGGTCTCTTTGAATGTGGGATCTAAAAAAAAAAATAGCGAGCATGTTGTACGCTGATTCTTTTTTGTACTTTATGCAGGGGTCATCTTTCATTGTGACTAACATGATGTCCAGTAAAGGCCTTGTAACTAAATCAGCTACTTGAAAATGTCCCTGCATGAAGCAAAGGAAAGGGATGATCTCATTCACTTTGCACACCACTTCTATAGATGACTTTAAAAAGGAGTTTCATGATGGCACTCAGACTTCCCCAAGTCTCTGCTGAGCCAAGTAAGCACCTATAGTCCTGCAGTGTCACTTAATCACATCTTTGTATCCAGAATCAGAAATGAATAGAGCAACAACATTCTACCTGGCTAATACTGTACCTGCTGTTTGAGGCAGAGGCAGGTTGTTTTGCATCTGCAGTTTTCACAAGGTATGACTGGTGTAAGGCAATGTAAAAAGAAGAGATGTAGAAACCCCAAAGTTCATATCAAACTTTCCCCTGTATTGATCCTCATAGTACAGAAGAGTCAGAACTTGGTTGAAATTAATGTAATTTGCATCCACCAGTCCAAGCAGACAGTTGCCACTGCCTGATGAGCTCACAAAATGATTGTGATATCATAGTAGGGAGTGCATCTAACCACGTTCACCTTAGAAGTTTTGGTTCAGGCCCTTATTGCTTGCACTAAAACTACAAAATTTGGATCTTGTTCTGAGCTTAGAGTATGGAATCCAGTATCCTGTTTCTGATTCAGATCTCGAGTCAGAACTGGCAGCATGCTGTGCGCATGCAATGTTTCCCCCTACCATTATATTTAGTAAAGAATGTACGGACCTCAAATACAAAAAAGTGTTTATTCACTCAGATTGTAGGGTTTTGGTGGAGGGACTCTCTTTGTTATGTGTGCGCACTGTGCCTAGCACAATGGGGCAGCAGCCTCTAAGCATTACCCCAGTAATAAATGTGAATTGTCCATTCTTGAAGGCAGACTATTGGCACATGCAATTTGCAGATTTATATTTTAATCCAGCATCTAAAGGATTAGTTATTTGTTTCTATTCCATGTGGATAATTAGAATACCAAGTGCCTGGGTTATTAAACTAATGTTCCAGCTTGCACCTGTGTCTAGAGGCAGAAGAGGGAGCTGTGTTGAAAAGCCTGCTATCTTCTAGTCTGGTTAGACTGTTCTGTTGAGTGCTAAACTCCAGAGAATCTTCTTCCCTGACATAAAGGCTGAGAATTTGTTAAGACAATTCAAGGTGGCAATTATTCCACACACAACACATGCAATACGTTTATTACTTTCTCAGAAGAGACAAGCCCCAAGAAAGTAATATTCAGTTCTCTCCCCAAACTCTACAATTATATTCACAAAATGTGCTAAAAGCTGCAAGCACTTTTGCATTGAAGAGCCCAATCCACCCTCCATTGAAGTCAATAGGAGTTTGTTTGGCCTCTTATGAATAAAGAATATTAAAATGGCTTCTGTTGTATTTTATTCTCCTTGCAAATGTTTCTTTGATTCTTATGGGACCGTCTGCTTCTCTGCCCTGCCTTTTTTATTCCATAGGATTTCTTTCCTTCTTACTTTGTCTTCCTACAGCCCTTAAAGCTACCTACACCTACCCTTCTACTCAGCTACACCTACTTTTCTACTCTCATTCTTCAAAAATAGAAGATAAATCAATTAATGTTGTAGTTGGGAGAACAGGGCAAAACAAATATTATTGAAAATTTGTTCCAATTTGAAAGCAAATTTCAATTTGAGTGTTTTTCTGTTTGCCTTCAAACATTTGAGCACTCATCCCATAGGAGAGCAAGTTTCTTATGAAAACCACATTTTTAGCTCTAATGCTAAATTTTGAATTCTACAATAAGAGAACAAAGTGTAAATTTAAAACTTTACATTCTAATATTCCATTTGAAATTCACTCTGTTGGCAAGTTACATAAATCTTTCAACCAGCAGCCCTGCCACCTGACTTATGAAAGTAACCCATCGGGAACAAATGTTGAATATTTGCAATTCATGAACAATGAACAAGAATTTGCTGAAGGATATGCAATCTGGTTTTGGACAGTTTTTTTAACACAATAGTGCTGCTAAATCAGTAGTGATATTAAGATGTGGCTAACAGCTGTTTTCTGTATGCCTCCTGCACTTCCCTTTGAGATCCATCATTGGTTCCTACTACTGCCTCCCAGTGTGGTCCGAGGGTTCACTTTCTGGATTGGTCACAGACTACCATAGTGATGGTTCAAGATGGCAGTGGTTTTGAGAAAGCTATTGCCAGGCCTTATGTAGGTGATAAACCAAGCAAATCATGCCTATTCCTGCCTCAGCACAGGGAGTCTTTCAGACATGTAACTCCCTGTTTCTGTGTGGTTTCTAGCGCCACTACCTTTCCCATCACCATCTTTTGTGAAGAGTTGGGCAACTGGAGATAATACATTTACTGCTTTTATATAGAAATGGAAGATTGTTTTCTAGTCTTTTCCCTCTTTAACTAAACCCAGGCTTTTGTAATAAATCTGAGTAGTCTGCATTTTAACTCAATTTTGTCCCTACTTTAGGTTCAACATCTAGGAGACAGACTTGCCTCCAAACCCCCAGAGCTGTAAGTGTATGCCAGAATCCCTAGGTTAACTTCATTTATAGTTTCAGTGTTACACTTGCTTTTTCGGCTAGCAGTAATACTATATACTCTTCCTCAATTAGCTACAATTACCATGTTTGTCACCAGTCTACTGTAGTCAAATCTGAGTAATTTGGTTTCGTTTCTTTAAAAAATAAATAATAATAAAAAAAATCGAATGGAGTTTTTCTTAAGGTTCAAACTGAGTTCAGTTATTCTGCATTTCTTACCATGAGAGACTTTTCTTTTCATGTTTTGAAGTCATGATTGTTTAATATCAAAACAGACAGGCTATCTGGGTTCCATGAGGTGGACTGGATTACTCCACTGACTTTTGCCTACAATAAAAAAACTCTCATGTAGATCAGGATATGCTTTAAGAGGGTTTTTTAAAATAGATTTCATATTGTGTCACAAGTTCCCATATTCAGTAGAAAAAAAAATGAAGCTAATTGTTCACTTCTTCCAGGATATCCTGAAAGATCATTGACCTCTGCAGAGCTGTTCCTTAGTAGGAAACTAACTAATTAAACTGAAGAAATGCATTTATCTTTCAAGCTTGTCACTATATTTTCTTTAATTAACACCATATATTAGTCTGAACATAAACTATTGACTTTAATTAAAAAATTAAAATTGGCTACAATTTTATTTTGTTAAATCCACTAGATGAAAATCAAGACAGACTGTCAAGACATAGAAGACATTTACACTGTTACAAAAACCCAAACAAACAAGCGAGGTGGTATCTGCCTCACAAATGTTATTCAGACTTCAATGGGATTGATGGTAGAGTGTGGCCCACAGACTGTAGTAGTGGCTGTACACTACATAAATACAAAAATGGTCATTGTCAGAAAGTGATAGGTTTTATGAAGCCCACAAAATTGCTTGGCATCTTCTTTATTAATTTAGTCTATTACTGTCTAATCTCCTATGTACTGTAAATTTAGAGGACAATGTTTGAACTCCCCAAACAATTAAAAGATATGAGAAACCAACAAGTCCTAATACAACAGGAATGTTAATCAATACACTAAATGAAGTGTTGTAGTGCCAATGATGCATGAAAATGTATTATTGTTGGACAGATTACAAGAAGGGATTTTTTCTACACGCTGTGATCTGAACAAAGCCATGTTTTTCTACTGTATTTCTCTCAAAATAACTGTAATTATCAGACTATACAATGAACCCTTCCAAAAGGGCAGCCTTCAAAGAATAAGACAGTTCATTTAAAACCAATTTTGCACAAAATATGCATAAAAGAAAGGAGCTATGATGCTTTAAAGGAATGCCTCACAAAGGGAAGTTCTGACTTGTATGTGTGTAGCAGGGTGACTTGTCCAATACTTGTAAATACCACATATGAAACCTTCAACCTGGCATAAAACAGAGCACCTCTGACAACTCAGTTTAAATGACTAAACAAGGTGGATAATTAATTCTAGACATTCACTGGTGTTCCAGGAAGCAGAATCTAGCACGCTAGTGCCTAATGCAAGCTGTGCTGTATTGCTTTGCGGATATTTTGAAAATTACTTCCTTCTTGAAGTTTGCGGAAGCTCTTTCTAAACAGTTTTGTTGAATGTTAATGCAAGATTTTAAAACCATCTCTGAATTCTAAAAGCATGTGGCATAGGTAGCATTCTGCATGAGCAATTTAGCTTTATTAAACAGCATGACAGACTAAGTGAGCTAAGATAAGCTTTGTACAGTATGTTGCAGCAGAGGAAGCAGCAGCAGCAGGCAGTCAGTCTAGATCTTGATTGCTGAGAGCTGAGCAGACACGTAGCAAGGGAAAGAAGAAAAATAAAAACAAAAGAGAGCCACTCTTCTGTCCTCACTATCTTAGCAGCCACGCTAGACTCCCCATTGCACCTATGATATTTCAAGGCAGCAGAGGTTTCAGGATAACACTTCTCAGGAAGTACTTTTGTATTTCTCTATTTTCATTCAACCACTTACAAGCTATAATTGGCAGCTTGGTTTTTACTTGTACAGTGTTATGTTGCCTAGGAAGAGCACTAACACTTATTGGAAAAGTCAGTATTTGTTCCTTTTCAGCTTATAGGACAAATAGAACATGGTAACCCAAGGAGTTAGAACAGCTAGAGACAAGCCCTAATTTTTTGGCTAATGTAAAAATTTCCATTAGCTGCCCTGATCAAAGGAAGTGGGGTGGTTAGTTTACTCTATTAATCTGATTTGTCCCCAAACAAACTCTGCTCATGATTTTTAGAAGTACTGAATTAGAGGAATCTGGTTTTGAGAGACAGGCACAGGGGCTGGGAACAGTCATAACAACGTCCTGTTATGTTTCAGGGGGAAAACAGCATTATTCTTCCTGAGTATTTCCTTTCACTTTAAATCTGAGGCTCCCTCTAAGGTCATTGTAAGAATTTAAGATACACCATTCTGGAAACTAAATTAGCCCTCATTTACTAGGAAGTTGAATGCAGCCAGACTAATGGTGGTGCAAGTATAATTGGTTCCCAACATGTGTCAGTGTGTATACTCCTCAAGCCATGGAAAAGATGCATTATGGGACTAATTTTTAAATGTTAATGGATATTGGACATTTGCCAGACACCCAGCTGTGCACAAAACATTGAGATGGTAAATAGCTCTTGATCTGTTTAGAAACAAATTATAATGGCTGTTTGGATTCCACATGACTGAAGGCATGGTAACCAGCACAGACTCATAGACTTGACCCTATTAACTGTACTAAGGGGAAAATGTTCTGATTTTAAAATCAAAATAAGACAGAATAAGGTTATTATGTTGCCATTTGAATTATTTCAGACTGTTATTAAACAAAAACCCAACAACCCACAGCACCTGTTAATACTGCCTTGATTAGCTAAGCCCATTTAAGGGAGCTTTTTGTGTTTGTTTTGTTTGGCAAGAGGTCAAAAAGAAGATTCCTTCATCACTCAATTAACTTAATTCTAAAGCTGCATTCTGAATGAAAAACTCACCTGCGCTTAGAGAAAACTCTCTCCTGCAGTACATTAGTCATAAATCTGGCTGAGGATCACCAGGGCACAGCCCTCCTTTCATTTGATGTGTAGTTCTTATATTTTTAATTGAAAGTCAATGAATATCAGCATTTGCAGTAAATTCTCTACTGGATTTGTCTTGCTAATTGTGTTCACTTGGTCAGCAAAGCCTAACAGAAAATTTTTATCACTTTGACTAGGTGCTTTTGATTAATCTACTATACTGTTAAAAGTCAGACCCATTTTAAAACAATGTGAAGAGTGTTACTACTTTATAGGGTTTTTTTTAATGTGCTTCTAGGAATAGGATTGTGTTGAAGTGCCATTTACAGAAATAAACAAGAATTATAACAAAGATTCTAAATATTACCCAGTTGGTCTTACATGTTTTTTGGAGACATGTGAAAGATTTTCCTAGGAGGCACCAATTTGTTCCTTCTAGAACAGCAGTGTAGCCAGAAAAGAGTTCTCTCCCTCCTCCCCACATTATAAACCCACTCTTGAAATGAGCTGTAAGGAAACAATAGAGAACCCTAAAACATTCTGGGATTTGAAAGCTCTGAGATGCAATCTTAATATTAGTGTAAAAGGTTTCTGGGGCGTGTCCCTCAGAAATGCTTTTTCAAACATGGATTTGTGAAATAAGCTAGTGGTCTCGGTCCAGTTCATAGTGAGAAAACATCCACATCATAAAATGCAGCACCATATTGGGCACCCTGTCGACCTCACAGCAGGAATACCAAGGATTGAATGAGGGAAGAGACTAGACTATCATCTCACTCAAGAATGGTCCCTGCAAGTCAGGGCTCAGGACCATCATTGGGATGGCGGGGGGGAAAGCTCCCCCCACCTCTGCCTGTGCTGAGGTTTTATGGGGAAGGGTTCTTCTGTATCCAACACTGTCAATCCAGCACCTTACAAAGGAGCTAAATTTACACAAATAAAAAATGGGGCACTTTGGAATCAAATTCAGCATAGCTGAACAAAGAAAAAGGAATCCAAAACCATCTGTAAAAGTAAGTTACACTGACCTTGTGCATTAATAGGAACGGGAAAGCCATCTGACTCCTCTGTTGTTTGCCACCTGGTTCATCCAGTCCTGCAGTCTGCATAAATGGAGATCACAGGGAGACATCAGCAAGCGGTTAGCCTGTAGCAAGCACAGCAGAAGAGAGCCCCGTTGTGTCTATATGCATGTATGTAATTTTATATATGACAATATTGCAACTGTAAAGCATTGAAAATATGACTCAGGCCCCCAAATATTAGGAGATTAAAAAAAAACCTCATGATTTTTAAACTAAATATATTTTGGGGTCTTTATTTGCCTTCAGGTTTCTGAGTGATTTAGGGGTCATGTTTTCAAGCTTTTCTCCACAACTTTGAAGGCAAGAAACTCAGATCAGTTTATTTTGAAATAATCAGGAATAGTAAATCAGATGCTCTTATTCCAGAATAAGAGGGCCTTGTTTCTGTTTAGTTTAAACACACTTTGGAAGTAGATTAAACTAATTCAGAGAAAGGCACTCATTCCAGAATAAGAGTATCCACATAAGGAGTTAATCAGGAATAGTTAATCCACTTTAAAATCACACCATCTTATTCCAGAGGAATGTTTAGACAAGCTCTTCCTTTTTTTTTAAATGAAAAGTCGAGGTACTCCCGATATCACACCACTCCAAGAACTGGGCCTTTAAGAAAACCAAATACTGGAAAGATTTATGGATTAAATTATGAGAGTTAGCTACATTGCCTATTGTTTCATATAGTACATATGATCAATCACAAAGCAGGGAGTGTAGGAACTAGCGGTGTTTGTATGAAGCAGCGCTTCTGAAAAACTACATGTTGCACAGCACTACCAATGACCATGGATATTAATTAAGTCATTCTAAAATGATACCAAGGTTAAATTTCATGATCAGGAATTGTACCTTATATTTATACTGTAATTGTCTCAATACAAGGTAACTGAACTTTTTTCTTAATTGAGTGCCTTCTGCTAATTTTTGTACAACATTTAAATGATTCAAAGTTTTAGATATATTAAGTTTATAGGCTATGACAACAGGAAACCCCTAAAATTGTTCAGACTGCTTCTCAAAGCACTTTTCTTAGTTCTTTACTCCAGAAGCTTGTTATGTAGAGCAAACACAGAACATTTAGGATACACTATAAATTGCCTGCTCCATTAAAAAAAAAATAGCATAATGCTACACCGTACCATAAAAGAAATGTGTTGAAGAAATTCAAATAGCTTAGGAAAGATCAAGGTTCCTATACAGTAAGTATAGATAATGCAGCTCACGAGATTGGCAACATTCAAAAAATCAGGAGACTGGGCCACCAAAAATCATGAATTTGGCTTTAAAATCACGAGATTTAAATATAGTACATTTGAGGTTCATTTGCCTTTTGGTTTTTGAGACATTGAGAGGGTTCATGTTTTGAAGTTAAAAGGGCTAAAATGAGAGCAGAGATTTTCATATAATTTGATTCTAACAATTGGGACTTTAAGGGGGGAAAAAACCCTCACTAAATATCTTCTGACTTGTAATTAGAAAACACACAAAAACAAAACCAACAAACCACTACAAATATTGGTAACAGTGGCATTTGCTATGTTTTTCACAATTATCAGTTACTCATTAGTTTTAGTGTTTCTTGTCCATAAAAAATGAGCTCCCCCAACACCAGCAAGGCAGCTGTTTAGTCAGACTAAAGGAATGACACCCAAACTGCTGTGTGGCAGGGGGGATTGAGGAAAACATGAGCAGGGCCCCTTCCCCTATATCTGTGCATGGAGGAGGGGGTTTTCTCTGCCTCCCATTGATCAGCTAGCAGGCGGGGGAAGGGAAATTAAGGAATCAGTTGGTTATCATGCTCCCCCCTCCCCCATTTAAACCTGCCCAGGCATTCAGAAGCTTTATGATTGCAATGAGGTTAGACATGGCTATGGCTGACACCTGCAGGTGGTGTTGGGGATGCCCAGGGATATCTGGCTGATCAGCAAGGGCTCCACTTAAGAACTGGCTGTAAGTCACCCCCAGAGGCAGAGTAACGGCACAGAGAGCCGAGGGCTAGCAGCCCAGGCGGAAATAGCGTTCTCCTTGGCCAAGGTCTCTCCTTGTCCAGGCGTGGGTGACTGGGCCTGGGGTGAAGTTGGGCGGGGGGGTTCCACAGGGCAGTTGATACTCTGGTCAAGTTCTCCTTCATACTTCACCCCAGAACTGCAAGGGGCAGAAAAGCAAAGTGGGGAAGAAATGGGGACTTTCCTAAGGGCTCAGAAAAGTCTATAGACTGGGACCTTGTGGGGATGCTCTGAACTGGGATGTCTATAGGATCCCCCTTCAATATGTTAGAATGGGCTCTGAAGGGGAATGGTTCTTGGATAACCTGCCAAGTCCCCTTCCCTGCTCTTCCTTCAGAGCTGAAAGCAGCACAGAAGGAAAAGTGGAGGAGAGTTAGGGACTTTTCCCAGGGCTGAACTCAATGACAACTAGGGGTAAACAGCAGGTTCCTCCTTAGGGAACTTTGGGAGACAACACTTTTCAGATATAGGAGCTGACCATGGCTAAGGGACCTCAGAGATTAGATTTGGCAGGAAATAGCAACCATGTAGTTTGGGTTTGGAGGTGTGACCAAGCTAAGTGCTGGTGTCCCCAGTGGCGAGTACCTAATGCAGATAAAAAGCTAAAAAGTAAGAGCTCCCACAGGTACAGGAGACCCAGGATTTTGCTGGTGGACCTTGTGCCTCTACAGAGAAGGGGAGACCCAAAGCCTTCACAGACCATTATCCGACTTAGTACTCTTTACTCTCTCATGGAAAGCATTCAGAACTGAGCTGAGGCATAGGGATCAGCTGAAGAGGGTCTACCCAAGTTATTGGTTAAATAGCAAGCACCCTGTAACACTGCATTGGTCCCATTTAAATGTTTGGTATGTGAGAGGAAGTGGGCATATATCAATCCCCATCCCCAACAATAATAAAGTTGGGGTCTGCTGCTTCAATCTATCCCTGTATCTGTTTTTTCATTCCTGTATGTCTTGATCAATATAGTGTATTATTTCTTTTAGCCCATCTGGAATCAATACATTATCTCTCACACACTTTGTGTTATACCATGTTCCATCAGGGCTGCTAATAGACCACCGATTGATACTTTTAGTTCCTGGAAAAGAATCAGTTTTTAATGCTGAAAAAGTGTGAATATAAGTAAAAAGACAGGACCAAATTCTGCTCTCAAGTACAGTAGTGTACAGCTGGAATAACTCCACTGATGTCAGTGAAATTACTCTGGATTTTCACCAGCAGGAGAGCAGAATTTCACAACAGTAGTCAGTCTCTGAATGATGTATCCAAAGTGTATTTTTACAGATGTGCAGCAACTTCTCTAAAGTATTCTGCCAAATCTTTTACTAGCATAACTTGTTTCCATTTCTCTGTAGTGTAATGAGAAATCATAATGAAAACCAAATACAAGCTAGTATAGAAAAAGTGCATATTACAGTGATTCTAATAAGTGCAATGACAACCAATAATACTGTTAGTTTCCCTGAAATTGGCCTGCATAAGCTCCCTGTAATACGTTCTGCTATAGGGCAGATTTTTGTTGGACAAAAACCTGGAAACAGCTTGATTTGAAGAAAAGAAGAACCATGACTAATGCTTGTCTCTTGCTTTTAAATCACCAGTAAGTTCTCTTTTCAGCCAGTTATCAGTTGCTGTTGAAGTACCTTGATGACTGCAGTTAGCATTAGGATGAGTCACTAGACCCTGGCTGCTTTTTTTAAACCACTTTGTCCATTTGCTGAACATGAATGGGAAATTTTGCTTTGAAAGCAGACACACAAGAAATGAAAATTAGAATAAAAAGAAACAAAACCCCCAAACCCCAAGCACAATGTGTCAAGGTATTAAAAATTCTGACAATCTGCAGCCATCAGCTTTGAAAAATAAGCATAAGTCTTTCTATCATATTTCACTTACTGCTTTTACCTTGCCCTGCATTCAGTAATTGGAAATATCAGGGTAAGAGGATGAGATAGGACATTTATAAAAGCAGAGACAAGAACTTACAAGTACTACAGCATGGGAACAACTGATTCATTTATATGCTTTGTTGCTGTGTGATGTAGCTAAGTAGCCTTAACTATGTAGGTTGTATACTACATCTATTTCAAGTAAAGTTATATGTTGAAGTTTGCTTTCTTTTAAACAAGCTAATAAATGTAGAAAGCTTACAATATAATATCCCATGCATTAGTGAGCTATTATGTTTTCTCTTCCCTAGCACAGGGAGATGTTTCCCTGTAACAATCTGTCTTATGAATGACTTGAGGAAATAATTTCAGGTTTCTTCAAAACGTATCCATTTGTTTCTTATTGGCGAGTTCAATTTCATTAAAAGTTATGGTGTGAGCAGCAGTGTCATTTGCAGTATTGTGTGGCCAAAGGGTGTATCATTACTTCTAGTTTACCATTAAAAATAATATTTAAGTGAATCAATATGCAGTTGTAATATTCTTTTTTTTTAAATGATGCACCATTTGCAGGCTGCCAGTTCAACAGGAATCTTTTCTTTTGGGTAAAGTAGTGGGAGGGGGTTAAAATAAAGTGTACATTTGTTTCATTAAGAATATTTTCTTGAACATTTGAGTTTGCATTGCACATTCTTCCCTGTGGAGAAAAAATGTTATTGATATAAATATCTTTAAGCTATAAAGTAGCATTTTGTTTACATTTTGAACTTGATATTAAATGTATATATGAACTAATAAGAAAATGTCTCTAAGCTACAGGCAAACATACATGAAAATATGACTTGCGATTGATATATACGAAATAACTGTCCATTACATGAGAGGATGAGGCAGGTCTTATTCTGAGGTTCCAGCAGCTTGTGTCTGTAGATTACAGGTATACAGTCCTGTTGCTACGGAGACTGGCTTGAGTGAGCAGGAAGTATTCTGATAAAGTTTTATTCTTTGGAAGAATAATGGGACATAGCCATGAAGCAGTACATATGGCATTTTTAATGTTTCAGATACATGTTCTGTACACAATGGACTTATAGTAATCAGACGTCAAATTTTGACATCTTCAAAAGGCAACTTCTGAACTGGGTTATGTCATTGGGCTATGTTGTGATAGCTGAAATTCTCTCTCTACCAAACTGCCGTGAAGTGGATCCACTGTCCAAGAGCATAACATACAGCAGCACTCACTAAGCCCAGAGAGAACTGCTGAGGAGAAGCTGATGCAATTTAAAATAGTTTTCCTCTTTCTAGTCCAACTTTACCTCTCTTCCCTCAGTGCTTCCCCCACAGCCCACCTATCAGGCTGCCCTCTCATTTGTCTCATACACTAAGCATCCCCAGCACCAGTTCACCCCTTTGACTTGACGTTCTCTCAATAAGCTCTTCATGTTTCTACACACTTTTGGGGGAATGGGGTAGGGAGAAAGAACAGAGGAGCAAAGGGAAGGAAAAAAGTTGTTTTTAGGCAGAGAAGTGGGACAGAATTTTTGTTGATTTATATAGGAAGAGACTGATACCACAGTGATGAGGGCCATATAAGTACATACATGGGCGGTCTTGACTGCTGCTGACCACTGGCTGGTGTTCACTGTGCTACGTCATTATGAAGGAGGTTCAAGGACCCAGGAAAGAAAGAACTGTGTCCAGCTAAGGGTAAAAAATACTGGAAGGGAGTGGCTGCCTGGGAATTAGGGGTGTGGGAGTTTTTTGGGAAGCTCCTGAAGTTTTGGTGGGTCCAAGACCCATTTACCCTCAATAAACTTTTGTTCATTGCTATTGATTAGGTCTAATCTTCAGGGAAGATTCAGCAACATAGTTTTATACTACAACATTCTCCCTGCCCTAGTTTATAAATATTAAGGTCCTGCTTGCTATTCTTAGATTTTGCACAATGTTTGCAAAGCATGGACAATTGAGTCTGTTGACTGGGGGCCAAATTCTGGTCACCCTTACTCACTTTGAGCAGCATTTCACTCAAAAGTAGCCACCTTGAAATGAATGTGGCTACTTGCATATATTAAATACTACTCAACAGGACTAAGGGTAAGTCTACGCTGAGCGGGAAGGTGTGATTTCCAGCTGGAGGACACATACTCACACTAACTCTGCTGGAGCTAGCATGCTAAAAAGAGAAGTGTTACCACAGCGGCGTGAGGGGCTGGAAAGTTAACTGTCCCAAGTACATACCATCTGAGTTGCTAGGATTACCTCCTTAAGATGGAAATTATGCCTCCAGCTCAATGTGTAGACATACCCTAAGGATGGCAGAAGTGGACTCTGGGCTAATAAGAGTCTCACTGGATTATATCTTTGCTTCCTTAAATAACCAGTGAGCCTAATTTTTTGTGCACTTCTGTATTGTATCTGTTTGTTGGAGAAGGAGCAAAAAAAAACCCTTTTTCTAGCATAATCTGCCTCTACTACTCTATTTTACAAAATAAGTGGATTCTTTCCTCCTAGTTCCCTACCCAAACTGCACACCTACAATATATGCAGGGAAAAAAAGAAAGAATGAAGATGAAAAATAACTATTGACAGTTTTACTGAAAATTGAAGTACTATCTTGGGGGGAACCTTTCATTAAAATAAAAATACCTGAAATACTGTCAGTCAGCATGAACATGAAGATGTCATGACTAAATAGGAATTTTCAGTCCCTCAGCTTTCAATAATTAATACATTATTTACACTTGCACATTCCCATTTCCCAGCTTTTGAGATTTCATTACACTCTGATCCTTTGCTCAGCAGCAAATTTAACATCATTGTGACCTTCTGCCTAACACCATACACCTATCTAATATGTGCATTTATTAAAGCAGCAAGCGCCAGCTAGTGTGTGTGTGTGGTGGGGGAAGGAATGGCAAATGCCAGTGCTTTCCACGACTGGAAGAGAAACAGATTGTTCTTAAGAAATGATCAATTAACAAACCAACTCTATAATGCTGTTCTTGGGAGCCCAGACATTTGCATGTTATAGGGAAGTGTTTCTAATTAAAACCCAATGGAATTGGAAGCAAGTTTACAGTAACCATATAACAAAACAGTTAATAAAAAAAATTTGTTACAGATACACCAACTTGTCTAGTTGAAGTTGATACATTAAAATAATTGAAATATCACTTTCATCACAATCTAGAGAACTTACACATTATACATTCCCAGTAGAAACATTGTCATGTCTCTAAGAGACTGCAAGATACCATTTCATCATGATATAATAAAATTTGTTAAAAAAATTAATTATAATAGTATGCAAAAGCGTCAGAATAAAACTAGTATATGCTGGAATTGTGTGCTGTAAGCAAGCATAGTTATAATGTCCGTAACATGGTTACATGGGCGGGACGTCGCCTTCTGAAGTCAATACAAATTTTCATATTAGAGGTCATATTTTCCAAAATGCAAATATTATAGATTGTCATTGCCCGCCTGGGGACAGACACTGGCTGCTTTTGAACAGGTGGGAGCTTTGCCACCAGTGAAAGGACAGCCAGAAACTTATTGCTTGTGCTTTCTGGGCACCTCTCTGTTGGGAGCCTTTCCATGGAATTCAGTGGGTTTTGGAATAAGCCCTGAGTGACACTGGAAAGTATCGGGCTTGCCAGGGGCACTGAACACCTCAAGATGGTGATATGGCATTTGTTTAAACATTGAGGAATTCTATATGCTTGTACAAAAAAAAAATCGAATAGAAATGCTACAATTGTCTTAAGTCCTGGACGTTGTTGGGGGCAATTTCTATTGAACCCTGTTTCTACAGAAAGCTATTGCTTTCATCCCTGTGCAATATGACTTCTCAGAAAGGGTCATTACTTTATTATCTGCACAAGCACACAAATTAATTCCGCGTTTGCCCAGGCTTCAAACACATCCAGTTAACATTGGGCACGATCAATAGTCTAACATGGTATCACAGTTCAGAGTTAGCTGTACTTCTGACATCTATCTTTGTGGGCACCCCTTCATAGGTGCCCGGTGCCTGCACTTCTCAAAGTGGAATCCCACGATTCACCCCATATTTAGACTGAGTCTCCAGGCTACAGCACCCTTGTTTATGAACTGTATTTTCTTAGCAGTCAACTGGGTTTGGCATCTGCCAGAGACTTCCCTTAGGGAACAGCCATCAGTGGGAAAATTCAGTGATAGCTTCTTCAAAAGGAAGTGTTATCTGTTTATATACAGGAACATAGCAGTCAGAGAGCAGGTTAAAAACACCACATAGGCCTACATTCATATTGTATTAAAGCTTAGCATTTCCTTGAAGACTTAGGCAAGTTCAACTTATCCCAGATTCTCCTGCTCCTGTAGACTCACATCTCTGCTCCTGCAGACCCTGCATTTCCCCATCTCTTCATCAGGGCTGTTCTTTTAACAGTTTCCAAGTTTTGTTTAAGGTTCCTGTCTGAAGGGCCCTGGTGCTGTCCCAACTAGGGGGTTTTGCCCAACTTGGAGAGAGACAAAACCTCCAAGATTTGAAGTCAGTCTTGTCAGTTAAGCACCAGTGACTGAGCTATTTAAAGCTACCAACTAGTTTCTGCAGACATGCAAACCCACCTAAAGATCAACTTACCTTAGTTATCCTTTAGCAAGCAACACAATAACCATCAGAGAGAGTCATATAAGGTAAAAAAAAAATTAGATATCTTCCACATTCTTCATAGAATATCAGGGTTGGAAGGGACCTCAGGAAGTCATCTAGTCCAACCCCCTGCTCAAAGCAGGACCCATCCCCAACTAAATCATCCCAGCCAGGACTTTGTCAAGCCTGACCTTAAAAACCTCTAAGGAAGGAGATTCCACCACCTCCCTAGGTAACCCATTCCAGTGCTTCACCACCCTCCTAGTGAAAAAGTTTTTCCTAATATCCAACCAAAACCTCCCCCACTGCAACTTGAGACCATTACTCCTTGTTCTGTCATCTGTTACCACTGAGAACAGTCTAGATTCATCCTCTTTGGAACCCCCTTTCAGGTAGTTGAAAGCAGCTATCAAATCCCCCCCTCATTCTTTTCTTCTGCAGACTAAATAATCCCAGTTCCCTCAGCCTCTCCTCATAAGTCATGTGCTCCAGCCCCCTAATCCTTTTTGTTGCCCTCCACTGGACTCTCTCCAATTTTTCCACATCCTTTTTGTAGTGTGGGGCCCAAAACTGGACACAGTACTCCAGATGAGGCCTCACCAATGTCAAATAGAGGGGAATGATCACATCCCTCGATCTGCTGGCAATGCCCCTACTTATACAGCCCAAAATGCAATTAGCCTTCTTGTCAACAAGGGCACTCTGTTGACTCATCCAGCTTCTCGTCCACTGTAACCGCTAGGTCCTTTTCTGCAGAATTGCTGCCCAGCCATTCGGTCCCTAGTCTGTAGTAGTGCATACATAGGCATTAACATAGGACTCTCATAGGCATGTAACAGAATGGCTTTTGCATCAACAGGCATTAGTACTACCACTGCCATGAGAACACTACATCTCATTTGCATAAAGCTTCCATTCCAGTACCGTGACACCTGTCTTTACAGTCCTGCTGCCCACATTTACATCAGATGGGCCATGGCTGGCACATGATGCAGATGCTATTGTACACTCAGTAACCCCGGAGGCA
This sequence comes from Mauremys reevesii, assembly GCF_016161935.1. Lineage (NCBI taxonomy): Eukaryota > Metazoa > Chordata > Testudines > Geoemydidae > Mauremys > Mauremys reevesii. The sequence goes on from NC_052630.1 coordinate 73,549,964, forward strand.
TTCTGCTGTCTCACCCCTCCACATCTGCCTTACCACAGCTATTCCACAACCAGGGCCTAAAATGCTGTAAAGAATCATTAATATTCAAACATGAGTTTAAGCATTATTTTGTACTCTGAAAATTAGCAGTATTCTTTGCAGATGTGTTGTAGGATGAACTCTTTCCAATTTTTAGCCTGGCACATATTGTAGTGGTTGAATTACACCTTCTTGTTATAGAGGAAGCACTGGCAGTAGAAGAAAAAAAGCAGTGTTATATCCACTCTACCATAAAAGGTAATCATTTCTGGAACACTCTTGCAGAGTGGAATTCCAGGCTGGGGACTGATTTCAAATTGGTGTGTGCCCAAAATTTGTTGAAGTGCCAGCATCACAGTAAGAGCTATCCTGAGTTTCTCAGCAGTTATGTGAATTTAGTGATTATGAGAAGTGCTGGATTGATGACACCTGACTATGATTATTCTTTTAGTCACACAACTGGTACAACAGGGAATCAGAGTGCAGGTTTTCCTGCACTGCCCCATTTATGTGCCTCCATTCAGACATTAATGGGCCACCTCTAGAAAGTAAGAAGGTAGCTCGGTCTCTGCTTATTCACTTCTTGTTCTCGCTGAGATACCCAACGGGGATTTTAATTAGTGCCACTTATGGGTTTTATGTCATAGATATGCAGACTGAAGAGAGCTGTGCTGATTGCAGGGATTACAGTAAGGGGGAAGTCTAACTCCTCCTCTGCTGCAGAGAACACACATACAACTCTCTATTATCTCTATTTCTCAACTGGTAAAGTGAGGACTCAGACAAGGCAATTTGAAATGGGAGAAGTAGACAGAGATGATTACTCAGTAAGGGAGTTTCTTGGCTTCTCAGCCTTCCTGCCAGTAGGTGAAGCAGGAGCTATACCCGGGGAAAGCAGATGATGAGGTATGGCCTATCTGCCTCTATTACAGCAAGATCATCCCCTCACCAACTTCCATTCCCTCCAGAGTATATTTGCCTGCAATAGGAAATTGGAAAGCCTCAGATTTTAAAATTGGCTCCTTCCCACACTCCTATCCCCAAAATTTATAGTTGCAATCTGGACAAAGAAGAAATGGACCAAAGACAAATGAAGGGTTTTTTAATCAGGAAAAACACAATCCCCCCCAAACTTGAAAGCTTGAATTGTTTAGACAGGTGGGTCCTACTATACATTGTTCTTGTATTCTATGCAATATCACTTTTGCAGCTGCAGCACACAGATCTTAGAGGAGGGCTCAAAAGTCCAAGATGTCCCACAAATACTTGGTTCTTGGCCTAAACCCTGAGGTTAGACAGGTATGCTTCTGGGTGGCTGGGTGTGGGGTAAGAGAACTTTGTCTAAGAAGCAGTTGGGAGAATAGAGGGGACACCCTATACACGCCTTTCCTTTCACTTCACAAGCTCTGTCAATTCCCCCTCCTCTCCTAGCACTCCTTAGCAGGATGGGAATTAAGAGGTAAAAAGGTCAAAGGTGGTGCCACATCAGGGTGACTGGAGAAGGATGCTTGTGCGGTTAAGGGGTTGGACTGAGGCTTTAGAGATGTGTGTTCAATGCCCAACTGTACCACAGTTTTACTACATTACCTTGGGCAAGTTGCTGAATCTCTGCGACTCAGTTCCCCATCTATAAGCTGAGACCAGCAATACTCTACCTCAGAGGTGGCAATGTGAGGAGGAATTCATTGTCTGCAAGACACTCAGACACTATGGTTATAAGGGACATACAAGTCAGTGCACAGCTAGAATGGATAGGTTGCAGGAGTAGTTAAAACAAAGTCAGTCATAGCGGAACACAGAAAGTGAAAGTGAGAAGGAATGGAAGAGCCAGACAAGAAACAGTGCTGTTGCACGACCCTGCAGTCTTTCCTGCTGCTAGCCTACAAGAAGAGTCCCTGGAATAATGACAAGGGTTACTTTCTGGGTCAGGGGTCTTCCCCCTCTGGGGTTGTCTGTGGATGACAGAAACACAGACCCAACCATCCCAGTAACTGTGTTACACTAGCTATAAAAAAATACACACCAAGTTGTTACATAGAAGATGTGGTGCCAAAATATTCCAGTGAAATGCAATTTAATTTAAGTACAGATCTGAGCACATAGGATTCCAAAGCAGGATGGCTTGAGATGGGAGCTGTACCCAGTCTAAGGTACTTATCTAGCCCCGGTATCACTGTAGTATCTGAGTGCATCACAATCTTTAATGTATTTATCCTCACAACTCCCCTATTCTGTAGGGCAGGACTATTACACAGAAGGGGAAACTGAGGCATAGAGGCTAGGTGAGCTGCCAAAGTTTACATGGGAAGCCTATGGTGGAGAGAGGAATGTCTAGAAAGCCCTAGGCTAGTGCCTTAACGCAGTGGTGGGCAAACTGCAGCCCGCGGGCCACCAGACCATTTGTTTACATTTGCACAGCTGCCCACAGCTTCCAGTGGCCATGGTTTGCCGTTCCTGGCCAATGGGAGCTGCGGGCAGCCATGCAAATGTAAACAAACGGACTGGCGGCCTGCCAGCAGCTTGCCCTGAGGGGCCATGTGCGGCTTGCAGGCTGCTCATCACTGTCTTAACCACTGAACCATCCTGTCTTTCCTGAAACAGAACAAAAATCACACAAGCAGGAGCCTAATATTCTTACAGATACAAGAGGGGAAAACCTGCTTTAGTTTTATATGGGAGGGTCTGCTAGTTTTGATGGCTTTGGCCCATGTTTATTGACATTTTAACAAACTACGGCTGTGGAAAGCTATAGTTTAGGTCCTTTTCTTTTGCCTGTGTGTGGGGCCAGGGGGGGTGTGGGGAAGCAGAAATCAGAACGTGAAATGTGAACAATGTGTAAAGACCTCAAGACTCACTTTCAAAAGTGGATTTTATTTAAGTCATCAATGGAAACCTTACACTTGTCTATACATTTATCAAACAACATCAAGGCAGCAATCAGGAATGTGTCACTTTTTTTTTAATACCCTATTAACCTCAAATAACTTTTCAAGAGATGTACTGAAACATTGTTCAGTATTAAATGTTATGCACAAATAAGTACCTAATGGTAAATTTAAAGATGTTGCAGCAGTCCAAGTTTTCATTTTCTTGATTATGACATTTGCATAATGTATAAATTCAAACATTATTGCTATTAAATAATGCATAAATATTCTCCCATGCTGAAATACATCTATTTCCTCTCCATGAATTATTTTGAATGCATCATTTAGTTGTTCTATTTTAAAATGTAGTTAAAACTCTATATATATCAGTATTATGACGAAGAAGTGTCATCCTCAGTAGTTGGATAACACTCCAAACTGTAAATGAAGTATACATTATTCAATGTGCCATATTTTCCCCTGTTTAGGGGGCATTATCTTCTGCATACAACACTTAGCATTTCAGAAGTGTCAGAAAGGAATGAAGATTTATATTTAATCACATGATCATCTGGCAGGTCTGAGGGGGAAACTAACATTTCCTTTAGAGAACTGAAAGGAATATAAACTCGGTCACATATTTTGGAGGTTTTCTTGGATTCTGTGTATAAGAGAAACAGATAAATTCATAAGGGCTGGTTGTATGAGTTGTAGGTGTACCTCTGAGAGGCACTAAGCACCATCAACACCGATTGCTTGCAACCTCCCCATCAGGACCAAGCCCTTTTATTTTAGTTTATAAAATGTGCCCATCCAACAAGCTGTTAGCTAAAAGTCAAATAAGCACAAATTAAAAAAAAATACAAAACACCACAGCTTTACAAAAAGCTGTACACCACAGTACACAAAAAACTTATGATGAGAAACTTTGACATGAAAATGATGCAGAACCTAGAATAAGCACTACACAGTTGGACACACACACACACACTGTCAGTTTGTTTTCTCTCCCTCTCCCCTACGTACTGCTGTTCTTGGTACAGTAAAATGCATTTTTAAAATGCTAATAAACTGATCCAATGGTAAAACACATTTTGCTTACACTTAGTGATTCTGCATATGCTAGGAAGCATTCTGAAATGGATCTGGTAAACTTAAAAACAGCTATTTGTGAAGGACAGCAGATGTGTCACTTAGGCTGTAAATTGAATATACCTGTTAAAACAAAATGGACTGAAAATGTGTCAGTTTCTGGCAAAAAAAAACTTTCTAAAAAATACTCACTAAAGAACTAAGTTTTACCTTGAACAAAAATGCATAAGCTGTTCAGTCTTCCAAAGATTTTAGTCAATGGAGCCATCAATGTATAGTTAGCAAATCTCCCAGTTTTACTCAGTGTTGTGTTGCCATTTTGGCAGACAAGTCAACACTGAAAGGGAGTTCCAGATGAATGGACTCATGGTACCTAACCTAGCTCTTCCACTAAATGCTGAGCCATTTTTAAAGTTCACCTTTCTTCCTGGATCTCGATTCTTTTTCCTTAAAGTCAACATCGACAGGACTTCCAAATGACTCCATTATCGGGCTCTATCGCAGTACTACAGATATACACAAAGCATGTTTTAATACTGGAAATTCTTTGGAAGCTGAAAGTCTTCTGAATTAACCGAGGCTGTCAAGCACAACTTTCAGCAATTTTCTTAGCCATGAAGAAAGGATGGGGCAGGTAAAAAAATCACATACTACTAAAATGAGAAAGTGCCTTTGTTTAACACAAACAAATTGGGCCAATATAAAACTCACTTCATTACCTTGTTGTGGATATTTTGCCATGAACAGAGGTGGCATGGCTGATAACAGCGACAGAAGAGAGTTATGTTTCAAACTCCACCTCCCGTGGGTCCCTCTATTTGATTCCTGCCTTTAATACTGATAAGAAGTGACAGTAGTTGGATAAAACAATCAAAACTGGAGTTGAAGAGCTTATAAACCTTCTGACATTGCAATAAACTAGAAGCCAATACAAACCTAAAAAGACACATCCATTTTGACTCCTAATAGCTGCACGGGGCAATGACGACACCCGCTCGGAGATAGATGTTACTTCCTGAGCTATTTTACTCTCATTTCATAAATTTTAAATAAAAAATAAATGCTAAATTCTACAAGGAGAGCTAAAACCTTTTATAATCTTTTAGATAGTTGCTGCCATCCCTCAAGAGAGCTGTATGCCTGCTGCTAAATGTCTACAAATCAATATTTAATATTTTGAAACATGAAGTCTTAATTATCCATTTCCCCTTTAAGCATCAGATCTGCACTCAGTGAAAATAAAACCATTTGTTGGCTGATGGATTGATTGCTGCTTATTAACACTTTTCTCAGTAGGTCAGATAGAAAGGCTTCTTATGAAGTCTTTTATGCCCTAATTTAAAAGATCAGAACCCACTAAATGTTAAGTTGAAAATAGGTGAGCATCTTCCCCAATCTCATTCATTTTGAAAATGAAGCTAAACCTAAAATTATCCTCAACCTTTAATTGATATTGTGGAACCAGAACATATTTTTCATTTTCAAACTTAAATACTAGTTTGTGTCAGATTCTGCATGTTGCTGAGTCCCATCTCCCTTGTGCCTTTGAGAAATCTCATTAGATGCCTGAATGCATCCGTAGGTACCTAACTACCTTTGCAAATCCAGCCCTGCGTGCTTCTGAGAAGTGCCCTATACTCCCATTGATTTTATTTGAAGTTGACGTTACTTCAAAGCAAGCAGTCAGGACCCTACAATATTGGGTTCTTTGGCCCTGATGCACAAAGTGACTTAGGCATTGCAATGCAGAGTATTGCACTGCTTAACTGTTAGGTGCCTAAGCACCCAGTAGAATCCACAAACCCTGAGTTAGGTTCCTAGGCTCCCTATACAATGCATGGGGCCAGAGACACCTAAGAATAGGATTCACAAGAACTAGCATGGTAGGTACCTAGTTGCCTATGTTAGCCAACAGGAGATACTGGTGAGAGGCGCGTGTCCTAAACCCCACACCTCTCAGGGAGTTAGGCACACCTTAATCCCAACCAGAAGGAAGCACCTATCTCTGCCAATCGACAGCTGGGACGCCTCTCCTGGAGTCAGGCACCAAAACTGTTTTTTTCCCCCAAGAATGACCTCGGTGCACACCTAACTCCACACAACATATTGTTGAGGGGGAAGGAGCCTCCCTTATAACCTTCGCCTCAGGGGTTACATACTCATCCAGGATGTGGGAGACCCGAGGTCAATTCCCATTTCTGATTATGAGAAGAGATTTGAACAGGGTTCTCCATTTCTTAGGTGAGTGAGTGCCCTAACCAGTGAGCTAGGGAGCAATTCTCAGTCATTCTCTAGCCCAATTAATATTTAATTCAAAGTGAAACAACTTTAATGGGAGAGACTGAGACCCTTGCATCAGAATATCACAGTCTAACCGTTAGGGCACTCACACAAGAGGTAGGAAATCCACATTCAAATTTCTTCTCATTAGGCAAAGGCAGGAATTGAACTGGGGTCTCCCACAATGCAGTGCTAACCCCTGGGCCAAAGATTATAGGGGATAGCTCCTCCCACTTGGCTGTTTTTTGTGGAGACACCTACCAGATTGGGCCCTTCAAGCAAGATAGGTGAGGCAATGCCTATCTTGACCTGGTTCGAAGATCACACTGGGACTTAAGCATCAAATAAGTCTGGACACCTACCTGAGGCAACAGTGAGCACGCCCAGAGACAGAAAATTAGGCATGTAGTGAAATTTTACAGCACAGATGTATGTATTTACATAGCTAGACAGAAGCTGAGCAGAGTGAGACACAGAGGTCCTTTGGTGGTTCACTGCTCAGTCAGCAACTCATCAGGCCTGATGCACTTACTACACCTAACTCATTGCTCTCATAGTATTTAACTACAAATAGTATCATATGAAGTATCAGATGAAAGCTGGTGACACCAGTACATTCATCACGCTATGACAGTAATGACATATTTCCAGCATATGTTTCTAAAATGTGTTTTGGGGGAAAAGTTGATAAATCATTTTGTTCTAGACAAAGGAATGTTGATTTGCCCGTTTGCCAGTGTCTGTAGGCTAAATTGAGCATGGTGACAATCGGCAATTTATTTGCATCTGATGCAAACACTAGTATTCAGCATGAGGAAACAGCTTGGTGTCAATACACTGATGGACACCACACAGTCTGAATGCCAAGGACTCTTGAGTGAAAGACAATTAACTTTGGGAAATATAAGGAGAAGCAAAAGGGTTTCTTATCTATCACTGAGGAAGAAAAGGTCAGTACTCTTTGAATGGTGGATCCCCAACCATGTGGGTTGGCAACACTGAGGAGAGAAAACGACTTTAGGCAAAGCTTGGAGGCATGTTATACTTGTTTGTTTGTAGCCATTTTCTGTTTCTATTATCTCTGCTTAGTATCACTTCAATATCTGTTCTTGTTTTATTAAAGATTCTGCTCAGTGCTGTTATACTAAAGTTAGCTGGGCATCCTCAGCTCAGTCCTGAGACTGCACACAGTCTCTTTCGAGACAGCAGACTTGGTATTTCTGTGAGCATCCAGTGGCAAGGGCTGGATGCTGCAAGCAGATACTTCTGGAGAGTTTGGGAATCAGAGGCACCAAGAATGACCTGCAAAGCAAGGAAAAGACTGGCAGACTCCTGAGGAGTTGGTTGGCCTGACTAACAAATTGGAGCATCAGGGACCTGCAATACAGTTTAGCAGTAGCAAATTTCTCACGCACTGAGGTAGAGGAGTAACAAGATGACTTACAGTTCTGGATGACCCAAAAAAGCATCACACACAGGTTTACTGGGTCACAGTAGTGTCTAAAAGGGATTTAGGCACCTAAAGCCGAGACTGTGGATTGAGCCTTTAAGATCATGATATGAAGATAAATGCATATTATGAATAGACATGAAGATCTAAATACCACCTATCCTCCCACCTGATCCAAAACCCATTGAAATGAATGGGAATCTCTCAAAGTATATATGTTTTGATCCTGGGAGAACCCTCTCCTTAAGATTTTTTTTTTCTGATTTTAACTTCATTTTAGAATAGTACTAATATTTACATATTCAATGCCCAAATAATCACAACATGAAATGGTCTTGTCTAATCATGACCACTAGTCATTAGTATTATCAGTCATAGTAATCAGTCTCTGATTCTCTTAAAACTGATACAATTTATTTTCAAGCAGAATAAATTCTTTTGAAGGAACATTAGTGTGTGTGTGTCTATTTCATATCGACTGTATACAAAAGCTTGTTTGAATTCTGTTGTGTGAATAGCTCCTGAGCAGATTTGAATCTGTTTGAAATTCAGAAGTCTGAGCATGAGATGATATAGGCACCATTAAGGAGGCTATGAATTGCTGGGAAAAGGAGAGGTCCAGACACACCCAAGCAACTGAGTTAGGAGAATGATTCTGGGAAAGGGATCATTATCTGAGGTGTTGCAAATGTACTGATACTCTAAATTCAAGGTACACATCAGGCTGGTTAAAATGAGAACCATTTGGATCCTTTCACTAAACTCAAGCCTTCAGGGGTATGAAAAGGTTAAGTTAAAGACTATCTTTTCTCCTCAAGTTTACTCATCTCCATTATCCTAATTCCACCTCACCCCTCATTCCTTCTGACTCTTTCCTGCTTTAAGGATATGAATGCATCACTGTAAGCAGGGTACTGGTTTTCTGTGTTCACCTACATTACAGATTTTGTAATAGAAACCTGTTAAGCACATAATGACATTCATCTGACAGCGTACTTCAGTTTAAGGCAAGAAGGAATTAACCTGACACTGTTGTAGAAAAGGCAGTTCAATTTAAAAGAAGCAGTCACATCCTGGGTTTCAAAAGAAGGCCCTAATCTGGCAAAGCACTTAACTACATATGTAATTTATTTGTAGTCAGTGGGACTATCATGTGCTTAAAAATTAATCACTTGCTTTGCTGGGTTAAGACCTATATCTACACAAACCCCCTAGAAACGGATCCCGTAATGGGGAACTGAAAATCTCTGAACTACTATCCAACTGTAGAAAGTGGATTTGCCATTGGCATGCCCCCTCATGACTGGTGTGATGGAGCAGCTCCTTCTGCTCTAGCAGCCCCTGCCAACAGCTACTCTGATCCCACAGTGGTCTCTTGTCACAATTCAGCCAGGTCACACTTTGGTGCCTCAGAAGAGGTGGGACTAAAGTCCAACAAAAAGAAGGGTCTTAGCCTTCTGTCCAGGTTGCTGATTAAGATTCTGTGCCCAGTGGTCCTACACCATTTTCTCAGTGATTCCAGAAATCAATATCCCCCTCTGTGGGAGCTTCATGCCACCTTACCAATGGCAGGTAAGAGAACCCAGAGCCACTGTCTATACTAGATTCTAGTACAGGGGCCCTAGGATATTTCACCAACCCCTTGCTTCCCCATCCCTGGACTTCATACCAAACCTGTCAGTAGGCCTCTCCCACAGCCTCTAAAGTCTCCCTTCTTTCAGTATCAGGGCTTGCAAGGCTCTCTCTCAGAATTCCCACAACAAAAAAATCCAAAACAAGAGTACAAAGTAACCCTGATTCTACCCTCCTCAGGCCTGAAGAAGCACTGCGAAAGCTTGTCTCTTACACCAACAGAAGTTGGCCCAATAAAAGATATTACCTCATCCATCTTGTCTCTCTAATATTCTGGGACCAGCATGGCTACAACAACACTGCATACCCCTCAGACTTAACAGCTCATCCCTCTAAGTCTCCCTTACACAGTTCCTCAGCTGAACACTGCCCAAGGGTCTCTCAGGAAGTTAAGATCCTGCTCTTGTACCAGAGCTGACCAGCAGACCCTGCTCCATATCTCTCAGCTTCTTACCAGCCTTCTCTTCTCACAAAAAAAAAAAAGGATTCCAGGGCCAACTTCCCCCAGTATATTTATTCCCTAGTACCCAGAGAGTGACTGCAGAATTCTTCACTCATTCACTTTCAGCATCTTCTTTCTGCTTCAGGGTTCCTTTCAAAGCGCTGCCGCAGCAGCGCTTTGAAGCGCTAAGTGTAGTCAAAGCGCCAGCGCTGGGAGAAAACTCTCCCAGCGCTGTCCGTACGAATAACGGACAGCGCTGGGAGCGCGGCTCCCAGCGCTGGGGCTTTGACTACACTGGCGCTTTGTAGCGCCACAATTTGCAGCGCTGCAGAGGGTGTGTTTTCACACCCTGCTGCAGCGCTGCAAATTTGTAAGTGTAGCCAAGCCCTCAGAAAGGGTCTTCAAAACATCCTTAAGGGAGGAGTAGGACCTTATGCGTGTAGTGCCTACAGAACATGGTTTCTTCACAGTAGCCATGTAGCATAGGCCTTTTCCAAAAAGGGATCATTTCTTTAGTAGTTTTCTTGATGTATACATCATTATTAATCAATCACATTTACATGGTAGTGCCTAAGGACCATTCAAGGGTGGGGCCCCATTGAGCTAAGCACTGTATAGAGACAGATAGTCACTGCCCCAGAGAGCTTAGAATCAACATAGACAAGGCACAGGGTGGGGGTAGAATAACAAAGCAGAGGGAATAGTGTGATGGCAGAAAATATCAAATTCCATGATTTGGGAGGTGGGGGTGGGAAGAAGTGGCATCAGCTAAATGGACAGAAAGGGTAAAGGAGATGAGAGGAGACAGGACAGGAGTTGATGTAGAGTGAAGCTGAGGTGAAGAGACTGAGGGAGAAGGGGGAGGGTTGGACCAAACAGCCAATCAGCCCAGGGCAAAGGAAGTCATAACTTTCTACAGTTTTTACTGGAATGTCCAGACATCCCTGCTTTGGCTGTTTCTGTTCCTATTTGCTGGAGTCTCTGGCTGGCTCCTCTCTAGTTTTCCCCGAAGGCCACATGGTGTGGGAGGGAGGGAGACACCACCTGAATCCCAGTATCTGCAGAGTATGGGAGGGCTCCCCTGCCCAGATCTGGATGCAAAGGGTAAAAGGTGGTCCCAGCTCATTTTACCCCCTCCCCACCTAGTGCAGCAGTCCCAGTGTTTAGCTCTGTATCTCTCCCTCATTATAATTCAAGGAGTTGTGTGGTTCCAACAGCATCAGACAAGTAAAGACTATGTCCAAAGTGTAACCCTATGGGAGATCTATACCTTTAGCAAGTCAGCTTTCTACCATACTTGACCTTCTAAGTACGTTTTCTCCTTCAACTCTTTCCCCAGTACTAAAAGAACCATATTATATAATGCAGCAAGATCCTCCACCTCATATAAATCAGTATGGTTCCATTGACACTGAGGCATGTTGATTTATACAGATTGAAGATCTGTCCCCAAATTTCTTCACATAACTCAGTTTAGTGCCAGAAAAAATTCTTTGGAAGAATATTTTTTTCTTGTAACTAGGTCCTGAGTGGATGGTGGACACACTGAACTTTACTAGCCAGATGGTCCGCTAATTAAAAGGACTAGGAGGATTAGGAACTAAGCGGGCTTTAGACAGCTCATATATAGTCAGCCACTAACCATATGTAACTAATTCTAATATGTGGTAAGGTTTAAACATGAATTTTTGACACAACAAATACAGATATGTACTGTGCACACAGCCATGCAGTTTGTTTTATATTTGGTAATATATTCATTGAGGACTTGAATCCTGCACCATTCAGGTCGATAAGAGATTATCTCTCATTGAGATGAATGGTAGCAGGATCAAGCCCTAAATATAACATGTCTTCCACACTAGGCCAGAAATATGTTGATTTGAAAAATTGCTTCAACAAGTTGAAAAATGATCTGGAACTTCTCCTAGTTTTATTTTGTTTGCATTTTTCATACTCTGTATTGACAGTTCCTAGATCTGCCACATTCTGTGACTGGTGATCCTTCCAGTGCTTATGTACTTTGCTGTCTACAGCCCTGTTGACCTCAGATTTATTAGCTATTTTGTCAACTCTGCTAACTTCCCGAGAGGAGAACTCATCACCATGTAAAGATACAGCCATGGAAAAAATAACTACAAAAAACACAGAATGAAAACTCTAACAGTAGCACTATATATATATATATATATATATATATATATATATATATACACACACACACACACATACATACACACACACACACATATACATACAACGTGCACACACACACACCCCGATTCATATATAGTATATACATATGCAGACCTGCTCACCAATAGCTTTAAATTAAATCTAAAATATTTTTTGGTAACCTTGGTTTTCATTTTACCTGTCAGAGTATTTTATTCTCTCTTTTTTACTTTTGGAGAAACAGTGGAGTGGACTATGAACATAGCAGCCCGTTAATAGTATTAGAACTGGGCAAATAGTGGATTTTTCATTTTGCTGGCAATTAACAAAAATATGGGAGGAAAGTTGGTTTTGGTCAAAGCATAAAACAACATTTTCAGCAAATCAGGAAGTAAAAAAAATTGTTTTGGGTCAAAGTGTTTCCATTTTTACAAATTGAAATGTTTTGTTTTGATCCTGATCATTTTTAAACATTTGATATATGTTATTAAAATGGACATTTTAATCAAAGTAATTTTGAACCAAAAATGTTCTGTTTCAAAAATGTTGAAACAAAACACTGATTTTTATGAAAGGGTTTTTTAACTGAAAAATTGGCAAAACCAACAAATTAATGAAAATGTTTCAGTACTGCCTAGTCTGACCCTTTTGCCAAAAAAGTCTCAGCCAAAAAGTTACACCTAGCTCTATTAATAATAAAAGAAACAGATTGCTTTAAATTATTGGATTTGAGCTATGAAATGTGTTAGTTGGTCCTCAGCTTGGCCTATAAATTTGCATCTAGGATGCATGCACATGCTAAAACGTCTCATTTTGCATATGCTGGTTGAACATGTACAGTTGGGGTGGGTGTTATGCCATGCAAACACACACATGTTTTTGAAAAGCATTTTTGACAATGTGGCCTAAATGTCAACTGAGATTGGAAGTCAAAACAGCAGAAGACCATCTATGCAACATTCACTCAGGTTCAAACACAGTGGAGTTTATAGGCTCATAGGTGAAGCAAGTAATGAGACTTTTTGACAGATAATGAACATATGCATTTTCACTGTGAAGGTCAGACATTTATTTTCAGAGACATGTTTCTGTAGGTGGGACACATTTGAAAAGTAGTCACACTGCTCAAGGGCCTTCAAAACTTACTCTCTTCCCGTATGATTTGCTCTAGGGTTAGTTCATTAAAAATAATACAACATTAGTTGTCTCAAGATTGTTCAGGTTATTTTAAACAAAGCTTCTTTCTGTTTTACTGGCTATATTTCTATGACATTTCAAAGAGTAGGGAAGTGGTTTTAGTATTATCTTGTGAAATAATTGTGGGAACACAAAGAAAGTGATGTGCAATATTACAGGTGGGTGGCTGCAGTGGTGAAGAACATCAACATTTCACATGCCAAAAAATTCAGAAAGCTACCTTTGAGTCTGTGACTTTTACACTAGATCAAGCTATATTGTCAACAAACAGAAGTATCCTTTGCATTCAACCTAAGATGCAATAAAAACCTTTCATATAATTTGCACTAAGGTAAAGAGTTTGAGAGATTTTTAAACAGCAAGTTGTGTAAAGTATATATGAAAGCTTAGCACAAGTACAGTATATGATGGGATAGTGAATTAGTCCATTTTACTTACTGCAGAATATAGTGTTATTATCAAGAGCATGAAGGGGTAAGAAGAAAATGGAAATTTTAAGAAGTTTGACAAGTAGTTGACATGGATTTTAAATATTAGTCCTAGTGGATCTTTTTGAGCTGTACACTGTTTAGCTCAATGAAGTGCTTTTTAAAGACTGGAAGAAATAATTTGCAAAACAGGAGGTGTTGCATTATACAATCAAGAATTTAATCACTTGTACGAAGGTCCAGAAGGAGGTGAGAGACAGATCAGTTGAAAATCTCTGGGCAGAGATAAGAGGGAAAATAGGAATGTTGTCATGATAGGGGTCTACTACAGACCACTAAATAAGGAAAAGGAGATGGATGAGGTACTTCTACAACAAACACCAGAAATATCCAAAGACACAAGACATGGTAGTAATGGGAGACTTTCCAAGATATCTCTTGGAAAATAAGGAAAAACACAAAATTTCTTGTAATGTATTGGGGCAACTTTTTGTTTCAGAAGGTGGAGAAAGTAACCAGGGAGACAGCCATTTTTAAATTCAATTCTGACCAACAGAGAGGAATTGGTTGCAAATCTCCAGGTGGAAGGCAATTTAGGTGAAAATGATCATGAACTGATTGATTTAATGATTCTAAGCAAAGGAAGAATAAGAACAATAGACTTCAAAGAAACAGACTTTAACAAACTCAGAGAGCTGGTAGGTATGGATCCATGGGAAGAAAATTTAAGGGATAAAAAGATTTCAAGAGAGCTGGCAGTTTCTCCAGGAGACAATATTAAAAGACAACTGCAAACTATTACAATGTGAAGGAAAGACAGGAAGAATAGTAAGAGGCCAATATGGCTCCATAAGGAGCTCTTTAATAACCTAAAAATAAAAAATGAATCCTACAAGAAGTGAAAATATGGACAAATTGATCAACAAGTAGGGAAAATCAGAAATGCTAAGGCACAAAATGAATTACACCTAGCAAGGGACATAAGGCAATAAGAAGAGGTTCTTTAAGTATATCAGGAGCAAGAGAAAGACAAAGGAAAGTGTAGGTTTTCTACTTAGTGGGATAGGAGAGCAAATAACTGATGACATCAAAAAGGCTGATATGTTTCATGCCTATTTTGGTTCAGTTTGAACTAAAAAGGTTGTTAACAACTAGAGAGAAAGAAGAGATTAAAGAATATGTAGATAAATTAGATTATTCAAGTTGGTAGGGCCTGATGAAATTCATACTAAGGTACTGAAAGAACTATTGAAGCTATCTTCAGAGGACTGGTGAGGTTCCAGAGGACTGGAGAAGGGCAAACATTGTACCTATCTTTAAAAAGGGGACCAAAAAGAGGACTGCAGGAATTATATATCACCCTGTTTTAACCAGAAGATATTCAGTTATTTGAAACTCAAAAGAGAATCCTACAAAAAGCAGAAACTAGGACAAATTACTAAGAACGAATATAAACAAACAACTCAAGCATGTAGGGACAAAATTGAAAGGCAAAGGCACAAAATGAGACTGAACTAGCTAGAGACAAAGGGTAACAAGAAAACATACTACAAATACATTAGCAGCAAGAAGAAAACCAAGGACAGGGTAGGACTATTACTCAACGGAGTGGTGGGTGGGGGAGAGACTAACAGAAAACGTGGAAATGGCAGAAGTGCTAAATGACTTCTTTGGTTCAGTTTTCACCAAAAGGTTGGCAGCAATTAGACATCTAACACAATGAACACCAGTTCATGAAGTAACATCTGAGGCTAAAATAGGGAAAGAACAAGTTTAAAATTACTTAGATAAGTTAGAGGTCTTCAAGTCAAAAGGGCCTGATGAAATACATTCTCTGATATTCAAGGAACTGAAGGAATTCAAGGAAATCTCTTGGTGATGACCTTCAAAAACTCATGGAAGATGGCAAGTTTCCAGAGGACTGGAAGAGGGCAAATGTAGTGCCAATCTATAAAAGGGGGAATAAGGTCAGCCCAGGGAATTATAGACTAGTCATTTTAACTTCAGTATCCAGAAAGATAGTGGAGCAAATAATCAAGCAATCAATTTTCAAAGACCTAGTAGATAAGATAAGTGACAGTTAAATGGATTTGTCAAGAACAAAATCATGTCAAATCAACCTAATAGCTTTCTTTTACAGAGTAACAAGCCTTGTGGATAGGGTGAAGCAGTAGATGTGGTATATCTTGACTTTAGTAAGACTTCTGATACCATCTCGCATGACCTGCTCAAACAAACTAAGGAAATATAACTGAGATGGTGCTACTATAAGGTGGGTGCACAGCCAGTTGGAAAACCATTCCCAGAGAGTAGTTATCAGTGGTTCACAGTCAAGCTGGAAGGGAACATCAAGTGGGGTCCCATAGGGATCATTTCTGGGTCCGGTTCTGTTCAATGTCTTCATAAATGATTTAGATAATGGCATAGAGTACATAGAGTACATTTATAAAGTTTGCAGATGATACCAAGCTGGGAGGGGTTGCAAGAATAGGATTAATATTCAAAATGATCTGGACAAACTGGAGAAATGGTCTGAAGTAAATTCAATGACATTCAATAAGGACAAATGCAAAGCACTCCACTTAGAAAGGATCATTGGGGCATATAAAAAATGGGGAATGACTGCCTAGGAAGGAGTAATGTGAAAAAGTATCTGGGGGTCATAGTGGATCACAAGCTAAATATAAGTGAACTGTGAAACACTGTTGCAAAAAAATCCAAACATCAGCAGGAGTGTTGCGAGCAAGACACAAGAAGTAATTTTTCCACTCTACTCTGCACTGATAAGGCCTCAGCTGAATTATTGTTTCCAGTTTTAGGTGCCACATTTCAAGAAAGATGTGGACAAATTGGAGAAAGTCCAGAGGAGAGAACAAAAATGATTAAAGGTCTAGAAAACATGACCTATGAGGGAAGATTTAAAAATTGGGTTAAGTTTGGAGAAGAGGAGACAGAGGTGACAAACAGTTGTTACAAGAAGGAGGGTGAAAAATTGATCTACTTTACCTCTGAGGATAGGAGGTAATGCGAGCAGGGAGGTTTAGGTTAGACATTAGGAAAAACTCCCTGTCAGGGTGGTTAAGCACTGGAACAAATTGCTTATGAAGGCTGTGGAATCTCTGTCACTGGAGGTTTGTAAGAACAGGTTAGTTATTACGTAGTTCAGCCTTGAGTGCAGGGGACTGGACTAGATCGCCTACTGCCGTCCCTTCCAGTCCTACACTTCTGTAAGGCTAGTTAATCTCTGGAATAGGCTTTCAAGAGAGGTTGTGGAATCCCCATCATGGAAGGCTTTTAGGACAGGTGTTAGTCCAACCTGTTCAGGGATGGTGTAGGTTTACTTTGTACTGTCTCAGCACAGGGGGGGGCTGGATGAGATGATCTCTTGAGGTCCCTGCCTTTCTATGATTCTATGCTTGTGTAACCCATATGGTTGCACTGTAGCAGTTTAAAGTCTAAAGCAGGAACTGAAAGAGTAGGAAGGAGACAGATTTTTGTTGAATCCTCTGTACCATGTGCAGAGATTAAGGTGGAGCACTTAAAAGGTCCCAGAGTTATCTAGAGGAAGAAATGTGATTATTGGGCATACTCAGGAACTGCCTCAGAAGCATCAAGGGCAAGCACCTTAGTAAGTTCCATATCTCCATTATCTGAGCTCAGTTGGAAAAGGTTATAAATACAGGCATTGGTGACAGCCTTGTGGTCTCACTGACAGAACAATGCAGGACTAAGATGTGATTTGTGAGAGCTGCATCAGAGAGCCTTTGCTACTATGGATCCAGATTATCTTACTGGAAGCTGAGGAGCTGGCCAGCTGTTGACTCCAGCATTGGAATAGCTGCTGTCTGAGAGATCTCTGGACTGCTTTGCTGAGATGTTTGGCGGGGCTGGAATTCTCCTCTGGCTCCAAGGAGTCCAAGTGACAGACAAAACACTTTGATACCACACCGCAGAGACTGACATCATCTATGTCAGGGATTGGCAACATTTGGCATGCTGCCCATCAGGGAAATCTGCTGGTGGGCCGGGATTGTTTGTTTACCTGCAGCGTCCGTAGGTTCGGCCGATCGCAGCTCCCACTGGCCGTGGTTTGCGATTCCAGGCCAATGGGGGATGTGGGAAGCGACATGGAGAGAGGGACATGTTGGCTGCCGCTTCCCACAGCCCCCATTGGCCTGGGGGACCGCGGCCAGTGGGAGCTGCGATCGACTGAACCTATGTTTTAAAGGAGAAAACACTGAACCAATACCAGTCATTTAGATATTGATTACCAGAAAAAAAGTGTTCTTATAAGTAACGAGATATAGAATGTAGGTAAACAAACTGTCCCGGCCCGGCAGCGGATTTCCCTGATGGGCTGCGTCCCAAAGATTGACGATCCTTAATCTATGTGAACTGACTGAAGTGAGTGAGAGAGAGAGAGAAAGAAAGTGTGTGTGTGTGTGTGGGTGTGAGAGAGAGTGTGTACACGTACACTAAGATATACCTCATGCTGAAAGCTATGTAACAGCAACAAGTGGGGAAATCTGTGTGGGAACACGCCAACAGAGTTACCATATAATAGCTGTTTAAGAAAAGTTTTCGCAAGTACACCAAACGCTAGTTGCAGATGTAATATATAAACATGTACATGCTATTTATTTCTTAATAAATTGTATGGCGCTCTTGGCAGTTCAACTATATAATCCTTTTAAAAAAAGGAAATTAGAGTCCTAAACAGACTGACCTCTAGACTGTGCTTCTGCAGAGTCTATGGGGAAAAGGGAAGTGTATTAGAATTATACATAATATAGCCCCCGCTCCCACATTAACCCATTATACATGCTCCATCTGTGATGCACAGCATCAATTTTGAATATACAAAGAACTATAGGTAGTTTGACCTGTATACTTCCATTAAAGAGCCCTACTCTGATTAGATGCTTTCACCTCATTGGTTGCTAGGTAACGAGTTTTTAGAATAAAAGTATTCCTTATTTTAAAAAAATCAAAAATTGTGCATGCTAATTTTGAACATTATCTCTATGGTCCCTGTTGATTATCATGAGAATTCACTTTTCACTAAAAAAAAGTGCACCAATCTAGTTTCTGTCAATGTATTCCTAATAATTTACTATATTTGACATTTGCAGCTGTAGACTTACAATTGCTTACTCTTTGCTATTGGTTTTATTGATTGTAATGGCACTCATTTTGTGCAGATAAATGAAATGTGGCTTAGCCTACTTCTGTTTATTAAGACACAGCCACATAGAAATTTCATTTAATTTTTAAGAAGCTCAAATATTGTTTTCCTCCAATCTTTGCTTCTTACATACAGCATATGAAACTTTGAAGAAAATTATTAAGCATTCACTTTCTGCTCACTAGAGGCACTTTCATCAATACTATTGCTTCTGGAATGTTCTTTGCTAATATCTGTGATTTGTAGTGTATGCACGTACACAAACTATGTTTAGATGAAGTTAGTTGATATTTTCCTTAAGTGCATTTTTGAACTAAGCTCAACAGACTCAAGAGAACGAAAGTAAGACAAAAGCAAAATATGGCTATTTATTCTAATAGAACAGTCAAGATATCTACCCGGAGGTTCAGACTGATCTAATTAATTGTACAGGTAACTAAGTTGCTAAATGTGTCCCCCCTCTAGTGGGGGATCAGAAGATGAAAATCTTGTGCTACTACCAGTTAATTGAGTAAGTCAAGGCTGCAATCAATAGTTCCATACCTGCTGAGCACTATGATCATGGAGTCATTACAAAGGTGTGCATCACGTATGCATTTGAACTCTTGTGGATCTTCCCAATTGTCTCACACTCTTTTTGGGGGAAGCAATTCCTCAGCATCTAAGTGGGCCATATCTACAGCTAGTCAAGAGTTATTCACCAAATGTTTATTAGTGTATTAGTCCACTAGTGCTTACTAGTGTGTCACATGCTAACTGGCCTGTATGGATGCTGTAGGCATGCACTAAAAGTTCTCTAGTGCATGTTGATGTAGTCCCAAGGGACTAGAGTTTATATTGACTATGGCTATGTTAATGCCCATTAGGGAACTTTTGTTGCATGCCAGCAGGGTTCACATGGGCCAGTTAGTGCATGACACACTGGTACAGAGTAGAATTTACCCCCCACTTTTGCAAACTAACACATTGCATAGATAAACCCACAGTCAAAGTTGTTGCTTTCAACAGTCGCCAAGAAGCCCTCTGGTTATTCATTGTTAATTGGCGGATTTCTTCTAGGAAGCATGGTAGACGTATGCCTTGAAAATGTGGGACGGAAGAGAAAGTATTGTCTTGCAGACTAGTTCAGGGAAGATCTTCTTATACACTTCTTATACACTGAAAAATGTGCAGAGATGTTTGTGGGAAAAGTGAGCAAGTGGAAGAGATATCATTGGTGGTGTGGTAGGGAGGCAAAGACCAAGGGGATAAGCGACAAGAGCAGATAAGTAGGGAAGGGCAGAGTTGTGAAGGTCCTTGAAGGTGAAGATGACAAGTTTTATTTTGATATTGGGGGGAAAAGCATCCCCTGCAGCATCCCAGGGATGGATTCAAATCAGAGGATGACTTGGGCAGAGGAACAGGCACCTGCTGCATTGTGAGCGAAGTGATGGGGTCTGACATGTGACAAGGAGGTCAGAGAGGAGGTTGCAATAATCAGGACAAGTAGTAATGAGAGCTTGCATGAGAATGTTAGCATTGCAGACAGAAATAATCAGTTATTAGAAATATTCTTATTAAAGAAGCTGGGAAGAGCCGGGGGGGGCAAGGTCAAAGATAACCCTAGGTTAGTGACTTGAGTGGCAGCATGCATGGTGGTGTTGTCAATAATGACAGAGGATGCAAGAACAGATGAGGGTTTGGAAGGAAACACCAAGTCTAGCCATGTTAAATTGAGTTGATTGCAAGACATCCTCTCTTAGATGCCAGACAGACAGGATAACATGCAAGTAGGCAAGTGAGAAGTGGAGAGGCAGATTTGTGAGCATAGAAATGGTTGCTGAAGCCATGTGAAATGAGAAAGAGGAAGGGGGCAGTCCTGTGGAACCAACATGGGGAATGGATGAAGCACTGCTGTAGGGAACCCTGTTACCATGACTCATCACATCACAAGTTGAGACTGTAAAGTATTTAGGACAGGACCCATGACTATTTGTTCTGTCAAGCAGCTAGCACACTTTTGGGTCCTGTGAAAATAACTATCAACACTAATGTCAGTAACAGCCTGTGTTGAAAAAAATCTGCACAATATCAAATGCCCCAAAGTATCTCTCCTCTAACACACGAGCACTTAGTCAGTATTTTAATACCCACATTACATAACCACATGGGCATGTCCTTATGACATAATGTCTTTTTGGAAAGTGATATCTCAAAAATGAGGATTCAGATGGTGATCTTTTAGGATTAGAAATATTAATTTCCTGGCATGGTTGTTTTGCGGTGTAGTGTAACTAGTGTCTTTGGGGTTTTCTTGTAGATACTGGTGGCTTAAAAAAGTCACACGTCTTAAAAATATTAGCTTCACAAGTTGTACATGAAGGCGATGAGATTTTGCAGAAAGAAATTTGAATTTAGGCTGCCAGTGCAGACCAGCACTCTGGCTAAAATTTAGATAATTGCACTGTGACATTACCTCCCATAAGGCTTTATGGAAATATGCTTAGAATGTGTTTTATGCTACTTATGCCATGTAACATATCTCCATAAAGGTTATGATCTACTGAATGTATTAATCCTATTTGTATGCATGTATCATTTTTGTATTCGAAGTTATGAATGTTATAAATGTTGGCTGTGTACTGGCTTGATTTCTAAATAACCTTAGTAGAGTATTTGGTCAGTTCCTGGTGAAGGGAATGTTGAAATTAAGTACCTAATAAGAAACACTTAAAGGACAATGGATCTTGTAATACTCCAATCCACATAGGAAGTCTACTTGAGGATGTTCAAGGTAGCATGTAAACAATGGATGCTACCTGTAAAAACTGTGAGTCATGCATGGACATGTGACTTTCCCAGGTGACTCCTAAACTCCATCTTGGATCTGGACTTTGCATCGGAGTGAGGAGGGGGTCTCCACCCACAAGAAAAAGTCTATTTAAACCCTGGGGAGACCCCTGCATTTGGTCTTCACCTGGTCAAAGAGAAAGCATCTCCATCCCCCAGGATACTTGAAATAAACTGGAACAAGGGACAGCGTGCAAAGGGTTTGAGTGATTGCTGAACCCAGGCTAAAAGGAGATTAGTCTGTAAAAGGGAGTATTCTGGAACTGGTGAGGATCTTATCTTTTTTCAGTTTGATTAGACATAGATTTGCACATTTTATTTTATTTTGCTTGGTAACTAACTTTGTTCTGTCTGTTACTACTTGGAACCACTTAAATCCTACTTTCTGTATTTAATAAAATCAGTTTTTACTTATTAATTAACTCAGAGAACATTGTAATACTGACATTATTTGAAAACCTATGCTGGAAAGGGATACTGTTATATATTTATCCTTAATACCAGTTGCTGTATGTATCTGTAAAGATTCCTCTTTCTTTAATTTACTTTCTCAGTGATCAGTCTAACTACAGTGAATAAGAAAGAGACTGTCAAACAACAGGTAAGAAACACTTTGAAAATGCCTTGCAATAGTTATTCAAGTTAGTACAAAAAGACCTTGTGATCCATCTAGGATTTACCAGCAGTTTGGAAATGAATATTTTCCATCTCCTGTCATCTGTGTAAGGACACAATAAAGAAGCCATCCATCCTCTTTTGCCAACCAATAGGTCTCTAGTCTCAAGCTATAAATGAACAGCACAATAAAGTAAATGTTTGACAGGGAAGATGTATGGGTTAGCACTATTGCATGATCTATGTTTTAAAGGAGAAAACACTGAACCAATACCAGTCATTTAGTCATTTAGATATTGATTACCAGAAAAAAAAGTGTTCTTATAAGTAACGAGATATAGAATGTCTCCTTTTTCCAAGTCCTAGGAATTATT
The DNA here is from genome assembly GCF_016161935.1 of Mauremys reevesii. NCBI lineage: Eukaryota > Metazoa > Chordata > Testudines > Geoemydidae > Mauremys > Mauremys reevesii. Next base: position 73,572,548 of record NC_052630.1, read on the forward strand.
TTGATTCAGAATCCACGGAAATATGAGAATGATGAGATTAAGTCAAATTTTATATTTACACACACACACACACATAGAGCAACTCTAGTTGGTTCTTCCAACACTATTACAATCCTTTGTAATTAAAAGAGAAGAATATAGATAATGGGCTTGAAAAGGATGTGTCTTGTTATAGCTATGGAGACTAACAGCCCAGTCCATCTGCCACTGAATTCAATGGAAAGATGAAAAAAATTGCTTTACAAGCCCACCGCAAATGCTAAGATTGACTATGGTAGCGATTTAAGTCACCATGAGCCTTTAAAAAGGCTTAGCAAAAGCCTAAAACAACAAGCTGTTTTAAAAGTTTAAAACCTGCCACTAGTTTACTTTAGACACCCTTTTAGATAATGTTGAAGACCATTCATTTGGGATGATCAGCTGTCCATTGTGCCAACCTATGCAGGTAGCTTTAGCTGTACTGTATTAGTTCAATGGGAGAAGTTTGACTATGTATATTAAAAAATGAAAGTTATTCTTGTCGTCGTTAAATTAGTAATACTGAGGAACGCAAACTGGAGTTCACTGGCCAACATTTTTAACTTGTGTGTCTAAATTTAGGCATCTAAACCCATAATGACTTCAACAAGAGTTCATTGTTACACAAGTGTTCTCTAAATGACATGTGTTGATTCATACATAAATCATTGATCAATAGATAAGGTGCCAGTAGATGCACGGCATAGTTTCAGGGTTCTGGATGACCAATAAAACTCATGCACTGCAGATGCCTTCCTTTACCGCTCTTTACATTAAATGCTGAACACTCAGCACTTCTGAAAATTCAGGCTACTTGAGAGCTGTAATATGGATGTCTCTCTCTTATTAGGCAACTATGGAAAATTCTGGCCAATATGTCTTTCACTGGGCATCTATTTCAAGTCCAAATTAACCCACTACTTTATCCACAAAAGATAACTATTACCAATAGTACAGTATAGGGATGTTTATAGTAAATAAAATCTTTATTATGAAACACATTTCATAGTTTCCATATGGTAAAGGAGTCTTTTTTTGCCACATGAACTTTCACAACGCTGTGCTGAACAAAATAACTGCAATTTTCCATTAAGCACATGGTAATAGTGGGTGGAACTGGCAGATGGGGAGTGCATGTTCAGCCCACTCAACTTTCTATTTACCTGCCAAAATGAGGCTACAGAATAAAAGACTACCCTTATTTTCATTTTATTTTTTTGAAGAAAGTGGCAAAGATAAAACTTCTAAATGCAATGGGAGATGCATTTGCAAATGAAACTTGATACGATGTCAGCCTGATATTTGTTTTAAAAATGGGATTTGTTTCATACATTATTTGTTAAATAATGAAGTTTAGAGGGAGGGAATGTTCCATGTGATTTAAAGTTTATTCAAAATATGTATTATTTAACACCCCTCTACATCACTATTAAGTAACTGATCTGTGGGAAGTAAGTAATTTTATAATACTTCCCACAGAGATAAAAGGATTATAATCCCACTACCTCTATTAGAAGTGATGAGCTCCAAGGGCCCTCCTCCCCCACTTTTGTCCACAAAGTCCTTATCCTAAAGGAAAGCATAGAAGGTGACATTATTCCAGATTGTCTAAAAATAGCCCGTTTGACAAAAACCTGCCTGGTAGCAAAATTACAAGACACAAACATGTCTGCCTATGAAATGAGTCCACCAGTCATACTAGGTAATGAAACAATTCCACACTTTGCTGGCAGCCTGCAAGGAAAGGATAAAACATATCCCTGCGCCTCCTGAAATTCCACAATGGCAGGGAGTGAGGGGAGACAACAAAGAAAAAACTGAATTTTGAAAAGGAAGGAAAGAGAGCTTAAGTTTATGTTGTGTATTTGGTTGTCACGGTTTTTGTTGCTATGGCAACTGAGTTAGATTATTATGGGTTAGCTCAGCCGGTTTCAACTGGCTGTGTGAGCTCTCTGTATATCTGTAAATAAAATGGAGGTTTTGGTTAGCTGCCTGCTCTCTGGCCTCAAGTGATTGCTTCCTACACCGGCTGCCCCAAGGATATAACACTGGCGACGAGGGTGAGACTCCGGTGCTGCTCCAGTAACAGAAGGAAGTAGAAGTTAAGGTAAAGAACAAACAAAGAAAAAAAGCTGCTTGTTTGCACTGACTGTGAAAGTGAAACTAACAATCATGGCTACTCTGACCAGGCCCCTGGAGCCTTTTGATGAGAATACAGAGCAGTGGCATGTGTATACTGAGCGTTTTGAGCTTTTTGGTATTGCAAATGACATTACAGAAGCGAAGAAGGTGCCAATATTCTTAACTGTTGTAGGGGCTAAAACCTACTCTCTGCTACACAGCTTACTGCACCCTGTTAAGCCTGAGACTAAATCTTACAGTGACATTGTGGAAATCCTGGGGTCTCATTTCTCCCCAAAACCACTGGTAATTGCTGAAAGATATAGGTTCCACAAAAGAGACCAAAAGGAAGATGAAACAGTTGTACAATTTGTAGCCATTTTAAAAAGCTAGCAGAACACTGTGAATTTAAAGAGATGTTAAATGATGCCCTGCGTGACAGGTTAGTGTGTGGCCTCTGCAGTGAAGCTATACGGCAGCGCCTACTGACAGAGGCTCAGCTTACATTACAGAAGGCTGTTGATATTGCTGTCTCCATGGAACTGGCTACAAGGGAGGCACAATACATCGGTGCATCCCCTAGGGTGCAAAAAGTGTCACAAGAACTGACCCACAAAACGGTGCAGAGTCAAGAATGTTACCGCTGTGGTAAGCTGGGTCACCAGGCATCAGAATGCTGGTGTAAGGACCTGGTGTGTCGACATTGTGGCAAAAAGGGACACATTGAGTATGCCTGTAAACAAAAGAAAAAGAGGCCTGTGGTCTGGCCGACAAAAAGAGGAACCTTGCATACCCTAGAGCAGACCCAGGATGATCAAGGTGACACCTCCTCACAAGAGGAAGTGCCACTGCATGTTTTGTCTTTGGCAATGGGCTCACATGAATACTGGGTACCCCGTTATTGGATGGCAAACGTATACGCATGGAACTGGACACCGGTGCAGCCGTCTCACTGATCTCCGAGACTGTGTATAAAGAAAAGCTACAGCATCTTCCGCTTAAGGCGACAAAAACTGTTCTGAAGACGTATACGGGAGAAGCTGTGCCTATGCTGGGCACTATTGATGTTAAGGTGGAGCTCAATGGACAGGTGGCTAAATTGCCACTGTTTGTGGTGAGAGGTAACTACCCAGCCTTAATGGGTAGGTCTTGGCTTGGGAAGATTCAACTGAACTGGGCAGAAGTGCACCGGATGACTAAAGAAGAAACCAGTCTAACCCCTATACTAAGGAAACATGCTGCTGTTTTTGGAGATGATTTGGGAAGTATGAAGGGAATCACTGTGACATTGAACATTAAACTTGGCAGTCCACCAAAATATCTGAAAGCCCGAACTGTGCCATATGCCATCAGGCCAAAAGTTGAAGCAGACCTGGAGCGCCTGGTCACCAATGGAGTCCTAATACCAGTTACCCATAGCTCATGGGCCACTCCTATTGTTCCAAGCGTGAAGAAAGATGGCTCTCTCCGATTTGCGGTGATTTTAAAGTCACTGTCAACCCAGTGTTGTGTGCAGAGCAATACCGCTTCCCGCATCGATGACCTCTTCGCAGGCCTGGCTGGGGACAAAAGTTCAGTAAGATCGATCTGAGTCAAGCATATTTACAGATGCATCGCCGATGAAAAGTCCCAAGAGCTGTTGACTATTGTGACTCATAAGGGGCTTTATCGATACTGTCGCCTACCCTTCGGAATAACATCTGCTCCCACCCTGTTCCAGAGGGCTATGGACCAGATCTTGTGTGGCTTGTCAGGAGTTCAGTGCTATCTGGATGATATCCTGGTCACTGGAAGAAATGAAGAGGATCACTTAAAGAATTTAGAGGCTACCCTACAAAGACTGGAAGAGTATGGCCTACGAGTTCACAAAGACAAGTGTGAATTCTTCAAGCCCTCTGTTGAATATTTGGGACACATCATTGATTCTGCAGGTCTTCATAAGGCCCCTGCAAAAGTTAAAGCTATTGTGGAGGCTCCCCCACCTCGAAATGTAAGCCAGCTGCGCTCGTTTCTAGGACTCCTGAACTATTATGGAAAGTTCATCTCACAGTTAGCCACACTGCTAAAACCACTTCATGAGCTCCTTGGGCAGAACAAGGCCTGGAAGTGGACTGAAGCCTGTGATGTTGCGTTTAACAAAGCTAAGGATGCATTGCTAAATTATGAAGTTCTAACGCACTTTGATCCATCCTTACCACTGCAATTGGCCTGCGATGCCTCCCCTTATGGAGTGGGAGCAGTCGTGTCACATATTATGCCTTCAGGAGAAGAGAGACCTATTGCTTTTGCTTCACGCACTCTAAGCAAAGCAGAAACTAACTACGCCCAAATCGAACGTGAGGCATTAGGAATTGTTTTTGGAATTCGGAAGTTTCATCAGTACCTGTTTGGGCGAAAATTTACTCTTCTCACAGACCATCGACCTCTGACATCAATTTTTGGACCCTACACAGGCATTCCCCATTAGCTGCTAGTCGTATGCAACGTTGGGCATTGTTACTTTCAGCACACACATATGAAATCAAATATCGAAATCCACTCTGCACGGCAATGCAGATGGCCTCTCAAGGTTGCCTTTGCGGTCAAACACCAAGATAGTGCCCAAAGGAAATCTTCTACATTGAACAGGTAGAGAATACACCCATCACTGCTACTCAGATAAAGAAGGCAACTCGCGTTGACCCAGTATTGTCCCACATTATGGACCTGGTGATGCATGGAAAATCTCGACAAACCTCTCTGGTCTCATCCGACCTTGTTCCCTACATGTCCAAGCAGACGGAGTTATCGGTCCAATCTGGTTGTTTGTTGTGGGGGAGACGTGTCATTATTCCACCACCACTGAGATCACAGATGTTGGAACAGCTACATTCCGGTCACTGTGGAATAGTGCGCATGAAGGAAATTGCACGAAGCTATTTTTGGTGGCCTGGACTGGACAGCGCTATTGAAGAGAAGGCAAAAGCTTGTATGTCATGTCAGGGTGTGAGGAATGCACCCCAGTGGGCACCCCTACACCCATGGGACTGGCCTGAAAACCCGTGGCAACGTATTCACGTTGACTTTGCTGGCCCCCTTGAAGGAAGCATGTTCTTGGTGGCAATAGATGCCCATTCTAAATGGCCAGAAGTCTCTATAATGCAGTCCACTTCTGCAGAGAGTACTATCCAAAAACTACGAGGACTCTTTAGTCGTTTTGGTCTGCCAGAACAACTTGTGAGCGACAACGGACCGCAGTTCGTTTCTCAGGAGTTTCAAAATTTTATGAAGGCAAATGGGATACACCACATCACGTCAGCACCATATCATCCGTCCACCAATGGATTAGCTGAAAGATTTGTGCAGACAATGAAAACGCTTTGAAATCAGCAAGGGACAACACTCCATTCAAAAGCGTCTGGATACCTTTTTACTTTCCTACAGAAACACAAATCATGCTACGACCCACGCATCTCGGCCTTTCTAATGATGGGACGACAGCTGCGCACTTGCTTTGATCTGCTGAAACCTTCTGAACCCCGACAAATTGTGCAACATCAGCAGCAATATCAAGTCATCAGACGGGCACCCAGAGCAAAAGACCGAACCTTTAGCCCGGGACAGCCAGTTTTGGCTCGGAATTATACTTCCAGAGCTAAATGGGTTCCGGCCACAGTCATCACTCAAACAGGACCTGTTTCCTACACAGTCCGGACTGCAGAGAATCTTACCTGGCAGCGACATGTAGATCAGCTGTTGCCAGGTCATGCCAGTCCTCAGGACCCATCTGCAGTTGAGGGGGCTGACTTCACCTCTTCTGGTGAGGGACCGAATCATGAGTCACCTGTTTCTGACTGTTCTCCTCCATTACTGCCGGCGGCTGAGATACCCCTTTGCCCAGCACGAGCTGATACCACCTCCTCACCTGTTCGTGCTGCGGACCCTGAGCCCCTAGTGCTTTCGGGTGCAATAACACCAGAAGTTCGCCGTAATACACCTAGAGACAGAAGGCCTCCTCATCGGCTGGATCTTTAGCTAGGGCGAACCCACGGTTATGGGGCAAAATAATCCCCAGGGTTTAGCCGGGAATGGAGGCAGTCTACCCTCCTTCTCTAGTCTAGTGTGTGTTTTATTTAGGGGATGTTCTTATTAGGGGGGGAGGAATATGTTGTGTATTTGGTTGTCACGGTTTTTGTTGCTATGGCAACTGAGTTAGATTATTATGGGTTAGCTCAGCCGGTTTCAACCGGCTGTGTGAGCTCTCTGTATATCTGTAAATAAAATGGAGGTTTTGGTTAGCTGCCTGCTCTCTGGCCTCAAGTGATTGCTTCCTACACCGGCTGCCCCAAGGATATAACAGTTTATTAGGCCAGATTTTCCACAGCCTAGCACTTATGTTGGTCATTTTCGCTTGTGCCCAGTGAATGCAAAGTGAGTGTAAAATGCTGCAATTTTGCAACAAAAAACTTCAAAAACAGACTCCAAAGAGAAACTGCTGAACTCGAATTAATATGCAAACTAGATACAATTAACTGTGGCCTAAACAGAGACTGGGAATGGTTGGGTCATTACACTAATTGAATCTATTTCCCTATGTTAAGTTCTCCTCACACCTTCTATGGGCCATCTTTATTATCACTTCAAAAAGTTTTTTTTCCTCCTGCTGATGATAGCTCATCTCAATTGATTAGACTCTTCCTGTTGGTATGCATACTGCCACCTTTTCATGTTCTCTGTATGTATAAATATCTCCTGTCTGTGTGTTCCATTCTATGCATCCGAAGAAGTGAGCTGCAGCTCACGAAAGCTCATGCTAAAATAAATGTGTTAGTCTTTAAGGTGCCACAAGTACTCCTGTTCTTTTTGCAGATACAGACTAACACGGCTGCTACTCTGAAACCTGTCACTTAAACCAGAGGAGCATGTCACATTGAAATAATATGCAAAGTGCAAGACAATGGAAAAAATCAGTCCTCTTTCTTTCCCTGGTCTGAATCTGGCAGAGCAGAGACTTGAACCCCGATGTCTCACATCCCAGGTGAGTGCCCTGACCACCAGGCTATTGGGTGTTCTGGAGGGGCTGGTCACACACACATACTCTCCCTCCCTCTCTCTCAACAAATCAACATTTTTCTTATGAAAACCCAGTGTATTCAGAAAATTCCCAACCAGCTTTAATCACAACCCCTAGTGTTCTTGTGATACTACATGGCTACACACAAACCTGCTACCAACACCACAGGTGGGACTGCCCTTACTCTCCATCAGATTTTTCCTGGGTGGGCCAGGATGACCTGACTACCACAAAAATCAAAGGCAGTAAAGAGAGTAGAAGGAAGCCAAAGAGTGTAAAAGTTCTTAAAACAAAGCTGTACCAGTATTTATTTTACCAGAGTTTTGCACCCTTTTTGCTTTCAGACCCAAATCCTACCAAGTCCTAACTGAGAAGCATGGAGGATACAGTCCTTTCTCCTTTCAAGAACCCAAAGTTCAAGTCTTTAAAGGGAGGCAGGACCAGGACCCAAACATTTCCTGATTGAGTACCTTTCTCTGCAGGGCATGTCCCATTCTCCAGGATTCTTTTCTACCCTGCTCCTGGGCTCTATTTCAGCTTTCCTGGGTTACTTGTCAGTCTCCACACTTCTAGCTTTCACCAGGCCCTCCACGAGGAAACACACCCTTCCTGGAATTGACTGACTGCTGTGGGGTGAGTGTAGCCTGACTTATGTAGACCCCCAGACCACTTTCGTTCTCTGCAGCCTTTAAGAAGGATCAGTGGTTAATTGGAACCAGTTGGAGCAAACCCTGTTCTAAGTGTAGGCAGGGGAATGGTCCCACTATTGTGGGAAACTTTCCTGGCGTATACACCACCCTGGTGAAGTGGGCTAGTGAAAGGATCTGAGTCCTCACTCCCACTTCCTTTACCCAGAGGCCTGCCTGACCTCAAGGGCTCCCCTTCCACTCTTCTGTGTGGCAAAGTCCTTGTAACCCAAACAAGGCTGGGCCCAGGATTCCTGGGGGGCTCAACCCCCAACCTTGTTGTGGTCACTTAGGGCAGGAACTAGGAGGGGTGCTCTCTTTGCACTGGGTGCTTCCTTGACCCACTGATCATTACATACAGTTCAAAGCAAATACAATGTATTAAACAGCAATCAATTTAAAAAACTAAGAAAAAAATGGGAAAGGTTAAAGGAAAACGCATCACGCCCCTCTGGCATGGGGACATCACAACCAGCGGCTCTGGAATGTAAGGGAAGTTCAATCTGTTCCTAACAAGGCTCAGGCCTCCTTCTCAGGCTCTGGCTGTGCTGCAGGGATGCTGCAGGTTGGACACTTGCTCTGGCGGTGGCCACATGCCCTCAGGCTCTAGGTGGCAGGATCTTTCTTCCCAGTGTCGCCTCCGCCCCATCAGGGTTACGACTCCCCTCCAAGTCTGGCCTGCAAGGCCACTTGGCTGGGGGTGTCTCCCTGCATTGGGCCCGCTGCCCAGGGTCCCCCTCGCTCTCCTTAGCTGCTCACCGCACCTGGCTCCGGACTGCTCCAGCTCCACTCTGCCTCAGCACAGCTGCTGCTGCTGCTCTGCCTCCAGCTCCCTGGGCTGCTTCTCTGGCCCCTCTAGCTCTGGTTACTGCAGCTCCACTCCCAGCGCAGGTCTGCTCACTGGGCTGCTTCTGTGACTCTGCTCCCAGCACTGACCTGCTCCCTGGGCTGCTTTTCTAGCCCCTCTGTCTGGCACAGCTCTTCTCCCCAGCTCAGCTTGGGCTCCTGCTTTCTCCTTAGCTCAACCCCACACTGTCTGACCCAGGCAATTCCAGCTCACACAGAGGATGGGACCCCCCGGCCTCCTGACTCTGTGATTAGCCTGCCTGCCCTGTCAATCAGGCTGACCTGGAGCATTGGCCTCTCCCCATTGTTCCTGGGGACTGTCAGTCTCAAGGTCCTGATTTCCCATCAACCCTTCTCCTTTCTCTTGGCACTGTGAGTTAGCCCACCAAAAAAACCCACTGAATTTTAGTAAGGGGACAACAGTCCTTACATAAATCCACTAATCTGCTTCACAGAGGAAGAAGGGGTGGGAGAGTGTTTTTCTCCCCACACACTGATCAAGCCTCACCATTGTGTCATCCCTAATGTTTCACTCCACATCATTGCAGTACCAGTAAGAGAGCATTATTCTGGATCCACTAGCGTCAAAAAACCCTGATGTAGAAGCTGCAACCCTGTAATTAAGCCTTCTAATGCAATCCCACAATTCCCTTGCCCATCCTTCAATGATAGATTTGACAGCTCTGTCATCTGTGAAACTGGCTGCATCAGGCTGCGAGCAGATGAGCCTTGATCTTGATTCTACCTGTCCACTAAGCCCATCTGTCCAGGGTGAGCCAGAGAAAAAGTGAGGGGAGACTCAGCTCTGCCCAGTTCTCCTACAGGGCTGCCTCTGCAACCCTCTACGCAATTTCCAGAACAGCAAAGAATACAGAAATAGCATGAACCCAACAACTAGGCCTGTACACCACCTGAAGTGTGTACAGGATACATTGGTGATTAGGTGGTAGATTTCACCCATCATCCTTCCTCACACAAGAGTCCCACTGAATCCCAAGCTAGAGCAATTACTCGACTGAGTAAGAATTACCAGGCTCAGGCCCTAAATTTCTTTAGTACTTTATGGATTCACTAAAACAGTTCTTTAGTTTTCATGGCTTGTGCTGCTTTACGTGGACTTCAATAGCACAAATACAGGATTGAGATTTTTAATGACTCTTGTCCTAAGTGCTTAGCCTGGAAACAAATCCGATGATATCGAACACTGCAGAATTAATGCCTTTGGGTTTGTTTTTGGCAACTTTAATTTTTAAACAGTATCAGGCTCCATCCCTGGATAAACTTCTGCCTGGCATCTTCCAGGAATGTACTGCTCACGAGTCATGCATGCACAGCCATTTACAGCCACATTCAGAATGCAGCCAGGCTTTTGTTCTGAATGCCATTTTAAGGCTCTAACAGTTTGGTTGGCTTCTTCACTTGGAGCACTTTCAGCTTTCTCTCTGCTCTGCAGTGTAGTAGCGAGGGTTTTGATTCACCCTGACAAGCTCACATGTGCAGCTTGTTTATTAGAGTTCACATTTCTCAAGGATAGTTCATTGCAGCCATCCTTGTGGGCTCTTGTTTTGCTCAGTCACTCTTTCCTTCATTTTACCTTAGAATGGCATAATTGTAACTTGCGCGTATGACTGGGCCAGTACTAGCCAGCTGTGAACGTGCCTTGTGCTGGCCAGCTGCACAGGGGTGAATGCCACCCTATGCGTGCAAGTAAGGGTGTGAAGGATCAGATCTTTAGTGCTCAGAGAAGAATTGTTAAGGATTTAATAAAGAATTTCTAAGCTGGCTAAGGACAGTTCTGTAGAATCAAAAGCCTGACTTAATAATCAAAACTCAGACCTATTTTGAGAGGGAAGGTTACTTATCTAACTGTTCATGTAAAGCATTTTGAAGACCCAGACCCAGTTGGGACAGGTGGGGGTTCTAAACTCCAGCACAGATGCACCAATGTTGCATGGCTGCAAAATTTTAGCATAGACATGCTTCACTAGTGTAAGAAGTGATTTGCATGGGTATGACTTACCCCAGTTTGAAACCAGTGCACCACAACTACACTAGGGATTTGTACCAGTATAGCTACATCAGTGGCTAATATCCCAGAGAAAACTAGCCCAGAATAACGAATACTCCGATAAACTAGAATATATCAACGAAATGTATTTAAATCTATTACTATGTTTGCGAACATAATTACTACAAATCTGTATTCCAAAAACAGCATGGTGTGTACATAACCACACAACTACTGTTGATTGATATTCAGTAATAACAATAGTTCAGTTACAATTTATTTGTTCATTTTGAATAAAAGCATTGATTCAGATATGTTGATGTGTAAAGGGATAATATGTATTCAGAATGAACTAATAAAACTTTAAAGACTGATTCTACTCTAAAAAGTGAATAAAAAACTAGAGTTCCATGTTCATTGTCCCTCCATTATTTCTATATCAAATTTACTCAATTTAAAAATAAAACTTTTTTTTAAACCTACCATGCCTGAAAACGCAGTCTGAGCTATGAGAGTCAAGCTGGGTTTCTATCCTTCTTGTAGATCATTGTTTTTCATTAAGGTTCTGTAGATTAAATTATGCCTTTAATTACACCTGTGCATCCCTAGTATCTCCTTTGAGTTTGAAGAGGTCAAGCTAATTAAACTGTGAGCTCTTTACACATGGACTGTTGAAGACCTTCCATCAAGATTGCTTGGGGATTGTTAGCATAAGAGCCTCAACTTCAGCCGGGAGGAGGGATTTGTTGGATCTTCATGGTTTTACCAGATCATGTAAATCATCACAGATCATGTCAGACCTTGAATTTTATCATCCATATGCAAAGTTAGAACTCACATGAGCACAACCATTATCTACAGCCTGAGCCAGATCCCTCTGAAATCAGTGGAAATAGATCCTATATTGGATCGCACCTCTACTGAATGGGGATGATTTAGTGGATTTAGAGGTGTTTCCACCTATTCTTAACAAACTTACTGATGAAAAACAGGAGTGTACATTCTCTCATTGCAGATGGATTGCAGCTTAGCATCGTATCACATAAAAAGTATATTAATGTCTCTAGAAGTGCTGAACACTGCTAGCAGGATATGAACCAACCAACCTGGGAGTATCATCTGAATTGTCACAACAGTAAACAAAGATGGTATTCTAAAACTGAGTTTTGAGATGTCAATAAAAAAGGGAAATTCCTGATTTAGAGGAAGAGTCCTGAAATAACTTACCTCAGCAAGTTGCAGCCAAAATTATTTGGAAGAGAGAGTTCAATAAATCTCAAAACTGTTCTGAAGCGAAAAATACTCTAAATTAGCTTCTATTCAAGATCAGATTAAGGCAGTCTGGGGTCCTGTGCACACCATGATGCAAGGTCTCCCTGGGGCTCTGCTGCCAGCCACAGAGGTGGGGCAGTGGCACTGGGCCCCTTTCTCCCTCTCACCCCTAAAGAACAGCCAGGAAGTCTTCCATTACCTACTCCAGAAGCCAGGGTGTATCAGCTCTAGCGTGCATATGGGTGGGACCTTTGCACCTCTCCTACAGTCACATACACACAATCCCAGGGCACTGGGTCTTGATTTTAACACCCCATTGAGGTCAACAGAGAAGTTCAACCCCTTGAGAGCTACTGTTTCAGGCCCTCTGCAGACTCAAGCAAGTGTCACAGCACTGATTAGTCAGATTTTCATGATAAGCATGAAGGCTAGAACCTTGTATTTTTTGTTGTTTTATTTTTAAATAAAAGCTGAGAGTCTGATGTAATCAAATAGATTCCATCAGCTGGGCCCTAGGCATCAGTCTGCAGAGCCTAAATTTTAATTCAGTCCTGCTTTTGTTTACTCATTGCCAGAGACTTTGTGGGACTGTCTCTCTTGGTGCTGAAAGCAGGATCATAATTTTTTTAATTTCTTTAATAATATGGTAATTTCATAATAGCTTCTTTAAGAATTCCACGGGATTGATGCTAATTTTAAGCTAAAGAGGTACCATCTAGATTTGAATTCAGTTGATAATTAGGTTGCTTTCATTTCAGAATATTAATAGTTGTCTCAGATTCTCTCTTTATAAATTTTGGGCCAGATCTTGCAACCCTTATGCATATGTGACTCACTGACTGCCAGAAGAAAGAGAGGGTAGTTACCTGTTACTGTTGTCCTTTGACAAACTCTTCTGTGCATTCATCTGTGGATAGTTTCCTGGCCATGGGACACTAAAAGCTCACCCCAGCTAGCACTAAGGAAACCTTGGATCATGCCTGGAATGGTGTGACTCCAGATGAAGAGCATAAGGGAATGCTCAGGGCTGAAAGAGATGGTCTTCAAAGGAGAGGCCAGGATTTTCACTGGCCGGGGACCTGGTACCCAAACAAGTGGATGTAAATGGGATTTGAGGGTTCTCAGTGGGGAGATTCCTTCAGATGTTGGCACCAAGAGGCTTGGCACTGGCATTTCTGTGGCAGCACTGAAGACATTATCCTGCTGGTTTTGGCCCTGCAGCTTCCCACACCAAGTCAGGTGCAGGTGGTAATGTGCTTCTCCCTCTTCTTTTTAAGAAGCTCAGCACCAGAGTGCTTGTGTTTTTTCCTTGCTTCTGCCCTGGGGGAAGAGGACAGAAGGAGCTCTTGGAGACCAGAAGAACCAGTGCTGGGACCTGAAGTTGAGGCAATGACAGGGTAGTCAAAGAAGTCTCCTGAGCAGGAGCCACAGAAGTGGATGTGGGGTAGCTGCCGAAGTACACAACACCAGAGAGTTACTTAAAGACACAGGAACTGGCCTAGGCACCAACACCTCAATAGGTGCCATAGAAAACGATGGGCAATGGCAGGCAGAAGCAACCCCCGTCTTAGAACAAGGAGACCCAGGTAGATATTACTGCCAAACCCAAAACTAGCATATAGCAGGCCATTCCAGACAGGGTGTGGAACTCAGGCCTGCAGGTGAATTGTCTGCCCTGAGATAGGCTTGCCATCTGAGCTGCCATTCCCAGCCAGTCCATAGTGTGAAAAACCTGCATTGTGTGGAAGAGCATGAGTTGCCTAAGTAGAGTGTGTACATCCAATTCTGGAAGCAGAACATGATGCCGAACTTTTCTTAAGGTCAATGCCTGGCATATTCCCAGTGCCAGGGAAAAACTCTGAAGGTTCTGAGAGAATATGAGAAAAAATAAAAATGGCCTACCTAACTATACTACTAAGTATACTAAAACCCAATAAAGATAGAACTGTATAAAAGTAGGAGAGAAAGCTAAACCCCAAACTAGGTGTAACCTAAGCTACAACTAGGGGTCACTTGTGCTCTCTGTGGCAGCGGTAAAGAAACTTAAGCAGCCGTGGAGGTGCACTCTGATAAACAGACCAAGGCATTTGATGTAATATGCGATGTGAGGGCACTCATGCATTTGCCAAGAGACCTGGCTTTGAAAGAGGGTTCCACCTGCCCACTGCCACAAGGCACAAACCTACAGTAGGAATACACAGAGGCCATCAGAGAATTACTTGAACAGCTGTTCAGGATCAGGACCAATGTGGTGTTCTGTTATTAGATACGATTTTATACATATTGGGCAGATTATTTGTCAGCTGTTTGGAACACATTTTTTAATTAAAATAGCAATCTCAGGTAAACTTACCTTGTCCTGTGACTAAGTTAAATTCAACAAGATACTGACTAAAGGCATTTAAAATACCATGCACTGTACATTTAGTTCTTCTGTGAGAAATGGGCAGTTATACACAACCACAGTTTGAATTATGAAGAACTACAATTGTGATTAATAACTGATATAAAAGATACACTATCTTTGGAAACCATTTGGGAAAATAATTTAGCCTTGCAGGACACTACTTTGGCATCAAGAGTATCCTAAATTAGTTGATGTTTGAAACTTTAAAGTGCTAAATACTATAGCTGGTCAAATAATACAATTAATGCAAAAATATTTCCATGAGTGTAAATGCTAATTTAAATGAATTTTCTTCAGTCATGGCAGCGGCAGAATGAGACGGTGCTCTTTATTGACTGCATTTGTAAGGAATTGACTTGCGCTAATGTCATTGTCCTTCTTCTATGCATCAAGAACCAAGTCCTGGAGTTCTCAGTCAAAAATTACCTTAAGATCATTAGACATTTTCGCTGAGTAAGGACTAAACAATTTGGCACTAAAAGAGGTGTATTTGCCGCAATCTATTTATGCAAGAGAACATCTTACATATGTAGTCGTGCCTGGGCAAATTTCAGTTGAAATCATGCTTTAAAGGGAGTTTCAGATATAGGCAGAATGATATCCCAATTTTTGTTCTGCCTCTTTTATTAACATTATATAAATTGAAAAATACTTTATTGTGTTTCTGTGAGATTCAGCACTCCAGAAGATTGGGCCTATATCTCTCCAATGGCAAGACACAACCCTATTACTGCTCACTGGTAGCACTGGGCAAAAATTTTAGGCCAATTTATTTATTTATTTATTTAATTTATTTTGGCAACAAATGCAGATTTGGCAACATGAAAATGTTTCACAAATTCATGCTGGATTTGAAAATTGTGTGAACAAAAAAAGAATTCCAAAGTTGAAACATTTTGTTTTGACATTTCTAAAATAAAATATTTTGATTTTTTTTTATTCAAAATGACATTTGTTTAGAAATTTCCTTATAATTTATTTAAAAAAAAATAAAAAATGCTAAAAATCACTCTAAATCAAAATGAAACGTTCATAAGAACCATTTCCTTGTACATAAGAACGGCCATACTGGGTTAGATCAAAAGTCCATCTAGTCCAGAATCCTGTCTTATAGCAGTGGCCAATGCCAGGTGCCCCAGAGAGAATGAACAGATCAGGTAATCATCAAGTGATCCATCCTGTCACCCATTCTCAGCTTCTGGCAAACAGAGGCTAGGGACACCATCCCTGCCCATCCTGGCTAATAGCCATTGATGGATCTATGCTCCGTGAACTTATTTAGTTCTTTTTTGAACCCTGTTATAGTCTCGGCCTTCACAACATCCTCTTGCAAGGAGATCCACAGGTTGACTGTTCATTGTTTGAAAAAATACTTCCTTTTGTTTGTTTTAAACCTGCTGCCTATTAATTTAATTTGGTGACCTCTAGTTCTTATGTTATGAGAAGGAGTAAATAACACTTCCCTATTTATTTTCTCCACACCAGTCATGATTTTATAGACCCCAATCATATCCCCCCTTAGTCATCTCTTTTCCAAGATGAAAAGTCCCAGTCTTATTAATCTATCCTCATATGGAAGCTGTTCCATACCCCTAATAATTTTTGTTGCCCTTTTCTGAACCTTTTCCAATTCCAGTATGTTTTTTTTGAGATGGGGCAACCACATCTGCATGCAGCATTCAAGATGTGGGTGTGCCATGGATTTATATGGAGATAATATGATATTTTCTGTCTTATTATCTATCCCTTTCTGAATGATTCCCAACATTCTTTTCACTTTTTGACCGTCACTGCACATTGAGTAGATGTTTTCAGAGAACTATCCACAGTGACCCCAAGATCTCTTTCTTGAGTGGTAACAGCTAATTTAGACCCCATCAGTTTATATGTATAGTTGGGATTATGTTTTCCAATATGCATTACTTTGCATTTATCAACATCGAACCCAAACAATTGTTACACACACACACACTTACCTACCTACCTACCTTCTTTTTGGAGTTGCCAATGCACTGAAATATCTGTTATTTCTGCAGCTGTACTCACAATCCTAACACTTAACTCTTGTATTAATCTCAATATATATTAAGCACAGAACACAAAGCTGTAAATACTTGTCTTCCATTACTGAATCTCTCATCCCTCTCCAGTGACTTAAGGAACAGTAAATCAGTTTGAACCCAAAGGAAGGTGAATGTTAAGTTAGTAAAATCTGTAAAACAGAGAAGTAACTGCTCTTTTCTTATAAAATTACATGATACTTGAGAGTTCTTTATGAGTCCTATGGGATTCTATTAGGCTTTTTTCCTCACAAATCAGGATTTTAGTAGGCTGGACAGCTGAACCTAAGTGATTCACATTTAATCTTTTCATCCTAAATAACAGACATAGACAATGTGGGCAGGAAAAAAAAGGCCAAACAATCAAGAGCTTTAAGACAGGTTTCTACGTAATGCCTCAACCACTCAGCAGCCCAAATTTAATTTAAAAAATACACTAGACATGCATTATGTGACAAAAAAGAAAAACTCATCCAGCTTTTAGCCTGTGAAATTAAGAAGGAGAAAGACCTGCAGACTGATATTTTCAATTAACACCCTATGTGTTTCCACAACCCATGACCTGCCTAAAATTAATGAAACCTTTTCTGCAAGCAGCACCAATTTATAAGAATCAATCCTGAGCATGAGGAAGGCTAGAACCAACAGCTTTCTTTCCTTTCACATTGGCACCTGCTATAAATATCACAAAGACAAAGTAAGAATTAACTAAACAAAACAATAATGAGCCTGGAATCAAACATTTCTTTCCTGCATACATAATGATAATCTAGGTCCCTATGAATTTACTGCTGGTTTTTGTTGTGTTTTTTTAAAACACAGCTTCCTTTCTGAATCGGAGACTCCATACCAATGTGGTTGATTATTCTTTTCAGATGGTTTCCTTCCCTAAAGTCCTGAGACTTAATTCCTGTTACAGTTCTCTCACTACCCTGAGGAGTGCAGATCCTATTGACCAATATTTCTGCTCAATTCTGATTATAATTGCACAGGCACCTGCATTGAGATTAAACCCCGTACTTCCACATCTCATGCACAGCAATCAGAGAGGGTTATTAAAATAGGCTCTCCTCTGATAATCTCTATAGACTCTTTAATCTTACATTCTGTGTTTTTATACCCAAACCTTGCTCCCTGCAGTTTTCTTAGACACAGGGGGAAAAAACATTAATTGAATTGAATGGGAGGTTGATTTGCTGGAGTACATTGGATCCGAGCAAAAGTATATCTTGTATATTGAAAAGCACTTACACTGAACTCTAACAAAATAAGCCCATTTTTATACTTCTCACCTCAAGGGAAAGGATGGGAAATTGCTCTCTTTTTCCCCTACTAGTGTTTCTATTATTGTCCTTAAAAACACAACAGGCCACTGGGACAGGACAACAATGCACCTGAAGTATAGGGAAATGAACACATTTTGTTTTTTCATGCAAATTTTATTCCTAATACACAACTGTGAAAGGCCTCTAGTGGAATCAGTACAAATCTTTTATACAACAGGGGAGGTGGGCAAGATTTAGAGAGCACACATAGTACAGTGGGAGGGGGGGCGGTTTGCATACCCACTGTGGACCGTAGGTCTTAATGAGCTGTGCAAATGAGTGCACAAAGGAAATGAGTGGAGAGGGATGTGGAAAGGGTGGAGATGCTGGATTCCTCTCTAGCATGGATCCATCTGTTGTGTCTTTTGTCTTCCTCCTCTCCTCACTGGTCAATCAGCCCATGCAAGGAAGAAAAGAGGTGGCACTGGCAAGAAAATGGGTCTATATAGGCTTTCACAAAGAGGCCAGGGGACACAGCTAACATGGATACCACCATACTAGGAGCATGATATTTTGTCATCACAACCCCAGTTATTTCTTCAATGGCAGAATATGCACAGAAAAGTGTGTTGTTTTGAATACATTGACTGGGAAAAGCAGGAAATCAGGGACTGAGAAGCTCCTTTGCAGTACAGAGTATGTGATGCTGGCTGGCTCTGATCACATGCTGACCCAAGTCAGGACAGTGTCTATGGACAGGTCCATTCATCTGTGAATGACACAAAATAATTTTTCTCCTTTAGCGAGAAAAGGAAAAGATAACAATGCTACCCTGGTAGCAGCTACTTCTGAGGAAAAGGAAGAGGAGGAGCATAAGGGCTGTAGTAGAGAACAAACACATTGAAGAGAACAGTATGGAGGGATCTTCAAGCATTAACAAATGTGCACTCCATCATATGCTCCTTCATGGACACCTGTCAGTGAATATCTTATTTTCAAAGACAATACCTGCTGCCTTTTTGCTGGTGGCCATTTGGCTGAGAGAACCCAGGGAGAGGAGGCAAGAACGAGCCCCTTGTCCAGTGCTTAGAGATTGGTGCTTGGTAGACAATTGTAGAAGACAATCTAGCACTGCCAGTCGGGATGTCAGAACTGTGTCTTATTCACCCTACAATTTGTTTTAGCTGAATTTGATTTATACGAGCATTGTATTAGTGTGAATTTTAATGCATAAAATATGGAGAGGAGGAAGTGGATTTGTTTACCAATTCATTTATGTATTCTACATTATGAGTTTAATTTGTGCATGATTTCTAATGGACAATCACTGTATATTCCCTTGAACATCTGCACTCAGTTGTGGACATTCTTGCCTAACTTAACAGGCCAGCTCCCCCCTTGTGACTGATGTAAGGAGGCAATTGGGAGCACTGGGAAAAAGAGAGGACTGAGAGATCCAGTACCTGGATGAGTGTGTTCCTGTGAGAGAGTCTGTGGTTCACGGGCCTCAGCATATACAATGTATCCCCTATTCCATTAGATAGCACTAGCTTTGGTAAAGCTTGGGCACTTGGATCAGGATGGCATTGACCACGTGTCTAGTGTGACAGTTCAGTGGCAAGAGGATCATGTGTCATCCATTGGTTACCTTCAGCTCTTAAGAGTCAATGGACCAGTTAGAATACAGAATACATAAAAGCTACATCTACACTTGGAGCTGGGAGTGTGAGTTCCAGCTTATGTAGATGTACCCATGGTACCTAGTGTGCTAAAAATATCAGTGTAGCCAAGGTAGCATGGATGGTGGCTCAGGCTAGCCACCCAAGTATTTACCTGCCCAGGCCTCCAGGGTACCTACTCAGGCAACTAGACCAAGCTGCTCCCCATGCTACACTGATATTTTTAGCATACTAGATTGAGCAGAGCGGGCTCGGGTATGTCTACATGAGCTGGGAATCACACCCCTTGCTCCAGCTGTAGAGGTAGCCATGGTAAGAATGGCCAGTGAAAGGACTAGGCTGTGACTTTAATCAAGAAGAGGAAACAAAAGATTTTTGGCAAGAGTGAATAGTGAATTACAAAGAGCAAATACTCAAAATCCCTGGGTTGAAATCTATCCGCAGAAACATTCTTGCAAAAATTCTGAAGACTGAACACATTCAGTCTTTTCTCAGAACTTGTTCACAGAAAAAGGGTTACATTTGCAGCATAAATTGTGAGCTACAAAAAGTTCATTCCGTTCCATTAAGCAGTATCTTTCCCCACACTGAAAACTATTAGCTCTCGCCTTTAAGGTGCTGAGCACTTCTTAAAGTCAATAGGAGTTGAAGGTGTCAGAACTTTTCAGAAGCACTAAGCCACTGGCAGGAAAGGGGGCAATATGCTTGTATCTGAAAATGTAACCTTATTATTTCTCTAGCTAGTAACCTACAAAAAACACTGATCCAGGTGGAATGTCTTGATTAGTAGGATAGTCTGAAACAGCTGCAGTGTATAAGTATTATGACTGGACCATTTCTACTTGGCAACTACATTAATGATGATGTTGTTACTGGTATCATACAGAACTTGTATATTCATATCCCACGGTGTTTTCTGTTTAAGTAAAACCTCATTGTTGGAAGAGCCTGTAAGAGCCACATTACTATAGTCAGTGGTGCTAAGTGCATTAGGGAAAGCAGCCAACAAAAAGAAATCTTCCTTTGCTTTGTCTTGCTGATGGAAAGTGACTAGAAACTCATGATTTCAATACACATATACAATTCTGGGAGACATATAGGTGGAGAGCATGCATTTAGGACCAGAGCAGTGGAACCATACTTATTTATTCCAGCTGAGGGTTTGTCCCAAAACCTTGGGGAAAAAGCTTATTTAAATGAGTTTGGGATGACTCACAGAATTAATGAGAGACAGAACAAAGAAAAACCACAGTACAATTAGGATATGCACTGTAATCTTAAATAAGTGAAAGTGTTTGTTCCATTTCCCCCTATGCTGTGATAAGTGCAATATAGCACTTCTTCAATGATGGATGTTCCAAAGAGTAAGAGTATTTTCACATAGATTTTCCTTTCAGTTGCAGAGGCCATTGCTGTCTTAATGAAAGGAAAATGAGCTGTAAAACCCTGTTTAATTAGTTAAAATAAGAGTGTTGACAAGAAGGTTTGTGTATTTAAAGAAAACCATGAACGATATGCCATTGTGCAGGCAAAAAATATTACATAGTGTAAGAAATTCTGATAGTAACCATGAGCAATTACTCGGCTGTTTAAGTATACATGCATATATTTCCCATTACACTACGCCTTGATTCAATATTATACACTATTTCCTTTCATCTGCATGAAATGCTGTGAATTAGTAACTAGGCCTCTGGCCTTGCAATGAGCTTAGCGTGGAAGACTGCTATGTTCTCACAGAGCCTCATTGACTTTGATGGGGCTCCATGCTGACGCAGGGGCCTTCCCATGAACCAGTTACAGGATCACGGTCTTACTGTACATCTCATAACACAGTTTTTCCTAATTTCCATTTCAAATTCCCCCTTTATTGATTTCCAATGTAAATAGTCCTTTTCCTTCTTTTTTATTGTTTAAATATTTGTATAGTTATCATAACCTTTGACCCCACATGCCAATAAACTGAATAAATTCAGTTTCCATAATCATTCCTTGTAAGTGATATTTTCAAGCCCCTGTAATGTTTTGAATGCTGTTCTGTGAAACATTTTGCTTTCCTTCATATTGTTCTACCAGAAGGTATTGATGGCTTGTCCATAAGGGGTCATTGATGCATTAGCACCCAGGCCCTCATTAAGGAGTTTGTGTAGGTTAAAGAAATCTCCTTTGTCTGGCAGATAAAGCTCTGAGGTTTCTTTGTATTGCAAAAACAGTTGCACAAAAAGAGAGTTGATACCCAGGTTCATCTTTGAAGGCCATGAGACCCCTGAAGAGGAGCTTTGAGCTAGAGGGGATTTTTCCAGCTCAGAAGCTGAGGATGGAAGCAAAAACTATTTGTTAAGATTGGTGATACAGAGATTGATGAGAGAGGGGCCTATGGCAGCTGCACTTTGGGACAAAGGAATGGTGTCTTGCCTGAGGTTTCTGCAAGAGACACTTGGATGTGGTTGCAGCAAAGAATCCTGTGGCACCTTATAGACTAACAGACGTTTTGCAGCATGAGCTTTCGTGGGTGAATACCCACTTCGTTGGATGCCTATTCACCCACGAAAGCTCATGCTGCAAAATGTCTGTTAGTCTATAAGGTGCCACAGGATTCTTTGCTGCTTCTACAGATTCAGACTAACACAGCTACCCCTCTGATACTTGGATGTGGTTGGCTACCACTTCTGTTCAAGGAAACAGGACATGTGTACATTACATAAACGATTTGCACTAAGAAAATACCCTGACTCTGTGTGTCCATTTCTGATCCAAACAGGAAACTGACCTGCAAGTTCCCAAAATCTGTTTCTCTTCAGCAAAGGGACAAAAAATATTGTACTTACCAGCATGTATCAGCATTCCAGTTGTAATCTTAACTACACAGCTGAGAAAAGCATGGACATTTCTTGCAATGGAATCATACTATGAACTCAGTCAGATGATTTACCATTATCCCCAAATCTCTCTCTCTCTCAACTATTTTCTAAATAGTGCTCCCCTAATCTGTAGCTGTTGCCAATTATTCTCTCTTGAATGTACTACCTTGCCCAGCTTCACATTAAACCTCATTTCAGTTTTGTTCAATGTCTCTGAAGCTACCATATCCCCTCCGTGTTTTTAATAAATCATGTTTATTTACTAGTTTTTGGCCTTTGTAAATCTGATCAATATCAAATTAACCTTCCCTTCAAGGTCACTCAGGAATGTGCTGAACAATACTATCCCCTGAACTAAGCCCTTAAGAGCCCTACTTAACACAGTCTCACAATTTAATGTACCACCACTGACCATCCTCTTTCCTTTTCAATGATTCATCACTTCTTCTGATAATTCAGACAATACATTCTTCAATACCTCAGTAAGTTTTCTGTGTGTTGACAGAAAAGAAAATCCTACCACATCCAAAATCCATCCATCTGCTTGTTGTGAGAATGGGCTCAGGTAGTTGTGAAAAACAAACAAACAACAACGTGGTCTTATTTTGTTCTCTCTCTAACAAACCCCAACCCAGCACAGCCTCTAGGATTACAAAGGACTTTATGCTTTCCACCTCCCACCCTTTCCATTTGCAACATTATCAAGTAAAACAACAAATCTCTCTGTCTTGTAAATACTTATTGTCTTGCTTCTAGAGTATTTTAGGACAATAAAATAAAAACCACGCCAACCGCCAGTGCAACATTACAAATCTACATGCGGCATCATATCAATTAGCCAGTGTATCATACAGCATGTGCAGGTAGCCAGCCCCAAACATTGCTCACATGCAAGGAGAGCAGGCCACAGCTGGCCCACAACATCCTCTAGTACCTTCCCACACATCTCTTCAGGCTATGCATCCACTGTCTCCGCTTGCCTTCCTGCCAGGCCCACACTGCTTCAAGCATCCTCCCTCCCTTTTACCTACGTCTCCCTTACTCTCAGCCCACACCACCTGGAATCCTCTGTCCCAGAGTCTGTGCTGGAAGGCAGCCCCCCACCAGCTCAACCTTTTGTGGCAGTTTACAGGTATGGCCCACCTTGTCCCCATCCATAGAGTCTTCTGGCTGGGGATAGAGAGAAAGGGGCACCTTAAAGCACAGCCTGCTGTCCACTCCCTACTGCAGCCATTTAGCTGCAGGGCCTAGAAGCCTAAGTTGCTGCAGGACTTCTACCTTGTGCTCAAGAGCATGCAGTGACATGGAGCGTGTGTATGGTCACTCATGTGGGAGTGTCTGTGAATGACAAGAAAGTGACACTGGTTGTGAGTGTGCTCTGCGGGGAGAGCAGAAGAAAGCAGCAGAGGGTGGAGGATGGAATAAGCAGCTGGTGGGAGAATTTAAGGATGATTTGAAGGAAAGGGATGGAAGTGGCAGTGGGTGGTAACACTGTGAAGGGGTCAACTCATTGCTTGCTGCCTCCTTGTGGCCAGGCCTGGCGTGGCAGCTCTCTCTGTACTGGCTGCTCCACCTCTGTAGTAATCTGCTTCTACCTCTGACTTGGTCCTCCGGCAAGGTCACTTCCAGGCCTCACCTCTTCCAGGGTAGTGCATACACAAAAAGGCGGAAAAATTAACAGAAACAGAGTTAGTATGAAAGAGGGGGAAAATGTCTCCTTCTCAGGGTGTATCAGGATCAGGCCCTCCCTTCCCTCAGGCAGGCACCTTCAGGCAGCTGTTGGAGAAACTTCTGCCTTCCCTTGGCCCTTTCCTCAGGAGTTGAGGGTTAGTGGTCTGTTCTCCTCTCGGGTCTGCCCCCAAGTGAGCTGTTCTGCTCCTCTTTAACTCCCCCTCCAGTCTGTGGCTCTCTTGCAGGTGTGGTGGGACTGAACACAGAGCAGCTCTTTAACCCCTTGTTGTCCAGTGTGAGGTTCGTAAATGCTATCACACAGCCATTAGTTTCAGTCGGGAGTTGGGGTGTCTGTTTCAGAGCAGAAAAGTAGGAAAGGTTGTGAGGGAAGGAGAGCAACATTGGTGGCAAGAAGTGGGGTGTCTCAGGGAGGAAAGGGAAGCTGCAACTCATGGGAGCAGATGGGTTCTCTCTTGTGAAGGCAGGCAGTAGGTGGAGTTGGGGTGGAGAATAAAAACACATATCAATTAGCTTGAAATGGAAAGGGAACAACTATGGGGAGGGGCTTCTAGGAGTCTCTTTGCAGAGGATGAAGGAAGAGGCAGTAGTTCGAGAGAGGGGTTGGGAAGTTATTCTTGGTTTCAGAGTATACCTATTCCATTTTAAGGACATCTTTATTTGATGCCTCAGCCCTGTAGCCAATAAAAAAGCATGAGATTGGATAAAGGATAGTTTTCAATAATCATGCAAGAGATCATATAGCTGTCAAACAAATGTACAGTTCTGTACCATGAATAAAATACTTAGGTGAAATGCTTTAAAAATAAGCTTTGTGCTGTATTTATATGTAGATTTTCTTTATTCTCTTGAAGTGCAGATAATCACCTTACTTGGGGGTGGGGGCTGAAAGGGTCAGCGAAGCAGAGGTGTCTCAGGAGGGAACCAGTATTAGATGAAGTGAAGCAAGAGGAAGGTTTCTCATGGATGAGAAAAGTCAAGGCCAGGGCAGGAGCCAGACACAATGAAGAAACAGATGAAAATTAGTTTCCTCCCTCTCCCTCAGCTCAGAGTTTGGAATTTGGGATGTATCCATAGCTGTAAAAGATCACTCTGTATCCTGCCCCTTTCATTTTGGCTGTTCAGATAACTGAGGATGGAACAGGCCCTGTGTATGTCAAAATGTTACTGTTATTATCTTTAAAATGTTGTGTCATAACAATCAGTGATAGATACAGGAAAACGCCACCTAATTCAGCATGCCTGCCCTTACCTCACACACCTTAATTCTTGTCTCCTGCTTTTCCACCAGTCTTTACAATTGCCCTTTGGCTTCTGTTCTCCGCACACTAATCAAGGTGTCTCTAGAAATCATTTGTTCTATTAGTTCCAATTGCTTTCCCTGGTAACTTATTCTATGTTTATTACCCTTTGCATAAAATAGATCTGCCTGAGTTCAGTTCTTGATCTCCAGCCCCCCTTTAATTTATTTAGTGAATTTCCACTCTACTTCTTCAGATTCAAAGATGTTTGTGTGCTTGAATTCCAGTGCGAATAGAATGCAGGGTGTTGGTCTTGGGTCAGTGGTTGAACTGGTAGCAAATAAAGGGCTATGATTATGTGGCATAATGGTCTTATTCTGTTTGTCACCTTTATTCTCACTTCTGCGGTACATGGAGATATTTTCAATTCCTTTTCTATTTTCATTGATTCTGTGAGAATTTCCATCAATGTAATTCCCTTAATTTGCTCATTTTAAGGAGCTAACTTTGTGGAAAGAGAATATTTTATTTTGCCAAGGCAAATGTGCTCTATTTTTTCTTTTGCTAAATAGCTTACAGCTTATGTTAATATGGATCCCAAATAGGGCAGATATTCTAAAGGCTGGTCTACAGTACAAAGTTAAGTTGATGCGAGTCAGCTTGCATTAACCTAGATGTGCATGTGACTACATCAAAATTTGTCTCCCGCCAACATAAGTGCCCCCATTAGAGTGATGCAATAACACCAACTCCAGGAGCGACACCACAGTCACCGATTACCTACTTAGGTCAATGCAGTGCAAGCATAGACACTGAATGACTGCATCAACACTAACAGTCCTCCAGCAGCTGTCCCTCAATGCGCTGTCTCTGTGGTCAGTCCAGTCACAATTTTGAACTTCACTGCCCAAGGCTCAGAGACCTCCTATCCTCCTCCCTTTAAAACACCCTGCATGTTTTGAAATACCTTTTCCTGATTGCCATGCTGGCTCCAAGCACAGGTTTAGATGCACTCCTGCCTGAAGCAAGCAAGATATCTTTGATATACTAGACCTGTGGAGAGAAGAGGCTGTGCAAGAACAACTATGGAAAAGCCATAGAAATATTGACATCTATTTGCAGATTGAGTAGAGGATGCTGAAAGAGTGGCATGACAGGGCTGAGCAGAAGTGCCACATGAAAGCAAAAGAACTTCAGCAGGGATTTCAGAAGGTGAGGGAGGGCACCAAGAAATCTGGAGCTGTCCTGAAGACCTGCTGCTTTTACAATAAACTGTCAGTGGCCCTACTAACACCCCACGGACAACTGTGTACATTTAGCAGGAGCCTGAGGCAGAGACCACGAATGTGAACAGCAAGGAAGAGGAGAGGGAGACACAGGGGGGAACCCGAACTCGAACCACCAGGAGCAGTTTGAAACTTCACCAGAATGAAGCCAGTTCCTCCAGGTGAGTGCAGATGAGCTGCTGAGGAAGGAGAAGGGAGCTTGGGTAAGTGCATAAATGCATTTTTCCTTATAATCATTTTTTGGTTTTCATTGCCTGAAATCTCATGTCCTTCCCCTTCTCCAACACCCACAATTCTTCTCCATTTCAAAGTAGTACCTATCCCAGGAAGCGGCGTGGGCTGAGGGACATGCTGGCCTGCAGCCCCCATTGGCCTGGAGCAGCAAACCACGGCCAGCAGGAGCCACGATCAGCCGAACCTGTGTATGCAGCAGGTAAACAAACTGGCCCAGCCTGCCAGGGGCTTTCACTGAACAAGCGGCAGCCCTAGTTTGAGAACCACTGCATTAGCGCTTGCATAACCATGGGAAAGTATATCTTTCTGTTAATTTACTCAGTAGCAAGGTGGACTGACACCAGAATAGGGCTATTCATGCTGTCTATTGCCCCATCACAGTTCAGAAACCCCATTGCTGCAAATCCATCCACTATTTCCTGTACCTTACACAGAGTCACAGTCCACTGTACTGGGAGATGCTTAATGGACTCATACACTTGGATGACAATAGACCCCATTGTGGTTTTTCCCAGCTCCAAACTGATTACCCACTGATCGAGAGCAACCTGGCATTGTTAGTTTCCAGAGCATGATTGCCACTTGCTTCTCCATTGTCAATGCAGCTTTCATTCTGGTGTCCCTGTACTGGAGATCTGGGATGAGCTCAGTACACAGTTCCAGGGATGCAGCCCTTCACATCCAAAGGGTCTACAGCCACTGCTCATCATCCCAAACCTGCATTACGACATGACCCCACCAATCAGTGTACATTTCTTGGGCCCAGAAGTGGAGCTGCTTCATGAACAACTGCAGCAACCTGACATTTCCCCCCCTCCGCTGTCTCCAGCAGCATCTGGTTATTGTGTTTGAAGATCTATGCATCTTCCTCATAGCCATCCTGATTGTACAAACACTCGTTCATGTTCTGCAAATACAGGAGAATCTTGTTCTGTACAAGCAATGTTAATGAGAATTGTGTTGAGCTGCACAAGGTCCATGCTTATGCCAGAGCGATGGCAGAGAACAAAAAGCAGCACGCAGGACTGTGACATTTTCAAAAAGATGTGAAAATTATGGGATGTGGGAAGCATTATTGGATGGAGAAAGAGAGAGGGTGGCAATTTGACTCCTAGGTCCCAGAAATCTCTAGGCTAATTGCTGATATCCCAAGAAACATGGAGCTGACAGCCGTGCAAGATATACTGGGACACCTACCCACAGTGCATCACATATTATATTGACAAAAGCACTTGTAGTGAGTATGTGCAGTGTCAATACAAGTACTCAAGTCTGTGCGTGCCTGGACCATATGCAGAAGTCAGCAGCTGTATGCCAGTGTAACTTGCATTGTTCAAACTTTGTAGTATAGACATGGCATGATTAGGAATACACCACACCACACCTGCCAGGTACTTAAGAAAGTGACTTCCCTATACCACCTCAGAGCACTGGTCCACCCCATCCAGTATTGAATTGATCATATTGATAAAGCAATAAATAGAGATAGCATTATACCTTGTAAGCATAATAAAGTTGAAATTAGATGAGTTCAATGTAATGAGAGACCTGTCATGCTGCTGATGCAGGCAGAGTATTAACTGAAATGAGTGGTAGCATTGGGGAACCATGAGATTTAATCATGATTAACTAAATTGAAATTAGTTGTCTTGTATTAGACTAGTTACCTATTCTGCTCATTCTAGACCTCCTTGAATTCATTCGTAAATAAGGCCTAATGTTAGAATTAGTAGGATGATGAAAGCTCAGGTGTAAGTTGGTGAGAGCAGTTGAATAGCTCATGGTAGGGTTAGGAGTAGTGCAATTTCTAGATCAAATAAAAGAAATAGGATTGCTACTGAGGAAGAATCGGATTGAGAATGGTAGGCAGGCAGATTCCTGATGTGTCAAAGGAAGTAATACACCCCCCTGAATACCTTTGGCCAACCATGCATCTGAGAAAAATATTCCTTCCTGACCACTGCAGGTGACTGGCTGCAGCCCTTATACTTGATATTTGATAACAGTTATTGTCTTAATGCAGAGCTGCAAGTGTTCTGAGCATGCTGAGGGAACTTCAGGCAATCCTGTTTACCCCATGGCCCATGAAGGAAAGAGCTGAACTGGGGATTCATAGATTCCAAGGCCAGAAAGGACTACCAAGACCATCCAGTCCAAAACTGGATTAAAGCGTATCTTTAAGAAAGGTATTTCATCTTGTTTTAAAGACTCCACACAATGCTAAATCCACCACCTCCCCAGCAAGCTGTTCCAATGTTTAAATTACCCTCACTTCTAGGAAATTATGTCTTATTTCAAGTTCAAATTTGTCATGCTCAGTAGAGCTTGTTAGAAACTAGCTGCTAAAAATCTCTGAAAATTCCATTGCACTGAGCATGCTCCTCTAAATAGAGCTCTGACTATATGGCCAGGTGCACAGAGCATGCTTCCAGACCCCAAATAAGCCTCAGTTATGATAGGCACAGAGCTCTAAACAGAGACTGCAGCAGCACCAGGAGCTGCAACCCCACCTTCCTGACTTGAGGAAGATGCATTTGTTGGGAGTCAAGAGGAAACTAGGAGTTCTAGTCTGTGCACTTCACAGCCCTTACTATTGAGCAATATGCCATACCGTTGCCTTAGGAGACAAGCAAGTATTATTCACCCATTTTACAGAGGTCACAGACATTGCGCAAAGTCATTTCTGGCAAGGTTGGGGGAAGAATCCAAATCTCTGATATGGGAAGTCTCATTCCCTTCATCACACTTCCTTTCAGACTGAATGTGACAAATCTAAAGCACTTGTTTGTGCTCTCTATTAGGCCACATTCCACTCCACTTCCCTCTCCCTGAGCCAGAAACAGAAACCCGGATTTCTGTGCAGATAGGATTCCAAGTATCCCTCTGTTCTCTAGTAAAAAGTTGTATAATCCACTGGCAAAATATATACCATGTTCTTATTTAGTGGCTGGTCCATAGAGGATAACAGCTTACTATTGTTACCAGTTACTTCTTTATCTCAAGTGGTAGAGTTCTGTGCTGTGAATTCATCCTGCTGATGACTCATGCAAATGATGACATATGCTTCTACATTATGGAATGTCTATCTGTTTCCATTTTGCTTTTTAAAAGATGTAGGAAGTTAAATAGAAAAAGCTAAGTTAAAAAAAAGTTAAGATTGCAAAGACAAGCACTCATAAGTTGAGTAATGCCAGAAGGAGGCAACCTTAATTTGTTCCCCTTGTGTACATCAACGATGATGCAGTCTTTAATTACAATTTTTATGTATTTGTTTGTTCAGAAGACAATATTGCATTGGCACTACCTACTTCTATTGCTGGGAGAAGAGCACTGTCTTGCCTAAAATGGCACTCTCCTAATGGAATTCTCCAATATCAAGGGTAGAGGCAGAAATGGGAAATCCACACACAACTGTAAATAACATTTGGAAAATCATGTGTAATCTCTGTGTTATATGGGCAATACACCAAACAGTGTATTCATGTTTGTTTCTTCTTTGTGTTTACCACATTTGCTTTTACTAAATGTAGCAGTTGAGGTTATATTAAAATTTGTATTATAATACCACTATCACATGTTTATAACCTCAGTTCTCCTTTTGGGTTGAATACAACAGCAATTCATGTTCACATGGATGTTCATAAGATCTGTCAACACATACCATGTAGTAAACTGATCTACAGATTAGGCCTAGTCTACACAGTTTTTATACCCTGTGCTGGTTAGGGTAGAATTTTCTTTTAACCAAAAAAGTTTTTTCAGTTTATCCCTTAGTGAGGATGCAGTTATATCAGTATATATATGTCTTACAATGGAATAGCTTATTTTACTTTCTGTAGAGGAATAGATATCAGTATAAAGCATCTTTTATACTGGTATAACTGCATCAGCATGAGCAGGGTTGTACTTGTAGTAGTAGAGTTAAAGTGATACAACTTTTGTGTATAGACAAGTCATCAAATAAACTAATAAGGGGAAAGGACATCAGCTTACAGAGTGGGGTCATTAAATGTTGGATTTATTAGAAATTGAATGCTTGCATTTTGCCTAAGGAAGATAATACTCACTTTCAAGAAACAGGCAGTTGTTATGAATTAAAGACTCTAAAAATCCAATTATGTAACTAATAACTTGACAAGCAATTTCTATAATCGCAGCAGTTTTAGTAGTACCATGCCCATAGAATGGTCATTTTTCAGCATCACTGTACTGATGATAACCATGTTTTATTATCACAAGTATGTTATCAAAAAGTACTATATTCAAGGAGGCAGCAGTGTTAGAAATGGCAATCTGCTTTAATAGCAATCCATTATTCTGTTCTGTGCCCCACCCCATGGGTAAATTATGGAGAGAGCTAAAACACTGTTCTATCTGTAGATATTCTTAATATTTTGATGTATCTTACTGATTTTTTCAGGGGGAACCTGAAATTTTCATTGTTGAAAAATTGTAAATGGGGTTAACTTCTGGACAGCTCCGTTAGGCCCTTGCATGTAGGATATTTACCCTTAAGACCATAATCAAATTTGAGACAAAACTGAGATTCAAAATCTTCCAACTTCATGATTATTCCCTTTGTCTCATTGCTTGAAATAATTGTAAAGTCAAGGTTTTGAGGTTGAAAGTTAGCAACTCTCGAGGGCATTTTGATGTTGCAGTGCTTCACAATATAAAGTCCAGGATTAAAAATCCCAAACTGAAGGAAATCAATGAAACTGACACATCATACAAAGCAAGTCATTAACAATATAAACAAAGTAGCAAATCCAAAGAATTAGTACCCATAAAAAAAAAATGTTGAGCAACTGGCATTCTGTTATCTGCTGGGAGGTTGGGACAAATAATGTAAAAATGCCATGAGTGCAGGGGATTGGACGAGATGACCTCTCGAGGTCCCTTCCAGTCCTATGATTCTATGCTTATAATAGATTTTATAGATATACATAAATATGTTCAGATCGTGTATTAAAAACATGATAGCTTAAATCTCAAAAATGATATTTGAGGCAATTACTAATCAGCAAAAGATTCTAATAAATCAATCAACATAAAGTTTGTTCTTCATCAGCTAAATTCATGGTATCTTAAGTTATTTGCATTTTTAAATGGCTCACCTGGCTTAGCAATGATATTCAGATAATTTCCATAATGTCGCCTGACAAAGGCAACTTATAAATTGCTTATTCAATTTTTGATTTTTAACAGACATAAGGGGGATAAAAAAAAAGTTAAGTTAGCTGAAGTTAGATAGAAAATTCTATGGCCCTAATACTGCTGCCTTCCCACACAATGGTTGGAGAGTTTTACCTTCCAAACCAAGAGCTGTCTCAGGATCTACAGGGAGAGCTCTCAGACGCGAGGGCATCCACAGAGAGTTGGAGTATTTGTGCAGGAATTCAGTGTCTAGACACTACTCCCTCAGCTCCCCTTCCTTGGAAACTGCTCAACACCACCACCTTGATCAACTTTTTGTCTTCCTGCTAGAGTGGTTTTGACATGGCTCTGCAGGTCTCTGTGTAAGATAATGCTGGCAGCGACTCAGCATTCAGTAATAAAGAGATGATACAGCCTACATAATAATCCGGCAAACTTCCTAAGAATATCAAGGGCTCCCACATCCCTAGGAAGCTCATTAGGGTATCAATGAACTTTACAAAGCACAAATCATTCAGTCTCAGAACAACAGGGAAGATAAAATATTTTTAAACCTTGTAATAACCATAAAAATTAGCAGAGGGACTAAGGAACAGGTGTAAGATCTAGACCTACTTTTAAACTTTTTTTTTTTTTAATTTTACTGACAATGGGTAAAGGCATCTAAGTAACCTAATCACCTAAAGCCCATTAAAAAAAACTAAAGGCACCTAGGAGCCAAAGTCACATTAAAAGTCAATGGGATTTAAGCTCCTAAATCACTTATGAAAATAGCACTTAGCTCTTGAGTCACTTAGGAGCTTTTGAGAATTTTACCTTAGACTTCCAGCTGAGAGTATCTTTAACAACTGTTTTCTTTGTCCCAGATCTTTAGAAATTGCTAATCCAGATAATTTCCAATTTGATCAAAAAATTGTAGAGAGGAATCAGTCATATTACTAACTGAAACAGCTTTGTTTACAAGAATCTTGGGGTACACAACTGGCACTCCTAGGCACTATCATGATATAAATAATAATAATGGTAATAAATAAATGCATTAATAAAATAAAATAATAATAATAAACAGTTTAATCTGTATGGGATAGTTACCTATTTGTATTTCTGCTTCTCCAGACCTCATTTGAATATATTCTCGCTCCTTAGGCTTGGTCTACACTGCAGCTTAAGTCAATGTAAGTTATGTCGCTCAGGGGTGTGAAAAAATACCCCCATGAGCGACGTAGCTAACATCAACCTAACACAGTGTCTATGTCGCGCTACGTCTTACCTTCCAGCTCTCGTGGAGATGGAGTACTGAAGTCCATGGGAGAGGATGCTCCCATCGACTCATCACATCTTCACCAGACCTGCTAAATCAATGCCGCTGCATTGATCACAGCTGCACCAATTTAGCGTGCAGTATAGACAAGCCCTAAGTCTCAACTGCCTAGTACAAAACAGGCCAAAACTTTCTCAGCTGCCACAGACATTTGACCCTTCGAGAGACAGGTCTTCATTATGAGACCAATTGCCAGTCCTTCAGGACCTTATAGAACTCTCTGTTTCAATTCCTTGATGAGAAGGAAGCAGATCTCTGCAAATTCAAAATATAATAAACACAAACAATATATTTATATGGCAGGATGAAGCCATCAAGAAAAAGCAAAAGCACTGGAATATTATTGCCATCCCCCAACTCCGATTAAGAATCCAGTGAAATATCATCTCCTGAGATGGAGAATTACAGGTAAGTAATTATCTCTCTTCTAAAGATCCCCATGGGCTGACTGAATTCCTACTTTTGAATAGTAGTCAAATAGTCCTGAAAATGAGAGCAATGTAAGGTGTGTACTGAAAACTAGTTTTGTAAAAAGAAATATATTCCACTGTGTTAGCAGAAATTCAAGCCTTAGAGCAGATGGCAGACTTGACTATACCAGATATAAAAGCTAAAGGCTAAGGACCAGTTTAAGAGCATTCTCCCCAAGAACATCTAGTTCAGAGGAGGAAAATCCTTCAGGAGGGCAAAAGCCTCTATCTCACATAGATGTAAATGTCTACCCAATTTGACAAATGGAACGTAGGTTCCAATATGAAAATAATTCTCAGTTACTATATGGGAATGGTGTCAAGAAGGGAATAGCTATAGACCATTTCTTGCAAGTACCCCTAAAACATTTGCAGACAAACATCAATATTGTTCTGATTCTGTTGCAAATTAAATGAACTATCAACTATCAGTAAATACCTCCAGTCTTTCTGACAATACTAGTGGGTTATTGTGATACAACTCTTACTGCAAAATCTAAGAAAACAAATCCTCAAATCTTTATAATTCCTGATGGACAGATGTATACTGAGGACTTGCTCAGGGACAGTTATATTACCATAAAATGTGAAAACTAGGTTTCATCCATAGGGCTACACAGAAGGTCCATTACACTCTATCTTTCACTGCAGTTAAGGATAGCATTTGCTTGAATTTTCAGAGTTAGATAATACGAATGCAGTAACAGCTCGACAACACTAGCACATTCATATTCAAAGATGAGTCAGGAGTTGAGTTACCTAAGACCAGAAAAGCTCACCTAACATAACCCTCACGTTACCTACGTGACTAAACTCCAAAGGATGTGAAGATGTCTACAGTTTTAAGTGACAGGAGAATTTGAAAGTCATCACTTTCTAGTAATTTCAGCTTGGAAATATGATGCTGGGAGAAACAGCTCATACTTTTTGAAAGCAAGAGAATAGTTTTTTTCTCACTGTCTCAGTAGGCTACTAAGCAATAGTGGAAGGTAGCCCATGGGAATCTGCACATCTTCTGTGAGAACAAAGACATAAGCTAAGGACTTCACCTCTGAACATATTTCAGTCATATCTAGAATAGAAGACACGAGACAAGAACATAGAAACAGAATCTCATGATTCATAGAAGATGCCAAAGTGAATGATTTAGATATGAAACTTTTTAAGCACTGAGACCACGAAAACACAGCATGATAAAAGGTGATTCTGATGGCAAAACATTGAGGCTCACATTAACATGCTGAGTACACTAGGGATTATCAATGCTTGAAGAAAATGATGAGGCCAATGACCCTCATGAGCTGCAGTGGCTATGAATCCCTCCCTGCCTCAAAATAGGACAGCTCACAGATTATTTCATTCATGCAGCTATAAGCATTGAAGGAAACTGGGATTGTGAGAAGCCAAACCAGAGCACTGGAAAACTATAAGGGAAAAGATCAAATCAAACGATACAGAAACACTGTCCAAACTGAAAAGAAAATCTGTAGGGGGGAGTGGATGCTGGAACTGGCCTAACTGGATGCAGCTATGATGGGGAGCAGGTCCTTAGCTCAATGTGGTCAGAAAAGAACTGAAACAATGTTCTAGAGGGCAAGGAGAAACTGGCAGTTGGTCTTAGAATTAGGTTGATCCATCTGAGCCTTTTGTTTTTATTGTTTCTCCTGAAATATCACATACATTTTCTTTTTTAAAAACTTCCAGGAATTAAAAAAAATATTTTTAGAAGAGTTATAACAGATGCAGAACTTTTGCAATGATGTACATAGTGCTTTGAGCTAAGAAGCTGGTCTGCTTCCAAGCCAACTAGAAGAATTTGGAGAGTATTTGCATCAAATCATATCCTTCCTTATGGAAATATGCATTGGAGCACATTTCTCTGCTTTGTCTGTCTTTGGTAGGGAGAAATAGCTATTGCCAACTTGCTATTATAACAGAAGAGATCCTGGAGACTTTTTAAACAACAGTAAACACAACTTGTTGTTGAGAACTGTACACACAGGTGTTGCTGGATTGTCTGCTTGGCTCCAAGTGCCATAGCAACATGCTTCTGCTAAGGCTCACTACATAATGATTCCCTTCATACAACACTACTGGTAACTTTGGTTTCCACTCCCAGGTTCCTACTATCATTACATAGGGCATCTAAACTGGGAAGACTAAGAGATTCTGAAAAACAGTCCAGACACTTTCAATGGGGGGGGAGAGGGGGAAAAGCAAAGCAGCTGTCTTCTCTTCCCCCGAGGACAATGATGGTACATGAAGAAAGCTCAGCTAACAAGGCAGGAAACCTACACAGAAGCAATGGTATACAGCTGAAGGACATTTTTCAAGCATCTTTGTAGAAAAAATGCCAAAACTAGTGTACAGTGATCAAGAACAATTCCTACCACCAGGTTCTTTGCATTTATTTAAATGTTTATACAAGAAGTATGATTGACATTTATAAAATTTCTAAATATTAACCTAAATATAACAAGTATTCCCTGGATTTTTGAATGGGCCAGTTTAAAACATACTGTTTCTCCTTCAACATATAGTGGGCACTGCAATTTTAATGCTATTTCTGTGTGTGTAGTTTCCTAGGTTTTAAAAAAAAAAACCTGAAAAAACAAATTCCATAATGTGACAACTCCTAGGTGGATAATGCTGATGGCATCCATCAAGATGTAATGGAAGTGCTTCTCCCTCAGCTTCTTTGTCCTGGTCTTGAAACCATGACAAATGGAGCATCCATCTCTAACACGTTCCTCCTCCAAACACTTGAGAAAGTGCATGATGGTCACTGACAGGCATAAACTTTGGTCAGGCTGCAGAAAGCCTAAAACCTGGGGATCTTGGCACAAGCTCCCCTGATACCAGGCAGGGCCTGTGGCCCTCCTGACTGGAAAAAATGACATAACTAAAATTTGAAATAAAATGAAAAATAAATAAAATTCAGATTTTTAAGAGACAAAAGGAGTACCACTAGGTATAACTGAGTCGATACATAAGAGGGACATTGGATATTTGCAATTCTTTGCGTTCTAAGAAGATACCCAGTCTAATTTTAATACTTATTGATATATCTAGGGAATCCATAGTTATTCCTGATCAATTCAAAGTTGTTAAGGATAATAGCAAGTCTAGTACAGAAAAACAACTAACCAACCAAACTGGATTTGAAGTGGAAATGTTCAACCATGAATTATAGTCTCTTGTAAAAGCTAATGTTGTACCATATTTTTTTAAAAGGTAAACAGACTCATGGTAATCCAGGTAATTATAGGAAAGTTAGCACGACACTGATCCTGGGCAAGATAATCAAGCAGTTGATACAGGACTTGATTAATAAAGAATTAAAGGAGAATAATGTCATTAATGGAAATCAACTTGTGTTTATGGAAAATTGATCCCGTCAAATTAACTGGATATCTTTTTTTGGATGAGATTACAAGTTTGGCGTATAAAAGTAATAGTATTGATACCAACAGAACTCCACTGGCCATCACTACCAGTCCTCAGCTAAAACCTCTCCAACGCATCATCAGTGATCTACAACCCATCCTGGACAACGATCACTCACTTTCACAGGCCTTGGGAGGCAGTCCTCACCCACAGACACCCGCCAACCTTAAGCATATTCTCACCAGCAACCACACACTGCACCATAGTAACTCTAACTCAGGAACTAATCCATGCAACAAACCTCGATGCCAACTCTGCCTACATATCTACACCAGCGACACCATCACAGGACCTAACCAGATCAGCCACATCATTACCGGTTCATTCACCTGCACGTCCACCAATGTAATATACACCATCATGTGCCAGCAATGCCCCTCTGCTATGTACATCAGCCAAACTGGACAGTCCCTACGAAAAAGGATAAATGGACACAAGTCAGATATTAGGAATGGCAATATACAAAAACCTGTAGGAGAACACTTCAATCTCCCTGGACACACAATAGCAGATTTAAAGGTAGCCATCCTGCAGCAAAAAAACTTCAGGACCAGACTTCAAAGAGAAACTGCTGAGCTTCAGTTCATTTGCAAATTTGACACCATCAGTTTAGGATTAAACAAAGACTGTGAATGGCTAGCCAACTACAAAAGCAGTTTCTCCTCCCTTGGTGTTCACACCTCAACTGCTAGAAGAGGGCCTCATCCTCCCTGATTGAACTAATCTCATTATCTCCAGACTGATTCTTGCCTGCATATTTATACCTGCCTCTGAAATTTCCACTACATGCATCTGACGAAGTGAGTATTCACCCACGAAAGCTCATGCTCCAATATGTCTGTTAGTCTATAAGGTGCCACAGGACTCTGTGTCTCTTAGTATTGATCTAATATTCTTAGGCTTCTGTAAGGTGTTTGATTTGGTACTGCATGTCATTTTAATAAAAAATAGAATATAAAATTAACATGGCACACATTAAATGGGTTAAAAACTGGCTGATAGGTCTCAAAATATAATTGTAAATGAGGAATCATTATCAAGCAGATGTGTTGCTAGAGGGGTCCTGAAGGGATTGATTCTTGTCCCTATGCTATAATATTTTTATCTTTAATGACCTGGAAGAATACATAAAACCATAATTGATAAAGTTTGCAGAGGATACAAAATTGGAAGAGTGGTACATAATTAAGGAGACAGGTCACTAAATCTGGCTGGCTTGGTAAACTGGGTGCAGCAAACAATGTGTGTTTTAATATGGCTAAATGTAAATATGTATCCCTAGCAACAAATAACGTAGGCCATATTTACAGCATAAGGGACTCTATCCTGGAAGCAGTGATGCTGAAAAATATTTGGGAGTCATTAGTGGATCATCAGCTGAACATGAGCTCCCAGTGTGATGCTGTGGACTTAAAAAAAAATGCTAATATGGTCCTGAGATGCATAAACAGGAGATCTTGATTAGCAGTAGAGTGGTTAATTTACCTCTGTATTTGGCATTTGTGCAACCACTGCTGGAATCTTGGGTTCAATTCTGGTGCCCACAATTCAAGAAGGATGTTGATAAACTGGAGAGGGTTCAGAGAAGAGCCCCAGGTATCTTAACAAAGAGGTTAAAGGGTGACTTGATCTCAGTTTATAAGTACTTATATGGGGAATAAACAGTTAACAATGGGCTTTGCAATCTAGCAGAGAAAAGGATAACACAATCCAATGGCCACAAATTGAAGCTAGAAAAATTCAGACTGGAAACAAGGCATACATTTTTAATGGTGAGGGTAATTAATGGATTCTCCATCCCTGACAATTTTTAAATCAAGATTGGATTTTTTTTCCTAAAAAGACATATTCTAGAAATTATTTTGGGGAAGTTTTATGGCCTTTATGGTTTTATGGACAGGTCATCAGAGTCAGACTAAATGATCATGATGGTCCCTTCTGGCCCTGGAATTTATAAACCATCTTGAGTGAACCTGTCGCTCTTGAAAGGTTTAGATTTCAATGCAATTAAAGTGTCAGTGCCCTCCCATAATATTTGGGCTGCCTTCTTGGATGTTTATGATTAACAAGTGCATGACAGATTCAATTATAGCCTTGCGAGCTCCTGTTGTAACTTCTAAAA
Source organism: Mauremys reevesii (assembly GCF_016161935.1). NCBI lineage: Eukaryota > Metazoa > Chordata > Testudines > Geoemydidae > Mauremys > Mauremys reevesii. Next base: position 73,611,791 of record NC_052630.1, read on the forward strand.
CTTGACATCTCTTTGATCTTGCTATACAGTTAAATTCTGAGATCTCTCTCTCTCTATATATATATATATGGACATTCTTTAGAGTGTAGTCATATTTGTGCTACGTATTTACAATCCCTCATTTTGCATTTAAGGTTTCCCAATTTCTTGTTCTGCCACTGGTGTTTTAATATTACTGGTTTTATTTAAGTATTACATTGGTATTGGCAAAACCAAAACTGCTAATTTTATTTTTCAAAACCCTCTGTATGCTAATTCAGCCATTTGACATAAGTCATATCATGAGCAGATGGTGAAAAGAAAAAAATTGAGTTTTCATGATATTTCTTAGAGGGAGATGGATGGATAGATGGTTTCTGCTCAGTGCAAAACTTGCTGACTAAAAAGTCTATTAAAAAAAAACATAAGGAAATATTCAAATAGCATCAACTCTATTGAAGGAGGAAACAGACTGGAATGCCTGGGCTGGGATGGAGGGACTTGAAGAAAAAAAAAAATCAAGAAATTCTCCCATTTCCATCTACAGCAACCTAGCCAGAAGGAATTTTCAATAGTCAGACCAAACTTCAGAATTTAGGGTGGCTACTTGAGGGAAAGATAGCAAAGGGAAAATTATTTGCTGGTAATTTTTGTTGTGAGAGTTCTCTCCTATTTATATAAACCCTAGTCAGTCCTTTCTTTCCCCTCCAATTGAAGAGCTTCCAGGGATACATGCAGAGAGAAAGTTGAGAATAAAGCAAGAAGAGAATAGGCTATTCAGAAGAGAATGGTTTTGCTCTGTGCAGGATGAGTACGGGGTCAGTGTTGAATGTGGTACTGCAGATTCAGCAGTCTGTTGTGATGACTCTGGTTTTCTCTTGCTTGGTACCAGAAAGAGGGAGCAGTGCCAAGAAATAGACATGGAGCTGTGCTCCTTTCCCCCCACAAATAGCAGAGGTAACTGACTGCTCCAAAGGTATCTGAGATTGCCTTTGAACTCCTAGATGATGAATGAGCTGTCTGACTTCTGAAACCCTGAAGTGATGTCTCTTGTGGATGGAGAACTCAAAGAGCGAGGGTTTGAAGAAGTAGGAATCACTTCCCTTGGGAGAACTTCTGAGGGGGAAATGTAAGATTCAGACTTCTCCATCAGGAAACACTTTAAGTGCACCTCTCTGGCCTTTTGGAAATGATTTACACATTTTGCAGTGCTATGACCTTCTTCTAAACAAGAGAGACAATATGTCCATCATTCAAAAGAATTGCTGCACTGCAAGATGGATCGGTTATAAAATTTGGATTTTTAATTTAGTCCTGGTACCAGGACTAAGCCTACCTCTAACTATGTGTGTATGCAGACACTAGCCCATGCACTAAGTTAATTAAAACGTAACAGATAAATTAAAAATAAAGTACAGTAACTACAGCCACTATGTAACACGTAGAACTTCAGTAACTAAGAGGACACTTTTCAGAGTAGCAGCCGTGTTAGTCTGTATCTGCAAAAAGAACAGGAGTACTTGTGGCACCTTAAAGACTAACAAATTTATTTTAGCATGAGGTTTCGTGAGCTGCAGCTCACTTCTTCGGATGCATAGAAGTGAACACACAGACAGGAGATATTTATACATACAGAGAACATGAAAAGGTGGAAGTATGCATACCAACAGGAAGAGTCTAATCAATTGAGATAGCTCATCTCAATTGATTCAGAAGATAGCTCATCTCAATTGATTCAGAAGATAGCTCATCTCAATTGATTAGACTCTTCCTGTTGGTATGCATACTTCCACCTTTTCATGTTCTCTGTATGTATAAATATCTCCTGTCTGTGTGTTCCATTCTATGTATCCGAAGAAGTGAGCTGCAGCTCACGAAAGCTCATGCTAAAATAAATTTGTTAGTCTTTAAGGTGCCACAAGTACTATTCTTTTTAAGAGGACACTGAGGTTGCTCCAACTTATTGCCACAGACAATAAGAAGGAACTGAGTGGCAGTTGGGGTTACTCCAAGCTATATGCCCTGCGGAGAGGGGGGTGCCAGGGCATGTAGGATTCCAATGAACACTGCTGATTAAAAGATTCCTTTGAATGCACACCAAGTGTGGAATCCACATGTACAGATAGTCAAAGAAAAATGACAGCTGCAGAGGATGAGACACTCCAGGTCAGGATTCCTTGTGTGCATGGAAAGGTGCCCACCTTAAGGCATGGATCAATAGTGGAGTTCAGGTCCATTTCCTGCCACCTTCCTCTAAATTAGACTCTGTGGCCTCAAAGAGCACACTGGGAGGGGGACAGAGGAGCTCAGAAGGAAGCCTCTCAAAGCCTGAGGGAGCACAGTGGCTAATATCTCATTGATGGAGACTTTAAGCTGCCCTGAGTGAATAAGGTAGAGGGACAGCAGAGAACTTCTCAAGGGATAGGAAGCCAACATAATCAGAAGCCATGGTTTACAATCTATCGTTAGAAAGTTTTTCCTTACATCTAACACAAACCTCTCTTGCTGAAGATTAAGCCTCTTACTTCTTGTTCTATATTCAGTGGACATGGAGAACAATTGATCACTATCCTCTTTATAACAGCCCTTTACATATTTGAAGACTATCAGGTTCCCCAGCCCCCCTCAATCTTCTTTTCTCAAGACTAAACATGACCAGTTTAAGCTTTCCTCACAGGTCACATTTTCTAAACATTTTATCATTTTTGTAGCACTCATCTGGACATTCTCCAATTTGTTCACTTCTTTCCTAAAGTGTGGCTACCAGAACTGGACACAGTACTCATGCTGAGGGTTCACCAGTGACAAGCAGAGCAGAATATTATCCTTTTATGCAACTACATCATATTGTTGTCTCATGTTCAGTTTTTGATCCACTATAATCCTCAGATCCTTTTCCGCAATACTATGGCCTAATCAGCTATTCCCCATTTTGTAGTTTTCCATTTGATTTTTCCTTCCTAAGTGTAATACTTTGCACTTATCTTTATCTCATCTTATTGATTTCAGACCAATCCTCTGATTTAAGTGGTTTTGAATTCTAATACTGTCCTTGAAAGTATTTGCAACCCCTCCCTGATTGGTGTCATCCACAATTATTATAAGCACATTCTCCAGTCCATTATCCAAGTTGTTAATGAAAATATTGAATAGTACAGGACCCAGGACAGAGCATTGTGGAATACCATTTGATATATCTCCTTATTTGGTAACAGGAACTAGAGCCCAAGTATAGCTTTCTAAATGAAAACAGAAGACAGTTTGGGAATAAAATTTTTCAGGAAATTTGGTGACAGAAAGGCCATGGATGAAGAACTAGTGATGGCATATTAGCTGGCAGGCATCTTATGAGCTGTACAAGTAAGAAACTACCACTGCATCTACTGAGTTAACCATTTGTGGAAAGTTAAGAGATATAACAGTTGACATTCTTATTCCCCTACATAAATTTTGCTCTAGCTAAGACAGTCCCCTCCACATTTAAGAACCCTAACAACGTGGGTGGTAGCTAGGGACAGAAAAATCCTCTGCCTGCAAGACTTGGCATGCCTTACCAGTAAGCCTCTGCTCTCAGCACCTGATGCTTGGTTGTCTGTCATAGTGATAGAATGCGCCTACTAGATTCTCCATGTATTGCCTTTCAAATCTTGGATGAAGTGGTTAATTGTATGCTAAACCACTCCAGTTTCTAGAGAGTGGAGTTCCCTCTCTGCTACTGATCAGTTTCTTGGCTATCCAAAAATTACTTGAGGGCTAGAACAACTATGATACTCTGGACTTGCTGAGAGAATGAGTGTGGGGTAAATACATTTTTTTAAAAGTGAAAACAAATATAATTGAGTAATCCACCACTTCTTGGACTAATTTCTGCCCATTAACTGGCTGGCTTTGAAATCAAAGGCATACTTTTGTTCATGGAAACAAGAGTCAATGTGAAGTTCAGCACCTCTGTGAACTTGTACATCCACAATTGCTGACTGTTAATTTCACCAGGATTGTTGATCATGTCCTCATTATCTGGGCTATATCAGATCTGCTTATGAATCTTTGGGTGATGCAGAAGTGAGTCAGCAATCACCATGTCACTGGCAGTGGCAAATTCCAGCAGTTGGCTGTCCATTCCTGTTCTTCTGCCCAATACCAAACTTCCTGAACATACTCGCCCAGGTGTCATTATCCTTTCCAATCTGTACATTAAACGTGCCCAGGATTAGGACGACATCTTTTTGGAGTTTCATTAAAGACTGATTGTAGTTGCTGGTAAAAATTATCTGTATCCACATCATTGGCTTTGTTTTTGGTGGGAACATACACTGCAATAATGGTAAGATGCCCACAGCTGGTACAGAATCTTACACTGATAAGTTTCTCATTAACACCAGCCAGCCCTGCAATGCCCATTGGACATTGGGTCAAAGTACAACAGCTACCCCTTGCTGAAGCAATCTGGACGGCCTGAGAACAAAAAAAATATAGTCCTCAACTTTCTTCTCATCACTTCCTGGCTAGTCCCACTTTATGTAAAGCATATATCTCAATATTCAGGCTTTTCATCTGCTTGACAAGGATTGCTTTAGCTATTTCAGACAACATTCAAATATTCCAGACACCAATTTTACATTTGCCACCAATACACAGGATAGAAGAATGGCCTTTTCAGCTACAAGAACAATTGACCAGATTGTCTCAGATGGTGACTTCAATGTAAACATCCTCATGATGTGAAGAGGTTATTCACCTTGTACAGCAACAGATTCTTCGAGATGTGTGGCCCTATGGATGCTCCACTATAGGTGTGGCAGTGCTCCCTGTGCCTGGGATCAGAGATCTTCATCAGCAGTGTCTGTTGGGCTGCACTTGTGCACCTCCCCATTCTCGCAGAACATACATATAGTGCTGTGCAGTATGACCACCCCCCAATTCCTTCTCTACCACCTTTTGTCTGGGATAGAATCTGCAGCAGAGCTCACTTCTCCTTTTCCCTCAGTAGATAGCGACATACCTGTCAGTTTTAGTGTAGCTAGTATTACTACTACTTTTTCCTCTATAAAAAAGCCCCAACTTTTTTTGTTTTTGCTTTACACCTTTATAGTTATTCTATAGATTACTCGTAGAAAAACATATTGATCCTGGAGGGCAAAAGTGCACTTCCCACTTTGAAGAAAGCCAAAATTAGTATGATTCAATGAAAAACTTTTATTACACCCAAGGTGGCAGTTGTCTTTCTGTTCTGAACTGCTTATGGGCATTGAAGCATTAGAGTCTGATATCTCACTCCCTCTCTCTGTCATCTGATGTGGAAAGGTGTTGTTTCAAGTTACCACTGCTGCCAGCTCAGTACTGGAGCATCAATGCTTCAAACATCATCCATGGAACACTGAGGAGATGCTCACAACGGTCAGAGCTAAGAAAAAAGCAAGGCTACAATTTAAGTCTTCAAGGACGTGTTTGTTGAGATCAAAAGCAAAGGCTGACCGGGTTTGACTTCAGAATGTCATCAAGTCATTGTGTAAGCAAGATTACGAATCCTGGTGGTCAAATCAGGCCACCAGTTTAGAATGACTGCTACCAAAAACGGTCTCCTTAGCCTCTCTTCAGCTTGGCAGTCTTTACAGGGGAAGGTGGGACCAGCTTGTTTCATAAAGAATCCGGATGGCAATGTCAGCCAAAGTTTGCTAGATCAGTTGCATTAATGAGATCATATCAAGACACTCCTCAACCGTCCACCCCATGAAGTCTCTCTTCCACTTGAAGTATGCCATGAAGTTCCAGTAGAGGCATCTTCCTTCATCCAAGAAGAGATCTGAATCAGAGTCCATAAGCTGAAGTCTAGAAAGGCACCAGAGTTTTCTAACATTACCCCAGAGTTAATGAAAACAAGTGAGTTTTGTTCCATTGCAGCATAGGCTCTTCCAGACCATTTGGCATACTAATATCATCCCTCATTACTGGAAGAAAGGGGTTACTCTGCATCTGTTGAAAAAGGTGATAAAGGCTAAATGTAGCAACTATAGAGGGTATTACACCATTGTCAGTCTCAGAGAAAAAAAGTCTTCACTTCTGTATTAATGTCTCAAATCAATAATGCCAGGATACTCAGTGTGGCTTTAGACCTGGTTGTTTCACTGTCGAGCAGATCTTTACTTTGAGACAACTTTTTGAGAAGATGGCTAAATTTAATAAGCCATGCACAGTGCTTTTTATAAGATTTTGTCAGCCTTTTGATTCAGTATATCAAGTTTGTGGGATCTGATGAGCTGTCTCAGCATCTCTGGGAAGATAATGGCATTGATAAAAAAGCTCCATAATGTGGTATAGCGGTATCTGTAGGGGACTGGCTCTGGCGCCCTCTGGAGTGGCGCCCATATGGCACGGTACAAGGGGTGCTGCTGGTTCTCCCCACCCTCAGTTCTTTCTTGCCAGAAACTCCCAACTGTGGGGAAGAAGGGCAATTCATGGAATGGACATGAGCAACACATCTCAAAGAACACCAGTTACGAAACAGGTAGCTGTCTTTTTTTCTTCGGGTGCTTGCTCATGTCCATTAAATTGTAGGTGACTCTCAAGCAGTGCTACCGAAGGCGGGTAGGAGTTCATGGACGTGTCAATTGCAACACAACTCTGCTGAATCCAGCATCATCTCTGGCCTGCTGGGTGATGGAATAATGCATTGTGAACATGTGTACTGATGACGTGGTGGCCCTGCAGATATCCTGGATGAGGATGTGTGCTAGGAAGGCTGTCAAGGACACTTGTGCTCTGGTTGAATGAGCCTTTAGTATAGGTGGTGGCTCGGTCTGCGCCAACTCATAATAGGTCCAGATACACAAGGCGATCCAGCTAGAAATCCTCTGCAAGGATACCAATATCCTGTCCGTGGCTGTGATAAAGAGTTGGGTTGACTTGTGGAAGGCCTTTGTATGCTCCAGGTAGAAGGCATGGGTGTGCCAGACATCCAAGGTGTGCAGCCGCCTCTCCTCTGCAATTGAGTGTGGCTTTGGACAGAGAATCGGGAGAAAGATATCCTGGTTAATGTGGAAGTGAGGCACCACGTTGGACAGGAATGCCGGGTGGGGTCGCAACTGGACCTGATCCTTGTAGAAAACTGTGTAAGGGGGCTCCAAAGTGTGGGCCTTAATATCAGAGACTCACCTTGCCAAGGTAATAGCTACAAGGAAAGCTACCTTCCATGACAGATGGGAAAGGGAGCAGGAGGCCAGTGGCTCAAAGGGAGGTCCCCATGAGCCTTGAGAGAATGAGGTTGAGGTTCCATTGCAGAATTGGGTCCCAGACCAAAAAGCTGCTCTAGTCTGTTCAGGAACCGGATGGACAGCTGTGAGAACACCGATTTGCCCTGGACCTGCTGGTGGAAAGCTGATATTGCTGCTAAGTGCACCCTGATGGAGGAAAGCGTGAGGCCTTGTTGCTTAAGGTGGAACACGTAATTGAGAATGAACTGCACAGACGACCATGTCGGGAAGATGCCATGCTCCTCCGCCCAGCAAGAGAACCACTTCCACTTTACCAGGTAAGTCATTCTGGTGGAAGGCTTTCTGCTTTCCAAGAGGACCTGCTGTACCTGGCTGGAGCAGGCCCTTTCCTCCGGGTTCAGCCACTCAGCAACCAAGCCATGAGGTGGAGAGAGGGAAGGTTCGGGTGCAGGAGCCGTCCGTGGTCTTGTGAGAGGAGATCCAGACAGCTGGGCAGTGGCCATGGGGCACCACAGCCAGGCTCATGAGCATGCCGAGGCGATCATGATGACCCTTACTTGTCTCTTGACTTTTGCTAGGACTCTGCTGATCAGAGGAATTGGTGGGAATACATACATCAGATCCCCCTTCCACAATAGAAGGAAGGCATTGGAGAGGGAGTCCCTGCCTAAGCCCTGGAGAGGGCAGAAGTGCTGGCACTTCCTGTTCTGCCTGGTGGCAAACAGGTCTGCTCGCGGAGCCCCCCCACCTTCGGAAGAGCATCTCAACAGGATATGGATTTCTGCTTGGTACTGGAATCCAAAGAGGAAGGATCACATATGGGAGACCAGGACAGTGCCGATCTCAGCTCTGTCTGAGGGTGATGACTCCACATGCCAAGCACCCGGAGACCAACGGTGCTTGGTGGATCTGCAACGGTGGCCCAGCGATCGATGCCTCACGCTTCTTGAATGGTGCCAGTCCATCAAGCGGGAGCAGGAGCGAGTTGGCCATCGAGGTGGGGAGCACGGACATGATCGCGGCAACCCATACTTGTGCTCTGGCGGCGAGGCTCTCGGGACCGTTGGCTTGTGTCCCTAGAGCTGTGCCGCACACTCGGGGAGTGGCTAGGCTGGCCCTGATATTGAGGCTGCAGGGACGGGCGCATCTCCATAGGCCTGCGCTAAGTCACCAGTGCTCTGCGTGTTGAACCCAGTGAGCGGTGCCCTTAGTCCAGAGACTGGTGAGGGCTCCTTTGGGCTGGCCTCTCTATGTCCAAGGCCTGGCAGCTCCACGCAGGTGACCGCTGGTGGGACTCCCTGAGGAGGAAAGCAGTGCTACATAGATAGCGACTGCTGGAAAGGTTCCATGGCAGGTTTGTCCTTAGAACAGGGCACCGCCGTGGCTGGCACCAACAACAGTAAGATGTCCTGCACTGCCTGCGGGGCCTTGGGTGTCGATGGCCCACATCACTGTCCAGGGTGGCAGGTGCGTCTCGGGATGGGCTAACCTACTTGACCTGAGCTGGGGCCTGACTCCCACACAAAGGTGAAGAGCCGCCCTTTGTGGGTCCTTGATCCCCTCTGGCCCTCTTCTTCACTTTACGGGATGTCGGCGATCGTCCCCTCCCAGCCTTCCTGATTGAGCAAGTGAGCCAGAAAATTCTTTGAATCCTTCTAGTCACTAGAAAAAACATCTCCTCTTTCCTCCAGAGTACCATCTTCCAGGTCACCTCTTTAATTACATTAGCTGGATTGCCTCTTTTAAAATGCTTAACTTAAAAAATGATTTGAATGATCATTGCCACTCCTCCATCAGGCCATATCCATTGAAGAAGAAACCCTTCTGCTTTAGAGCTGATAATAGTCTTAAGGTCAAAAGGTGAAATAAGCACTACTACAAATCTGAAACCACAAAAGGGAGAGGGGAACTGCCCTTCTTAGCACAGGAAAAACCACTCTTGGCAGGAAGAGTTGGGCACCCAGAGACCAGCAGTCCATCCAAATGTTCAGAATCATCTAGGGATGAAGCCATAATAGTCTCTATGTGATAGACAAAAAGGGATAAATAAACTCTCACATGGGGTTTAGGAAGGCTGTTTCATCTCAACATGTACGTGAAGCTATTGAGTGCGCTAGAGTGAAAATTTGGGCCGCAGCAGAATAAGTATGCTGATGAAACACAGCTCTGTCTCATTTTCATTAAAGTCATATGGCTCAATGCCCTTTTTCCCAGTACCTGGACAAGAATAAAGAGAGGTATGCTGGGTTGGGCGAAAGCCCTGAAGGGCAAGACAAAATTAATGGGAGGATAGGGTTCTGTTATTGAGACAATTCACTGCTCTATTATCCAGGAGATTCACCATTTGGGCCTGGATATGTAGCAGCTGTTGAAACTGATGACCAAGAGTACCTTTTTCAAATGGCTGGTTATACATTTGTGACCAGATCTGTACTTTAGCGTGGGATTTGTGACTTTTAGATCCCCATTATTTAAAGAAATTTGTATCTATATGGTTCATTCAGAATAAGAATGAGAAGAGCTTTTTCTTTATTTCTTAAACTAGTGTTGGTTTGCAATGTAATATTGCAATGTCTATAGCCAAACAGTTAAATCTTAAGGTTAAGATTTTTAATCTTAAAAAATTATATAGCAGCATAAATTTACATGGCAATTTACAAAACAAGGGAGATCAGTCACTTCCCCTGAAGAGCTAAGGTATGTGTTAGTAGCATACATTTTAAAATCAGAGTAAATACCATCACTTAAGAATGCTGAAAATCTTTATTTAAAGTGAGTAAGTTTGCCACAATTTTGGGTTGTCCGGATTTTTTTTTTTTAAGTTCATACATAAATTCATAGTATTTTCACTACTGGACAAATAAGAAACCACTTTTGGACCCATCTTTCCACGTCCAATGTTGTTTAGCAAATTAATCTAGGTTCCTTGCCAAATGATGGAGAAATCAACTAATCTACACAGAAAAGTTCTTGAGCTATATGAAATGACTTTTGCATAAAGGAAACCTACTACAGCTATTTTAAAGCAGATATTCCAAAGCCAAGATCTCTGTATTTTAAAATATCAAAAATGCCTACGGAACTGGAAAGTTCTAATAAGGTAGCTTATGTGGGTACCACATTATTTGTATGCTGTCTAAAAAGTTATTCAAACCTCTTTAGATGTTAAGAATAATTTACATTTGAAAAATATGAATGCTGATTTTTCAAATTATCAACATTTTATATAATTTAGATAATAATGTAAGAAAGATAATGTCAGCTCAGTCTTCCAGCAGTTCTTCCAGCAATTAGGACATTTAATCTATGCATTATCTAAACAAATATCTTTACTTTTCACTCTTCACAGTAAGGCAGTTTTATTTGTTGTTTTTTGCATAATGCAGTAAAGAGTTGTTTTGATGATTATCTTCCCAATTACAGAAATATTAACCATAATATATTTCTATAATTAATAATCTTGCAATTGTCTATGACATCTATTATTAGAGAATTCAAGCTAGTGAAGAACTGAACAGTGATTTTCTTCATTGAGTTTATAGACAACACCTTTATGGCAGTTATAAGACCATCATTTTTTTAATTTAAATGTATATAAACAGAGCCTCATAATGAGTGTTAATGGGTTTATAACAATTAGAATTCAATATACATTGTTTTCTGCTTGAGTTTTTGTAACAGAACTTAACAACCTGAGCAAATAATTATAGCTACCTATTCTTAGAATAATAGGTTTGGCAACGTTCAATTAAACAAATAAAAACACCCCTAAATTTGTAAACATCTCACCAGATGCACATATTGTAAAGTTATTTCTTCATTATATACACAACTTTCACTGTACAGCTATCTGATACAGATGGTTCAAAGTATAAATAGTTCAGCAAGAGCTGAATACTAGGAATGGTAGCTTTCAATTCATATTTCTCCTCAGATGCACATTTTAACATGCATTCATAAGACAAATTTAGTCAAAATCTCATTATTTATTAGTTCTGGATGCTGTCAAACTAATTCATTAAAATTCTGCTTTTAAAAATTCAGGGGATATCATGCTGTTAAAAGTGAAGGACTTTTAGTCTACAACAGGCATGTAATTTAGACTTTGTAATATACAAAGCTTTAAATTGCTTCACAAAGCTTCAGACAGAGTTGAAATGATTTTATTTGTAGTTCAGTCTGGGTGATGATTGCAATACCTGAAGCATAACTTCAGAGCCATACTTAGGGCGTATTCCTGACCAAGCAGATTTCAATGCAATTCATTTTTATTTAGTACGGTGGAGACTAATGCAAGACCTCTAGGTTATGTGGTAACCTTTAAATATTTGACAGACAGTTATTGATTATACAGCCATCCTAAAGAACAGACACCAGGTCACAAGTAATCTGACATCAATAAACCTACAGTAGCTGTATTGAAGAAGTGACAAAAAATGTTTTGAACCTTGATAACTTTTACCAATACAGATCTCAGTTATTTTTAACCGAGATAAATTAACATTTATTATGCGGAGAAAAATCAATTTAAAAGAAATGTGTAGAAACTAACTTGCCAAAAGAATTTTCTTGAATGTTTTTCAGAACAGGTGAAAAAAAAAAATCAGCATCTATAATATGGTCCATTGTTCTAATATTTGTTTTAGCAACATGGTCACTTTGGGTTTTTTTTTGTTTTGTTTTTTAACTCATGAGAATATTTTATGATTAGTAGAAAATCTTTAACAGACACAAAATATGGAAGATGAAATTGCAGCAAGACAGCATGGCAAACCTGAGAGATCTATTAGTGCATAAATCTACTTAAAAACAGAAAAGAGAGAGGAAAAAGAGCACTAACAAACCACAACAAAAGTTGTCCTTAAAGTATTAGGTTATAACAGGGTGGGAAATCTGTAATATACATGTACTCCTCCAAAGCAGTTACTGTCTTTCTAAATATAAGGAGCTGATGTATTTTCACAGCATCAGATTTACTTATGGTATAAAGCCATTCATTTGTAAAATTATTACTATGATTATTCTTTTCCCACCCTGGCAGAGAATAAACATGAATTCAGAAGCACAGTGGGAGTGGAAAACAAAGAAGAGAAGAGAGAAAAGGCAGCAGAGAAAGACAGAAAAGGTGAATACAGAGCTACAGAAGTGTTTATTGAGCATGCTACAGAGGTAAGCAGAGTACACACAAAATGAAATTAAACGACTGTCAAACCTCCCAACTTTGTTAGAAAATTATTTTTTAATTGTGCCGCTTTCAAACTATACTGAATTTTACATTTCTAAAGATGTAAAAACTTAACTAATAGAAAATATACATGACCTTTTTCTACATAGATAACAGAATCTATGAATCTTGAAACTAAGTACATCAATTTCAAAAAGTATTGGTCATTTAAACAGAATCAGATTAAACAGTTCAGATTGACAGAAGAACTGTTTTCAAAATAATTTGATCTGTAGATTCTGAGCCATGTTTATAGTAAAGTCAGATCGATTTCTAAATACAAAATATTTTGAAGAGATTTATTAAAACTGAATATTACAATGCAAGGTAAATTAAGACTAAAGGCACATAAACTTTGGTCCCACCTGGTTGTCAGTTTTAAAAAACTGCCACAAAATTAACCTTCCTGCAAGTGTTCACAGTACACTTTCTTCATCTTTGAAAAATACATGCACCAGTTCCTGAACTAGCTAGACCAGTCTGCACATGCTCAGAAATCCACAACCATATTCCAAATCTTAATTACAAATTAAAGATGGCAATATATATTTAAATGCACATAAGTCATGTCAACTTCAAAAACATCTACGAAAAATATTCAACCACAAACAAGACATTACTTAGTGCTGACATTTATATGATACGTCCCACAAGAGTGTGTACAAAAAGGTTAAGATTCTACCCACAATGCTTTCCACATAGGGCTCAAAAACACAGAAATCACTTTTTTCTCCTTTAAGAAATTAATATTCTGTACCTTGTTAATTTTCTCTAATGCCTACATTCATAACTGAATCTAGACCAGAATCATGAAATACAGAAGGCCATTTACAAAAAAAAGTTAAAGTAGCAGAAATAAAATATGCTGTGTTTTAATCTTTCAAAGTAATGTATCTTATCTGATTAAAAAGAAAGGTACGTGACAACCCAATATAATTCCAAGCAGGAGAAACAATTCCAAGCAGGAGAAACAAAAACCTTAACCTTTTTACACACCCCTGCCTAAATATATTTTAATTCTCATATAACACTGTGCCCCAGCCAACCAAATTCATTTTACTAGCAAATGCAATTCTAGCAACACTAGTTTTCCTTTTTAAGGCACGTATGTCAACTAACTTGAAAAAAATGTGGGCTTAACTTGAAACCCTTTGAAAACAAAATGATGTTTCCCTAAACAACAGATGAAAAAACAACAGTTAATATCACTGCTTTTATTTTCTTATGAATGTTTTTTTTTAAAAACAACCAAGGAATGATAACAGCATGAAAGACAGAAGTCAAACTCTGGTCCCCACTCTCCTGAACAGTCAATAGGTGACAACACTGAACAATGTGATACGCCTTCATTTTTTATCTCCCATTTTAAATTGTTGATTTGGAGAAAGAAACTCTCAGATGGTGATTTTCTCCAAGATTGTAATTATGCAGATCAATCAAAGCCTGAATAGCTTCTTCCACTGTTGACATCTGAAGAAGTGCCATCTTGTGATCTCTTCTGAAACAAAACAACAACATTAGGAACTCAACCAATACTAAATAAGGGCCTAAAAACCGTTCTTCCCTCTCCAGAAGAGTATTTTTTCAAGACGTTCTGTTAAAACATATGAAGTCAATCTTTTGTTAAAAACATAAGGATTCAAGGAAAACTTGCTTACTGAAAAAATTTAAATGCTTTCACAGTGCCTCCAGTGTTAGCAAACAGTGTGCGCAGATCATCTTCTGCCACTGATGGTCTAGAAAAATGAAAAACAAAAAAACATAAGAATTAATTATTAGTGGATCTAGTATTTTATGGCTTGTGAATCCCGCTGGCATATTGTCATACAATACTTACGGAATATTGGACAAATGAAGTGTTGCAGATGGAGGGAATATATTCTGAAAATTTTTTGAGCCAGGTTTCTTGAAGCGATGCAAGGGTGAATTACCAAAATCTTTAGTGAGCCCTTGGTCATCAAGTCCCTCTCGAGGTAGCTGTACTGTCTGATGCTTGGAAAGGGTAACTCGAATAATCTTTCCATACATTTTTTGTCCATTAAGATGACTCATGGCTGAAAAAGACAAGTTTATTAAACTCAATACTACATTTCAAAACCCTGCAAGGATGACATATACTTTCTCATTAAATCACTGATTTCAGACAGCATTGCGAAAAATAATTCCATTTCAAAGTTAGTTTGTAAATTTTTCAAAACTGCACTGCTATGTTTAGCCATGTATTCAGTAAAACAAACATGCAAACACAACCCTATTTTATTCTGTTATTTGAATGGTCCAAATAATTTATTCCAGGAGAAAAAGCACACCATGACACTAACCAACATATACACCACTACCTAGTATTATGATCAAACTTCTTTTTTCTGATTTAATTGTGGTATTTTTGTGTGTGCTATTGTGCTGATATGGCCAGTGTAGTAGCAAACTGATGTCCATAGGGTTAAATTAGAATTTGGAGCTAATGTTTAGCTCAAAAAATAAATTAACACCTCTTTCTCCTCCAACACCACTATTATTCTGTTCACATAAAGCAGCACATACACATACGCTTTTTAGAATACAAAATGAGTTGATTAATAAGTTTTCATGTCTCATGGACAGTCTGGGATCTGAGAAAAACTAGAATAAGAGTAGACTGACAAATATGAACATGTTCATTTGAATTTCCACAACATGATTTCAAATACTTAAATTTACAGATTTAAATGAGGCATAAAGGAATCTAATCTTACCCAGCTGTGACTGGTTCCCATCTGCCATCTGTATAAGAGCACTGTCTTTCTTATTGTATAAAATCTTCACACGCTGCACATCCCCATAAACACCTTTTTTGGAGTCAGAAAGGTAATCCAAAAGAAAAATTAATTTTAAGTCTAATCAACTAAACAGCACATCTTGACATATCAATGAAACATTCAGACATCAACAAGATCACCCACTCAAACTCAACAGTCACACAAATGAATAAAGAAGATCAAGATTTTGAATAGTGAATTTTGAAAAGAATAAATTTTTGATAAACCCTCAAAAGCTACGTGAATGATATTAAATTAAAGACCATGCAAAATATATTAGCATGCATTAAAAGAAAATCTTGTGTCTATGGAGAGTTTTTAAACAGCAAAAGAAAAATAGCAAAAGATTTACTATTCAACTTTAAGCCAAAAGTGCTAGCTACAAATAAGAATTAAGGTGAAACAAAAATTAAATCAATAATAAAAGTATAGTGCTAACAATAACATACCGAAGAGGGTAAACAGACTTTGGGGCGTAACCATCTTTAGAAGGAGAGAAGAGCAAGCAGCGTAAGACAAGAAGAGAGAAGAGTCGAGGAAGAGCGGAGATGAACAGATCATCCATAACGAAGGGTGGTTCCCGCAGAATGGTGAGGTGGTCATGGATCATGGTTCAAGGCGGTTAATTGGGGCAAGTTGGTCCGAGGAACACATTTTGTTCAAGCACAGAAGCATGAACATAGGGAATGAAGACAGGGAACGTAGACAAGGATAAGGAAAATAAAGGATAAGACAGGGGAGGGCATGGGAATTTGAGGAAAGACAAGGAAAGGGAAGGTGAACACAAAAGGAGAAGGATGAAATGGGGAAGGGAAACAGCAATGCAGAAGAAAAAAGGAAGTGGGGAACAAAAAAAATAAAATATAGGTCAGTACATAGGAAATGCAGGAATTTGGTCAGAAAATGGTTGGTTTATGTACTGTACAAGAAAAAAACTGAGTAAAATGTAGTCACCCAAGACAAATATGGGTAAAGTACATCCATATCAAAGAATAAATTACAGCATTTCATCTCAACATGAAAAAAAAAGCATGCAATAGAAATTTTAAACTTTGAACTTTAAGTGCATAAGCATGGCTGGGTATGAAATGCAGGCAAAAATCTTTCAAAATGGCACTCTGATCCAAACATTTTAACATGCAAGACTGTGGATGAGAAAATAGTAACAAATGATAAATAAGCTTAATGAATCATATTAACAGAGGCCAGTTAAAAATGAAACAAGTATTCCAACTAGACAAACTGATACATCAAACTTCCCATTTCATACCAGCTTTCACATCATTTAAAAAAAATTGTACAAGACAGTAAAAATGCAAACTAAATAAAACCCCTTAGATTTTAGAGTTAGCAAGAAAGATAACAGTATTAAGGTGAAAAATGTTTTTGGAGACAAATGAATAATAACTGCAAAGAAAAAATTACTAAGAGAGACTGGAAGAGTGCCTCGTCAAGATCTTTGGGAGAACCTTCAAAGAAAAACGTGTTAGAGCAGTTCACATAAATTAAGATTTTAAAAATGCAGTGACATGTAAGCATGAAATGAAGCAGCAAATAATTAGAAAAGAAAAACACAATTCTACTTTACATAAAATATAATCTACAAATTAGAATACATTTGCTGTTTTTGTGAAAATATTTAAATTACAAATTGAAAGCCAAACATGCAGTATTTACCATATTTTTCTTAGGAAAAATAGGTAGCCAAATATCAAAGGCTATTTTAAGTTGTTAGCTACCTAGGAAAACAAAACTAGAATAGAAAAAAATATAAAGTTTATAGTTTCAAAATTAATTTAGACATACAAAAAACAAGAAAAAATACTTTGATCTTAAAGTAGGCAAGTGAAAATAGAGGCAAGTGCAAAAAAAAGAAAACATTTACAAATGAAGTGTGATTAAAAAATAAAGGAAAAAAAAGAGTTAATAGTTTCACTGACCTCTTCATTTAAATTGCTAACCAGGAGGACTGTATTGCCACCAGCTGAGACTCCAGGCATACCCACTCGGCCAGCAGCAGCAGCGGCTGCAGCAGCAGCGGCATTCGGAATAGCCAAAGGACTCAGCGCTCCTGGAACAGCTGCAACAGGAAGCCCTAATTTTAAAATAAAGCATATTTTACGAAATACAAACAAGTCGTTTAAAAATATCTAAATTAGAAGTTCAAATACTGTATTGTTTACACTACAAAAAACTTCGTTCCACGATTCATATTTTCCAATGCTTAGTGAAATGGATCAGTAATAAATATAAGGAGAAAAACCAAGGTTCTCGCTATTTTCTTGCTTCAAAGCACTTTATATGCTACTTCACTTCTCTAAAGACCATTTTGTTTTCAATCAAATGTAGTTCTTATGAAGCACACATATTGCTCTTTTTTTCTTAGATTATAGCAAAAATCCTCCCTAATAATATCTACAGGTTTAGAAAAAGTTCAGAAAAGGGCAAAAATGATTAGGGTGTGTAATCGCTTTCATATGAGGAGAGATTAATAAGACTGGGACTTTTCAGCTTGGAAAAGAGAACTAAAGGGAGATATGATTGAGGTCTATAAAATCATGACTGGTGTGGAGAAAGTAAATCAGGAAGTGTTATTTACTCTTCATAACACAAGAACAAGGGGTCACCAAATGAAATTAATAGGCAGCAGGTTTAAAACAAACAAAGGAAGTATTTCTTCACACAACGCACAGCCAACCTGTGAAACTCTTTGCCAGAGGATGTTGTGAAGGCCAAGACTGTAACAGAGTTCAAAAAAACCTAGATAAATTCATGGAGGATAGGTCCATCAATAGTTATTAGGCAGGATGGGCAGGGATGGTGTTCCTAGCCTCTGCTTGCCAGAAGCTGGGAATAAGTGACAGGGAATGGATCACTTGATGATTACCTGTTCTGTTCATTCCCTCTGAGGCACCTGGCATTGGCCACTGTTGGAAGACAGGATACTGGGCTAGATGGACCTTAATTAATCTTGTTGCTGGAATATACCAGTCAAGTCAGTGAAACTAAATATTAATGCAAGTTATCTTCACCATTATATTTCCTTTATATTACCCTTTGGTATTAGTTACTTTCTTCACTTCAACTTGATGCTTTAGGCTAGGTTACAACCTTGCAGAGCAAGGCAAATTGAGTAGCCTACATATTACCCATAGCAATAGGCTCCATAGGGGTAATCCTCCCTAGTCTCTCTGCCTCCTAACAAAGTTAATTCAGGAACTCAGCCGCCATTGGCCACCTGCACTTCAGCTCCTCCCCTCCAAAAAGGCTAAGGCATTGTGCACGGATAGTATTAATTTATGATGGGTTTTCCCAGTAGAATCCCTCGGGTACTTAGTGAGCATACTACCCCCCTAGGATACAATCCTTCCCCACCATCCTGTGAAATTGTGCACCTGTGTTATGCCTGCACTACCTTTTACAGGTAAATTAGACATATTTGTAAAAGTACATTTTATTTAGTCTCTAACAAATAAAAATGATAAGACTAGCACAAAAATCTTAATTGTTCAAATTATTTATTACTTTATTCTACTGTATGCTATTTTCCACTACTGCACTAGGCCTTGCAGATTTCACTCTGTGGTCTTCTGATGCCTGGATGATGATGATAAATGAATATTTAACTCAGGACCATGTAACCTTGACCAGTTGGGCCCACTAACCCATCTAAATAGAAATCTTTAGTTTGCAGATGAGAATTGAGTTCTCCCTTCTTTCTCTCAGGAGTTAATTTTGTTTAAAAATAAAAATAAGGGAAAGGCAGAAGAACTCTCCAGTCTCAGATAGTGAGTAAATACTGAGAAGCTAATTGTGACCGTACTCGTCAATAACAAAATAAAATATTCCCAACACTACTAAAAATAGTTATTGCAGCAGGAAGAAAAATGGAGAGGTGTAAAATAAGTGTGGTTACAAAGTTTTTCACATAAAGTAAGTAAAATTTCTGTGCTTCACCTCATTAATCATGTTTCTTTTACCGGGGGAATTTGAGAGATAAATAATTAACACATTGAGATTTTATTGTGCTGGACAAAAGGACTAGCTAAGTATGTAATATTAATTTATTGTGACCGAGTGGGATAGCCAGTAACTGTTATGTAGTAATGGTAAAACAAAACAACGACAAAAACAATGTTAGGGATAGACATTAATTCTGAAAATATTTTATGGCATTACATAAATCAAAGTTATATTCTCCTTTCAAAAACATGTTCAGTTCTGGTCATTCCATGTCAAAAACAGATACAGAATAGCTGAAAGAAGGGCAATTAAAATTAATGATGTGAAAGGATTTTCAAAATAGAAGAGTTTTAAAAGATATTAGTTTATAGCAGCGTTTCCCAAACTTGGGACGCCGCTTGTGTAGTGAAAGCCCCTGGCGGGCTGCTGGGCCTGTTTGTGTACCTGCCCCGTCCGCAGGTCAAGCCGATTGTGGCTCCCACTGGCCGCGGTTCACTGCTCCAGGCCAATGGGAGCTGCTGGAAGCAGCGCAGGCTGAGGAATGTGTTGGCCGTGGCTTCCTGCAGCCCCCATTGGCCTGGAGCAGCGAACCACGGCCAGTGGGAGCCGTGATCAGCTGAACCAGTGGACACGGCAGGTAAACAAACCGGCCCAGCCCGCCAGGGCCTTTCCCTACACAAGCGGCATCCCAAGTTTGGGAAACACTGGTCTATAGTGTCATAACACAGATATAAAAAATAATGAATGCTACTGAGGTTAACTAGGCAATCCTATTTAGTCCCTCTTGTAACTCAAGAAAAAGGGGAAGGAGGCATCTAATAAAATTAAAGGGCAACACATTTAAAGACAATAAGAATGCTTTATTTTTTAGCACAATGCATAGAGTTTAGTGGTATTCAACAAGGGATTAGACATTTTTATGGATAACAAGAACATCCAGTTATATTAGAGAGGCTAAATATGTGTACATGGACAATCACGCTTCAGGATATAAGCCAATCACTAACTATCTGGGGTTTAGGACACCCCCCCCCCAACACAATATTGTATAATTGTCCATAATGAGGGTTGTCTATCATCTTCCATTGAAATATAGTACTGGTTGTTGTCAGAGAAAGTATACAGGATTAGATAGACCACTGGTTGTTGTCAGAGAAAGTATACAGGATTAGTATATAGGAATTGCATGGCAATTCCTATATTCCTCAAAATCCACTTTTCACTTTTTTTCCCCCACAGTTGATGGCCACGCAAATTTATACTGCTATATACAAATGTACCAATAAATAAGAGAAAAGTAAGTTAGATGTAAAAATGATGTGCCAAAGTTTTCCAAAAGTCATAATTAAAGTTGTGCCCTGAATGTTTCAAATAGTAAAGGGCAGAGAGGTATTCAGCAATTATCTGATTTCCCCTTAACTAGCTATGTTCTGCTGTTGTATCACAGAAGAAATGCACAGATATTAGGCACTGTATTAGAGCAACACAACCAGCCAATAAAGAGGCTGAGATAAGTGAAAAAAATGAAAATATATCCAAAATATTGAACACTATTCAATACCTCCAATTTTTCACATATCCCATGGAAGAAGATAAGATGAACCCCTCATCCCTCAAAGCTACAAACCAGAAAGAACGTAACTTTCATAAAAGTTTGTAGAGCAGACAGAAAAAAACGTTGCTTGCAAGATGAGAAAATGTCTTCTGGAAGTCACATTGAATCCCATAATGCTGTCCTCTCAAAAACAGTATCAAAACTGTATTTTAAAGAAAAAAAGTACTCACAGCCAATTTTTAAATAAATATTATTTCAGAAAAAAGTTTAAATACAATAAAATATTATTTTTAATGTTAAAAAGACTGATTGTTAAGATCAGTTGTTGTATAAATTGGATGAAGTGTCAGGAGAGACCATTTGTTCATCAAAAACTAAGTACGGTAATTCCTCTAGTATAATCTAGGGCCAGTGATAGATGCATGAGTTAAATTTCTCAAAGCAGCTTTCACCTGTGTTTGTTATTTACATGTTTTACAAGGAAGAAATGACTAATTTGGTCTTTTCTGCAAGTTACACATGTTTTTACACTATCCTGGTCTCCTCTGAGACATTCCCTCTCCAATCCCTTACTTCATAATTGGCAAACGACAACAGATGCACATCAATGTTTAGAGAACAAAATACATTTATCCTATTGTGCAATTTAAATGTGCATTCTATTGTACAACTAATTCAAGACCGAAGTAATTTGGTCATAAAATTTGATATTTGTAATGTAGTTCCAAGGGGTGGAGGGGGTGACAGGGAGGAGAACTATGGGCTTCAAATATGTAATTTGTTTCTAAATGTTTTTACCTCTCCCTGTATTGTGAGAGCCAGAATATTTTTGTGAAAGCCATAAAAATGATACATTTACTCTCCTTGCTAACTATATAGTAGTAGTTGATTTAAGTATACTTTTGAATTATGTTAGTATTTCAGATTTTTGTGATGTAAATAAGAGGAAATAGAGCAATGTATAAAACTTGTTCCCTAGGAAACATATTTTGAAAGAATTTAATTCAGACAAAAAAATGCAGAAATAGATGTTTATATTGTATATACCCATCATGTCTGTTTTCGGTAAGCTCAAAAAGTATAGTTAAAGGTCACATAGCATACATTAGCTGCATAGTAAAAATTCAGTAAAGATGCACAAGACAAAGGGGCATAATACTATGTGCCCACTGCACAACTTTTTCCATGTGAAGTGGTAGAAGCCTAGCACAGTTTAAATGTAGGCCATTTTTACCTATGAAAATGCCATGACACTAAAGAATCACTGGAGGAGCGAGAAACAGTAGCTTTGTACCATTAGAAAGCAGAGCTTCCCAATGAGAGTTAACACTTACTTCTGATCCTCAAAGGTCCTGAAATAGTAACATTTTTAAGCATGGAAAAGCTATTTCAAGCCATTTTTAGAGGTTTTTTAATGGCTCCCTCTGAGCCCTCTACAGCTAGAAACGTAGTAACTGATATTTTACAGGTAAAGGGATAAAAAATAGTCCCAATAATATTTTTTAAAACAGTCCTAAAATATTATTTTTGTATCCCCTGTGCAGACTACACAATGGCTTTCTTCTGAGATGAACTGCATAACTCACCTTATAGATTTGTCATTTGCACAAGGCAGCCATTTCTACTTTATGTTGGAAACTCTTTAACACATACCAAAACATATTCCCATACACCCTATATACCCATGTATGCAATTTATAACATATATAATAATATGTAGCTGCATTTATCTTTTCTGGTTTTGTATCTCCTACTACTGCATATCAATCGCTTCATGTCAAAATGCTGTGTTGTGTTATCAATTTGTTGCTGAGGTAATAATTAAAATATCAGTACCTTCAATGGAAGAATAAACAGAAGCAAATTGAAACTACCAATATTCATCTATATGTCCTTACTAATTAAAATTCCTCACCACTACTTAAGGGCCTTTCCCCCTCTTTGAAAAGATATATAACCATGATTCTAATTAGAAATGATGTTTGTGTATTTCCACAAAGCTTTAACCAACCTTAAATATACAGGTTTAATCTTGACTGGGGCTTCTGTGTATTACTACTATATTAAAAATAACAGAAGACTGCATTTTTATAATGTTCTTAACAATCAGTAAAGCAGAATACAAAGGCACAGCTTACCAGGACCTGAAGTGGAAGTTCTCCAAAGGCTGTATCCTCTAAAGCAGCGTTTCTCAAATGTGTCCACTGGGGCCACATGCGGCCACCAGGGCTTTTCTTGCAGCCACAGCCTCCTGGGCTGTGATGGAATGGGGGACAAAATAGCAGCCCCTCCTCCTCCCTGTTGCTCCAGAATGCACCGCCTTGGTGTTGATTGCTGGGGCCGCCAGTAGGGGTTGGGCCCTGCTCCACCCTCTGAAGACTGCTGGGGCACAACACTGGAGGAGCAGGCAGCAAGTGAATTCCCCACTTTCCCAGGGGTTGCATGGCTCAGGCATTGGCTTCAGCCCTGGGGTAGCAGGACAGCAGGCTCTGGCTGCAGGGCTTCAGGCTCCATCCACCAGCTGCTGAGCTCTGGGTGCAGGGCTACAGGCTCCAGCCCCCTGCTACCTCTCCTGCCCCCCATCAATCCTCCCTCATTGCCCCTGACCCCCCTGCTTTCCCTGACCCCCATTCCAGGGCTTAATTTCTCCCCAGGCTTGACAGGGCTCAGTAAGGCCGCTGTGAAAAGTGATACTTGTATGTTTGTTAATATCGCTTTTCACAACAGACTTACTAGCTAGCAATAAATAAATTACACTGATTTGGACATGTATATGTGCATATTTGTTTTTCCTAAAGCATTTTAGGAAAAATTGTCTGAGCAGCCATCAGCAAGAGTTGGTGGCTGCACTCTGAGGCCATCACAAAAATTTGTCCTGAGAACCTCTGCTCTAAAGATTCACATTCTTAAGTCTTGTGTCTTCACACATGCACTTTCAAGAGCTGACTAGCAAAGCTTATATTATAAAGTTTAGAACCCCTCAGATGGAAACAATTAAAGCATGTGTCTCAGGGGACATGCATAGCACATCATAGCCTCTCAATGATTAATTCTTTTTTCAATTTAAAAAGATCTAGGTTTCTGGGGAATAAAATGGAATTACAACTCAAACAGGGAGTAGGATAAATGAATCAATCTATAGGAGGACATTCCAAATAAAAGCAAGCAAGTTTTTTCTAAAAAGGTGACTATCTTTTAATGATCTCTATAAACGAAGAATGAAATGCTTGAAATTTGTACCTATTAATGATTTAGACCAATCGATAAAAGGAACACCTTATTTTTGCTTTTACTGGGTAAAACTGGCACAAGAATCATAGAATATCAGGGTTGGAAGGGACCTCAGGTCATCTAGTCCAGTGCTTCTCAAACTATCTGATGTGGCGGACCAGCAATTTTTTTTCCAATGTGCCAGGGACTGCTAATC
Organism: Mauremys reevesii; assembly: GCF_016161935.1. NCBI lineage: Eukaryota > Metazoa > Chordata > Testudines > Geoemydidae > Mauremys > Mauremys reevesii. The sequence goes on from NC_052630.1 coordinate 73,635,948, forward strand.
TATGACCGATAATTACACAAAAAATGCCCTCTTTCAAAATGGTTACTATCTACTATTATTCTCAATGGAGTGAGGCGAACAGTTCCCTCTTTCAAAATGGCCACCAACTCCTATTGGGAACAATGTAAATGAAGCCAAACTGCCTTTGTGGAATACGATGGCACCCTATCCAGTCCCTTCTTTGTGGAATTATCTGCAGAACATTATTTTTTAGTCCTTGTTGAAGTACCCAAGTTATGCAGAATGACAGCAAAAATGAAAATTATTTTCAATAACTACTCTCTGCACCATATTGACTTGACAGGAAGGTTAGGAAGGGGAACTCAGGGTGGATGTGAACAGAGAAATATGAAGGACAATAGTGAGGAGGAAGTGGTGTGTGACTAAGGAAGGGAAATATAGGTGTTAGGGACATTGGTCCTAAAAGTTGGAATAAAGTGAAGGTTTATAATATACATCTTCAAATCATTAGAAATATCACATTGTAACATTCTCTTTGGGATTCTTGTTTAGTGTTCATACCTGAACATTTTAATTAAATAAAAAGGAAATTCCCAAATCAGAACTATGCTAAACTGGAGTGAAGGTTGAGCGTACATATCAGTAATTTAATGGTTGAAAACACATTACTGGGATGTTCAGATTATCCCCCAAACAAGCATTACAAACCCAGGATATTTACAGTTAAGGTTACCCTAAAAAGAAACCCCAAAAAGTTGAAGTATGAAAATCAGTTAGGGAACTCTGCCCTGTAGTGATACTAATAACAAAATATATAATGTCTTTAAAAATAGGTTTAACTAACCTGAGACCACAAACACTATTATGCATTAGTTATAACAGTATGGTTATTGCACAGCATCATTACAGGGTGGAGTTAAGATTGTTTGGATGCCTTTACAGTGTGTCTGAATTTCTTTTAATTTTAACCTTAACTGAATATCCAGAGTTTGTAATACTTATATGGTGGATAATTATAACATCACTATAATACTTTACACTTACATTACTATATATCACGGGTAGGCAATCTATGGCATGTGTGCCAAAGGCGGCACGCGAGCTGATTTTCAGTGGCACTCACACTGCCCGGGTCCTGGCCACTGGTCTGGGGGGGGGCTCTGCATTTTAATTTAATTTTAAATGAAGCTTCTTAAACATTTTTGAAACCTTATTTACTTTACATACAACAATAGTTTAGTTATATATTACAGACCTTCTAAAAATGTTAAAATGTATTACTGGCACACGGAACCTTAAATTAGAGTGAATAAATGAAGACTCGGCACACCACTCCTGAAAGGCTGCCAACCCCTGATATATACCAGAAGTCTTAACTCCAGTTTGTATCTTGGAATATAGATTACACTGATATTGATCAGATATAGAACACAGCTAGTGATCTTCCGTATATAGAGGATTTTCCCTGTGGTTTTTTTTTTTTCATATTATGCCACTCCAAAGGAACAACTATTGCTTTTGACAATTCACCTGAAAGCACTCCTTTCTGTCCATTAATGAGTTTTCCTTCTTTCAAAAGATAAAAGGCTCATTAAAAAGACATCCAATTTACAATCTCAAGGATTTCTGATCACCTTGTTATTTCACAGCAGAGAATGCAGTATATGAATGAATAATCATCTGTCAGGGCCAGGATTATCTTTTTGGATGTCAGGTTTTAACTGATCATATAGCACAGAGACCTCATCGGTTAGAAGGTTCAGAGAAATTACACATCCACGGAAAAAAAGTGATCCTTGTTCTGTAGCTATTTACAGCTGGCTATTCTGAATTATCAGGTAAAAATATTTTGATAAAAACCATGATCAATTTGTAGAATGATACACTGGTAATTAATCAACAGAACAGTATACATGATATGGAGCAAATCTTAACATATTTCAACACAGTGACCCTGCATTCATGAATTTGGTCAATAGCTGTATTTAATCTTTCTAGTTTACGGATAACACATTTTGGGGGAGGAGGGTTGTTTTTGTTTTTTGCTGTTAGAGATGCAATCTTATCAGCTCTTTTTGCTAAAGTATACCTTGGCCCAGGCACATCAATGTTTTTTTAAGTGTACATATATGTTGCATGGTGAGCAGTATTTGTAAACTGTAACATTTTTATCAGAGAGCTTAGAATCATTAAACAAATTAAAACCTTATAAAATAGAGAAGAAACTCTGTTTATATTAGGCTAAAAAACATAAAAGTAGGGCTAGGCTTGTGGTTAACATACTAGACTAGGACTCAGAAGTTCTGGGTTCAGGTCCCAGACTTTCCACGGACTTCCTTAGTGACCTTCTGCAAACTCAATAACTCTGTTTCAGTTTCCTATGGGTTTGGTCTGCCTTGTATACTTATAGATTTACCTGTTTGGGACAAGGATTATGTCTTAATATGTATTTGCACTATACCTAGCACAGTGGATACTCAATCTCAGTCCTCTAGGCATTAGTGTAATGCAAATAATATAAAACACATTCCCAAATAAAAAACAGCTTGTCAATGTCCTAGTAAAACCACATGTAAAGTGATATAATGGATTTCCACTTATATAGTTTTAGATTCTCTACTCCTAGACTTTAATGCTAGTCAGACTGCTAAAACTATATTTAATTCTTGAAGATGTGTCTATTAGGACTCAACCCTTATATTCAACATGTGGTTACGAATTACAACTTCTCTTGTAAAATCAGTAAAGGACAGTTACCTGTTCCGTAACTGGCATTCTTCGAGATGTGTTGCTCCTGTCTATTCCACAGTAGTGAAAGCCTTTTTATACCAGGTGTCCTGATTAGCCTTAATTAATTCTAGTAACTTCCCAATTGGCTACATGTGTCCTAATTAGCCTGCCTGCCTTAATTAGTTCTAGAAAGTTCCTGAGTGTTCTGGAATAGTCACTGTTACCAGCGAAAAGGGACCTGTTTAACCTGGAGCTAGTGTATCTACCTTTGACCGCTCTCTTGTAGCCATCTGGCCTGACCCTGTCACAATACTTATATTGTAAGCTCCTCAGGTGGGGACCTTGTATTTGTATATTCTATAAAGCACCTTGCTTGTTTGTAATAGGGCTATTGATTAATCAGTTAACTCATGCGATTAACTAAAAAAATCACAATTAAAAATAATTAATCACAATTAATTGCAGTTTTAATCACACTGTTAAACAGTAGAATACCCATTGAAATGTATTTAAGTATTTTTGGATGTTTTTCTACCTTTTTAAATATATTGATTTCAATTACAACACAGAATACAAAGTGTACAGTGCTCACTTTACATTATTTTTATTATAAATATTTGCACTTTAAAAATGATAAACAAAAGAAATAGTATTTTTCAATTAACCTCATACAAATACTGTAGTACAATCTCTTTATCGTGAAAGTGCAGCTTACAAATGTAGATTTTTTTTGTTACATAACTGCACTCAAAAACAAAAAAAAATGTAAAACTTTAAGGCCTACAAGTCCACTCAGTCCTACTTCTTGTTCAGCCAATCGCTAAGATAAACAAGTTTGTTTACATTTACAGGAGATAATGCTGTCCACGAAAGCTTATGCTCCAATACTTCTGTTAGTTTATAAGGTGCCACAGGACTCTCTATCGCTTTTTACATCAATGCCTTATTCAGTGCACAGAATGGACGGTGCTAACAAAGAGTAGTTTCAATATTTTGTTTTCTCCTCATTGTTCATTGTGTGCCCGCATGCCTTCTTTACTGCACACTAATTAAACCCTGCTCTAAAGACAGAATTATCAATTTCCTCATGGGCTTTTCTATGGAGCTCAGTACTACAGTATCTGAGCGCTTCACATTCATTTTCATTACAGACTGTGAAATGAGGGGTTATTATCCCCATATTACCTAGGGGGAACTGAAGCATAGAGAAATTAAAAATGTTCACTAATTTTGGGTGCTCAATTTGAGACTCCTTGAACCTGATTTTTCAGAGAATTTAGCATTCTATATCACTGTATATTTTTCAAAGTACAGCTCCCAATGACTTTAATTGCAGGTGTTAGTGCTCAGAACCTATACAAATCAACTTGCCCAGCATCACCTAGGAACTCTGTGGCAGCGGAAGGGATATAAACCAATTCTCAAGGCAGCATTCAACTGCTTTAACCATAAGACCCGTTCATCCTCTTTGGTCCTGCAATCCCCTTTCTCATTCATTACACACCTTCCAACTTCTGCAATAAATATGGCACTCTCTTTTATTACACAACCCTGATTCTTCCCCACAGCAGGTCCATCCTGTACACAGAATAAGACAGAAGCCCTGTGGAAAAAATGGTATGTGATCATGTAAAGACTATCATATGCATGTTCACAAGAGGGCCAAATTAAGGTTGCACAGATAACCTTAATTCTGCATTTCCTAACCTCTGATTTGACTTTGCAACCCTAGTAATGTTCTTTTAGCAGAGTTTTGCATGTGTGTAATTTGCTAGTTTTTAAAATGTACAAACTGAAGATACAGAAATTTGATCACATGACATCCAAACGGGTTATCAGCAGAGTTGGGCAGACCTTTGCCTCTTGAGCAAAAAGAGTAATTTATAGCAGTAGTAGGCTGTCCTTCTCTATATGATATGTGGATTAACATTAGAGGAGAGCGAGAGACACACTCTACTAGTGACAGGTTTCAGAGTAGCAGCTGTGTTAGTCTGTATCCGCAAAAAGAACAGGAGTACTTGTGGCACCTTAGAGACTCACAAATTTATTTCAGCATAAGCTTTCGTGGGCTACAACTCACTTCTTCGGATGCATAGTGGTTAATCACAGATATTTGCTAACAGCAAAGGAATGGTGAGATTCAGCAGTCTGAGGTTCCATTAGAGGTTCTGGAACAGACTGTGCACTAGTGAGTACAGTCTTCTGCCCATTCCCTGAAGTGAGAATCCTTCTGCTCAATCCTCCCTAATCTGACTTGTCCTAGTCCTGTCTCTTCCTTACCCCAGCTCCCCATCCCAGTCCCATTCTCCTCACGTAACCAGTCCGTCTCCACTCATCAAGCTTCCCATTCTAGCCCAGTGGTTCTCAACCTATTTACCACTACACAGCCCACAATGTGTTATATGGCCGCATCCAATACTACCTACTATATGGTCCTGTGGATGTCATATGGCTGCAGCTGTGTGCTGATTGGGACACAAGTGGTGCACAGGCTGCAGGCTGAGAACCACTGTCCTACCCCGAGTCTTGTTGCCCAGCAAGTCCTTGTGTTATCCTTCCAGTCTGTCTTGGTCCCAGTGTCCCCACACAGCCACTCCCACTTCTCCCACTTCAACCCTCAGCTCTTTGTTCTCAGTCTCCTTCCCCAGTCATTCCAAGCTCCCTGCCTCTCCTCATCCAATCTCTCTCCTCTCGCTCCCCCATTCACATTCTCCACCCCCACTGGTTCCCAGTTCCAATCTCCCTACAACGGCTCTTGTCAAAATTCAGTCTTCTGCACTCTCGCCCGCAGGTTCCTCGTTCCAGTCTATGTTCCTCCCACCCCTCACAGGTCCAGATCTTTTCTCTACTGCATCTGAATCAGGCAGCTTCTTACTTCACACTGCCAGGACCCACGAAGGGAGACACTGACAGGACAGAAGGGACAGGCCTCCTACCTTCAGCTCAGGGGTCCAGACAAGGACCTGGCATGGTTTGCAGCAGTCCAGAGCTGCAATTGCAGTGGAAGTCCTGCTCAGCCCCAGGCTGGAGAAAGCCCAGGGCAGGAACACTCAAAAAAATGTTAACTGCTTAAATCTAAGAAGTCTCTGAACATGTGCGAACTGTGATTTTTTAAGGCTCACGACTTGGCCAAATTTGGGCGGATTTTCACTGTGATGGCAAAAGGCACATCCCTGACACAAAGATCATCCCCTGTCAAATTTCAAGTCCCTGCTCTGAAGTGGGGGTGTGGAGCACTAAAAACTTTCTCAAAGGAAAGGTCACCAGAATTTTTTAACAAGGGGAAAACAAATGTATTTTCCCCATTCCCTGTTCTCAGAAATGGCTGAGCCATTTTGGCTGAATATTTAAAAAAAAAACATTCAGTATTAGGCAGATATCTGGCATGGAAATTATCAGCCCAAATCACTGAAGTTTGGCTAAGTTATGTACAACTGACAACAGGGTCAGAGCAACTAAAATCAGAAGTATTGGGCAACTTCAGTAATAGGCGGTGCTGTCAGCTCTGCCTATAATCAAACAAACACTTCAAAAAGCTATTTACTGACTGTCAAAACAGAATGCAGCACTTTACATGAATGGCTGGTCCTTCCTTCTAGCTTCCCAACTCCAAAGGAAACAAACAATAAGTGGGTAAGAAAATAAACACAACACCGTTCATTGGGTCTTGTAAAAAAATCTCTAAATCCAACCTGAACTTTGCTGACAAAATGAACCCTAAAACTTCAAAATATAAAAGGACATCCAGAACAGGAACTGGTTAAAGCTTACTAGTTTATATAATCATGAAATTTACAGGGTCGATACCAAATTAAAATGATAAAACAAAAACAAGATATAGTGTATTAAAATTTCTTCTCTCTCAAAGCATAAGTATAGTAAGTACTGAATGCACTGCCTCTACCAACAACAAGAAGACTGTTAGATGCCATGAGTGTTTATCTATACACTGCTCAGGGAATCTCAGTTGATTCTTCTGATGGGTTCTAATATCTTATCAGCTCTTGAACTTGCATAACAGAGTGCTTAGAGATAAGAGTGCTGATCTATATAAAGGAAAAAAATTAGTAATTATGAAAAATAAAATGCTAAGATGGAATTTCTTTGTATACATGGTCTCCTTTTTGTCATCTGTTCTTTTATTTCTTTGGTATTTTTTTTTTATAGAAAAAGCAAAGCATCTTTCTTAGTTGAAGAAAATGGACACTGCATATAGGAAAGCAAGCCAAAATGTCATGACCTGCATACAATGCCAATAAGGACACAGATCCTGTTCCTGCTGAAGTCAATAGAGAAGCTTACTTGATTTTAACAAGACCAATATCAAGTCCCAAAGATTTCGCCATGAGGTGGCCAGATGAAGGGAAGATACTTTAGGTCACCAACGGTGGAGGAAGTTGACTGACACCAAGAACAAAAGGAAGGATGGGTTGGGGAAACTTAAAAAATGTAAGTAACTAAGCAAAAACTTTTGATAATGTCTATATTCTGTCCTATTCTTGTTTCTCTCTCATCTATTTATACAGTAAGCTTGCAGGGGCAGAAACTGTCTGTCTTACTACAATTGCACACCGCAACTGAAAACAACCCTAACATATATCTTTGGGCTCTACCATAATATAAACATTAAATAATTACAGTGATTAATAATAAAAAAGACTGCATTTGATTAATTGGAAATGGGGAGGGAAGTGTTTTGAAAATTCAAAATCATACCTAGAAGTGAAGTCTCCTTTGCAAATGCTGCAGCAATAGCTGGGTCCAATGCTGGTTGCCCATCACCAGATGGAAGATCAGGTCGAGTATAGTCCCTACTTTTATCATTGTTGTACTTCACATTTAAATTCACCAGTTTGGAAAAATCAATCCGTAGGGTACAGCAAGCATTATAAATATTTTGACCATCTAATGCCTGAAAGAGGAAAATTTTATTTAATAATATACAATATAGCTTGGTCACAACTGCTGAAGTCTGATAAAAGTGAGCACACTTTTGTCTATTTAAACTAAAATTATTTAGTTTAAAAACCAATAAAGATTAAACATATTATGTAGCTCATAAAGGTCATTCCTGGAAGCTTTTGAAATTCCCTTACCTAGAAAAATTTTGCATATCAAAATACCTGGAGATTTATAGTAGCATTTTAGTGCAGTAAAACTTGGGACCTAGTTTGTCAGATCTACTGAATCAACCTGTTTTCCACACTGCTTGGTATTTAACTCATGTTTAATGCAGATATACTGTAAAGTTGCCAAAAGTTAAAACCACAATAAAGCATTCTTTTTAAAGAGGCATTAGAGAGAGAGAGAAGACTAAATAGAAGGCATTAAAATAATATGTAAAAAGAGGTTATGTCGAGGATCACAGTATTTGCAGTGTTCTAGTAGAATGTTTTTTGTTCTACTGTTAAACAAGAGCTGCATCAACATTTAAAAGACAGATGAAAGAGAGATCTATTTTAAGACAATTTTTTAAAACAAACAATTCCTTACTGTTACTGTGGTTCGAGATGTGATGCAGCAGTATTCCATTTAGGTGTGTGCGTGCCCACCACACCAGAGCTGGAGAATTTTGCCTAGCAGTACTCAAAAGGGATGGTGCTCGCGCCTTGTGGCCACAATGCCTCCCCTGGCTATATGAGATGGTGTTGCTTCGACCCCCCTCAGTCCTTTGCACAGAACATCCAGAGACTAGACTCCAATGCAGAGGGGACGTAGGATGGGTCGTGGAATACACGTCTGCATCATATCTTTAACAATTTCTTCTTTTGAGTACATGCAGCCATGTATTCCATTTAGGTGACTCACAAGCAGTACCCAAAAGTGATTGTTAGATGTAAGAGTGTATTCAGGCCAATTTACTTTCTATTAGGATAGATCAAAGTAATTGTTGAATGTATAGTATGTATTCAAATGTTTAAACTTCATAGAAACTAGTGGAAAGTTACTTGTATTGTTTTCACTTATCTATACCTGTCATAATGTAATAGTAAACATTTACATGGTAAATATTCTTGCAACTAAATTACACATCAAAGAAATCTTGTGAAATGCTAATGAAGGACTTAAGGGCTTTAACAGAAAAAGTTAATTTCAAGCAAGTGGCCATTATGTATATCAGAAATCTTCAATCTGTGCGGTGTGCCCCCTAGGGGGTGCGGAGTAAAGTTAGGGGAAGGGGCAGAGCTGGGGCCCGGACCAGCCCCCACAGCTCCACTCCTGGCCCTGCGCCAGGGGTCCCAGCCACCAGCCCCGCTGCAGGCCTTGGCCGCCAGCATCGGCCTTGGCCCCCTTACCCGTCTGCACTCCCAGCTCTGTGGGAGGGTGGGGAAGGGGCACAAGATAAAACGTTTGGGGACCACTGATATATGTGGTTGGAGGTAAAAATCTAAATGCGTTCCTCAACCACTGTCAAAGGAAAGGCGCACATGGGTAGAGCGACTGTCAGCTTGTCTTCTGTGAGAAGATATAAATATGAATTCAAAGAAAGGCTCCTGTATCTCTAGACTGTTTGGATTCTAACACGGCAGAAAAACTGAACGAGAAAACGAAACTCCCCAGAGTTATTCTGGGTAGCCCTGAAAGACTTTTGGGAAACTGGTGTCTATTACATCAATGCCACCATTTGGAGTTACAAACTGCACCTGTTATATTTTACCTGCCCTAGCCTCTCAATAACTCATTATTTTTTCTTAGCTAATAAACCTATAGGCAGTTTACTACAGAATTGACTGTGACCATTGTGTTTGGTGAAAGGTCTGGAGTACCAATTGATCTAGGGTGAGTAACTGGTCTCTTGGGACTGGGAGAAACTTGATGTGGCGTGATTTTAGGTTTAAGTAACCTTTAATCACAAAGTTCAATTCGTCTGGTTGGCAAGATAGGCTGGAGAGGGTAACAGGACTTGTCTGTGACTCCATGGTAACACTGGTATAGTGAGCTAGGAGCTCACATTTGTTACTGGCTTGGTGTAATCTAATTATAGTACAACCAGTTTGGGGTGTCTGCCCTCGTTTTCTGACAGCCAGCCATGAGATAGTAATTCGCAGTGGTGAGCCACTTCAGACAATGTGACAGGTATAGTTCATAAATCGGTATATGAATGACCATATAGCAGCCCTGCAAATGTCCAATATTGAGACAGCACTGAGGAATGCTATTGACTTTGCTTGTGCTCTCATCAAATGAGCTTGCACCCTCTGAGGAGGCATAGCCAAAGCTTTTTCATAGGCAGTCTTGATATGGGATGTTATCCATTTAGAGAGTGTCTGTGAAGAGACCATTTGCCCCTTCATATGATCTGCACATGACACAAACAGGTGAGGAGAATCAAGAAATGGTTTAGTCCTGTCCAGATAGAAGGCTAGACATCGTCTGACATCTAATGTATTGAGATGAATGCAGCTTTGGGAAGAACACAGATAAATATACTGACTGGTTCAAATGAAACTGAGAAACCACTTTAGACAAAAATTTCAGGTGTGGTAGTAAATCACTTTGTCCATAGAGAATTGTGCATAAGGAGGTCATCAGTGCCCGCAACCCTCCTTGTGGATGTTATCACTACCAGGAACCAAGTCTTCTGACACAAAAGCAGAAACAGACAAGATGCCAAGGGGTCAAATGGAAGCCTCATTAAAGCTGCTAGGACCGTGCTAAGATTCCACAGGAAGCAACTCTATGGGTAGGTCTATACTCACCGTCCGGGTCGACGCGGTGAGTTCGACCTATCGCGTCTAATCAAGACGCGATAGTTCGAACTCCCCGCGCGCTCCGGTCGACTCTGGAACTCCACCACCGCGAACGGCGGTGGCGGAGTCGACCTTGGAGCCGCGGAGTTCGACCCCGCCGCGTCTGGACGGGTAAGTCAGTTGAACTAGGGTACTTCGAGTTCAGCTACGCTATTCGCATAGCTGAACTTGTGTACCCTAGTTCGACCCCCCCCGCCCCTTAGTGTAGACCAGGCCTCAGACTGGAGGATGGAGACAAAGTCCTTTTAAGAATCTTGCTACCCTGGCATTGGAAAAGACTGATCTTCAATGAATAGGAGGATGAAATGCTGATATCACTGCCAGATATACTCTCAATAAGCTAAGCACAAGGCCCAACGGCTGAAGGTGCAGCAAGTACTCCAGCTGACTTCCATTCAGGTCATCTTGAACTCCACAGGCCAGCGAACACAATGAAAACTGCTTCCATTTTGCCCGACAGGCCATTTTGGTAGAGGGTTTTCTATTGCTGAGTAGGACTTGTTAAACAGCCACCAAACACGACACTTCCTCCTCATTTAATCATGACGCAACCACATCATGAGATTCGGGAAGCTGAGCATGGGATATAAGAGGCAACCATGATTCTGTGTGAGTAGGTCAGGATGGAGAGAAAGGGATATGAGAGGCTGAACTAACAGAGCGACAAGGTCGGAGAACCAGCACTGCCTCAGCAACACCGGGGTAATGAGAATGAGCGTGGCCCAATCCAACCTCAGCTTGAGCATGACCTGTGGGATGATCAGAATTGGGGGGAAAGCTTACAGGAGAGCCAACTGCCACCTAAGATGGAAAGCACAGGATAAGGATCCCAGACTAAGGTACCCTCAAGATTAGAATAAGTCAATCGCCAGAATGCTCAAAGCTGAGATGACGACATAGAGGACACTTGTCTTCAAAGACCATTCATGACTCAGGAAAAAATTCCTGCTGAGATGGTCCGTAAGATGATTCTAGGTAAGTGCAGAATTACCACAATCTGATTGCCTCCTGGCACAGCATCCTGGAGTGTGCGCCCCCATGCTTGTTCACTTATACATTGTGGTGGTACTGTCTGTAAGTATGTGAACCACTGAGCCCAATATGGTCCAGAAAAGCATGACATTGTAGATGGCCTGAAGTGCCAGCACACTGATATGCAGTGAGTCCTGCATCTCTGACCTTGACTTTTCAGCAGCCCCATATGTGCTCCACAGCCCATCAGGGAGGCATCAGAGACAACAGACCTGGTTGGTAATGGCCGGACAAAGGGAACACCCTGACAAACATCCTCCGGAAGAGTCCATCACTACGATATGACCAAGACCAGTGGAAGAAGATGGACCAATCTGTCCAAGTGAAGAGTTGGACAGTAAACTGTCCTGAGACACATTTGAAGGGGACAAAGATGCAACCTGGCAAACTGGACCACCTGTGTGCAAACAGAACTTCAGGCACATCTGGATTCTTGTGAAAGGCTGAGACTGCAGACTGAGACAAAGGTGGTGAATTGCCTGAAAACTGTCAGTTGACAAAAATGCTCTCAAACTCGTAGAGTCTATAAGAGCAACAATTAACTCAATTTTCTGAATGGGAACCAAAGTTGACTTTCCGATGTTTAGGATGAGACCCAGATGTTTGAGCAAGCGCATGTAGTGTTGACATGGAAAAGGACTTCCTCTCTGGACACTGCCCCTCAGTAAACAGTCCTCCAGGTATGGGAAGTTGTGGATTCCTTCCTTCCTGAGGTATGCCATCACCATGACCATGCATTTGGTAAAAACCCAACACGCTGAAGGGAAGCACCACATACTGGAAATGGTGCTCCGCTATGACAAATCAAAGGAATGTTCTGTGGCTTGGCAAAATTGCCACATGAAAATAGGCATCCTGAAGGTCCAGAGTAGCCAACCAGTCATTCCGAGACAACGGGGGAGGCTATGTCACATATCTGTTAAATCTGTTGAGGCCATGAAGGTCAAGAATCTTAGCCCTCCCTTGGATTTGGGCACCAGAAAGCACCAGAAATAGAAGTTCTGACCCTGGTGTTCCGGCGGAATCCCCTCCACTACTCCCAAAGCCAGCAGAGAGCAATCCTGCTCGAGGAGCAGCATCTCATGAGAGGTGTCCCTGAAGAGGGATGGGGAAGGAGGGAGGAGGAGGATGCAAAGGAACTGGATGGCATAGCCCCACTTGACAATGCTTGGAATCCAGATGTCAATGGTGATCGAGACCCAAGCACTGTGAAAGCAAGCCAGTCTGTTCCCAAATGGAGCAGGCAGGAAGAAGGGAGCCATGACTGGAACACAGCTCTGGTCCAAGGAGTCAAAATGGATACATGGAGGGCTCTTGGGAAAAGTATGTCGACTGGCCAAACCAGAATGCCTCCTCCTCTGGGACCTATGCCCCTTTCTGGGGTAGTCCTGCTGTCTCAGGGAGGGAAAGACTGCCCAGATGTGGGCTACAGATGCTGCTGCTGCTGATCACCACAGTGACATCTCTGCACTGCCAGCATATACACCCCCAAGGACTGTAGGGTAGCCATAGAGTCCTTGAAGGAGTGCAGAGTCTCGTCTGTTTGGAAAAAAGGACTCAGCTGTTGAAGGGCAAATCCTCTATGGCCTGTTGCACATGGGGAGCAATACCCAGATTCCACAGACAGGAAGCCCGTCTCATGGTCTCCGCTGAGGCCATCACTCTGCGAAGCAACATGGACTGCAACAAAGTCTTAGCCACCAACCAGTCTTTGGTGATAAATGCTTGAAATTCCTCCCTCGGGGCTCCAGGGGATACATCAGGTCCATACATTTAGAGTCCTTATCCTTGGGAGTTGACTTACATCTGCTCTGTTGGGCTCTGTCGTTCACAGTGGTTACAACCAGGAAATCTGGGGCTGGATGTAAGTAAAAACCCTCAAATTGCTGCACTGGAATGAAGTAGCATTTCTCCGTGTGCTTTGCAATAAGCAGTACTGAAGCTGGATTGCTTCAGAGAACTTAGCAGGCTCTCAGAGGTCATTGTTAATAGGGAGGGGGACTAATAGGGGCAGACAGCTGCAGGATATCCAACAATTTATGGGTATTCTCCTGCAGGAACTCTGCTTGAATACCCAGAGAAGCAGCCATGAACTGCAAAAGATCCTGGTATGCCTTGAAATACTCAAATACCAAAGGAGCGGAAGAGCCAGGCACAATGGAATCATCCGGGGATGAAGATAAAATGGTTAACTGTGACAGATGCTACTCCAGGACTGATGGGACAACTCTGGATGCTCTTCAAGGGAAAGGTTCACTGGTGACAGCCTGTGGCAGATTAACTGTCACCACCACAGACCTGGCCAGTGATTTCACCTTAGAGCAAGATATAGAGTGGAACCTCTGCGATCGAGAAGCAGGGGTCAGAACCAGGGTCAACAGTACAGGATTTCCATCCTCCCTGAATGGTACCAGGGAGTGGTTGACAGGTCCTGCACTTTCCTGCATGCCAGGATTCACACTGTACTGGGCTGCATCTCTTCTGGAAAGACAAGACCCCACTCAACCTGGAGCAACCTTAATCAGTCTCATGTGACCTTTTCCTCGCCACACTCAATGGGGAGGGACTCCTCCAGCTCTTTGGAAAGGTACCAGCTCCAGAGCAGGAAGTGATAAAACTCTCAGAACCTGAGGGAAACCTCTGATCTAACACAAGCATTGGTTCCGAAGCAAGCTGAACTGCCTGTCGAAAGCAGCACCTGCTCAAACAAAGTTCCCGTGTCACCTGAGTCCATCTTGTGAATGATCTGAAAATCGAACACCGATCCTTGACGTGGGCTTCGCCTAAGCACAGCAAGTACTGTACATGGGGATTGTTGTTGGGAATTGCCCCCTCACATGATGGACAGTGTTTAAACCCTGGCGAAGGCATCACCAAAGAAATGCCGTATGTACTCAATCATAAGCCGGTTTGTTTATAAGCCAAACCTCCCCAAGATGGATAAGTAAAAATGGAATTTTTTTATGACCCATTCATAAGCCCATATAATTCAGGGGTCGGCAAACTTTGGCTCCTGGACCATCAGGATAAGCCTCAGGCAGGCCCAGCCGGTTTGTTTACCTCAAGTGTCCACAGGCACGGAGGTAAATCTAAGTAAACAAAGTGTCACCCGGCCCATCAGTAGCTTGCCCTGACGGGCTGGGACAGCAACTGGTGGGAAGATTTGGGGGGCAGGGAGGGGGAGTAAGCCCTGTGACCCCCCAATGACCCCACCCCTAGTCCGGGACCCCCACAGTCTCCCCATCCCATTCCTTCCCACCTTAGCTGAGGCAGGCCAAGGGAGGATGTCTCTGGCCTGGCTGGAGCTGCTCTGGCAGGCTGGGCAGCACGGCCGGGCTGGGCCAGGCCAGGAGGCGTGGCCACAGCCTAAGCCAGCCCCAGAGCTGCAGCTGCTTCAGACGCTCAGGGGGAGAGCAGCGTGGCCAGAAGCGGAGAGACTCTGGCCCCGCCTCTTCCCTTCTGGCTGCGCTGCCTCTCCTTGCTCCTTCTACTGGGGAGGAGAGGGGCTGTGTCCCACCTCTCCCTCTCTATGCCCGTTCACAAGCCAACCCCCTTCTCTGATGCTTCCCTTTTTTATTAAAAAAATCCGGCTTATGAACAAGTATATACGGTACTTAAACTAAAGCTAACTAAAACTAACACTATACCAAGGGTACTAATTAACTGTATACTACTAGAGAGGTCACTAAGAAATAGAGAGGTTGTGAAGTTAGGAACTACACACAGCTACAACTCCAGCCATGAGCAGTAAGAAGTGTGGAAGCAGGGAAAGAATTAACAAGGATTTGAAGGGATCTTAATGCATGTCAGTTAGTTAGCATGAGTTAGGCTAGCTGTGACCCTAATGACGTGAGATTTGTAGAAGCAAGATAATGTGAGACAGACGAACGAACTGTGTAAAAGGTTATTACGACCTTGCAATGATAACCAAATATGCAGGCTTGCTTTTTCTAGTAGTGAGACAAATAAGATAGCAGAAAGGCTTATGTATAAACAAATGCAATTGTTTCTCTTTTACTGTCTCCATTATTGCTAGCTATTGTCTGTAACAAAGGTATAAATGCTTGTTGTAATTGTTTACCAATTGAGAGAGACCTGTCCGGGACAAGGGGCAACCCTGTTTCCTAGGACACTCCCTCCCTCTATTGTAATTACTAGAGAAAGAATAAAGTATTTGATTTTGCTGTACCCAAACAGAAAGCGAGAACTGAGTTTTTCTCCGACAGAAGGAATTGAGGGGGGTTGGGGTGGTGCCGCCTCATACAGCCAGAGGATGAGCTATGGTCACAAGACACGAGCGCCGCTCCTCTACCGGTACAGCGAGGCAAAATTCTCCAGCTCAGACATGCTGGGGGTGCACACATCTAAGTGGAATACATGGCTGTATCAACTCAAAGAATTATGTATTTTTCTAATTCCAAATGGAGTTGATGCATGTATCAGGCCCTTTTAGGTTTCTAAAACACTTTACATCTACATATGTGGAATAAATTGCCTAGGGAGGTTGTGGAATCTCCATCTCTGGAGATATTTAAGAGTAGGTTAGATAAATGTCTATCAGGGATGGTCTAGACAGTATCTGGACCTGCCATGAGGGCAGGGGACTGGACTCGATGACCTCTCGAGGTCCCTTCCAGTCCTAGAGTCTATGAATCTATGAATTTTCAAATTTTATTTGTGTTTAAAGAAAGCCACATCAGTGTTATTTTTCATTGAATGTCAGTGGTTCTTAATAAGAACTATTTTTCTGTACTTCCCAGCAACAAATCTCATGACTAAATAAGCTCTAATTAAAGAGCTTAATACAGGTGAGTAATAGTGGAGGTTTTCACAGCTGATTAAGTTTTATTATTTGTTTGGAAAAAATTGTGCTCATATTAAACCAATATATTATTAATAAGTGATTCTATTAAATACAAATTATAGAATCAGACTTTGAGGACACCAGGGCAGTGGCGTAGCCAGGTTTTCAGGGTAGGGGGTGCAAAAACATAAAAAAGGCACCCCACCCTTGGCTCCCCTCCTCTGGCCATGCCCCTAGACCGGACCCCTCCCCCCCACCTTCCCTCCTGTGCTTCTGCGCCGGCCTGCTGCCCCGCAGCTCCTGCGGCCGTGCAGCGGGCAGCGCGACCGGCAGGCGCGGCTTCCAAGCCAGCCTGCCGCCCCGCGGCTCCTCCGGACGTGTGGTGGGCAGCGCAGCCGGCAGGTGCGGCTTCCGAGCCGGCCTGCTGCCCCGTAGCTCCTCCGGCTGTGCAGCGGGCCGCGCAGCCGGCAGGCGCCGCTTCCGCACTGGGCTGCCGCCCCGTGGCTCCTCCGGCAGTGTGGCCGGCAGGCTCCGCTTCCGCGCCTGCCGGCCTGAGCAGAAGCAGCTGCTTCCACTGAATCCCACCAGCTATGCTACTGCAGCAGGAACCATTATGAACGTCTAGTCCGACCTCCTACACAACACAGCCTAAAGAATCTCACCCACCCACACCTGTAACAAACCTCTAACCTATGTCTGAGTTATTGAAGTCCTCAAATCATGGTTTAAAGACCTCAAGGTGCAGAGAATCCTCCAGCAAATGACCCGTGCCCCATGCTGCAAAGGAAGGCGAAAAACCTCCAGGGCCTCTGCCAATCTGCTCTGGAGGAAAATTCCTTCCTGACCCCAAATATGGCTATCAGCTAAACCCTGAGCATGTGGGTAAGACTCACCAGCCAGACACGCAGGAAAGAATTCTCTGTAGTAACTCAGATCCCACCCCATCTAACATCCCATCACAGGCCACTGGGCATATTTACCGCTAATAGTCAAAGATCAATTAATTGCCAAAATTAGGCTACCCCATCATACCATACCCTCCATAAACTTATCAAGCTTAGTTTTGAAGCCAGATATGTCTTTTTCCTCCACCGCTCCCCTTGGAAGGCTGTTCCAGAACTACTCTCCTCTGATGGTTAGAATACTTCCTCTAATTTCAAGTCTAAACTTCCTGATGGCCAGTTTATATCCATTTGTTCTTGTGTCCACACTGGTACTTAGCTTAAATAATTCCTCTCCCTCCCTGGTATTTATCCCTCTGACATATTTATAGAGAGCAATCATATTTCCCCCTCAGCCTTCTTTTGGTTAGGCTAAACAAGCCACACTCTTTGAATCTCCTTTCATATGACAGGTTTTCCATTCCTCGGATCATCCTAGTAACCCTTCTCTGTACCTGTTCCAGTTTGAATTCATCCTTCTTAAACATGGGAGACCAGAACTGCACATAGTATTCCAGATGAGGTCTCACTAGTGCCTTTGTGTATAATGGTACTAAAACCTCTTTATCTCTACTGGAAATACCTCGCCTGATGCATCCCACATTGGCTTTTTTCATGGCCATATCACATTGGCGACTCAGTCATCCTGTGATCAACCAATACTCTGAGGTCCTTCTCCTCCTCTGTTACTTCCAACTGATGCATCCCCAGCTTACAACAAAAATTCTTGTTATTAATCCCTAAATGCATGACCTTGCACTTTTCACTATTAAATTTCATCCTATTACTTTTACTCCAGTTTACAAGGTTATCCAGATCTTCCTGTATGATATCCTGGTCCTTCTCTGTATTAGCAATACCTCCCAGCTTTGTGTCATCCACAAACTTTATTAGCACATTCCCACTTTTTGTGCCAAGGTCAGTAATAAAAAAAATGAAATAATATTGGTCCCAAAACCGATCCCTGAGGAACTCCACTAGTAACCTCCTTCCAGCCTGACAGTTCACTTTTCAGTACAACCCATTGTAGCCTCCCCTTTAACCAGTTCCTTATCCGCCTTTCAATTTTCATATTGATCCCCATCTTTTCCATGTGGAACTGTATCAAATGCCTTAGTGAAATCGAGGTAAATTAGATCCACTGTGTTTCCTTTGTCTAAAAAATCTGTTACCTTCTCAAAGAAGATCAGGTTGGTTTGGCATGATCTACCTTTTGTAAAACCATGTTGTATTTTGTCCCAATTACCATTGACCTCAATGTCCTTAACTACTTTCTCCTTCAAATTTTTTCCCCAAGACCTTGCATACTACAGATGTCAAACTGACAGGCCTGTAGTAACCCGGATCATGTTTTTTTTTTCCTTTCTTAAAAATAGGAACTATGTTAGCAATTCTCCAGTCATACAGTACAACCCCTGAGTTTACAGATTCATTACAAAATTCTTGCTAATGGGCTTGCAATTTCATGTGCCAGTTCCTTTAGGATTCTTGGATGAAGATTATCTGGGCCCCCCGATTTAGTCCCATTAAGCTGTTCGAGTTTGGCTTCTACCTCGGATGTGGTAATATCTACCTCCATATCCTCATTCCCATTTGTCATCCTACCATTATCCCTAAGCTCCTCATTAAAGACTGAGGCAAAGTATTTGTTTAGATATTGGGCCATGCCTTAACCTCCACTCCATCCTCAGTGTTTAGCAGTCCCACTTCTTCTTTCTTTGTTTTCTTCTTATTTATATGGCTATAGAACCTTTTACTATTGGTTTTAATTCCCTTTGCAAGGTCCAACTCTACATGGCTTTTGGCCTCTCACACTTTATCCCTACATGTTCTCACATCAATAAGGTAGTTTTCCTTGCTGATCCCTTCCATTTCCTACTCTTTGTAAGCTTTCTGCTTTTTCTTAATTACCTTTCTGAGATGCTTGCTCATCCAGCTTGGTCTTCAAATCCTGCCTATGATTTTTTCCCCCCTTTCTTGGGATGCAGGCTTCTGATAGTTTCTGCAACTTTAACGTCAAATTCCAGGCCTCCTCTGCCTTTAGATCCACAAGTTCTTCAGTCCAATCCACTTCCCTAACTAATTTCCTTAATTTTTTAAAGTTAGCCCTTTTAAAATAAAAAACCCTAGTCACAGATCTATTTTTGTTTATCCTTCCATTTAGTTTGAACTGAATTAGCGCATGATCGCTCGAACCAAGGTTGTCCCCTACAATCATTTCTTCTATGAGGTCCTCGCTACTCACCAAATACAAATACAGAAGGGCACATTCAAATACTGTTTTGAAATCTACGTCACATGATAGTCCAGTTGACTTGATGCCTGTTTCCTTAATTACCCTTATTTTTTTAGGAAATTCTTGGCAAGTTTCATTTTTTATAACTAGTTGAAACAATTATGCATTGAAATTTTCCTAAAAGCAAAGAATGAGATCATTTCAAATGATCATTTAGATTGTTAATATCCATTGTGCTATCAATGAAAAATTATTCACCAGGAATTCTTCTTTTTTTAAACTATTATTTCACAGAATTCTTACCCTTGGGTCTTCTGCTCCCAGCACAAGACAGGGCAGAATTTCCCAAAGTTCAAAGCTTTTGAGTGCTCAAAGGCTGCAGTACTAGCAGCAGGACTATTCACCTAAGCCCTTCTCACTGATCATGGTCCAACAAACTGCCATTACCTCATTTCCTAGAACCTTCTAGTCAGTTTTCTAATTGTAGAGGATAAATCAAGACCTCTCAAACTAGTCACAGGTGTAAAAAATTAACCACAAAAAAAATTCTAAAAAAATGTTCTTTGGGAAAAAAACCCCAATTAGACACACATTCTCTCTCTCACTCTGTCTCTCCTTTACAAAGGCATTACCCCTATAGGATTCTCACTCTGACTCAATGGATGTCTCAAAATAAAAGAATTAATACTATAACAGGCACCACACAAAAATAGACAAATGACCAATATTCTAACTTTCAAAAACTGGCCAATTCAAATGTGAGACGCCTGAAGAGAAACAAAACTAACAGAGGGTGAGAGTGTGTGGGCATTGGCTCAACAGCACTGAGAGACGGAAACTCCATCCACTGTAGTTGAATCTAGGCAACAACGCTTTGTATGCTGGTTGCTGCCATGTGGCTGCTTTGCATATGTCAAATTAAAAACAGACTCAGGCTGGTATCAGAAACTGTCTTGCCTCACACTGTACAAACTGTGCAAGGGTGGGCTGCAGGCGTGACAGGTGATAGCAATAGGAAATACCGTCTGCCAGCCATTTAGATATGGTACCTGTGATATAAATTTTGTCTGCTACACGTAGAATCCCAAAAGCCTTCTAATGTGGCTTGTGGAGAAAGACCTCACTAAAAGAGACATGCAAATACAGAAAAAGTGCCACGAGAATGATTGGCTCAACAGGGAGGAATTCAGTTACCATCTTTGGAAGAAATATTTGATGAATTAGCAATACCAACCGTATCTCTTGATATTTGGTATAAGGTACATCCAGTTATTACAGCTGGAAGCTTACCCACTTAGCAAGCTAATGCCACTGCCACCAGGAAAGTTACCTTCCACATAAAAAATAAAAATCTTGAGCTCACAGGCAGAGAAATAGCTCAAAATCAGCTATCATTAGCTATGTCCAAAACACAGTAACATGCCACAAAATTGGGGATGGGGGGCAGAGAAAGGAGTGTCAAATGTGTGAAGCCTCACATTAATCTGATGACAATGGGTTGCAGGTAGATTTACCTTCAACTGCTTTACAATGGGCAGAAAGAATTGTCAAATTCAGAGAAATGCAAATTGACTTTAATCCAGAAAGACAAAGGTAGTCAGGCATGTATGGAGGGCATTTAAAAGCATCCATATGTGCCTGTTTGTATTTTCAATTTAGAACTGTAATTCCTTCTGTCACCGCCTAAAAGCGTAAGAACAACTTGAAGCACATAACTCAAGAACACTGAACCTCAGGAGTTCCTTCTTGCCAGGAGTAAGGCAAAGAGAACAAGATGACCTCTTGCAGCAGACATGAAAACTGTAACTGCTTGGGACAGTGTGGGGCACCTTCAAGAATACTGAAACCTTATCTCTTCTGAGGTTGGCCAGAATCTTTGCAAGTACTGGTGGAGAGCAGAGGTACTGATGGATAAGCATATAGGACACTCCACACTGGCAGTATGGACACGGGATCCTGACAAATATGGTCATCTACTGGTATCATATGGAGAAATCCTTGATCCAGCGACCACTTGTAGCATATGTTCTTCTCCAGGAAAATTGGAAATCCAAGACAAAGCCTGTTTTTGCATCTACTATGCTTCCTGCCACAAGAGCTGCACTCCAGAGGTCCCTGCTTGCTTATACAGAAATAATAGCCTATTTAAAAAAGATCACCTTTAGGATTCTGAATGTCTGAAAATCCTTAGTCCATTCCAAGGTGACTACATCTCTTACACATTACAAAATTACATTAGTTAAAACTGGAAATCTAGTCCTAGCAGAAGATCATCCATAGCCTATCATCAGGGCAGAGTTGCCCTGAAGTTATCATTCAGATGGGATGGGAAAGTCCCTCTGGAACTTGCTTCCACTATGATTTAGGTTTTAATGAGGTTTTCCAAATGGAGATATGTCACAAGTACTATGTATATAGTTAGGGGCAACCATAACACACATAAATATGGTTCAAAATGACCAGCTGTGACAAATCTTCTTACTAGACGTATGATGTCCTCAAATGGTCTCTGAGGGACATCCTGGAACTTAAGAATTCAGATTGGGATGCCAGAACCATGGTGTTGACAAACTATTTTGGGGGCTCCTACATGGCAGTATCCTTGAATTAGCCCATCGTCCGGAAAGGGAGACATATGTACTCCAGCCTGGCTCCAGATAGGCCCCAACTACTATCATTAAAATACTCAAATAAATACTCATACAAGTCCCAATGTCAATACAGAGAACTGGCAATGCTCTTCCTCTATAAATCTTAGGGTATGTCTACACTGCAATCAGATACCAATAGCTGGCCTGTGCCAGCTGATTCGTGCTCAGGCTAAGACATTTGGGCTTGGCTGGAGCCCAAGCTCTGGGTCCCTGCCCGCTCACAAGGTCCCAGAGCCCAGGCTACTGCCTGGGCCCAAACATCTACATTGCAATTAAGCAGCCCCTTAGCCCAAGTCCCATGAGCCTGAATCAGCTAGCATGGGCCAGCCTTGGGTGTCAAACTGCAGTGTAGATGTCCCCTAAGACAATGTTTGTGACTGAAAAGTTTCACTTTGTGCATGTCAGCATCTGCAAGGTCCAGACGCCTTCCTTTAAAAGAGACATGATAGCTTAGAGTACACCAGAGTCTTGTCTCACTGTTTTTTCACTTCACTTCAGTTGCAGATATCATGATCCAATCCAGAGGTGGTGATAAAAACATGGATCAGCATGTCCAGAATCTATTCCAAGAGGAAATGACATTTTCCTGGAAAACAAGTGGTAGAGGAATGCATTTTTCACTATTTATGCTATCTGAATGAGTGAAGTTCCATAGGGCCAGAGGCTTCTTAGCACACACCCTTGTCAATATCTCACTATTTTCTTCACAACACTCAGATAAATACCATCTCTTCCAAGTACTTACATCACTTGAGTTTTTCAAATTGCTCTTTAACTTCCTTACTAAGTCTTCAATTTCTGTTAAGGTCACATTCTCATTTCCTTTGAAGTGTGCCACTGGAAAATTAATTTCCCATTATCTTCTATAGTAAGAATGATGAAAAAAATCATTTAACAACTTCACTATCTCATCATGCTTTTCAACTGACCCCCAGGCAGCCCACTAGTTTTTTAGAAGGCCTAGTCACACAGTCTTCTTACTGCTAATGTACTTCAAGTGTATTTAAATAAAGGCAAGTAATTTCTTGTTCTCTTTTGTCTCCTTTCCAGTCAATTTTCAATTTAGCTGGCACAGTCTGTGTTGCTCAAGACAGATTTTGGCTTTTTAAAGGATTTTTTTTTAACCCAACACTAACACTAAAAACTCTACGCAATCATTTTACTTACACAGTGAGGTCCTGATATCTGATTGGGACCTATAGGTGCTACCACAACACACAAAACAACAATTATTAGAGTATACATTATCTCTGTATGAAAAAGATTACTCTCTTTAAAAAGCAGTGGAAGAGTTTAGGACATTACTAAAATTAGCAATGTCTTACACTAACACATTTTTCAAATATCTCTTGTAAGCAACACAGGATAAATATGAAATTAAAGAATCAGGGTTACTTAAGGAATACATGTGCAGTAAAGAAAAGCCCTGACAAGCAAGTTGAAGGCAGGACTTGAAAATACTAAATTATAAGGCCAGAAGGAATGAAGTAGAGAGGATATCTGGTTCAAAGAATAACTAATAAGATAAGGGGAAGTTTCTAAAAAGAAGGCCTCTGATGTTTGGGGGGGGGGGGAGGGGGACTGCAGATGGTTTTAAATAAGACAAAAGTAATCTGTCTTAAAAGAAGCCAGCATAAGCCTTCCCCTGCATACGGGTGTTAAAGCCTACGTGAACCAAGATGCAATGGAAAAACTGCTCGTCAGCAAGAAGGAGGGGAGGAAAGGACTTGGGAAGAAAGGAGGTTGTAAATCTTATGTGGATTAAGACTAGAACTAAGGATGAATTGTCTCAAACTGTTTTTTTATCTGAAGTTAGTAATTGGAAATGACTTTACATGTTTGTTGAAGGGTATAAAAAAATAAATTCTGAAAGGGTTCATTGCTAAATAACCATGTTGGAACCAATATGGATGTAAGCATCCTGAGGTTTAGCCCATTTGTAAATTTCTTGCTCAAATGCTTATAAAGGTTTTGTTACTGTTTGGATGTAGTAAACTGCTTATTATTTATGCTTTTTAGGCAAGTTTAGAGCAATTCTATAAATACCATTTGGCCTTCAGATTTAATAAAGGAATGTATGGTTAAATCAGTGTCATAGTAATACCCTGCACAAATAATAATAATTCTATCACCACAGGATATCACTAGCCCAAAAGTAATTTTGTACTTACCAATTTTGCTTGCTGTGCATTTACTGGATCACCATATTGCAGTAAAGCTTGAAATTGGTTATTCTTTGTGAATGTGATTATCTTCAATACAGCACCAAATTTAGAGAATATCTGTCAAAAATAACAAGATTGTATGTACAGAAATTTATTACGAAACATATAAACTAAAGTTACATAGACAACTAGCTTACTTGGTGAAGAACATCCAGGGTTACAGGGTAGTACATGTTGTCAATAATTATTCTAAGTACTGGACTCTGAGCTGGAGTCACGGCACTTTCACTAACAGTAGTTCCACTAATGGGAGTATTTGTTGTCTGTACTGCTGTCACTGCCTGAAGAACAGCTTGAGCCCGCTAAATAAAAAGAAAAAAAATATGTATTATATACAAAGTATTTAAAGAAAAAAGGTTCAGAAGCTTATAGATATATTCATATTGTTACTACCAATATATATTCAGTTACCTTTGACACAATGAAAATTCACCTCTTTAAAAATATACCTACTGATGTAACAATAGAATGCTAAACATATTAGATATTCCTTCAGTGGTATGGCAGCAAAACTAAACTATCTACTAGATCTACACAATAAAGTGCAATGCCAAATTAGGGAAGTATAATGGAAACCACCATAATCTACCACCAGGGGAGAAGGCAGTAACGCTGAAAATAATTATTTGTTTCTTACTGAACAACAGGAAGTGGCTTCAAATGAAGCCAATATCTGGCCTTTCTAGCAGCAAGTATAGTGCTAGTAGGACAAAAGTGAGCTTTTGGGAGATTTCAGAAGAATATTTCCACAGGTTACAATGAGGAGTAAAACAACAAAAAACAAAACTACAGAATCATAATGTGATTTACTGAATAACTGAAGTTTCTTTTTTTAATATTTCCAATATTCATATTAGAGTTAATCAAAACAATAGTGAAATATTAAGCAAAAGGTTCTGATAGGAAAAGATAATGCAAATATGGTACTTTAAAAATATTCCAATTTGTGTTTTAATGAAACAATACACAGTAACTGAACAAAAAGTCCGAATGAAGTGGTCACAGATAAGCAAACTACTTGCAGTCTGTATTATCCAACCTCTTTAAAAAACAAAAATCCCAAGAGTTTCTTAGAGCAACAAGTACAGTTTTAAAAATTCTTAGGATAATCACATAGTAACAACACATGAGCACACATCTACATAACTACTTCTATTGCCAATTGATCAAATTTTAAAAGGGTTAGGTGATTTTCTGACGAAAAATGCAGAAAAGAGGGTTTTCATTTCATATGTGTTTTATTACAGTACCTTTAAGAAGTAAAACAATACACAACAGAAAAGACAAAAGTGTGCATGCCAGGAAAAATCAAATCCATCATCAACATATGAATGCATACTGAATATTCTAAAGGTATACCAGAGACAATACACAACTGCAGATCCCACAACTTACATGATATTCCTCACACTGAAATGAATTAAGGAATAAGGAAAGTAAGAAAAAAAGACCTGGTGAACACTACTTGGGACAGAAAGTTTACTGTATCATGTCAAGCATTAGTTAATGCTACTCTGACAAAAGTATTTTGAAGACACTTAATTTATTTTTAAAAACACATAAAACACACATCATTTTTAAGCAACTCAAACATTTGGTTGAGTTACTTCATTGTTTCAGTCTTCTAATTTTTAAGCAAATAGTAATGTGTCAATTAAAATGTATGTCAGGGAAAAAGTTTTTGCAAGTTCTGGTCCTTAGGTTGTACAGCAAACTCTTACTCATACTCGTAAGCTCAATCAGAACTATTCAAGTAAATAAGGATGTGTCTGATCTGGCTTTCTACATAAGAGCCTGAAAACACACTTTCTTCAGTGTGTGCTTATTCCTTACACTTAATTCCACTAAGGTCAACTGGACTGCATACCAAAGCAAGCATGACTGTTGGAATAAGCATTTGCAGTGTAGGGTCTACAGCTTAGAAATTACAAGAACAATGGATTGTTTTGGAGGCGGAAAAAAATTCAGTTTAATTTTTAATAGTTGTATAGAAACCCTACTTTTGAAGGTGTCTGAGAAAATGTAATGTTGGAATAGGCAAAATCAGCTGCATATTTAACTTATGAAGTATTACATAAAATTGATTTATTTTAAAGTTTCATAATATTCTACCACATTTGACTATTTCACCTTTGATCCTAAGAACATCATAATACATAAGCTTATAAAAATACAAAGTCTATATTAAAACATTTCATTCTGACAAACTGACAATCAAGGAGATTCACAGTTACGGCAGTCATTCTGTTCTTAACTCACCTACTTGTGCCTAGGTACTGCAGCACACAAGGTAAAAAATGTTTGTTTTAAATCTGAACTTTAATGTTATTTTGTTGTTCTGTTTACATGTCTTTTAGGACAAAATATCTTTACAAAATTATTAAAATGACATGAAACATTCAAATGACTTTTACATCTGTTTTTTTTTAAGTCAGGCATAAACCTATTGTGATTAGACTTTTTCATAAATAACCATGTTGCTGACAACCAATCATGGGCAATTCATAGAGTCATAAATGCAACTTGTTTTCACTTTCAGAGTTCAAAAACTTGGCTGTTTAAGGTACCCCATCTTTTCTAATTACAGATCCCTCTCTCATCCCTTTAGCTTAACCGTTTGTACTTTTCACCTTTTTCATATTTAATCTTTGCAATGAATCTACTGACCCTCATTTTCTTTGCATTTCTCTGTCTCAAATGTAAGGAAAGGACCATTTTAAAAATGAAACTGCCTAGCTTTCAAATGTAACCTTCAAATTTTGGTAACAAAGTTATGTGATGAATGCCCCACCAGACCAGATTTAATGGGATATTCTGTACATGGCCTGCCAATAACTGCTTTTTAGTCTTCCCAGCAGGTTACTACGCTGCCCATACCCATCATAGCCAACTGGCTCCTGCTCTGTATATTTCTCCATCATGCTGGTGATGGCACAGAATATTTATAGCACTGTACTGTCAATTAATTTATTATAAATAAAAAAAGGTTAAAATAAGGGTGCTTGCAAGACTGAGCCAACTTAGTGCTAAAACAAAAGTGTTATGAAAGCAAGGATATTGCCAAAAGGCTGACAGCATCACATCAGAGCAGAAGATAGTTAACTGAAGCAGGCAGGACATTGCCACAGGATCCCAAAGAAAATGAAAGGCAAATACGTGACTGATAGTGTTCCTATTGTTTAAAGTTGTACATGAATCCACCACTTTTTGCCCATGCTGGCGTCATGTTTTATCATTCCCTTTACAAATTTCATTCCATTTACCTTTAAGTACCCATTTCTTACAGCTGGCACTTTAAAAACGGACAATCTAAAGTATTTCTTTAATGGATAGGAGAATACTCAGCGCTCCAAAAGATCTAGTATGTTTGTAGTGACAGGTAGGGAAATTAATACTGAACTTAATTTAAGCAAAAAGAAAAAATAACAACCAGGGGTTTCCAGAAAACTTCTCTTAAAGACATAATAAAAAAAATAATTTGCCATTAACACACTATTATACTAGAAATGACTTAAGTATGACAAGAGACTAATAGAAACTGTAGATTGTCACAACAGACAGCATTACTCTGATCGAAAAGGGAACACAAGAAATGAACATGAAGATATTGGCATTTGAACAGTGAGGGGTCAATGCTTCTTTCCCCTATTCTTTGTAGGATACAGCAACCTCAAATACTACCAAGACCTTTACTGCCCCTGCTATGTTATCGATGAAACAGTTCCGTGTTCTATTAAAAAAATGTATTACAACTGTTTTGAAAGAATAATCGGTTCTACACACATCCAAGATCAAACAACAAATTTCTCAGTTACTGAATACATTTTTCCCAGGGTGATCATTAATGCATTTTTCTTCAGGAACTGTCCAGTGGGAAGAGCAGGACCAAACAAACTGAGCTTATCAATACTATCGAATTTACGATTCAAAACACTGGGAGTAGGACTCTGCATTAGTGATGGGGCAATTCCATATGGTACTGAACTCTCAAATGCCAGAACCAAGAAACTTGAAGTTTTAGTCATGTAACTTCTAAACCAAGAGTCAATATTAAGACTTATTTTATGAAAATATTCAAAATTTAATTAGAACAATTAACCATGAAATACATTAATAAAATTCTAACATGTAATTGCAACATATACAATTCTATGTCTTTTATATATTACAATAAACTGCAGCTATTAGAAATAAAGTTTGGTTTATACAAAAATATATTCACGGCTACATAGTGTATAGTTGAATGTATGCTAAGCTTAATTTGCTATTGTATGCATTTGTTATACTCCATAACAGTAAATATACCTGGTTTAGTGTATTATCAGTCTTTAGCTCTTTATGATTAGAATACTGAATATAGATGGGTTGGTTACGAAGATGAGGTGTCACAGCGGAATAGTAATTAACCATAGTGATAGCTGCTTCTTCTGTTGCCAGCTCCAAAAAAGCCTATAATGTAAGAATTAAAAAAAATAATAATATAGTATTTACACACTATTTACACTTTGTATTGCTAGAATAAAACATTCACATAATGAAGGGATTTGATAAGATTTCATGTTTTACCCCAAAAAACCCAAAACAAACAAATAAACAAAAACAAAAAACCAAAATCAAGCTCTCTGAAATGGGTCTGTAGTTGGCAAATAAACCCCATATCTTCAAAGACATCATTTTAAGTCTGCCCAGTTTAGCAAACTGGGGTTTGTGCACATAAAATGATACTTTTGAAGAGGTTAGCCTAAATGGTTAGCCTGAAAGCCATATTTTTTTGAGTGTCATCTGCTCTGAACTATTAGCCCTTCACTGCTTTCTAATATAAAATAGACTAGAAATAGTATGGAGCACATGAAAGGGGAATGCAAACTGAAAGAATGCAAGGCTTTTCATTTTAATTATTTACCATTACATTTGGATTAATCTTAGTAAGCTTTTACCAGTATATTTGGAATTAGAAAATACTTAATCATTGTACTATAAATGGAACTCTGAAACAAGAATACCTGATTTTTTCCTTTTAGCATCAGGATGTTGGTTACCTTACCAAAAGGTAAGCCTAAAGCAATAACTTCTGTTTCTGTCACTTCACCAGGCAATTTCCTGATATGAAGAACACGAGAAGGAGCCCCATCCATTTTATCCTCTGCTTTGAATTTCTTGTTGTCATTACCATTGGCTGAAAGACATTTTTAAACTCCATTTCATATTTACAAGTCAGTAATATTTTAGAAAATATCTACATAAGCAAACTTTTCAAATAAGACGCACTTTGTACTGGATACTAAATATTCAAGTCACCATGTGAGCTATGCACCCTTCCATTCATGTCAGCAAAGCCATTTAACATTACCTACAATTTCTAAAGAAACTAACAAGCAGATGAAAATGTGAAACTGTCAGAGGTCATATGACAAAGTTTGTGGAGAACAAATGTGATGCCAGAGGACCAGAGACAAACCTATGTAATTGATAAACAAGTCCATAGAATAAATCGATAGGCAGGCACTTATGTAAAAAAATCCTCTCAGAGCCCAGCCTGAGTAATAAGAGTTGCTGTCGGAGAATTCCACGAAGGGAAGAGAATGGAGAAGTCCACCACCTTCAACTCTTCAGAGCAGCGAGGGTAGCCTCTCAGTCATAACTACAGCATTATATTCATATATTAAAGTCAGAGGGAATCATTAGGCTTTCTAGTCTGCCCCCATGTATAAAATGGCCATAAAATTTCACTCATTTACCCCCGTACTGAGCCCAATAACTCGTATTTGATTAAAGCATAAAGGCATCCAGTCTCGATTTATAAACATCAAAAGCTGGAGAATACTACACTTTATTTGGTAATTTGTCCCACTGAACCTCCACTGTTAAAAATCTGTATCTTATTTCTAATTTGTATTTGTTTAGCTTTAACTTCCAATCATTCGTTCTTGTTATACTTTGCTACGTTAAAGAACCCTGTAGTGCTTTATAGTCTCCCTGTGAAAATACTTATACACTAATCATAGACTTTAAGGTCAGAAGGGACCATCATGATCATGATCAGAGTCTGACCTCTGGCACAAAAACTTACTCACCTACACCTCATATCACCTCTCATTTTCTTTATGATAAATTAACCAGATTGAGCTTAAGTCTCTCACAGTAAGGCACTTTTCCAGGCCTCAAATTGTTTCTCTCTCTTCTCTGCGCCCTCTTCAATTTTCAACATCCTTTTTAAAATGTAAACAGCAGAACTGGATGCAGTATTCCAGTAGTGGCACCCCCACCGATGGAGTGGGAAGGGAGAATCTACACAGTAGCAGATGCTTTGCCCCTGACCTCATAGGGTATGTCTACACAGCAAAGAAAATCTCATGCCTGGCCCGTAGCAGCTGACTCGGGCTCACAGGGCTTGGGCTGTGGGGCTGTTTCACTGCTGTGGAGACTTCCGAGCTTGGGTTATCGCCCAAGCTCTGGAATCCTTCCACCCTTCAACTGGGGCCAGGAGCTAGTCTGGTGTCTATACAGAGAATTATTCACTAATAGGACAAGCAGTAATACCAGAGCTAAGAAAAATATTTGTAGGTTTTTCCCCCTCCAATGAATAAAAATTAAACTGGCAAAACTCCTAAAATCAAGCAAGTTTAAAAAAAATGATTACTATATGAAAATTTAGCGTAAAAGACATTTTCTAATAAAATGCAAAAAAATCAAGTTACATTGTTTCATTATGACTGATTATGACTATGTACTATTGAGTCCAGTTTCCTGACTGTGTTAACAAAAGCTATTCTGACACATTGACAGATGGGGTTTATGCATCACGGGTGGACTCTATGCCAGCCCATTAAGAGGCTCTCTCAGTGTGAACAGCAGGGAGTTGCTGCTACACTTGTTGTAATGTGGGTTTCTAAGGGCCCAAAATCTTTTAAGGAAAGTGTTAAGTATCACTTCACGCATAGTAATTCCAGGGAACATTATTTGACTTCATATGTGTTATGTGCCAAGTTATCATATATATGCAGAAATATGCAAATTGTTGATCTATATTAATACACAGCATGTGTCAAACTTCTGAAAACTTCAGGAAAATGAAAACTACTGTGCTCCTTTCAGTCCTACCATGTGTTAAAGATATACTCATAATTTAATTTTTTTATTAAATTAAGCTACATCTTAAAATACATCTTTACATTTTTAATTAAAGAATAAAGTATATTCAATATGGGATGTTAAGAAATGTTTGCATAAAATTATTTATTTTTTAAAGTGGAAGAAGATTTTCAAGTTTCCAATAGTTTTACTTACTAGTGATTGTTTTATATTTGTTACCTCTAAGTGGAAATTTTTTCTTTATACCAAACAACCCAATGTACACCTCTACCCTGATATAACGCTGTCCTCGGGAGCCAAAAAATCTTACCGCATTATATTGAACTTGCTTTGATTCGCCGGAGTGCGCAGCCCTGCCCCGCTCCCCTGGAGCGCTGCTTTACCGCGTTATATCCGAATTCGTGTCATATCGGGTTGCGTTATATCGGGGTAGAGGTGTACCTTTAAATTAGTTAGCAGTAGGATGAAAGACCTTGTTGTTTAGCAAGCACTCAGATTTTCATACATAGTTTTCTCCTTTCTTACATGTTTTAATAAGCAGTAACATTATTAACAATGCTGACATTTAAACTACTATTACTGGCACCTGAGTTAGCACTGATAGAAAAGAATACGGCAGTTCACATCTCAAAGTTTCATTTAAGCATCTCTGCAAACTCAGGCAGAGATCCCTTCATTTGTTACAAAAATGTCTCATTTTGAAGGCTTTCTTAGCAACCGGAACAGCCAGAAACTAACTTTATTTGTTTTTAAGGAATACGAAATCAGGGACTGAAAATGAAATATGGGACTCAGGAGTACAAATGAGAGGTCAGTCCATACTCCCTTATCTCCAACTAGTACTTCACAAATCTACAAGGCTACATGCAAAACACTTTGCATGTAGCCTTTCTCTGTGAGAAATTCCAGGTTGCTGATTGTTTAAAATGAAAACATACAGAGATTCTCTTTAACTTGTGGCTCAGAGTGAGAAATAGATGCTTGTCTCCATCTCGGCTCATCAAATGATGAGAGTGTTGCATGTAACAACAGAAAGCAGTTTACCCAACATCTCATGGAAAAAGATGGAGTTCCAACAGATAATAAAACATGCAGTTTCTCAAAAATTCTAGTTTCACCTGCTAACAGAAAGCAGTGATGTCTTGATTCTTCCCTCTCTTTGCCAGCTAGCGGAAATCAATGTGTTTTATATGAGTCATGGATTGAATAACACTGCCCTTTGTAAATTTTTACAAGGTACATATTAAAGTGAACTTTCAAAATAAAAATATTGAGTTTGAAAATATGAAATTCATTCAGTTTTCAAAACTACTATTAGAAGCATTTGGCACTGAAGAAAACCTCTCCACCTTACTCTGTGTGGTCTCTCACTTACCATTTTAAATGATACTTTTCAACAGGAGATAAAGTTTAATGATATATTGCGGGGGAAAAAGGAATGATGATCCCATTTTAATACACGAAAAAACAGAAGTTCAAAGCCACTGGAAGGTGAACTCAATTATTGTTAGAAAATGTTCAGTCATTTTAACAATGGTATACCTACGTGATCAACCACTGAATGGCTGTAGCAATTATGTACTGTGGCTCATTTCAATCACAGACAGATTAAGGAAACAACAGACAAGCCTAAAAGGTCTTCCTTGATGCAACAGGCTAAGAAGTAAATAGGGGCAAGCCAGGAGACATGTCAGTGTTTCAATTCTGCCAAAAATTACAATTACAGTATTTGGCACTTTAAATAGCTGATCGCCTACCGGCCTGTATTATCATGAAATTTAACTTTTACCAGATCTGAAAAACCTAATCAGTTTAACCTCCTCCCCAACTGCTATTTTCTGGACAAGATAAAAATTAATGTTCACAAGGAAAAATATCTGCCACTCACTGTGGAAAAGCATCATCCAAAAGGATCATCCAAATGATCATTGTTACTAAACTGAATTATTTGTTTAGTATTATCCCTGTTGCGAACTCCAAACAAATCCCATCTTCAAAAGACAGCTACATGATGGGAAAATCCCAAAGCTCTCTCTGAGTAAAATGTACTCAATATTCAGTTACATACCATTTAGTAGTCTGTTAGTTAAAAGTAATCTCTACAATAGACAACAAAATTATCACTTGGAATTTCACTGAAGAAAATAAACACACACGTACACCCCTTCTCAAAAGTACTGTCATCGTTTTTCCAAATCTATACACAGAACTCCATGATGCTGAATAACCAGCAACAATTTAAGAGACTGATGGCTGTGCTATATATATGCTACTATTTTAAGTCTATTAGATGCATAAGATTCCTTGGGGCTTAACCCTTCCCAAAGATTAGAAACACTATTTATTTAGCATTAACTGAGTTCTTGAAGTTGCCTGTTTAAGAATAGTCAGGACCTTTCACTCCTTAGCAAGGTATTAATAATTCCTATAAAGGGCAAAAAAACACTTAGCTTTCTTTTAAGCAACCAAGAGGGTAATAATAATTGGAGATATACCAATCTCCTGGAACTGGAAGGGACCTTGAAAGGTCATTGAGTCCAGCCCCCTGCCTTCACTAGCAGGACCAGTTTTTTGCCCCAGATCTCCAAGTGGCCTCCTCAAGGATTGAACTCACAACCCTGGGTTTAGCAGGCCAATGCCATGGATCAGATCCAAAGAACAGAAAAATCATACACATCCTCAATAAAGCCATGTTAAATGCAACCAATAGATGACAGATCATCCGGAACATGTGGCTCTCAATCATACAGGCTGCAGAGACCATCCTGGAGCCAACTCAGAAGTCAGAGCTGCTTTAGAAAGAAAACAGCTAATCCCAAAGCCCAGAATAATACCAACCAATGAACAATGGGCCAACTTTATGTTGGAAATAGCTAAATTTGAAAAAAAATTACTAGCATAAATTGTCACTTCTTTTTTGTTGAAGCATTAAAAAAATGCAATTTTGTAAGTGTTCTGAGGTCAGAGCAATCTATGTTAGACAAAAATGTAATCCATCAGTAAAACTTTCTTATGGAAACTTAATTTAACGTTACTGTGAAAAACTGAGATTAATTGAAAATTTAATCTGAAAATTAAATTTAAATTTAAAAAATTAGACATCTCCTTGCTATGCTGTGATACAAATGACCCACTGTAACAGACATTTTCTCTTTCTTCCTCCTACAGTGAATGCCCTACAGTTCCCTTACCCATATTTGATCAGCCTCCATTACCTAGGTCCATAGCAAATTCTGTGTAGTTTGGGCAAGGTTTATGCCCTGGAAGAATAACCTGTCTATTAAAAAAACTTTACTTTCACCTATTGTTTCTCTTGAGGAGTTACAATTTACCAACTATAATTCTCTTGTAAATATGCACAAATATAACAGTTGATATTAGTTCATTGCTAAAATCTGATAGATACAACTGGTGAACTCAAATAACCTCAATTTCTTCTAACTGAACTCCTCACACAGAAAGGACAAAAGAGTCAAATTTTGGATTTTCCCCCCCTGTATTCAGCAGTCTGATAAATCAAGATTCACATTTTCAGCTGAATGGAAACATGAACATTAATTTTGTTAGGCACTACGTTACAAACATCTGTATTATACAGATAATATATATATATAAATATATATATATATAATATATAATATATATATAAATGACCCTGTTAAGATTGTAAATTAACTATTCCAGCATATTTCTTAATATGGATAATTAATTTTAATAGGTCTGATAAAGAGCCTGAAACTGGGAATAGGATCTCTCCCATGTACAAATAGGTTCCCAGAATGAGGCAACTGTGGAAATAAGTTATTATATTAATACTGCACACAGAAGTCTTCAAAAGATATCCTAAAGAGTTAGCTATTCTTTAGATGAAAACTGAATTTTTACTGCTTGACATTAAGATATAGAAAAAATAGTCACTAGTGAAAATGCATTAAGTATAACTAAAATAACTGACCATGATTAATACCATAACATTTATTACAAGTTTTCAATCTGAAACTAAACAATGCAAATATCTAATAGCTACATAAAATTAGTGTGACCTATTATACCTTGGGGGTGCATCTTGTTAACCCCCATATTCCTCATCTGTATATAATTGTGATATTGCATATAAAGCATGCCATGTGAAATATCAGGAGAAAGGTTAGAACAGTGTCTTTCAGCAGATCATATCTAAATACACCTCTACCCCGATATAACGTGGTCCTTGGGAGACAAAAAAAATCTCACAGTGTTATAGGTGAGACCGCATTATATCAAACTTGCTTTGGCCCTTGTTGGTTCCTTGTTCCCTGACCGTTCCCTCCAGAGACCCCCATCCCCAATCACCCCCAGGACCTAACCCCCTACCCAATCCCCGTCCCCTGACTGCTCCGACCCCTATCTACCCTCCTCCCCACCCCCTGACAGGCACTCACTGGCATCGGCGGGAAGCGGAGCAGCCCGACCCCAGCCTGCTCTACTCCGCCACCTCCCAGCTGTGGTACTCCACTTCCCACTGCCGGTGAGCGCGAGGAAGTTGGGGAAAGAATGCCCTCCTCCCTGCACTCACCGGCATCGGGAAGCGGAGCGCCGCGGCTGGGAGGTGGCAGACTGGAGTGGGCTGGGGCCGCGTCGCTCCGCTTCCTACCACAGGTGAGTGCGGAGGGGCATCCTCCCCAAGTCGCACTTCCCAACCTCCCCGCACTCACCGGTGGCGGGAAGCGGAACAGCCCAACCCCAGCCAGCTCCACTCCGCCAGCTCCAGCTGTGGCGCTCCACTTCTCGCCAGGCAGGTGAGTGCAGGACCTTTCCCCAGCCGCCCCCCCGCCACACGGCTGGGACCAGGGCAAGGAAAGCGGAGCGCGCTGGTGAGTGCGGAGAGGTTGGGGAAAGGACGCCCCCCTATACTCACCAGCGGCGGGAAGCGGAGCACTGCGGCTGAGAGCTGGCAGAGTGAAGCGGGCTGGGGCCGGGCTGCTCCGCTTCCGCCACTGCGGTGAGTGCGGGGGGCAGGGGGTCCTTTCCCCCAAGCCCCCTTCCTTAAGTGACACGGCTGGGGCCGGGGCAAGGGAAGCAGAGCAGGCTGCTCTCGGTCCCCCACTAATCCCCCGGGCCACTCTGGGACTGCGGGGCCCCCAAAAGTGCCCTCCCACAGCTCCTGCCCCCCCAGACCCTGGGGGGGAAGCCCCTGACCACCCCCAAGACCCTCTGCCCCTTATCAAACCCCTCAGCCCGGGCCTGGTCCAGCACCCTTAACACGCTGCTCAGAGCAGCGTGTCAGAGCTTTACTGCCTTGTATGCGAACCCGCCTTATATCGGGGTAGAGGATATGTGTATCGCCAATGCATTTGAAATTATAAAAATTGTGTTGTATGGTTTTCACTAAAATATGCTGAGGGTTTGGGAGGCACCCAGATTGACAAGGGAGGTAACCAACAGCAAGGTGGGTGCTGTTGAACAGACATCACCAGCCATTGTCCAGCAAGGGAGCTACAATGCAATGGCTCACCTGCATGAGGCCATACCAGGAGAATTGCTCAACCTTGCCTGGAGACTCAGCAATGCCCATGAGACATGCCTGTACTTGTGTTTAACAAGCACATGGACTAAGGGTATAAAACAGAAGACAGTGGCCACATGTTTGGCTTCCCCTGACCCCACCTATGCTGCAAGCAACAAGCACATTGAAAAGATTTAAGACTCCAACAGAGGAGACTGACCCCGGTTTCAACGGTGAAATCTGTGTACAATGAATTGCAATATCCAGTAGGGTGAGAAAAACTGCTTAATCTAGATGTTGCCCAATCTAATAGAACTGAGAGTTTAACCTGCTTGCTTATATTTTATTTTATTTTATTTTGGTAACTAACTCTGACTTTTTGCCTATCAATTAAAATCCATCTTTTGTAGTCAAACTTATTTTACTGTTTATCTTTACCAGTGAGTTTGCCTGAAGTGTGTGGCAAATGTGCTCAGGTTTGCAAAGGCTGGTGTATATCCACTTTCCATTGATGAAGTGGTAAACCAATTAATAAATTTGTACGGATCATCTTGAGCAATGCAAGATGATATATCCTTGAGGCAGTGCTGGGAGCTGGGGGGATTCGGCTGGTGCCTTTCTCTGTGTGATTCATGAGTGGCTCAGGGAGGATTCATGCAACCTAGCTGGGGTGGGGGAGCTCTACATGCAGTTGTGCTGAGTGATCATAGCACCTGCAGGGGCTTGCTGCTTGTCACTAGCAAGGCATTGAGAGACAGCCCAGACTGGAAAGAGTTAAGGGGGCACAGCAGTCCCACGGTCCCTGGGTGCACCTCGGGGATCTCATCATAATTAGTTTATATCTAAAAGAGATACATGGACCTGAAGTTTTAAGTGTCACAACCAAGGCACTTATCCTATTTAGAGCAATGTTTCCCAACTGGTGTGCCGTCGTGTCCGAACAGCTGTGCTGTGGAACTTTTTGAAAAACTGCAAGTGAGAACAAGGGGGGAGGGGAAAGGGGAAGCTGCCTCACTGCACCACCTCCTCCATGGGCAGAGCAATTAGAGCTCAATCTCCCTCTCTTCCCCCATCCACTCCAGTGTGAGCAACAGGTCGCCTCCTCTGCCCCTCCCCTATCCACTGCCAGCTGCCAGCCAGAATGAGGATGAGCCCGTGGAGCTCAAGGTGTGCCATGGCAGAGAAAAGGTTGGGAACCACTGACTTAGAGGAAACGGAAAAGGAGCTGAGACTTCAAGTTTAAATTTCAAAAAGAAAATAATTTTTGATTGTTAACTTGAGCTAGTGAACAGATTTACTTTTAACTTTCCTGAAAATTCAATCTTAAGTCTAGGAAGGGGTGTTGACACCAAGCTCAGTAGTGAAATGCCGAACATATAAGAAAATTGATTTAATCTCCCCTACCATTTCAAATCTCATTGCAGACTTCATTATGGAGTCACTACAGTCACCTTTTTAATGTACAAACACTTTTTAGAGCCACTTGACATTTCGGGTTGCCAGATTTTGGGGAAAATGTTAGGGACACTTAGTCATGGTCACACAAACACTTCATGTAAATCAGTCCATTAAATAATGTATATATTTACCAATATTGTGCATATAACTATAAACTTCATCTTAAAAAATGTATATAGATTTAGCACTACTACAAGTTTCCAGCCCTGGTAAATGAAGTCCTCTGCTTATCTATAGCACAGTGGCAGGGTAAGCTTCTCATATACACTGCCCTGCTAACGTGCCTCAATCTGATCTGGAGCTACTTTCTTTACAGGTAAATAGCTGCCCATGCAGTTCCTGGCTTATCTGAATCTGTCAGTAAAAAGCACAATGATAAGTTTATGATTTAGGAGTTGGAACACAGAGTCACACAACATTCATTATACGGTAACTTTAAGTCCCTACAGAGCCAGGCTGGAGTCAAACTGGTGATCTTCACAGACCATTAGCAATATGTCAAGGCATCCACTTGTAATCACAACACAGCCTATATAATTACTGTACCAACAACTGGGAATTTTTTTTTTTAAACAAGACTTTTTTACAGTTATAGTTTTACCTTTCACTCAGATTTTTGAATAAAAAATGCTGTCTAAAGTTAAACTGACAGCAGCAACTGTGAAATAAGGAAGGTCCAGTATGTATGAAGAATAATTTTAATTCTAACTTTTAAACTCAATTTTGCACTGGAGTTATTTTTGAAATTTTTAAGCTACTTTATGAGAAATGGTGACCTTGTTGACAGAGAATCTAAAGTCAACTTTCCCTAAGTTGATGGACTCTACCTGCATGCATCACAAAATACTTTTTTGTTCTGTAGAATGACTGTCTGCCCATTTATTTCCAAAATAAAATAAAAACTAATTGTGGGACTTTCCAAAAGTTCTTCATTTGCATAAAATTGACCCAATCAATCCCCACTGGTGATGTCAGGGACTTCAGAGTGACAGTGCCACATTCTGACTTGCCAAAGAACTTCTAAGGATAGGTTTTTGTGAGGAGGACCCAGCCAAGATGTCATCTTCAAGACCTGGAGGAAAAGGAGACTATATTGCTTCTGGCTATATGATGCCAGTCCATGCTGGCCAAGAAGGCCTATGTTTTCTCCATTCTCTGCCTGGCAACCAACCAAGGGGCAGGAGTCCAATAACTTGTAAAATCTAAGACATGATAGCCACGAGGAATCAGCTTCTAATATTTCCATCAAC
This sequence comes from Mauremys reevesii, assembly GCF_016161935.1. NCBI lineage: Eukaryota > Metazoa > Chordata > Testudines > Geoemydidae > Mauremys > Mauremys reevesii. Next base: position 73,675,564 of record NC_052630.1, read on the forward strand.
ATTAACAAGCCGTGTTGAAAATGTTACCGGCTAATCATTATTAGCTTCCTGAAGATGCATGAAACCATAACAATGTAAATCATCTTCTATAAGTATCACATGTGTTTCGATTTTATTTTTTCCAGCAGGACAACACTCCTAGAAGGTCTGGTGTTCTCTTCTTATTAGGCACAGTAAAGTAAGAGTAAGTGAGTGTGATTATTTGCAAACCCACATAGGGACAACTCCTAGAGTCAGCCACAGAAACAAAAATTAAATTAAGTACCTTTTCTAATTAAAAAAAAAACCAACTAATCTCACATGTAATTTTTATGGATTAAGATTATGTGCTTAAATCCTGATGAACTGTTCTCTTTACCTTAATTGTTTTATGTTTAACATGGAAGTGAACTGATCTTCACGGTGTAAGTCTTTTGACAAACATAAAATCATATAAATTGGGACAGAGTGGAAATGTCCTCCTATTTTGTGACTGACAGCTAAACACAAAGACTGCCATTTTACCAGATTAAAAGAGCTACAAGCAATTGTTATCCTATTTGGTATTGTTTAATTAACCTGATAATTAGATTTATTTAATATTACATAATGAACTAAAATGAATACTCACAATTAATAAACTATGTATGATAGGAAAATTGTGTCTGATTGAGCAATTTACCAGATGTCAAGATAACAAGAACAGAGAAATCCAAGGCACAGATAATCCACCTAGTTGTGATGCACAGAACCTATCCCTTCTACTGTTTCCAAATAAATGCTAATCAGAGGGGATCCCCTGGATATACTTCAAAACACAAAATATGTTAAGAATATTAAGATTGCAAAGTCAGGCACTCAAAGGTGGGAAATGCCAAAATTAAGGTTACCGATATAACCTTAATTCTGCTCTCTTGAGAATATGCATTACGATAGTATGCAATCAAATAATTAGAGACTATTTTTTCCAGCATGTATCACAAACAGGGTTTGACGCCACACCTTCAGATTCATAGGATAGGTTTCTACCAATTGCTCTAAAGAAATAACTGGCAATGGGTTTGTAGACCAGCTTCTAGAAGACACAAATGGCCAGCAATTTATACAATTGTTTATTAGGCAGGAGTGGAATGTTGGGTGTATCAGAATTCCTGGCTCAAGGAGGTAAATGTCTACCAGTTAAGCCAAGAACACAGATTTTACACACACATTGACATAAAAGCTGTAAGTCTATATTTTTATCTCTGTTTTGTGTAGTACCAAGTGGGTAGGGGTTTTGGTAGTGAGTAACAGTGGATATGTTACAGTGAATCGGAAATGGATCCTCTAAATACGATATAGTACTATTAATATAGGAATTTTGAACTTTAAATATATTTTTACAATGTTATGGATCAAAATTAAGGTTGAGTGTGCAATATAAGTTAGGTGGGATAAAGAGGAGTTAAATAGCATTATAAAGCAGTAAATCCCTTAACTATTCATTTCCAGATTTACTGTTTAGGTTTTTGTCTTCTGCAGTTACATAAGGTTTCATAAACAAAGTTACAATTCTTGATGTTTTAGCTAGACTCCACTGAAAACACACTTTCAAGCATAAAGCTTATTTTTAAACTGTTTTTGCTTGTGAGCTTAATGTATGCATATATATGCACAAGCCCATCGGTATGATAATCATAAATGTCAATTTACATTACTACATAATGATAAACTGGCCAATATAATCACCAAAACTTAGGATGGGTAGTAATTTTTTAAAACTTCCAGCAGATACTATTAAAAATTACTAGTTGTGAACTTAGTTACTCAAGTATCTGTATTTATAACATTTTATTGTTAACCACTGTCAGTTTAGCTATGGCTTTATAAAAACAGGACATATAAATTCATTCATCAATGTATAACAATGCACCTCTTCTTATAAAGGATGTCAAATTAGCATTGTTAAACCATATTTTAAAATATACATGATCACTTGTATGTCACATTGTTAACTGTTTTGTGAACGCAATTAAATATCTATCAAAGCATATTTCTAATGAGACAGAGTTAAAAGCTACCACAGACACTGGATTTTTAATTCCCCAAATTTTAGTGGGTTTAATATCAATACATTTTTTCAGATGTTTTGCACTGATGGAGTTTTCTACACTGGATTATAGGAGCAGCAGCAGCCACTGCTACAGTTAAAGTTGGGTAACTGTTTCCATTCCAATCCCTTATTTCCAGTCACTCAACTTTCAGGAACTTTAACCCCCTCAGGCTGAAATTTTCCATTCTTTGTGTCTGCCCACTGATTTTTTTTTTTTTTTGGCGTGGGGGGGAAGAGAGAGTGAGAAAAGGAGGTAAGATTTGGCAGATTTCAGGAAATACAGTTTGGCTGTTTCCATGTACAAGGAACTAGAAAACAGATATACTTTTCCATACATAAAAATATTCCTGCAATTTTTATTGAGCAGCCCTACAGTTGAAAGGAATAAAGTTTCAGAAGATTAAATTTGGCACAGAAATAGCACACCACAGAGGAGATGCATGTTTCCTTGTTCTATAGAAAATAAATGTGTTTTATAGTTAAACCTTAGAATGAGTAAGAGCAATTTTTTTCACCATATGCGAAGTACATAGTTAAGAAAGTATTTATGGGGCATGCAACATCTGCATTCTTAGTTGCCTAGTGAAAAGCATAGGGAAGCATATTGTTAAAGACACCAGTTTAAGACCAGTTAGTGCAGAACTTGTGACCTAGACGACATTGGTGCCCTGCAGAATATCCAGAACTGAGGTAAAATTCTAATACACCACTACCTCGATATAACGCCACTCGATATAACACAAATTTGGAACAGTAGCTACTCCATAACACACACAATAAATGGCTCTACCTCCCTCTTTTGCACTGCGCACTCCAGTGGATCAAAGCAAGTTCAATATAACACAGTTTCACCTATAACACGGTAAGATTTTTTGGCTCCTAACGTCAGCATTATATCGAGGTAGAGGTGTATTTCCTTGTTTCCATTCTGATTCATTTCATAGAGTATCACAGATTCCCATTTAATCTCTCTTTGCTTGGAATACTTTTCAGTGAGTCAATATCTGCCATACATCAATATAAAAAGGATGATGTCATAAACACTGGAAGGAGGCTCAGGCTCTCCAAAGACTTCTGACCCTAACTAGTTTATAATAGGAAACAAGAATGGAATTTTACATCAGCTTCAGAAATGATGAAGGACAACATTTACTCCGATAGTTTTTATCTGTGCTTTTGACGGTACAGCTCTCAGCTGTAGGTGTAAATGATGTCATCAACTATTGCTAGAAAAACTCTGAGCCCTGACCTTTAATCTTAAGCAAAGACAAAACTGCTTTCCAGAATACATAGTGGTTGTTAGTTCTCATCTTCACCTTTAAAACAATCTATTCAAGCATCTAGGATTTTCTTCTCAAATGTTATTTATGGACTTTTCATGCAAAGGAGTCACAAATCACTCGTAAAAACTAATTTTGATATAAATATATATAGCTTAAGTGAAATACAAACACTTCTGGGGTTGACGACTGCACCCTAACACCACATAGCTTTGAGGAAATGCAAGGGTGTAAAAGTATTGATACCAGAAATAACATGGAATAAAGAGATCTGGACCCATGGACAACTGAGGATGAATTCCTTTCTGAAAGGAACATAAATTAGAATGTTTGATTTGAAGTCTATTTTGGTAAAGGTCTGTGTACTTTGGAAGCCAAGTACTCCAAATCCTTTTGTATGTTCTGACTGCAGAATGTTTACCAATGTTTAACAGAGTTGTTTCCAGCTCCGTTCTCTTAGATTCTAAACTATTAGTTTCAACCTGCCAAGGTCAGAATGAAATGTTGAAGTTTTCCCACAAACATGTCTTCATGATCGTGGATGACGATGGCCTGTGAGGCCAATAATGATGCAATAAGAATTACAGATTCTTTACCTCGTTTTATTTTGCAAGTCACCCAGACAATATGAAAAATGGGAGAAAAGGTTAACGTACAGAAATCCTTAAAGGAAAGAGAAGGTATCTATCTTTCGTATCATTCACCATCTATTTGAAGAGAATTATGAATGAAATTTTCAAAAGAGACTAGGGGAATTTGGTGCTCAAGTCTCACTGAATTAAATGGGAGCTGGATGCCTAATTCCCTTGGTTTCCTTTGAAAATCCCAATCTAAAATCTTAGACAAGTTTAAGTGAAAAAAAAAATCTGATCTCTTGCTTCTTGTTGTGCAATTATTTTTTATTTTTACAAAAATGTTTTTAAGTGCTTTACAAGATATAGGACCAGAGAGGGAAGAAAGGAGAGAGAAGGCTTTAAAAAACAAACAAAAGTCTTCATTATGAATCACTGTTGGGGTAGCACTAGTGGTAGGTAGACTCTTTGGGCTGTGTGAAGGTAAGTTGTTTTCAGATGCATTTTCACCAAACAGGTCATATCCTGGTTACAGAAATGTAAATTGCCCTCTTCCTTCTTTTCTTCTATGAAGACAACAGCTTAGACAGTATTATGGAATCTGATAACAGAAGTGACAAGGTCACAAATACACCTTGTTTCCCAGGAATAGTAGAAAATGAAGACCAGGACAAATCATAAAGAGAAGTTCTTGAGAACTACACAGTGCAAAAGAGGGAAGTAGAGCCATTTCTCAAGTGTGTTATGGAGTAGCTACTGTTCCAAATCATGCTTCCTTTACAAACAGAGTGATCAAGGATTATATCTTCTCTTTATAAGGGCTTCACAGTCATGATGCTTTGAGTGTGATAGCAGAACTCTGACATGTCAATACTATTACATATATATAAATTCAATGGCAGAGAGGCCAGAAGAAAGATTAGAGGTGAACCTATTAGTCTATTGACCTATAATACATTTTTAAATGACATTTCAAACCTATTTGCCTTAAGAAGACCTGGTCAAGAATCTGAATAAGAAAAATGTTTGGTTTCCCTTTTAGGCTTAATTACACCTTAGTTGATCATTTACATCATGAGTGGTTGAAGAAGAATCTGTACTGACCTCTCGCTTGCAAAGCTGGAAAAATATTCCCTGGCTCTGGGTACAGCTGGAAGGATTGTCCATTAGATCTCACCAGACAAGATGTGGGAGTTAGTCAATATTTTCTGTTCAGAGGCTTATGTCTCATAAGAGAGCTGGACTGAGGAAACAGGTTATGTTTTGATGAATTCCTGAAAGTTTTATCCAAGGATATTTTCAAGACTCCCCGTTGAAAATGACAATTATATTACTGCATTCAGGAGCATCTTTGTTAGGGATTCTTATATTTATTTTAGAGTTCCCTCCTCTTTTTCCAATATTTATTACCATTAGAAAGGGCAACGGATCTGGGCATGATAGAAGAGCTCAGGTTAAGATTATTCAGTTCATTGAAACTTGTGGCTAGTTTGACTGTAAAATAAAAGTATGGGCTAAGATTTTTCAAAAGTGACTAATGATTCTGAATAGCTACCTTGAGACACCTTGAAAGGCTCTGATTTTCTCAAAGTACCAAACCCCATTTCTCTGAAAACTGAGCCCTATTAGGTGTTTTAAGTTGGATACTCAAATCACATTTTAAAATCTTGACCATAGTTTTTTTAAAGCCCAATAGTATGGTAAATCAATATTTTTCAACAAAACTCTTGAGTGCATTTGTTCCATTTGAGTATAATGAAGTCTTTCACAACCAACTGGTGGCCCCTGTAAGAGCCTGGGAAGAAGGATCAATTTGTAAAGAAAGAAACATTTCCATTTTGCAGTCAGTTTAAACTAATTTAGTTCTCTCAAATTTGTGTTTTAATATTGGCTCATTTGAAAAATCACATTAACTGTAATGTAGCAGTAAAACTTGACAGTAATATAGCTTTTTTGTTTAGAATCTTCTTTGATTAAATAACATGGATTTAGTCCTGATGCATAGAAAGCTTGGGAGCAGGGGAGAAGGAATCATAGTTTTTCCCAGAAGTTGGAAAAGACTGTAAAGAAAAGATGGCAAGGAGGACACTTTCTAACTCAAGCATACTATTATTGTGTCCAAAGATACCTAGACATGAAATAGGGATATCCTCCAGAAGCAAAAAGGAAACTAGGAGAGCTGGGTAAAGCACTGGTGTTCAGAAACCTTCCTTTAATATAAAAATAATTTATAGGCTGTCTGTAGTGGTTTTAAAGCTATGCCACAGTCACTAGCACTCAGGGAGGAAAGTGCCACCTTTTACTGCAGGATTACTGCTGATATGGTCCACTGGTAGCAGGAGTTACTAGACCACACTGCTGCACTGCTGTGGAGAATTCACCTACCACAGTAAGTGGTGAGCTAAGTCTTCTGATTACAACTATTTAGATCACCCATTAACAGACTAGAGGTATGAACTAAACCACTCTGCCACCAGAATGAAAGACCTAAGTGGTAGGTGTGCCAAAACAGCAGGCTGAGCAAAGCTCCTTTGACAGATACACTCTGAAATAGTTGTAAGGAAGTTATAAAAGAAAGAGGAACAGGTTTCAATTACTGAAAAGCCAATTTATTTGGAGTCCCCAGCAGTTTGACAAAGGAACACTAACACATGCTCCACTGAAGTGCTGCTGTGAGCCTAAAGCTGCTTCCGTACTAAGGCAGTGAACTAGGATCAGAGTCTAGTGCTGTGGCAGTCTAGCTGAGGAGTTATTAGAATTTTAATTATTCATAAAGTTACTCCACTAGTGTGAAATGAGCAGGCTAATCCAGCAGGGATGCCCAGACATATGGATGCCTACACATGACAAAGTTAAATTCCTATAGCAGTTCCTGTTAGTCTTTGTTTGCTCTGTATCACTCCTTAGTTTGAAGAGAATTGTATAACCCATTCCATATTAAAAAGTTTAATTTCTTTCATGTCCCATCCAGTTCCCCAGCCCTAAGAATTGTTTCATCATCTGTAAATTTCCATTAATTTAATTGGTTTACTCGTTCAAATATTTTTGAGTGTTTCAATGTAGATGCAGGGTTGTTAAAATCTGGTGCATGCCAACAATTTATTCTTGTACAACAGGATGGAATCTACTTTTATTACTTTTAATTTTACTATTTTCCCCTTGTAAACAGGAAAAGATTCTGAGATATAATGTTAGATTTCTCCTTTGGAACACTTACCAGTAACTACCATGCTGCTCATGTTAGAGTTCGGACTATTGAGTACACTGCCTGAAAGAAGTTCGTCAGATCCTCTCTAAAAAGAAAAAGACAGTAAGAGTTTTTTTTCCCTTCTATTTTTGTCATCTTTAATGTTGATATTAAAAGTATCAGTTTGACAGGGCAAATCCCTTCAGAGAGCTTTAAATGAACATTACATAAGATTTGGCAGATTCTCCCTTTTCAGAAAGTGACAGTAAATAAAAAAATTAAAATCTAGACAATACAGTATATTTACATAGCATCCCTCAATTAAAATTCCATACACAAAATCACTTCATCCACAGCTGAAATGCAATCTCCAGGGACCACAAGAGCTGTCCAACAGTACACAACTTACAAAACATTTTAGAATAGGAAGTTAATATCCACTGAAACTAAATGGGGAATTCAGGCAAATACTGAAATTAGAATTTGACCAAAGTGCTAGGGCTAGCACTCCTATTAGGAAAAGTTCAAAGCAGACTGTTGTGTTTTGCACTTCTTTATAATATATAAAGGAACGCTGAAAACAATTTTTTTGTTTGTTGGAGGATGGATTTCTTTTTGGTTTAAGCTTCATAAAAATATGAAGAACATCAAGTCTGTTCTTTCTTAGTCTTCTTTTTGGATGATTTCATTGTAGAATGCAGATACCAGAGGAGATTTGGTGTTGAATCCTTAAAGAGGGATCCTTTTCCCCCCAAGCATTTGAGTTAAATAGGTGTTAAAAATAAGTCTGAAGCAGTCTAAATACACTTCTACCTCAATATAACACGGTCCTCAGGAGCCAAAAAATCTTACCACATTATAGGTGAAACGGCATTATATCAAACTTGCTTTGATCCACAGGAGTGCGCAGCACCCCACCCGCCCCCCGGGGCACTGCTTTACCGTGTTATATCCGAATTCGTGTTATATCGGGTCGCGTTATATTGAGGTAGAGGTGTACTTAAAAATATATACTTCCCCTCTCAGTGATCAGGTTTCATTTCCTTCCAGGATAGAAAAAAACACTCAGATGCCTAATGTAAAACAAGTAGGATTTTTTGTTTGTGTGTTTTTTTAAATCTTTCAGGCCTTCCTCATAAGTCAAAATGAATTAAAAAGGGCATAAACCTCCCCTCCTTTGCATGTCATCATTAATAGGCTATTGGATTTTTTTATATCCAAAAGAGGTTAGGACCTCAGTTTTGTGTCTTAATTCAAAGGTATCTCCAATAGCACCAATGCCCTCAGCACTAACCCAGGCCATTGGGTCATTACTAAAAAGGGTGAGTGCCAGTTACTGAATCACCAAATATTACTTTGCATGGAATCTATGTTTCCATTCTGAGTACTGACCACAAACTGCTTTACTTACGAAATCTTTATAATAATCAAGATGTTTCAGACTGTGCTGTCCTTGAGGCAGGTATTATCTATCTCCGTTTGAAAAGCATCCTGTATATTTTGGATAGTTCTTCATTCTAAATAATAAATACATACTAAACTAATCTGAGGATATCACAATACTAAGTGGTATGCTTATACCAGGATGCATATAATCAAGCCCAAACTGTAATATTAGTGTATATATTATATATACACACACGCATAGGAATATGAAGAGGAATATTAGAATATAACACATTTTGAAGTATCCCATATCTAAAATCCACAACATACTAGACAACACACCAAGCTATTACAGTCACTAAGCTTATTCAGTTTTGAGCACTAGTTCTCAAAGTTATTTAAACAGACTATTTCTGAATAATTTTAGTTTGCTTCACACCCTTGTTGATTCTAGATTCTGCTCTACACATTTTGGGGTTCAAATTGGCAACATGATTTGACTTTAAATTTAATAAAAGAAAACAGCAATGAGTCTTGTCACTATCAGAGGAAACCATTTTTAATTAGATCAAAAGAATGAACTTAAAACAGGCAAAATTGAAAGCCAATTCAGAGACGCTATGGAACCTTTCCATTATTCACTCTATATGACTGTTCTCAAGTACAAAGATGACTGAAATGTAGCAGATGGAACTCACTGAAATGTTCTTTCTTTCTCTTTGAAGATCTAAATTACTACCCCAATATTTGCTAAGGAGAGGATATTATAGTTTGACATCAAAATTATGGAAGTAAAATCATGAAAGACAAGATGGTTGAATTTAAAAAATACCTGCATTTGAGGGCAATTTCCTGCTTATTCTCAGGCCTGAGCATAGATGACACACAGGCCACATCTCTACCAGTGCTGGATCTAGGCACATGCAATTTTGAGTCTAGAAGGCTTTCAAGTCCCTTGATTCTCATAATTTTTTTCTTTTTGTTTTGGAAAGATGGATGCTATTTCAGTCTTCGCAAAGCAACAACTCTTAAAATCATGTAATCCTGATCTGTCTTAAGTAAAAGCCAGAACACTAACCCTATGTATTTACCCTACGAAGGGAAGAGACTGTACATAACAAACAAACTACTCGATGAACTCCTAATTTACAACTTAAACATGGAGGATATTAGACCCAGAATCTTTTAAATAATCCTCACTCATGCTGACAAATTCTGTTTTGTCCTTCCTATCTCATCCTGTCCCCCTCAACGCAGCCTTTCATCAGAAGTGTGAAGAAAAATATTTAAAGTGTGGTTCTATCCAGAAAAGCAGATGTGTAAAAGTGACACTGAGATTCTTCACACAGGACCAAATTTTCAAAAAGAGATTTGACTGTCAACTTAAGCCTTCAATATGCGATTCCCAAAAGCAGTTTACAAACTTCAGAAGCATAAATTGCTTCATGTACTGTAAATCTGAAATATAAAAATTAAAAGAAGTGGAATGTAGGGAATGTTTAACTGTGTATAATACCATTGCACAACAAATACAATCAAATCTTTTAGTTTTCAAAAATTATAGGACAAAACTATAGAAAAGGAGGAAGAAAGTACAATGACTAGCCACAGTGTCTAGATCTTTGCTTTAAATGTTGCAACTAATTTAGTATCCATATTATAATTAGTTTCAAAATGGTTTGTCCCAACACGCATTACTTTGAAAATGTGTCTAATCTGAATGCCACAGGTTATGTTACACACCCTCTTAGTTTTATCAGGCCATTACAGTCATCAAAATCCCCTGAAGTCTAACCATGAAACCATTCAGGATGGCAAAAAATCTATTGTCAACTATTTTTCCCACATCTCCAGAATAATATATTTTAACTCTAGTAGAAATCTCTTTCCACATTTAAGAAGCAAAGAGTAGAAATAAGCAGCCAATTCGTAAACATTTTTTAAATCTATTACTGGATTGAAAACTTGGCAGCTACCAAGTTTAATTGCCTCGTGAGGACCTGTCAAAAAAATTTCTGAAAAAGTCTAAAAATATATATATCCAAAAGTTGTCTGCCCAATATTTTATTAACTCCTAAGTAGAGAAAAACTTTTCGGAAGTCAATTCTTGTACCTAACGTAACAGATCTGTTTGGGTTAAAGAAGGCTTATTAAAAGCATCACTCAAATTTGTAGTCTCCTCTGACAATGGAAATAAACAAAACATGAAGTGAATGGTGTTACTAAAAACAGTCAACAAATAAACAAAACTATCCCTCTATTTCAAACATAGTAGTAAGAGCCAGCATTATCATCTACTCTATTGTGATACAATTAATATCTAAACAGTTTTTAATTACAACTGGTGGAGGGAATATAATAATTAAAAAAGAAATGCTGTTAACTCTTGGGAGAGATTCTGATTTACCGATGATACATGCACCTCTACCCCGATATAACATGAATTCGGATATAACACGGTAAAGCAGCGCTCCGGTGGATCAAAGCAAATTCGATATAACATGGTTTCACCTATAACTTGTTAAGATTTTTTGGCTCCCAAGGACAGCGTTATATCGGGGTAGAGAATAGGACACTTTTTCTGTGATGAAAGAAAGCAGAAAAAATGTTAAATGGTAGTTTTAGTTACATTGTATATTTACCACAGTTAGTCTCAGCCTAGGGACATATGTCAAGCCATGAGCATAACACCACTGCGAAACACTCAGAGTATGTTTACAATTGCAATAGAAGACCCACAGCAGAGCTACAGCTGGCCTGAGTCAATTGACCAGGCTCTCAGACTTAGTGCCACAGGTTTATTATTGAAGTGTAGATGTACCCTTAGCTTCTAACAGCATCTGCAGGCAACTGAAAACTAGCAGTATGATGGAGGAGTAACAGCATTCAAAAAAAAAAAAGTGTTCAAAATAATCAGTGACTACCATTCCAGTAGCTTGAGTTATTCTTCTTCAGGGTAAATTACTTGCAAATCCAAAATATAAAGTGTCTTCAGGCATTTAAAAAAAACATTGTCTCCAGGGATGAAAATACTAAGAGTCTGAGGTAGTATATTGGGGGGAAGGAGAGGGCTGAGAACAATAAGCACTCATTTACAGATTTCAATTTGCATGATAGACACATATGAATTTAATTAATATTCTGTTGTCACATGATGAATTTTTAGTGAAATACAGCACGCATATATTTGGTTTATGCTTATTTAGTGAAGAGGAAGTGCATTTATGTATAGACATCTTACCTTACACACTGACCTCAAACAGCAATATCCCCAATCTGCTCCAAAAATAACTAACAGAAACCAACTCACTTTGTACAGAAACATAGTATCACTAGACTCCCCAAGGCCAGGGCCCCAAGAATATGAGTTACATCCGCACACATTCTCGACCTACCTACAGTCCAAAAGAAATTCCATGCAGATTCACCGGTATGCTACAAAAATCCCCAGTTTCATCCCTGCCACATCACCATATAGACAAAAGACTTGTCTAAACAGTTTTTTATTGATTTAAATACAATTTAGTTAAATCAGGACAAGAACTGTGTGTAGACCAGCCCAACAACTCTGTATTCCACCAACAAGTGGTAACTCATTGCTGTAATTTGTTTTTAAGTTCACTTGTCTTTCTCTAACTAACTAGACATTACATGCATACGTGTCCTCATTTCTCCGAAAAGTCCTCTCCCTCTTCCTCACTTCTTACCTAAGTTCCCTGTAAGCTGCGCGGCCACGCAGCAGCTTATTTAGTGCTGCGCAGGTGCTCAAGGAACCTGCTTGGGGACCGGTCGCGGCCAGTGGAGGGGTGTCCCTTCCCCAGCCCCCACCTAGCCTGGCCCACAATCTGGTGCAGGGCGCCCCTCCTCTGGCCCCAACTCTACTGTGGCACAGCCCGGGCCAGCCTCAAGCATGACCAGAGTGGCCCAGACCCAGCCATGGCTGGGAAGCCCAAACCGGCACAGCCAGAGCGGTCAGGCCAGCCCGGACCTGCTGGGACCAGGGAAGGGGCGCCTATCCTGCAGCCCCAACCCCAGAGCTGCTGTGGCAGGGAGAGGCACCTCCCCCACCAGCCCAGGTGCTGCTGGTGCTGCTGCGAGGAGAGAGAGTTGGGTGGGGACCTCTCTCCCCGCTGTAGCCCCTGAGCACCCTCCTGCACCCCAAACCCTCATACCCAGTCCCACCCCAGAGCCCTCAGCCCCTGTACCCCAATCCTTTCCCAGCCCTGAGCCCCTCATCCCTGACCTCACCCCAGAGCACACCCCTCCAGTCGGAGCCCTCACACCCCTGCACCACAACCCTCTGCCCCAGCCCTGAGCCCATCTCCGGACCCACACCAGAGCCTGCACCCACAGCTGGAGCCCTCAGACCCCTGCACTCAAACCCTCTGTCCCAGCCTGAGCCCCCTCCCACACTCCGAACCCCTCGGCCCCACCCCATATGAATTTTGTTATGTGCACTGATACGAAGGTGATGTGTTTTCTGCTAATTGCTCTTCAAATTCTTTTTTGTCCTGCCTCATTCTGCATTTCCACTTGACTTGCTAGTTTATGTTTATGTTTTCCTCAGTAGGATTTGATTACGAATTTTTTTAAGTATGTCTTTTTGCATCTAACCACCTCTTTGTTGTTTAGCCTTGGTCCTCTTACTGTATTTTTTTTTTTTAAATTTGGAATATACATTTAGTCTGGGCCTCTGCTATGGTGTTTTAAATAGTTTCCATGCAAGCATTTCACTCATAACTGTTCCTTTTAATTTCAATTTAACTAGCTCTCTCATTTTTGTGTAGTTCCCCTTTTTTAACTTAAATTGCTACTGTGGTGGGTTTCTTTGGTATTTTCCCCCCTACAAGGATGTGAAATTTAATTATATTATGGTAGCTATTACTGAGCAGTTTGGCTACATTGACCGGTTGGACCAGATCCTGTGTTCCACTTAGGACTAAATCACAAACTGCCTCTCTCCTTGTGGGTTCCCAGAAGTAGCTGCCCCAAGAAACAGTCATTAATGGGGACCAGAAATTTCTCTGCATTCCATCCTGAGGTGACATTTACCCAGTCAGTATGAGCATAGCTGAAATCCTCCATTATTACTGGGTTTTCTGTTTTTGTAACTGCTAATCTCCCTGAGCATTTCACAATCACCATCACCATCCTGATCAAGTGGTATTACTATTGCTATACTGTTATTCAAGAATGGAAATACTACCCATACATATTCTATGGTACTGTCTTGAATGAATGAAACTTTTACTTTATTCAATTCTATGCTTTCTTTCACATACAGTACCACCTCTCCCCTCCTCTTCTCCCCCCCCTCACCCCCTCCCCAGTGCAACCTACTCTGTCATTCCTATATATTTTGTACCCTGGTATTACTCTGTGCCATTGTTTATCATCATCTCACAAAGTTTCTGTGATTCCTATTATACCAGTATCTTCATTTAACACCAGGCACTCAAGTTCACGCATCTAAGTATTTAGATTTCTAGCATTTGTATACAAGCACTTATAAAATTTGCTAATATTTAGTTGTCTGCCTTCATGTGATGTAACTAAAGGGAACTCATTTTCATTTGACTGTTTCTCTTCAGTTCCTACCTGTACTTTATCAGCTGCTACCCCCTACTCTTTACTAGGATATAGAGTATCCCCTTTAATAAATACTCCCTCTATGGGATGTCTCTTTCTGAACTGTGTGCTTCTACACACCCGTCAGCTTTCCCCCAGCTCTTAGTTTCTAAACTCCTCTACGACCTTTTTAATTTTACATGCCAGCAATCTGGTTCCCTTTTGGGTTAGGTGGAGCCCATTCTGCCAGGATAGGCTCCTCCTTTCGCAAAAAGTTCCCCAGTTCCTAATAAACCTAAATCCCTCCTTCAAACACCAACATTTCATCCAAACACTGAGATCCTGCAGTTCTGCCTGTCTAACTGGTCCTGCACATGGAGCTGGAAGCATATCAGAAAATGCCACCATGAAGGTCTTGTATTTTAATCTCTTACCAAGTAGCCCAAATTTGGCTTCCACGACCTCTTTCCTACTTTTTCCTGTGTCACTGGTACTTGCATGTACCATGATCACCGGTTCTTCCCCAGCACATCATAAAAATCCACCTAAATTGCCTCATGAGGTCTGCAGCCTTCTCTCTGCAGACAATCCACCATTCGGACTCCCAATCATCACAAACCCAACTATCTATATTTCTAATAATCAGATCTACTACTACTACTACTACCTGTCTCTTCCTAATAACTGGGGTTCCCTCCCCCAGAACTGACTCCTCAGTGTGAGCGAATACATCATCATCATCTACAAGTAGAGTCCCAATGATGGGCTCATTTCCCTCCGCTCCAGCTTGATGTTTTCCCCAAGACTTTCATTGTCCTTAACAGCATAGAGGTTGTCAGTCTATCTTTTAATTAGTTCAATTAGGGCCCTAACTCTCCCACCCAGCACTCACTGCTGCTCAGGTAGGTAAAAGTCATCATTTGTGTACAGAAGACAATACCTTAAATCCATGGTTTTGGGCAGGCTGAATTTTTATATATTTGATTAGCCAAGATTTTACAGTTCAGAGAAATGGAAAGTTTGTAATGAGAAGACTTCAATATTTTCTCAGGTATGAAATATATAGTAGTTAAGCCATCTGAATTTTGGTTATAAAGAAGCCGGGTAAAATACAAATTTCTGATTTATCCATTTTTAAAATACTTATACTTGAGGAATTAGATGCATAGGTTATATATAAATATACAATTTATATAGACTTCATAATTTCTTCAAGGAGCTAAAATTAAAATATTTGGTTGCTCTACCTGCAGGAGTAAGATATCAGCTAAAACAGGGGTGTGCAAACTACGGCCCGTCAGCTATTTTAATCTGGCCTTCGAGCTCCCATTGGCAAGCGGGGTCTGGGGCTTGCCCTGCTCCGCTCATGTTGTGGCTCAGCACAGTTCCTGGAAGCAGCAGCGTGTCCTCCCTCCGGCTTCTACATATAGGGGCAGCCAGGGGGCTCCGCACTGCCCCCGCCCCAAACGCCGCCCCCACAGCTCCCACTGGCCGGAACCACGGCCAGTGGGAACTGCAGGGAGGGCACCTGTGGATGGGGCAGAGCTGCCTGGCTATGCCTTCACATAGGAGCCGGAAGGAGGACATGTCGCTACTTACGGGAGCAGCTTGAGGTAAGTGCCGCCCGCAGCCTGCACCCCTGATCCCCCTCCTGCACCCCAGCCCCCTCATCCCCAGTCCCACCCTAGAATCTGCATCCCCAGCTGGAGTCTTCACCCCCACCCCAATTTTGTGAGCATTCATGGCCCACCATACAATTTCCATACCCAGATGTGGCCCTCAGGCCAAAATGTTTGCCCACTCCTGATCTAAAGCCACTCCTGCCTGTGGAAAACAGTACCAGTATTCAGTGTCATTACACTATACTTTTAGATTCATGCAACCGAATAATTCTTTCCTCATTTCCCCAAACTCCAGCGCGGGGTGGGAGCACTACTCACCAGGACTGGTGCTGTGACTGGTATGGTGCACAAACAACCCCAAGCAGAACTGAGAATATAGTGCCTAAAACTTTAGGGGAGCAAAGGGAGTGAGTTCTGCATCTTAAATGTCGCTTTCCATCATGACTACACAGACAATAGTACATCCATATGTTTTATCTGCAGCTGCTGCCACTGCAGCCTTCAGGGTCTCCTCCTACACACCCACGGAGCATCTGAGCCAGATAAGCAGGAGACGGAAGAGAACTCAGGATGAGCGGCAAACAGGGAAATTGTCTGGGAACCATCCAAGAGGAACTATGGTCAGTGCTTTTGAGGTAGATGCTGGATTAGTGGGGCTGTGTTGTGAGCTGGTGGGGTGAATATTTGAGCGTCTGTCTGCTGTGACCATTTGTTTGGCTATGTTTCACTGCTGCTAACTGCAGGGACTGCTTGACTACATGCTTGTTTGAAAAGTGTGACTTGGAGAACTTTGTTCCTGATGAGTCCTGAGTGGTTGACTGGAGTGTGAACCAGGTGAGGCTTCAAACCTGGGTAACTTGTTTTGAGCCAGCAGCCTTATAAAATGGCAGCCAGTGAGCAGTGAACAGAGGAGAAGCAAACAGAGGAGTTTGCCTAGGAGTTCACTTAGGGGGAGAGCCCACAGAGTTTTTGCCTTTCAGGCTTCTGGGAACAGTAAATACGAGGGTGGATAAAAATCAATTATTAAAAAAAAATGATTTTTTTTAATTTAAAATTGGATTTTTGATAGGTTTTTCCCCCTCAAAAAGCATCTTATCTAAAGACAGTTTTAATTAAGATACCTTTGAGCTATAATGTATCTCCTCATGGAATAGGGATTATTAATTCTAATTCTATATATATATAGACAATATATTAGAATATATAGTATGAGACAATATATTCATGTAATGTTTAAGAAAAGTTTTGTAAATGAGTTCCAACAGTTCATGGATTAGGGACCCAATTTTATGGGGTTCCAAGGGCTTCTGTATAGATTATTTAGGTTCATCTTTCTATCTACCCAATGGGACTCAGTGCTCAGTCTAGAACAGTGCTTCTTCAAGCTATCTGATGTGGGGGACCGGCAATTTTTTTTTCCAATGTGTCAGGGACAGGTGCCATGTTATTATACTATTCGATGCTCTTATGAGGAAACTCGCTGCGGACCGGCAGCTGATGGCTCGTGGACCGGCACCGGTCCGCGGACCACCACTTTGAGAAGCACTGGTCTAGAAGACACCATCAGAGATGCTTAGTTTTGCTGTTCTCAAACTGGATTTGTGTTTCCAGAGATAACACACTTGTTAACAACAAAGATATTTTTAATAAATAAATAATATATAGAGGTGAGAAATAACAGACCTCAACCCTATTGTCCCTCTGCAAATTTGTGTACACAGAGTCAATCCCTTACCTCTCTCTAAACGTGCAAAGTTTCAAAAAGTTCAATGTCGGGGGCAGAATAGATCTGGACAAGGGGGAAGAAGTCTGGAGATAAATGTGAGAAGTGAGGGACAGGCAATAGAAACAAGAGTGAAACTGTTTGAGCAGCATATTCCAGAAGTTTTTAGGTCTTTCTGAGTGTAGCCTTCATTGATTTGAGATCTACTATACCATTCTCTCACTAGAAGGGAAAACCTATAATGGCAGCAGGTCGTAAAAGAAACCCAGTTTGGAAATATTTTAATGAAGTTCCTCTTCTTGTGAGTAAGACAGGCATGTGTGCAAAATGCAAACAGGGCAACAAAGAAATGCAAGGCCTGATTACCCAAATGAAACAACATCATGAGAAATGTTCCTTCTCAGGAGAAAGTTGCATTAACGATGATGAAAGGAACATGTCTGAACACGCAGAATCTTCAGGTTGGTAAATTTTTTTATTTCATAGTTCTTTCTTAAAGACTGCTTGTCTTCCTTCTGGACTATTCTTGAATTCTCATGTTTGAGAAAAAAATATAGTTGTTATTCTATGGCAGTGTTTCCCAAAATTGGGACGCCACTTGTGTAGGGAAAGCCCCTGGTGGGCAGGGCCAGTTTGTTTACCCGCTGCGTCGGCAGGTTCAGCTTATCGCAGCTCCCACTGGCCGCGGTCTGCTGCTCCAGGCCAATGCGGGCTGCTGGAAGCGGTATGGACCGAGGGACGTACTGGCCACCGCTTCCAGCAGCTCCCATTGGCCTGGAGCAGTGAACCACGGCCATAGAGAGTAAAATTGTTAACCTGAGTCTTGATGGGTGGAGCAATGTCCACAATGATCCTGTTGTATGTGCTTGTGTGATAATGGAAGAAGGGAATGCTTCCTTGTAGAAACAATTGATACATCAGGAAATGCACATAGAGCAGAATACTTACAAGTAGCAGTAAAAGCTATAACAAACTTGGAAAAAAATTCAAATGTCTAGTACGCAGCTTGGGCACAGACAATGCTGAAAATGTAGCCAAGATAAGAAGAAATTATTTAGAAGAGAGTCCCAAGCTAATAACATACCATTGCAGTGCTCATTTGATGCGCCTCCTAGCCAAAGACTTCAGTGTTGCAGAAATAAAGGTTAATGTTGTTGAAATTGCAAAATATTTCCGTAACAACCACTTTGCAGCAACCGCTCTGAAAAAAGTGGGAGGAACCAAGCTAACTCTCCCACAAGATGTGCGATGGAACTCAGTAGTGGACTGTTTTGAGCACTATATCAAGAACTGGCCTAATCTGATGACAGTTAGTGCTATCTACTTTTTTCACGATTTAGTTCACAGTCACATCCAAAGTTCTCAACATTTCTCTTAAGCCCAATGTTGAACACATGCTGAGTACTCTGAAGCCTATTTCTGTAGCCTTGAACAAAATGCATGGAAATAGCTGTTTTATTGCTGATGCTGTTGAAATTTGGAAGGAACTGAGTCAGATCTTAAAAAGAGAAATATGGAATGACAGAGTTAAATCACAAACAGCACTATCTCCAGCTCATTTTCTTGCAAATATTCTCAATACTTGGTACCAGGGTCAAACCTTAACTGCTGAAGAAGAGGCGTTAGCTATCACATGGACATCCAGCAATCATCCCTCCATAATACCAACTAATAAACTTCAGAGATAAGGGTCAACCATTCAAGAAATATATGTTTGCTGATGATGTTTTAAAGAAAGTCACTTTCACCGCTGGAAGTCACTTAAGCACTTGGATTCAGAGACTGTTGAAGTGATAATCTCACTTTAAACAGCAGTAGCTTCTTCTGTCGGTGTAGAAAGAATATTTTCTTCCTTTGGACTAATTCATTCCAAATTGAGAAATTGTTTTGGATTTGAAAAAGCAGGAAAGCTTGTTTTTCTTTTCCAGATTATGAACAAACAGGAAAATTAAGGTGAAGACGACTGAGTTAGCTGCAGAAGCCAATATTTTAAGTTTCTCATGTTGACCTGGCTGACATAGTCTATTTAATTTTTTTTTTAATTCATTTAACTACTTTAGTTAAAACAATTTTAACAAAAACAAACCTGATTTTAAAAAACTTGAATGTTTAACTAAATTCAAAATTTCATATGATTATTTTGTTAAAATATTATGCTGCTTGTTGTTTTAGTTAAATAAAACAATTTAAATGTCTGGTGACGTTCTCCTCATAATAGAGCATGGCAAGAAAATCCTCTAAGTATTAATGATTAACCTGTTGAATTTGAGATAGTTCACCTCCCAATGGCGAAGGTGAGTTGACAATGTTCTATTCCTACATGTACAGTAATCACCACACAATTCCTACCAGGCCACAAAAGAGCGGGGACAGATAGCGCATACTACACCACCACACATTACTCCACTCACTGTTAAAATTGCCTTTCAAAGACTCCCTGAGCTGTATAGCTCCATGTTCACCTCTTCTAACAGCCCTGTTCAAATTCAGCAGGCAGCCAATCCACCTCTGCCCTCCATCCCGGAAGAAACTTTTCTTCTTTTGCTTCACAGATATTAGGCAGGACACAGCAGTCAGCTGTGGGATATAAACTTTGGGATATTTTTCTCTGTGAGGTCCAATCTTGTGAGTAGGCAACGCCAGTGACCCTTCAAATGACCAAATGCACATTCAACTGTCACTCAATACCTGCTGAGCCAGTATTGAATCATTCCTTGGTGCTGTCAAGGTGACCAATCTATGGCTTCATGAGCCAGGGGAGCAAGGGATTGGCATTTCAATATTGACAGTGGCAATCCACCAGTAGGGAAAGAGTCCATGCTTGTAGCTTTCTGAAAGGTCCTGTGTTCTTAAAGATGTGAGTGACACGTACCTTCCTGGACCCGACATTGATGTCAGTGAAGCATCCCCAGTGATCCATCTATGCTTGCATAATCATAGAAAAGAGCCCTTTCCACTGATGTATGCAGTGGCAACATGTTCTGGTGCCAAAATAGGGATATTCATGCCATCTATTGCTCCACCACAGTTCAGGAACCCCACAGCTGCAAAGCCATCCAGTATGTCCTGCACATTGCAGTAACAATCCTGCACAGCATGAGGCATTTAAAGGTTCTGTACACTCACATGAAAACAGCCATGGATTTCCTGACCCCAAATTGATTTCAGACAGGTAACAATCCGGTGTTCCACTTGTGAGCGCCACTCACTTCTCCACTGTCAGTGCAGCTCTCATTTTGGTGTCTTGTGCTGAAGGGCTGGAGAAAGCTCCCTACGCAGATCCAGGCACATGGCCTTGTACATCCGAAAGTTCCTCAGCCACTGGTCATCTTCCCAAACTTACATTACGATGCAATCCCACCAGTCAGTCAGTGCTTGTTTCTCAGGTCCAGAAGTGGTGCTCCAATATCTCCATCTGTTCCATGCACACTGCCAACAATATTCAATTGATTCTTGCTATGTCCCCTGACAATCTGTCCTCCAAAGAATCATTATGCCCCCCGCACCAACCCATTCAGGTCTTCTTGTAGCTCTGCAACTACTACAGGATTGTGAACCCTGTGCTTGCAATGCTCCTGACAATAGTGCAGAACTGTGCAGGCTTCATGCTTCTGTCTGAGATGGTGGAGAGCAAGGAGGGACACGTGGGTTTGTGGGATTTTGAAAAAAAGACACAAAAGTTATGGGATACAGATACAATTACGGGATGGAGACAGTTGCAAACTGGGACGTTGACCCATGCTCCAAGTCATCCCAAGTGACTCATTATGGCCCCATCATGCATTGCCAAAACTCCCCAAAAACTAGCGAGCTGGATAGTGTCAAGTTGCACAGTGAGACTGCCTACCCATCATACACTGCACTCTGCAATGACACAAGCACTCCTATTGAATACACCCACTGCCAGCACAAGGAGCCAAGTATGCACATGCACAAGCGATGTACTAATTGTCGCAGTTGTATACTGATGTAACTTGAGTCAACATAAATTTTTAGAGTAAACATAGCCTTAGTCTGGCTCACTTATTAGAACGGCCATACTGGATCAGACCAATTGTCTATCTAGCCCTGTATCCTGTTGTCATCCAGTGCCAGTTTATGGCAGTCAGAGGCTTAGGGACACCCAGAGAATGGGGTTGCGTCTTGGCTAATAGCCTTTGACGAGTCCATCCTCCATGAACTTATCTAATTCTTTTTTTAAGTCAGTTATACTTTTGGCCTTCACAACATCCCCTAGCAACAAATTCCAAAGGCTGACTGTGTGTTGTTTGTTTTAAATCTGCTGCCTATTAATTTCATTGGGTGACCCCTGGTTCTTGTGTTATGTGAAGGGGTAAATAACACTTCCTTATTCACTTTCTCTACACCATTCATGATTTTATAGACCTTAGTTGCCTCTTTTTTAAGACTAACAGTGCAATCTTAATCTCTCCTCAAAAGGAAGCTGTTCCATACCCCAATCATTTTTGTTGCCCTTCTCTGTCTTTTCCATTTCTAAGATACCTTTTTCAAGATGGAGCAACCAGAACTGTACACAATAGCTATGGGCACTCCATGGATTTATATAGTGGCATTATATTTACTGTCTTATTATCTATCCCTTTCATACTGGTTTCTAAAGTTTTTAACTTTTTTGACTGCCATTGAACATGCAGCTGATGTTTTCAGGGGGAAAAAAATCACAATGACTCCAAGAGCTCTTTCTTGAATGGTAACAGCTAATTATAGACCCCATCATTTTGTATGTATAGTTGAGATTATATTTTCCAATATGTATTACTTTGCATCTATCAACACTGAATTTCATTGGCCATTTTGTTTCCCAATCTCCCAGTTTTGTGAGATCCCTTTGTAACTCTTCGCAATCTGTTTTGGATTTAACTATTTTAAGTAATTTTATATCATCTGCAAACTTTTCCACCTCACTGTTTACCCCTTTTCCCAGATCATTTACAAATACCTTGACTAGCACTGGTCCCAGTACAGATCTCTCAGGGACACCAATATTTATCTCTCTCCATTCTGAAAACTGACCATTTATTCCTCCCTTTGTTTCCCATCTTTCAGCCAGTTACTGATCCACGAGAGGACCTTCCCTCTTATCCAATGACTACTTAGCTTGTTTAAGAGCCTTTAGTGAGAGACCTTGTCAAAGACTTTCTGAAAGTCCAAGTACACTATCCCACTGGTTCACCCTTGTCCACATGCTTGTTGACCCTCCCCCCGCCCCGCCCCGCCCAAGAATTCTAATACGTTGCTGAGGCATGATTTCCCTTTACAAAAGCCAGGTTAACTCTTCCCCAACATATCATGTTCAGCTATATTTCTGATAATTCTGTTCTTTACTATAGTTTCAACCAATTTGCCATAAGTTAGGCTTAATGGCTTGTAATTGCTTTCTTCAAAGACTAGCTCTTATTCTGTACTTTCCCTATCTGTGCAAATAGATGCTTTTTCCCTTTAAAAACACATACCACAAAGTCTATCTTCAAGAAAAAATGGTGAGGTGCATGACTCTTTAACACTATCAAGTACCCATGACTATTTCCCGGTCTATATATTACTCTAGATTTCTGACCTAATTTTTGAGGCTTGTTCTCTAAAGGCTCCTCCCTTTATGATTGCTGTAGTTTGCCAATCGTGCTTAAGCTCATGACACTATATCTTCCACAATCAGATAAACAAAATAAATATCTCCACTGAAATGTTTACATTTCATAGGCAGGTGGAGAACAGGGAATTTCACATTTATTTTATAAAACACTTCAGATAATGGCCTCAATTTGCTCTGAACAAGTCACATCAACACTTACACTTATCAACATGAACAACAACTTAGAATTCTAAGAATGTGATGGTCTTACAGTGAAGGAAAGTGTTGCCTTTAAGTACCCAGGATGTAAAACAAAGGATCTCTAACAGAATTTCCACAATCCTTTCAAACAAGACATGATTTAACAGGAATTATTTCATTACACATGATTCAGGGCATTCCCTAAGAGACTGATACTGACAGGGGTTAAAGTGCTGAAATTGTGCAATTTAGTTGTTTCTAGTACAGCTGGAACTTTATTATATGGGGTGCTACCTTGAAGAGTCTACTTCATAATGAAAGAATTTTGCTGTGTTCAGTTCCATAATTCCAGATATGCTCTTCAACAAGTAATATACACACACACTAGAAAACTCTCTCATCTGTTCATAAATTGTGCACCTGTGGCAACATATTTGTCTGTATAGTTCAAGGCTAGCCCTGTGCCATTGTTCCCTTCATGCTAACTATATTTTTGTTGCATCCAGCTCCAATGAAGTATTGATCTGATTTTCAAATGCAACATTCATTTCAAGAGTGAAAGAATCAGAGGGCTAACTGAAATTAACTATATGGTACAATTCTTATAACTGGAGAACTTTCAGTGAAGAAATGTGAGGGGGGGGACAAAAAACAAAAAAAACAGCAAACCTCTGCTCTCAGATCTGCAGGTCAAAACTTCATTCCCATATTCTGCCTCAATTATAGGTATCCAATTCTTGTTGACCTCATTTGGAGTTTTTTGCAAGTAGGGAGGGGGGGAAAAAATCAGCTTTTAAGGCCATCATGCAGCTGTGAGAACAGAATGTTGCCCAAACATTATTTCTGAGAGACTAATCTTTAGAATAAGTTTATATCACTATATTAATCTGCCATCCAAGTGACTGGTTTTGATAACAGATTCTTCCATTTCTAGTCAGTTTCCAACTTAAAGTTTTCTGTTTATTAAAGCATATCTCGATGACAAAATGTCAGCTGACAATCACTTAATAAAATCTTACAGCTCACTTCAACTCCACAAATTAACATATATATCATATTAACAGGTTGCCAGTTTATCATCAGCTAGCTTCACATCCTACCTTCACGCCAACTGCAACATCAGTGACAATGCTGTAAAGAAAACAAGAAACCTGATTTAATAGTAAGAAACATGTCTGAGTTTTCAGTCCACAGATTGACTCAAAATAAATATGATTTCCCCATAAAACTGAACTCTTAATATATTTTAATTAACTTTAGTATTTAGAAATTAAAATAGCAAAGACCACCCCCTCAAAAGAGGAGAGGAGTCAAAAAGAAACAAAACAGGATGGGAGGAGGCTCAAAGGTTCAATAGAAGACATCCAGGACACACACTTAACAAAGAATCCCTGAGAGTACCCACAGCTACAAAAGGTGTCCATGATGTCAGTGAACACTTCCCAAAGAACCTCTGTCTGGACACAGGACTTAAGAAGTGAGAGGAATTAGGTCCCACAGTCAGAGAACCCACCCCATCCAGCCTCCTCCTTACAGAATCTGATAGATATCCATTTTGGCCAGTGCCAGGAAGTCTGAAGAGGAAGTTTCTGGACTTTGTGGGACAATGGATAGGGTGAGAATAGGAGGATTTAAGGACAGGTGTAGTACATAAGATAACCTTTCTGTTCATTCTTTAACAGTGATCCTTACAGAACAGTTCAGGGCAGAAAGTGATTAATACTATTTCTGAATTGAAAAAGATGACCACACTGAACGCTAGATCCTACAAATGGCACCCTACACCCATGTGGAACAGCAGCACAGACATGCTCTTATGTAGATCTATTTGCAGGATCTAGCACTGGTTAGGCAGAATATAACAACCCAAAACAGAATATAGCCAGGATACCCTAATTAACACAAATATCATAAAATATTAAAAACAAAATGTGATAAGTAAAGCATGCCACTTCCATGGGTATCAATTTGTGAGTAGCACAAAGGATTGACTTTTTAGACAGGGTTTGTAACACCAACATTAGGCTGACAAGCAACCATAAAAAGACTTTAAAATCACATTACCAATAGGTTATACATTTATCACACAAACACAAGAGATTGTTTAATTGGTCTCAAAAGAGGGAGGCAAGTTAAATGGGGGCAGTAAGATGCTGCACACGTACAAGTGTTTATGCTGACAGTAGCTATAAACACCAGCAGCGGCTCCCAGCCCCAATGAAAAGAGGGCCTTGTGTGTAACTACCCACCCAAGCTCCCTGCCAGGAATGAAGGCCCTTGGCTGTCCCATATGGTTGATGCCTGCAAACCCTTCCCTACTTGGGCTTTTACTGCCTGTCTCCAGTATACACAAAGGCATCTTTCTACCTTAAATTAAAAAAAAAGCCAGGGGGCTATTAAGCAGCTATTGAAAACAAAAGAGCTTGACATCTGCCTGCTCCTCCTCCTCCTTTCTGGCCAGCACCAAACAAGCAGGGGTCTTGCTCACAGCGTTTCCCCTAACCCCACGAATGAGGGGGAGGGGATAAGAGGGCGGGAATGGGGGCACCCCCCCACACACACCCCATTGAGAGGGCCACAGAATGAACAGGGCGCTAAGGGCTCACGCAGCCCTAGGTGAGTCAGTAACGGACCCTCCCCAGCGCCGCATCTGAGCCCGCGTTATGCAGAAGCTCCCCCCACCGCCCCCATCCTCACTGGGCCCCAGTCGGTCTCCAGCTGCCCCACAGGGAGGCTGCGGGAGCTAATCCCCGTTATTCAGTGGGGTGTGCTGGGCACTCTGCTCCTCCCAGACACCCATGGGGGGGAGAGCGAGCCCCGCTCTGCCCAGCCCCCGACGGGAAGGCAACAATAACCCGGCGGGCGCGGCAGCGGCCCCCGCTCCCCCACCGCCCCGGTACTCACCCGTCCATCGCCGAACAAGACAAAGCGCTGGCGAGCAGGGCAGGGAGCCGCGCAGGCAGCGAGCGGAGAGAGGCAACGAGAAAATGGCGGCCGGGCCCCCACGGAAACCGCCGAAGGTTGCCGAGTGCCAGGCTCTGCTCCCCATCAGATTGGGCTCCCTCAGTTGTCACTGGGCATGCCCGTGCTCTGTGCGCATGCTCAGTAGCAGCCGCTACTGGCGCTTCTGCGATGCCCCTCGTTACCTGCCTGTCTGAGGCAAACTAGTCCCCCCGCGGGGGGCAAAGCGGGCAAGACAAGCAGGGCGGTTTCCGAGCCTTGCTGACCACTAGGCCCGCTCCTAGGCCCATCTCCCACGTCACATTCATCTCCCAGCCCTGCTGACGGGAGGCCCGCTTTTTGGAGGGAAATTCTTTGACTGTTTCCCTCAAAGTCTGGCTCCTTTAGCTGGAGAAAGACTCCTCAGCCCTGCTGCCAGGCCGAGCCTCAGAAGAGAAACTTGCCAGATCTGATGCACAGCGTCTTGGATTGGATTCCCCAGGCTCCAGCCCTGGTGCCAGGCTTCGCTTGTTGCAGGAAGAAACTGTCCAAACTTGGTGCCACGTCTCCTTCATTTCTGGGGCCAGAGAGGGAGTAGTTAAAGCCTTTCTCCTCTTGTAATGGAAAATTTTGGAGAGGAATTGCCATCAATAGTCCATCTTCTGTAGTATCCTGCCTCTCCAATTGGCCAGTGCAGGGTACTTCAAAGGAAATTATTACCTCTCATAATGCACCTAATTGTGCAACAGCATTCCAAAGGAGAGGAAAGAAATTCTTCCTGTTTTAAATTGAGAACCATAGCTTATGCCCTGAAACATGAGCAATGAAAAGCTAGACATGTTATTGCACACAATATAATAATCATAGCTAGTGCAGTTAGCCCTAGATATCAACCACTCTTAAGACCCCTGATGAACAAAAAAACCAAAACCATCAAGCATGCTATAGTACAGGGGTCAGCAACCTTTCAGAAGTGGTGTGCCGAGTCTTCATTTATTCACTTTAATTTAAGGTTTTGCGTGTCAGTAATACATTTCAACATTTTTAGAAAGTCTCTTTCTATAAGTCTATAATATATAACTAAACCATTGTTGTATGTAAAGTAAATAAGGTTTTAAAAATGTTTAAGAGGCTTCATTTAAAATTAAATTAAAATGCAGAGCCCCCACAGACCGGTGGCCAGGATCTGGGCAGCGTGAGTGCTACTGAAAATCAGCTCGTGCGCCACCTTCGGCACGTGTGCCATAGGTTGCCTACCCCTGCTATAGTATGTTCCCCCCCCCCCCAAACAATTAAAGATTGCACACAATGGCTCACACTTCCGTTGGGGTTAGGGTTTCCCCTTCAAAGCTGATAACAAATATACTTTAGTTGGTATTAACATGACCATATAATTTAAGGTCTAAATCCTGTATTGTACAATATGCATGGATTAGTCCATGTTGTGCAATACATAAGAGTCATTAGCCTTATTGGTCAATGATCCTTCTGAAGTCATTGGGACTCCTCATGGCTACAACAGTCCTGAAATGTTGTACATTGCAGGATTTGGGCCTAAATCTAAACTAGGTATATTTACACTACAAGGCCATTTAATAGCATGTTTGGTTTCACAATGTTGCAAACTCTCTCTGTTTTAGGGTGAGTCTTGCAATATTTGATATTTTACTTATATCCAAGTCTCCTGGAGATGGCTGATCATGGGAAAATCTCAGCTTTCATTTTTTTGAAGAAAAAAAAATTCTAGCCTTTGTGTTTATGGAGAAAAGCTTAAAAAAATGTGAACCAAAAGGTAATATAAGGGCTCAAAAACCAGCAGGGAAATAAAGAGAACTCAACATACATTTTGTTAAAAAAAAAATTTCTCATGATTTTTAAGCCAATCTCATGATTTCCTGGGTCCCACCTCATGGTTTTGGCAGGGACGTGCTGGTCACCACTTCCCGCAGCTCCCATTGGCTGGGAACGGCAAACCACGGACACTGGGAGCCGCAGCCAGTCAATGTAAACAAACAGTCTCACGGCCCATAGGTTGCCCACCCTTGGTCTACACTACAAAGTTACGTTGACATAAATTGCCTTGCATCAACCTACTGATGCATGTGTCTACATTCAAATTTGTCTGTGACCAGCATAAATATCCTGTTACGGTGATAGAGTAAAAATAACTTCCCCAAACAGCATAGAGCCTTGTTCAACCTACTTTAATAAATGTAGTGTAAGTGTAGACACTGCATGACCAGTGTCAAACCAAACAGTTCTACAGCCACTTCCTACAATGCCCCTATCCCCACAACAGTGACCGCTCTGCTCATGATTTAAAACTCCACATTTGAGGGGTTACATCTGATGCTGCCCCACAGACCCGCCACTTTTACAATGAACTGTGTGCCATACTTGGTGGTGACCCCACCAGCACTCCACGGACCACTATGGATACCTCAGAGGAGCCCAAGATGGAGACCACTGGCTTGAACAACAAGGAGGAGCAGGAGTAGGGAAATGCAGTGGGGGACTCCTACCATGCCATGAGCCAAGACCTGTTTGAAACACCACAGAACTCTAGCCAGTCTTGTCAAGTGAGCTCAGATGAGCCCACTGATGAAGGGGAAGGGAGCTTAGGTAAGCGTGTGCAGGCAATTTTCCTTACATATTATTTTATTTACTTTTCCTTCCTCTTCCCCCTTCCCCATGCCATTTGAAGATGACACCCATCCCATCCCCATATTATAAAACAAAGGGACTGTTTTTTCACCATCTTATCTTGTCAGAGTAAAAAGTAAATTCAAGCCAAATTCTCGAACAATACTATATGCAGAGTTGGTGTAGCCATGTCAATCCCAAAATACCAGAGAGACAAGGTAAGTGAGGTAATCTCTTGTATTGGACCAACTTCTGTTGGTGAGAGAGAACTTACATAGAGCTAGTCTTCAGGTCCCTGAAGAAGAGCTCTGTGTAAGCTCAAAAGCTTGTCTCACTCACCAACAGAAGTTGGTCCAATAAAAGATATTACCTCACTTACCTTCTTTCTGAACAGTACTATGGCAGTTGGATTACATAAATCACATTGATTCAGTGTCCTGTGCTCATTTTGAGGTAGAACAAACAGAAATATAGCCAGCATCTGCTGAGAAATCTTGATAAAAGTTTCATGGAGATATTCTGCAGTCCTCTCCAGAAGGTTTCTAGGGATGTCGGCCTTATTTCTTTCTCCACGATAGGACACTTTCCCATACCACTCTGAGATGAATGTGGCTGGCACCATCTCAGCCAACAGGCTAGTGGCATATGGGCCCTGGGAGCTTCAGGGTTCCAGTACCAGTTGTGTTTGCTGTGCTTTGTGACCCTCAGGAGTGAGATAGCCAAAATCACCATTGCCTGTGAAAATAGTGCCAATATTCATTGCCATTGCCCTGTACTTATACCCATAGAACAGCGGCCAGAATTTTATAGCTTCATGCAAAAGAAAATCCACCACACCACCCCTGGTAGGCCGTACTCACCATGGTTGGTGCTAGAGATAGTGCTGTGACAAGGCACTCCAAAGTGGAAGTGTCAATAAGCATTTCTTATTAAAAGTATTAATGGGAATAAGGAAAGGGAGTTTTGAAACTTATCTTTCCCTTTTAATTGTGACTGTAAATCTAATGTGTATGCCTGTTTTTATCAGCAGCTTCTGGTGTGGCGTCCTTAAAGGTGCCCCCTCCACACCTGCAGGATGCCTGACTCTGATGAGGATGAGAAAGAAGAGGTAGGACATAATCTGCAAGATCCTACAAGCCAGTGCTGCATCAGACCATGAATAAAGGGCTTGGAGGGTAAATATGACTGAGAGCATGGAGAAGGACAGGGAGGACAAGCAAAAGGCCCAGGAGTCTCAGCACCAGGACAAGGGAGCAGAAATTGCACGAGGGTATAATGGGTCTACTCAGACAGCAAACCAAATGCTGCAGTACTTCGTTTACCTATGAGGCCAAGAATCCTGGACTCAGCCTTTGAACTCCTTGGAGAACTTCATGGTTGCTGCTCCCTACACCCCACTGCCACCCCCAACATACCACGTGGGATTATGAAACGCATCCTAACCCCTCCCACTCCATGCTGGGGTACAATAAGGAAAACCACAGCTTCTCATACACTGACCTGTGAAAAATCACAAATCGGTGTATTTGTAGCCACAACAGACTAAGCTGAATTTTAAAAGTTTCACCCCATTAAGTTATATTAAAAGTTTGTATAACATTATGTGTGATTGTTTGCACTCTGATTTTGTGCACTCACTTGTTGCACCTAATGCTTTATTTTCCTGAAAATATAAACAATCATGATAGGGGGAAAAGGCATATGTGCACGTTTCCCTTCCTCAGGCCTGGAGATTGATTTGACTTTTTGTCACAAACATTACACACTGATGACTAGGCCTGACAAGAGGAGGGAAAAGGGAGAACAATTTACCAGGGCCCCAAGCTCAGGGGGTGGGGTGTGTTTCACCAAACATCTGTAGCTGGGGAAATCGACCACATACATATTTTAATCCACACCGTTTGTTTTGTCCCTGTCAGAAGAAACTTAATGTCTCAGCAGATTGGTAGTGGAATAGATCTTGCAGCTGTGCTTGAAATCTAGCCAAGGTTGGATTTGAAAGTCGTTTCTACAGTGTGTTATGTTCTATCATGATAAAGAGGAGACAGGAGTCCATTGTACTGAACGCAAAATTGATCCTTTATTGAATCTATAGGACACAGAGTCAAGTCCCTTCCTTTTTCTCCATTTCCTAAACTAACGCAGTCTGTAAAACCTCCTTTCTCCATATGATGTCTCCTTAAGTGCTAGCCTGCGTTTAGCATTAAATTAACTCTACAAAGGGCAGCTAATATGTAGTGACATCAAAACAAGCATGACAAAGACTGTCTACACAGTTGTAAGGACTGGATTTCTCACTTAGTTATAGCCAAACTGAGTTTAAATATAATTTGGCTTGCTAGCCTGAAGGGCGGAGGGAGGAGGTGAAGGGGGTGGGGGGGAGAAATTGTATTGGAAATTGTTTTGTTTTAAATTATCTGGTTTGTATCCCTACCTAATATAGAGCATGGATGTTCCATTGTGGTTTGACTGGTCAAATAGCAATGGAACTCCTGTTAGTCATACGTTTAATTGATCTTAAATTATGTTTGTGATGTTATTGACATAATCTGGGACCATCTAGAACATGGTTGCAACCAAAGTCCTGTAGTGGCACCAAATCTTGTTTAAAGGAGGTCAAATGAGGTGTCTAAGACCAGGTTATAGGTTGCTGGTTATGATTATGCTGTCTGTATGCATGTATCATTTGTCTAGTTGAAGTTATGAATATTGGCTCTGTACTGTCTGTACTTCAAACTTATGCTCTGCTTCTGGGTGACATCCCAGAAAAGTTGGTGTTAGCTCTGCCTAGTTTGCTTGATGGCCTATTAAGGACCATCAGCTATACAATTGACCCATTGAGAGAAGGCAGATACACCTTATAACTCAGCAAAGTATGCAGGAACTTGCCAATGTGACTCCAGACTCCATTTTGCTGTAATTTTCCACAGTAAGAACAAAGGTGTTCTTACACCTGGAAAAGACTATAAAAGGCTGATGCTTCATCTCCATCTTGTCTTCAATCCTGCTTCTTACCTCTGGAAGGACTTTGCTACAAATGGAAGCTCTACACAAAGGACTGAATGACCCATTCCTGCTGGGGATGTACTCCAGAGACTTGATTTGAACCTGCAGTTTATTCTATCACTGCTAAAAGCCTGAACCAAGAACTTTGCCATTACTGTATGTAATTGATTCCATTTAACCAATTCTAGCTTTCATCTATATCTTTTTCCTTTTATGAATAAACCTTTAGATTTTAGATTCTAAAGGATTGACAACAGTGTGATTTGTGGGTAAGATCTGATTTGTATATTGACCTGGGTCTGGGGCTTGATTCTTTGGGATCAAGAGAACCTTTTTCTTTTATTGGGGTGTTGGTTTTCATAACCATTCATCCCCATGACGAGTGGCACTGGTGGTGATACTGGGAAACTGGAGAGTCTAAGGGAATTGCTTGTGTGACTTGTGGTTAGCCAGTGGGGTGAGACCAAAGTCCTCTTTGTCTGGCTGGTTTGGTTTGCCTTAGAGGTGATAAAACCCCAGCCTTGGGCCATAACTGCCCCGTTTAAGCAATGTGTCCTGAATTGGCACTCTCAGTTGGGTCCCGCCAGAACCAGCATCGTTACAACCTACCTAATATAGAGCATGGATGCTCCATTGTGTTTTGACTGATCAAATAGCAATGGAACTCCTGTTAGCCATACGTTTAATTTATCTTAAATTACATTTAAGCATAGTTCTTAGTCTTGTTTATTTAGTCATTGTAAATGTATCCTAGCATTGCAAAAATGACTGTCTTTCACTATTAGAGGCAGAGCTAGTCAGTATTACTGCGGTTTGCCACCTCGCATTGCAAGTAACGTGGCTCCTTAACTTGCTGGACTCCTATACAACTGAACCCAAGGAAGAAGTACCCCACATACCAATATAAAGGGGATCACAATCTGACCCCAGAATGGGTTAAGTCACTCAGGTTGGAAGTCACTCTTACATTGGATGTCTAATGCAGGTGTCTTTAATGGTGATTCTGCATTTAGTGCCCACAAAGCATGCCCTTGAGAGTGAAAGGAGCATTTTGTCTTTTTTAAATTTTAATACAGTGGTCTTATTTTCAAAAATCAGATTGTTTGCTGTCAAAGCACTATTTTCATGGATGTTGCATTCTTATTGTGACAGGTTTGATCACAGAGACCTCCCTGGGACTGCCACCTGATGTGCTGAGACTACCTCTGAGCACATTTTCCCTGCCAGCTTGGGACTTCAAAACCTTGTATTGTTGAGCCAGACACACTAGCCTGCTGAAAACACAGCCCCAGGTCTGAGCCACATCCCCCAAAGCTACAGACTTAATTGAAAACAGCTTAAGAAGTGTTCCTGTCTCCAGCACTCAGATACCCAGTTCCCAATGGGGGCCAAACCGAAAATAAATTCATTTTACTCTTATACAGGGTAAACTCATAAATTGTCCGCCCTCTGTAACACTGATAGAGAGATATGCACAGCTGTTTGCTCCCCCAGGTACTAATTACTTATTCTGGGTTCAATAATAAACAAAAGTGATTTTATTAAGTATAAAAAGTAGGATTTAAGTGGTTCCAAGCAATAAAAGGCAGAACAAAGTAAGTTACTAAGCAAAATGAAACAAACCACACAAGTCTAAGCCTAATACATTAAGAAACTGCATACAGGTAAATCTCACCCTTAGAGATGTTCTAATGAGCTTCTTTCACTGACAGGATTCCTTCCTAGTCTGGGTCCAGCAATCACTCACACCCCCATAGTTACTGTCCTTTGTTCCAGTTTCTTTCAGGCATCTCTGGGGTGGGGGAGCATCTCTTAAGCCAGCTGAAGAAAAAATGGAGGGGTTTCCAGGGCCTTTTATACTCCCTTGTTCTCCTGTGCCAAATCACAGCAACAAGATGGAGTTTGTAGCCACCTGGGCAAGTCACATGTCCATGAATGAGTCAGCTTTTTGCAGGCCGATGCCATTGTTTACGTGTTAGTTTGAATGTTCCCAGGAAAGCTCAGATGTGGATTGGCATCTCCCAAAGTCCATTGTCAGTTAAGTGTTTCTTGATTGGGCACTTAATGAAAATAGTCCTTTCTTAAGAAGCTGACCAAATGATTCTCTGAGGCTACTTAGAGTCAAACACCTTGAGATACAAGTACATAGCCAGTAATCATATCTTCATATACAAAAATCATACACACATACAGACAGCACAATCATAACCAGCAAACTACAACCTTTCCATAGACACCCCACTTGCCTGCCTCTGCACAAGACCTGGTGCAACAATGATCTATACGGTCACAGTTCATATCAACAATGTCACACTTACATTGTAATAAGAAAGAGTGCACAGTGATAATTTTTTCTCCCACAGGTTTATCCATGGGAAAGGGTGATATAGCTACCTTATACCAACAACAGACACCAACACCTATAGCTTGATTGCCTTACATTTTCCATTATAATGTCCTGTTTTCAGTTGCTCATAATTTTTTTCAAACTTAACCATTTTCCATCCAGGGTGTGTGTCTCAAGCCGATTTTTTTTCTTCCAGTAAAAGCAGTTCAGCAGTTTCATTGAATAAGGTCAGGAAAAATACATTATTTTGCCCATGTTAAAAAATTCTTATAACTGTTTGAGATTCCATAGTGCTTCCATGTTTTGGAGCAGGGTCTTGAAATTTGGGGAGGGGGAGGGAAGCCATGCTGGTGTCAGGCTCAGGGATATGCCTTTTTCCATCTCTGTGGAAATACTCACCAAGCTATGAGACACTAAAAAAAAACAAACCTGTTTGCACATTGTCAGCAGAGACTTGTTAGAGTTTGGCTTCTAAATTCTTTGAAGATATTATCTGCACTGACCAGGGCGTAGCCAGGGCTGACGGGGCTGGCAGCATTTCCCTACAATTGCTCCTTCCCACAAATGGGGCTGCTGTGATGCAGGTCACAAGAAATGATGGCAGAAAAACTCTCTCTCGTGCTCTGTGTCCCCTGCTAGCACTCAGGCAGCAAGGGGGAGCAGACCGAGCTGACTCATTGCTGGAGATTAAAGAGCTTGACCTAGAGGGAGTTTTGCCACTGATTTAAATGGGAACAGGATCAGACTCTTCTTTGTACATAATCTTGATTCTTTCCCTGAGCACCATCCATCTTGTGCACTGAATGACACTGGGGTGCTGTAAAAAAAGAGTGTGAGATCATGTAATTAAAGACTATCATAATGAATATGTACAAGGAGGCTGAATGAAGGTGACACAAGCAACCTTAATTCTGGAATTTCCTAACTTTAGATTGCTTAACTTTAAAAAAAATGAATTGTTTTTGTATGTATGTATATTAAATGTAGCTTTGGTAGATACACACTTGGTTTACCTTCTAATGATTTAAAACACTGCAGAAGTTTAGTAGTCTACTGCGTAGGATTTAAGGAGCTAGGCTGCACCACAGGTACTGAAGTGGGGGTCTAGAATGGGGTCCTTAAACTGCATGGGAAAGGGAAAAAATACAAGAAAACTTGTGGGTATGAGTTAAATAGACAAAAAGCAGCTAATGGTCAGAAACAAAAATACTTAGAAGGTAAAAATAGGGCAGAAGTGTTTATTATTTATAATTCTTATTAAACTAGCACTGCTGAGGTTCCAGTCAAGATAAGGGCTTTATTGTGCTAGGCTCGGTTCAAAACATAGTGGTAGTCTCTCCCTGACGATCTTACAATTTAAACACAACAACATGATAGAAAAAGCATGGGAGGGGATACAAAGGCACAGAGAGTTGCAGTGGCTTGCCCAGGGTCACATAGCAAGTTAGTAATAGAGCTGAGCCTGGAATCCAGATCTCCTGACTCCAAGTCCAGCGCCTTATCAACCAGACTATAATGCCTCACGCTGATGTGCTGAGGGCAAGCACTCTCAGCCATTTTAAGATGCATATTACCTTCATTTGTATCTCTTCTCAAGCCTCATTTTCTTGAGTACATCTTCCTTTTCCCCTGACACCACTAGTTCTTTTTCAGATTTCTTGCAATCTTCTGCACACAGAGCTATTATCATAACCCTCAAGTACCACCTAGAGTGATGACACACCAGCCTTTAAAAATGTTTGATACCTGTTTTATGGTGTGTGTGTGCGCATCATACTCCTGTACTCTTCTTTAAATGCATGTATTATTTCATCCTGCATCCACAATTCTTAATTTTAAACTGTCAAATTCGTTACCAATTAACAAAGTAAAGCAAATGTATGAATTTTTAATATAAAAGCTTCATTACTTAAAGCTATATACAAGTGGTTGAGGAAGTCATTCTTGCCAAAAAAGGCAGCTTGACAGTACTATACTGTTGTACTTGCTTTGAGAGATCCAGTTTGAAGACAAGTGTTCCTTATTTTAAGTAGCAGTAAATTTCTTTTCTGGGTCAAGCAATTCTTTGGGATGTTGCACATCAAAATACAGCTTTTGTTCGTTCATCCTAATAGGTAACAAAGCGTTCTGAGTTTTTAGGTTCAGAGACTGATGTAGTCTTGCTTTGACCTTTCTCAACATGCTAAATGCCCTGAAGTGCTCTGCACTGGAGTGTGGCAGTCACAGCAGAATTCTCATCAATCTCCCAAAGAGAGGCAGTACATCTGTTCTACAGCACAGTTTAAGAATGCTGCTTCAATAACTCAAAATATGAGGTTGCCGTCCATTTGCCGGGGTGGGGGGGAGGCGTTGTACATCAGTATCTGCAGTTTGGCACACTGAATATTCAGCAAGCAACTGATCCTTGTCTTCCCCAGTATCACAAATTCCCAGTTTACCAGTGATACCATTGATATATTTTAATCAAGTGGAAATCCATTGTAACCATATGTCTTAACAAAATATCAACAGAAAACGTAAGTATCTTTTCTGTTTGGATCCTTTGCTGCTCCCGGATTCTGAAGTGACAACTGTGGCATGAAGTGTCTTTTTCCAACGATGGTTGACTCGGAGGCTGCGATGCAGATCTTGCCACAGTAATCCATGCCTTTGAACTTCAAACCTATAGCTACCCACAACATTCTCTACCTGGGATTAAGCTAGAAAAGGAATTGAAAAGATTAGTTAAGGCTGAATGCCAAATTTCCATAATTAATAATACTTAGCTTTGGTGTAGTACTTTTCATCTGTAGATCTCAAGGCACTTTAGAAAGAAATGGCAGTATCATTATTCCCATTTTACAGATGAGGAAGCTGAGAAACGGAAGTGGTTAGCCCCAGGTCACACAACTGGTCAGTGGAAGAGTAGATTATTACTTGTATGCTCTGGGGTTCCCCAGATCAGAATCACCACAACACATGGGGTCAAAAATATGAACTAATATTACAGGAGATCTTTAAGACACAGCTGAGGCTATGGACAGACAGACCTTGTTATCTATTTGGCTGGTATTTTGGAGGCACAACAGGCCTTGGATCAGATGGGAGAGAACATACCATATCCAAAGCCATCTGAATGTGAACAAGTTTAACAGAATCTGCCCCTAAATTGGAGGGCAAATAAATGTAAAAAATTCCAAGTATTGATTACTGAGTCTAAAATACCGCAGTAGACTAGTGTCATTATGTTAACGATTGCTTGCAACCTGCTGTCCCAGTTACCTTTTTGATTTACACACAATATGAATCAGGTTTTGACTTGATTCATCTGGTGTGCATGATGTCCTCAGGTATCACTGGTTAAACATTCTTCAGGGTTATAATTTTAAAAGGCAGGATACTCAACTACAACCAAAAATGCAGAAAATGTAGGCAAAGGTATCAAAGCTCACTTTTGCACTCTCCTGATCCTGCAGGATCCACAGTTCCTCTGTGCCATGGCTGCCCAAGAGCAGCAAGCCATAAGATGTCCTGGTCACACTATTCATCCATCTTTAGAGCCAGGCTATTCTGGTTCTGCTATACAAAAACAGCCAGACCACAAGCATAGAATCTGTCCCTAAGTATTCAAGACAATATAAATTGCAATATAAAGTACCCCATGCTTACCACTTCAAAGCCATACAAGACTACTTTGATGGAAACTAAAATTAATTTTTCTGATAGTGTTTATAATGTATCATTTGTAAGTTAGTTACAACTACACCTCAAGCATTTCTACAGAACTTAATTCAATATTCCAACCCATTTAAAAAAAATCTTATTATAGAAACCACTTACAGGCTTTATAAACACATTTTCATACTATTAGTGAAGGATCTTACTAAAGAGCAATTTCCATGCTGAAAAATGCACATATACCGTAAGTTGTTTATAATAAAACCAACTAAATGGCATTTGCTTCCAGCAAAACTTAACTATTTTCTTCATTTTGGTTAGAAAATTTATTCCTCTGTGGTACCTTTTTGTGCACTTGGTTGAATAGTAAATTCTTTAGATGTTAATTTTCTTTTTTTTAATGGAAGTGTTCTACAGTAGTATCCAGGTGAAATTATACTTATAGAAACAGCAATACAAACAAAGGCCCTGATCCTGCAAAGCCTAACAATCAATGTGCATCATAGCACTGAGTGGTCATCATCATCTTCTAGCATTTGCAGTGCTTGCTATACCACCTGACAGCAGCTTCATCAGTAGAATGAAGGGCCCTAAGGGCCTGTAGCAGGGTGCTGGTGCAAAGGCACCTAATTAGCCCCTGCTCAGCCAGCCCCAATCAGAGGAAATAGATTGGGGCTGGGGAGAAGCCTGGTGCCTGGCTTTTAGAATTGACTGCACCTGTGGGCCTGAGGATTCAAGGGCTATAAAGGCTTGCTGGCAGCCAGAAGAAGGGGGCATGGCCAGGGGAAGGTCACACTGGTGGTGAGAGAACATTGTGTAAATAAAGCCACAGGTGCTGCATAACTAGAAGCCTCTCTTAGCTTTATTGGGGCAACCTGTGGGCCCCAGGAGGAGGGGCGGGCAGAGGACTTGTCACAGGCCACCATGAAGTCTGGTTAGTGGACACGCATTGACAGCATGTGCCATTGACTGATCGAGACCACACTGACAAAGTGGGTTATTGCATAGACCTCATGTGAAGAGGTTGTCTGCTCATATTCCTTGTCCAGTTTGGAACCTATTCAGCAGAGTCCAAAGGTGACATGGCAGGTCAAATCCCAGTGGTCGAACAGTCAGATCAGTGACAAGGAAGGAAGCCATTCCAAACGTCTCTAGCTGAACACTTATCATTCCATAGAGTTGCTTCTGACAGATTCCAATCTGGCAGTTAAGACCACACTGGACACCTCAATGTAAATTGTGCTCTGAAGTGACTGAAGATGTCCATGTACAGTGGAAGACCTGGATTGGCACGTAGTTTTTCCACCCGTCTGGCTGTAGACTCTCTGCAACAAATGCGTGGAGGAGTTATGTTGCTCAGATCTGTTAGCCGTGAAATAAAAGAGGGGCGCAGGGTGCCTGTAATAATTCATATGGTCGAGTTCAATTTGATGTTGACCAATTTAGTGTAAGGCAAATGATATCACACAGGGGCACAGTATTCCGCTGAGCAACAGCACAGAGCCAGAGCCAATGTGAGAAGTGTCTGTGCCCCTGCACCCCACGTCGAACTGGCTAATTTGCTGATTAGATTATTCCTGGTCCTGACTTTGGCAGCAGTCTTTTTTAGATGGTTAGGGTAAGTCAAAGAGTGGTCCAGTGTGACACCAAGATAGACTGTTTTTTGCCTCATGTTCCATTTGTTCTCTGCAGAGGAAGACATCTCACAATACACTCACTAAACTCTCGCATGTTTAGTGAGTGTATTGTAGAGGTAGAAGACACTCAAAACCATCTTGGTCACACTTGGTTGGAGGCACCAACCACTACAATCTGTCAACTTGGCCAGGGTGGCATTCCAGATGTTCACTAATTCAGTGAAAGAGCATGACTGGGTACTGCAGCAGATGTCATCTGTATAGATAAACATGTGTGACCGAGTAAATCGTCAGTCATTTGTGTAAAAGTTGAACAGGGTGGTCGCAAACATGGAGTCTTGGGGTAAGCCATTGGATTTTGCACTTGTTTTATGTCCCATGTGTACCCAAAAATGCCTCTCATGAAGTAGAAATTCAACACTGTCCACACCCATGTTGAGAGAGCTCTTGCCAGTTTTACCAGAAGATCAGTGTGCCACACTGTATCGTAGCTGCTGTCAAGTCTAAGACAACAGCTCCCATCATCAAATTCTGTTGAAACTCATTTTTATATATGTAATGAGGGCTAGGACTTGATCGCATGTGCTTCAACCCTTCCGGAAGCCAGCTTGGTTGACACTGAGCGTTGCCTCCACATCTGGAGGTATATGCTGGAGGATAGGACTTTGAAGACAACAAATAGCAGAGAGATGGGTCAGTAGCTTGCTGCATTGTGTGGGTCCTTTCCGGGTTTTAGAAGGGCAATCACTTGACATTTTTGAGATCCTTGGCAAGTTACCCTCATTAACAAACTTATTGAGCTTACTGAGTGGACATGTGCATCCAACATACTCACATGCCCAGAGGTTGGAATTTTGCATTTGGATATGGATAACTGATAGATATGTTTTATAAGAAAGAAAGAAAGAAAGAGCTGAATCCTTACAGGGCCATCTCAATTATTTTCTGAGAGCCCAAGCTTTGACCAACTTAAATAGTGATCATTGCATATTGGGTATTAATCAATGCTTTATTTTTATCTATCATTATTATTAGTTTAGTGCTGACATCGTGCAGCAAAGTACCCACATTATTCATTATTTGCTAAGCACTGTGTGCATATTTTAAGTAAATAAATAATTGTTAAACATGCAATGTACTAACAGTAATTAGTGAATAATTTGATGTATCATTAAAATAGAAAACAGCAACATTTCACAATGTTATCTGCATTCTACACTGACAGTATTATAGTTGCTCTTCATGGACAGTAAATTTTTATTCTTCCTGGAATTTGTGTTTTAACTGTATGAAGGATATTTATCCTTGTGATTTTAATTTTGTACACTGCTTAGGGATCAGGTAGGTGTTATATTAAAATATTAACTAACAAAATTTGATATTTGGACTAATACCAAAAAAATGTTAATCTGAAGTTCCCTATTAGTCATTTATTATGGTGAACAAAATTAATGCAAAAAGTCAACTAAGTCTCATAACTTCCTCATGACTTTGGATTGATCACAAAATTAATTTTATCTCTCCTCTGAAACTGTATGCAATAAAAAAGACTAGTATAAATTCTGCTCATTAACACTTCATGCCAGGTAGAAGAGGGTATTGGCAAGAGCTAACCAGTACAAGACACTATAATTGATCCTACATGTAATCAGATTTAATTTTTTTTTATAAACACCTAATTCTCCAGCTGATGTGCAACTTAAATTAATATCAGTGGGAGTTAAGCAAACTGAGGTCCATTGTAGGGATCTTTAATCCATGAAATAATCCTTCAGAAAATTTAGATGAACAAGAACTAGTTTAGCCAGACCCAGCTCAGGCTCCTTTTTCCTCTGTTTCCCACCACTTCCATCTCCATTTGCCAAATCTTCCCCCACCACCTCAAATCTTCAAGAAGCAAATCAGATAACTGAAATCACACAGGGCTCCCTGCCATAGTCTCCTCCCTTTTATTCTGTATGCAAATTCTCCCTTACCAGCCACTATGGTGATCATTACAGCTCACTGAGGACCAATCCCAGTCCCACATATAGGGCAAATAGCTGAGCTAGGTACTGGGGAACTGTGCTGGGGGAGGAATTTTTTACCCCAAGCTGTGGATCTGTTCTGTAGAGTACTCCACCCTCAGCTGCATGGGCAGTGATAGATGCAAGCCCTGCTGACCCCAAGAGACAAGGAACAGGATTTGCTCCTCAGACAATAAAACCCCAAATGCTGTGTTTAATAATCATTGTTGCTTTTAACAAACTTTCTGAAGCAGGATTGTATGCTTATTTTAGTGCTATGTCCCCTAGTGCATTAGCTCATGCCCCTTTCCTTTACCACAGCAATAACTCTCACATTTACAAGCATGGAAGACTTAAAAAGAACTTTACCCTTTTTGTTCTTTTTAATATCAATTCCATTGATGCTGTCCTTATGGGTTTTCTATTGCCTTACTTCACTGCCAATGCAAATGACATCATCAGATCAAAACAAACTTTAAGACTATCTAAAGGACTACCTAACAAAGTAGCTTTGCTTGCCTTTAGCAATTTAACATAGTTTCTGCATAGAACTTTGCTCAGATGTGGATGAAGACACTTCCACACATCTGTATGCAGTCCTGAGCTGACTCTCCTCTGGGCCCATGCGCTGATCCAAATGAAAAGTTCCTGGTCATCTTTTAAGTACATAGCCAAGTTCAAGTACAATTGATGTTTTGTGATCACATCTTTGCTCAAGACAAAAATGGAAGTAGCAGTGCCTTTACTAATTCTGGTTTTGTACAAGGTCTGTTAGCAATGGGAATTTGAAGACACATGGTACAAAAATTCAGAAGTGAGTTTCTTTCCTGTGATCACATCTATTCTCCTGTCTCTGTAAATGCCTGGTATTTAATAAAGGTAACAAACATTCATTCCCAGTACCTGAATTTAATACTATGCACCAAAAGAAGACTGAAAAAGCCAAGACATTTAAATCACCAAAACTACATTATCTCAGGAAAATCACAAGGTTCTGAAGCAGAATGTTTAATTCTTCTAGAGTATCAGATATGCTATCAAATAGATCATCAAGTTCCTGCTTCCTACTGTGACGTGCCAATAAAACTAGTTATATTACTTCTAAGAGTTCCATAACAGGATGCTATATGCTGCTAATGTACTTTGGTTCACATAAATGCAGAAAGAAAATATGCAATATCACCATGTTATTGTAAGCCAAGTACATTCTTTATCTTATTTATTGCTATAGGAGCTCCACAACTGATCAAGAGTTGTGAGAATGACTCAAATCCAGAGAGGAAAAAAAAAGTATTTCCATTATTCTGTGTACAGGTCATCCACCAAAAATCGGGATATGATTTAGATGATGAGTGAGGGTTTGGGATATTTTTATTTACAGTCCACCCATCCCTAATAATGCTATGATAGTGATACAACTAGATATGTTAGAGCAGCTGTTTTAATGGTAAATTTAAAGATACGGGGCAATCACAATCTGGTGTACCATGGACATAGCACTATAGAAGTCAGTGGTTTGGAATCAGTGTCATTTAATTTGATCATTTAAATGACTAATCATTTTCTAAAGTGGTTCATTTTACAGCTACCACATCTTTACAGGCTGAAGAGGTCTCTTTTCTTTCTTTACATTTGAATGGGAAATATTTGGAGTCAGATTTTATTTTCTATACTCACTTTCTGTATTCTAATCAAATGGGCCCACCTAGATGCTCTCAAAGCAAAAGTAAATCTTGTGGGTTTATCTACATTTAAAACGCTATTCTGGCACAGTTGCATTGCTGTAGCACGTCTATGCTGATAGGAAGGATTCTCCTGTCAGCGTGGTAATCTACCTCCGAGAGGCAGTAGGTAGGTTGATGGAAGAATTCTTCCATCAACCAAGAGCTGCCTACATAGGGACTTAGTGTAAGGGGACTGTTGCCCCCTTACTAACATTCAGTGGGGGTGTTTTGGTTGCTAGTTCCCAGCACTAAAAGGGGATGGGTCGATGGGAAATCA
Organism: Mauremys reevesii; assembly: GCF_016161935.1. Classification (NCBI taxonomy): domain Eukaryota; kingdom Metazoa; phylum Chordata; order Testudines; family Geoemydidae; genus Mauremys; species Mauremys reevesii. The sequence goes on from NC_052630.1 coordinate 73,719,004, forward strand.
GGACCCTGAGATACTCCCCAGGAACAATGGCAAGATGCCAATGCTCCAGGTCAGCCTGATTGACAGGGCTGGCAGGCTAATCAAGAAGACAGAAGGCCAGGGTGGGTCCCGTCCTCCGTGTGAGCTGGAATTGCCTGGGTCAGACAGAGTGGGGCCTAGCTAAGGAGAAAGCAGAGGCTCAAACTGAGCTGGAGAGCAGAACCATGCCAGATCCAGAGGGGCCAGAGCTGCAGCCACAGAGCCAGAGACACAGCATAGGGAGAGCAGATCCTGTGCTGGGAACAGAGCTGCAGCCATAGAGCCAGAGACACTGCCCAGGGAGAGCAGATCCTATGCTGGGAGCAGAGCTGCAGCCATAGAGCCAGGTGTGGTGAGCAACTGGGGCCAGCCAAGGGGGGGACCTTGGGCAAAGTGCAGAAAGACACCCCCAGCCAAGGGTCCTTGTAGGCCAGGCTGGGAGGGGGTTCTTAACCCGACGGGGGGCTGATGCTGGGAAGAAGAGTCCCACCACCCAAAACCCGGAGGTGTGTGGCCACCGCCATTGCAAGTGTCCAATCCGCAGCATCACTGCAGCACAGCCAGGGCCTGAGACAGAGGCTTGGGACCTACAAGGAACAGACTGTGAACTGCCTTGATGTCCAGAGACACTGTTTGTAATGTTCCCTGCCACGGAGCGGGGTGATGTGTTTTCCTGTAACCTTTCCCATTTTTCCTTATTCTTTTTTAAAATTAATTGTTAAACAACTTGTATTTGCTTTAAACTGTATGGAATAATCAGTGGGTCAGGGACGTGCCCAGTGCAGAGAGGGTACCCCAGAGTGGGGACACCCTAGCCCCTGTCTTAGGTGACCACAGCAGGGTTGGGGGTTGAGCCCCAGGAATCCTGGGCCCAGCCTTGTTGGGGTTACGAGAACTCTGCCAGACAGGAAAGTGGAAGGGGAGTCCTTAAGGGCAGGGAGGCCTCTGGGTAAAGGAAGTGGGAGCGAGGACTCAGATCCTTTCGCTAGCCCACTTCACTGGGGTAGCGCAGAAGCCAGGAAAGTTCCCCACAATAGCGGGACCATTCCCCCGCTTACATTAGGTTGGTTTAACTATGCTGCTCAGGTGGCTATGGATTTTTCACACCCCAATCAACATAGTTCAAACAGACCTACCTGTAATTTTCTAGTGTATACCTGGCCTGAAATGTATAACTAGTGATTCCCAAGTTTCATATATTCCAAATAGTCTTTAATACCAGATCAGCCTCTCTTTCATGTCAGAGCTGATGGATTAAACTGTTTGACCAAATAACAGTACAATAATGAATAACTACTACTACTATTGCTTTGCTCTTCTCTAGTTTCTTTCATCCAAAGATCTCAAAGAAATTGCTAAAACACAAATTAAGCCTCACCATATCTCTGTGAGGCAGGTAAAGATGATTTCCCCCCCCCATTTTACAGACAGAGAAAATGCAGTACAGGGAAATGGAAGCAAATACTGCTCTCAACTGAATGGCCACAGAAAGTCTTTTCATAGCACGCACAGTGGAATCGTGCTGATCAAGTTGAAAGAGGAATTGGGAGAGACAAGCTGGCAATACACAATTCCTGCATAGCATAGAACCATGCTCTCAGCATAGCACCACACAGGGAACAGACAGGAGAAGGGTGGAGGGATAATAGGATGTTTTTTAAAATATAGGATGGGCTTAGGAATGATCTTTAAAGATTTCACCTTTTTCCTCAGTGTAGGTTACTTTGTCTGTGTTGAAGTTTTGAGAGATGAACCAGTTCAGTGTAACTTTATAAATGTATTAAAAGATTAAGTGTCAACAGTTCAATGTTTCTGGCCCTCCAGTTACTACAATTGGAAATTAAATCATATGACAAACAAGTTAAACAATTAACAAAGTTATTTAAGTATTTAGCTGAAAGTCTGCTAGAGGCAGAGGCTATTCCTTGCCTTGGTTTTGAGAAAGTACAGCTCTTAAAAGGATTTCTTGGTAGCATCATCCTTTGACTGCTCTGTCCCTGAAACAAAAGTTTGATGCAATTTATGTGTACAGTGAAGCTTATCTAATCTATTTCCCTACCCCATTTAAATACGCCTGCATCTTTCTCGCAGTTTTGCACTGATTTAAAATGATTTATAGAATCCCAAGTTATAACAACTTTAGAATGTTCATTTAACTTAGAGATTGTACTGTTCAGACAAGAGATTTAAGAGTTCAGTGTTTGTGACAATCTGCTGGGGGCCCCAGAACTGTGAGCCACTCTGTTACCCCTCCCAGCCTGAGCAAGTGAGAGCTCTGTTGTTGCTAAGCTACGTGCCAGGAAGCTAACACACTAGCTTGTTTGACTTGTCAACAAACTCTTCTGGACTCTGCCAGTCCAAACCTTGCCCACCAGGTAACTGTGAACCCCAATTCCTGAGTTCCTCAGAGATTTCTTTCTCTGCAGTGCTTAGCCCCTCTTGGCACTCTCAAAACCTTATCAAGTTTGCTGCTCCTTTAAAGAGACAGTAGCATGTTAGCTTAACTGGGGTTGATACACCATCTACTTCAATCAAAGCACTGAGTTGGTTTATGGTAAAAGTAAAACAAGTTTATTAACAAAAAGGACATAGATTTAAGTGACAGTAAGTATAAGGAGTAAGGTTAGAAACAGTTACTAACAAAAGTAAAAATATGATTCTGAGACTAAAACTTGACAAACTAGAGCCCTTTGTTCAAAGTAGTTTCTCACCATAGTCTTGCAACATGGTTGGCAAGACCTTTAGCCAGGACCCAACACATGAAGCCCAGTGCTTTGGGCTCCTTCAAGTGAAGGACAACTTAGGGTTCTCGCCCCTTCTATTAGGTCCAGTAAACCTTTGAGATTTTTTTTGAGAATTAAGCCCAGACAAAAAGTCTCTCTCCTGCTATCTTTTCCCTGGCTTGTTAGCTTTGTTTATCTTATAATACATTTCTCTTCATTATCTCCGCCTGATTGCCAGGCTGGTCAGATACACCAGTACACATTCTTTGGCTAGGGCAGACTCGACTTATGCATTGTTTTCCAGACACATTCAGAACATAATTCTAGCACATATTTATAACTTTGTCCACACCCCATATATACACCACACAATCATTTGCGGGACCAATATGGTTACCTTACTTTACACCTTTTAGATACAGATTATGACAACAATGTGTTAGGTGCAGTGAGTATGTCAAAAGCCTGACAAGCGTTGCAGATACAGAGTAATGAACCACCAATAAGCTTCTGTGTCAGTGTCTACTTTGGGGAACAGTTAGGGACAGACAGTGCGTAAGGATGTCTGTCTAAAATAGGGTGACCATATTTCCCAAAGGGAAACCGGGACATTGAGTGGAGCTAGCCCAAGCCCCCGACCCACCGCTGCACAGGCTGGCCCAAGTCACTTGCCTCTCCCCCGCCCCATGCAGGGCTGGCCCAATTCGCTCGCCCGAGCCCCCACTCCTCCCCCAAATGGAGCTGGCCTGAGCTGCTCGCTCCCTTACACAAGGCTAGGGCTGGTGTCGCTACTCACCCAAGCCCTGCCTCCCTCATCCCGACCTGGGGTGGGAATCACCACGTGCCCACCCTGCAGGGCACCCCACTTTGACAAAAGTGGGCATTTGTCCCATTTGCTCGTGCCAATCACGTCAGCAAGAGCAAACAGGACAAATGCCCACTTTTGCCAAAAAAAAAAAAAAATCGGGATGGCCAGGACAGAGCTTAAAAAAGGGACTGTCCCAGTGAAAATGCGACATATGGTCACCCTAGTCTAATAGGTGTCCTCAAATTGCTCTACAAAAGGGTTTTCACCTCTTTTCCTCAACATCTTAGCTCACATACTTGATCTTAATTTGGAATTAAATCGATATTTACCAGTATTTCTATCAGTGATAGGATGCACTTTAAAGCTTTACAACTCAGAGAAGAAACCAAGCTTCTCTCCTGTATGTGAAGACTTCAGGCTTGGCTTAGCCAGTGATTGGAGTCTTTCACCTCTCCTTCTTTGGATGGCTGGTCAAGGGCAGATGGCAGGATACAACTTTGAGTGTTATCATCAATGCAAGACACATCAATTCCATAGTTAGAGTCTTTGTAGGGATCAGTTTCCTCTTACTCCTCCTTGGGGGATATCCTGGTATCTTCAAAGACCTACTAGGTGTTACAGCCTGATAGCTGTAATTTGAGGGAGCCACTTCTTAGCATATGCACAACATGCCTCAGGTGGCATGTGACCAGAGTTCATCACCAAATTTGGTCTGTTGGGTGGATCATTAGCTTCCACGGCCCAGGACAGGCACTGATGGGGAGCATGACATGTACTGATCCATGCCTCCCCTTGAAGTCACATTGAAGATTCCAGATTAATTGTTACAAGACATAAAGCTAATTGATAACAGCTAACAGTTGTGTCTCAACAAAAGGACAGAAGAACTATCATGTGATAAGGAGCTGGTAGGCATACGGATATCTTGAGGTATCTCCATTGTTTAAATAGAATTAAATAATTAATGACTCAGCACCATTTGCACATCCGCTCATTCCCGCACTTCCTCATGACAATGAGTTAATGATGACAGTAGGAAAGCAACTCTGAGAAATGGGGGCAGAGCTCCGGGCAAGCGGATGACCATACCCTAATATCCATTGGCCTACAAGCCAGAAAGCTGCTTCAAACATCTCTTAATACTAACTTTCATTAAACATTTGGCCAACTAAAGTTACTGAAGCTTAAATCCAAATACGGCCTATGTTCCCTACAAAAGTAAGGGATGAGGATCTGCAAAGCAGCAGATCCTCTATACTGCTGTGTGGGGCTAGGAAGGGGCATTCATACCTGTTCCTGCTACATGGCTGAAGTATCTTCCTCAGAGCAGTTGTGTGGTTTAAGGGCCAAGATGCCTCTTGCTGCCCCTTCATATATCTTACAAGTTCAGCCTCATGGCCGGGGGGGGGGGCCCTTCACGTGGATATTTGGCCATAAGTGACTTGCAGCCTCACATTTCCAAATTGCAGAAGTCATAGAATCTCAGGGTTGGAAGGGACCTCAGGAGGTCATCTAGTCCAGCCCCCTGCTCAAAGCAGGACCAAACCCAACTAAATCATCCCAGCCAGGGCTTTGTCAAGCCTGACCTTAAAAACCTCTAAGGAAGGAGATTTCACCACCTCCCTAGGTAACCCATTCCAGTGCTTCACCACCCTACTAGTGAAAAAGTTTTTCCTAATGTCCAACCTAAACCTCCCCCTCTGCAACTTGAGACCATTACTCCTTGTTCTGTCATCTGCCACCACTGAGAACAATCTAGATCCATCCCCTTTGGAACCCCCTTTCAGGTAGTTAAAAGCAGCTATCAAATCCCTCCTCATTCTTCTCTTCTGCAGGCTAAACAATCTCAGTTCCCTCAGCCTCTCCTCGTAAGTCATGTGCTCCAGCCCCCTAATCATTTTTATGGCCCTCCGCTGGACTCTTTCAAATTTATCCACATCCTTCTTGTAGTGTGGGGCCCAAAACTGGACACAGTACTCCAAATGAGGCCTCACCAGTGCTGAATAGAGGGGAATGATCACATCCCTCGATCTGCTGGAAATGCCCCTACTTATACAACCCAAAATGCCATTAGCCTTCTTGGCAACAAGGGCACACTGTTGACTCATATTCAGCTTTTCGTCCACTGTAACCCCTAGATCCCTTTCTGCAGAACTGCTGCCCAGCCATTCGGTCCCTAGTCTATAGCAGTGCATGGGATTCTTCCGTCCTAAATGCAGGACTCTGCACTTATCCTTGTTGAACCTCATCATATTTCTTTTGGCCCAATCCTCTAATTTGTCTAGGGCCCTCTGTATCCTTCCCTACCCTCCAGCGTATCAACCATTCCTCCCAGTTTAGTGTCTTCTGCAAACTTGCTAAGGGTGCAGTCCACACCATCCTCCAGATCGTTAATGAAGATATTGAACAAAACAAGTGGAGTGCCCCAGCACCGACCCTTGGGGCACTCCACTTGATACCGGCTGCCAACTAGACATGGAACCATTGATCACTACCCGTTGAGCCCGACCATCTAGCCAGTTTTCTATCCACCTTACCATCCATTCATCCAGCCCAGACTTCTTTAACTTGCTGGCAAGAATACTGTGGGAGACTGTATCAAAAGCTTTGCTAAAGTCCAGAAATAGCACATCCAGTGCTTTCCCCTCATCCACAGAGCTGGTTATCTCATCATAGAAGGCAATTAGGTTAGTCAGGCATGACTTGCCCTTGGTGAATCCATGCTGACTGTTTCTGATCACTTTCCCCTCCTTTAAGTGGTTCAGAATTGATTCCTTGAGGACCTGTTCCATGATTTTTCCAGGGACTGAGGTGAGACTGACTGGCCTGTAGTTCCCTGGATCTTCCTTCTTCCCTTTTTTAAAGATGGGCACTACATTAGCTTTTTTCCAGTCATCCGGGAGTCGGACCTCCCCCCGATCGCCATGATTTTTCAAAGATAATGGCCAATGGCTCTGCAATCTCATCGGCCAACTCCTTTAGCACCCTCGGATGCAGTGCATCCGGCCCCATGGACTTGTGCTCGTCCAGCTTTTCTAAATAGTCCCGAACTACTTCTTTCTCCACAGAGAGCTGGTCACCTCCTCCCCATACCGTGCTGCAGAGTGCAGCTGTCTGGGAGCTGACCTTGTCTGTGAAGACAGAGGCAATAAAAATATTGAGTACACTACTTTTCTCCACATCCTCTGTCACTAGGTTCCCTCCCTCATTCAGCAAGGGGCACACACTTTCCTTTACTTTTTTCTTGTTGCTAACATACCTGAAGAAACCCTTCTTGTTACTCCTAACATCTCCGGTTAGCTGCAACTCCAAGTGTGATTTGGCCTTCCTAATTTCACTCCTGCATGCCTGAGCAATACTTTTATACTCCTCCCTGGTTATTTGTCCAATCTTCCACTTCTTGTAAGCTGTTTTTTTGTGTTTAAGACAAGCAAGGATTTCACTGTTAAGCCAAGCTGGTCGCCTGCCATATTTACTTTTCTTCCTACACATTGGGATGGTTTGTTCCTGCAACCTCAATAAGGATTCTTTAAAAGACAGCCAGTTTTCCTCGACTCCTTTCCCCGTCATGTTATTCTCCCAGGGGACCTTGCCCATCAGTTCCCTGAGGGAGTCGAAGTCTGCTTTTCTGAAGTCCAGGGTCTCTGTTCTACTGCTCTCCTTTCTTCCTTGTATCAGGATCCTGAACTTGACCATCTCATGGTCACTGCCTCCCAGGTTCCCATCCACTATTGCTTCCTCTACTATTTCTTCCCTGTTTGTGAGCAGCAGGTCAAGAAGCGCTTTTCCCCTAGTTGGTTCCTCCAGCACATGCACCAGGAAATTGTCCCCTACACTTTCCAGAAACTTCCTGGATTGTCTGTGCACTGCTGTATTGCTCTTCCAGCAGATATCAGGGTGATTAAAGTCACCCATGAGAACCAGGGCCTGTGATCTAGCAACTTCTGTTAGTTGCTGGAAGAAAGCCTCGTCCACCTCATCCCCCTGGTCTGGTGGTCTGTAGCAGACTCCCACCATGACATCACCCTTGTTGTTCATACTTCTAAATTTAATCCAGAGACTCTCAGGTTTTTCTGCAGTTTCATACTGGAGCTCTGAGCAGTCATACTGCTCTCTTACATACAACGCAACTCCCCCACCTTTTCTGCCCTGCCTATCCTTCCTGAACAGTTTATATCCATCCATGACAGTACTCCAATCATGTGAGTTATCCCACCAAGTCTCTGTTATTCCAATTACATCATAATTCCTTGACTGTGCCAGGACTTCTAGGTCTCCCTGCTTGTTCCCCAGGCTTCTTGCATTTGTGTATAGGCATGTAAGATAACTCACTGATCATCCTGGTGTCCCAGTATGGGGCTGGAGTCCTCCCCTCTTGCACTCACCTACTTGTGCTTTCTCCCGATATCCCACTTCCCCACTTACCTTGGGGCTTTGGTCTCCTTCCCCCGGTGAACCTAGTTTAAAGTCCTCCTCACTAGGTTAGCCAGCCTACTTGCAAAGATGCTCTTCCCTCTCTTCGTGAGGTGGAGCCCGTCTCTGCCTAGCAATCCTTCTTCTTGGAAGACCATCCCATGGTCAAAGAATCCAAACCCTTCTCTCCGACACCATCTGCGTAGCCATTCGTTGATTTCCACGATTCGACGGTCTCTACCCTGGCCTTTTCCTGCCACATGGAGGATAGACGAGAACACCACTTGCGCCTCAAACTCCTTTATCCTTCTTCCCAGAGCCACGTAGTCTGCAGTGATACGCTCAAGGTCATTCTTGGCAGTATCATTGGTGCCCACGTGGAGAAGCAGGAAGGGGTAGCGATCTGAGGGCTTGATGAGTCTCGGCAGTCTCTCCGTCACATCGTGAATCCTAGCCCCTGGCAAGCAGCACACCTCTCGGTTTTCCTGGTCAGGGCGGCAGATAGATGACTCAGTCCCCCTGAGGAGAGAGTCCCCGACCACCACCACCCTCTTCCTCCTCCTCTTGGGAGTGGTGGTCGTGGAACCCCCATCCCTAGGACGGTGCATCTCATGCCTTCCAATCAGTGGAGTCTCCTTCTGCTCTGTTCCCTCAGATGTATCATCCACTCCACCCTCTGCACTAGTACCTGCAGAGAGAACATGAAAACGGTTGCTCACCTGCATCTGTGTTACTGGTACATGGACATTTCTGGTACTCTTTCCTCTTCTGGAAGTCACATGCCGCCAATTATCCTCACTGGCCTTCTGTCCCCGCTGCGTAGCCTGCTCTGAATCTTCAGAACATTGTGCCCGCTGAAGCTGATCCTGACGTCTATCCAGGAAATCCTCATTTTCTTTTATGGAACGCAGGGTTGATATTCGTTTCGCCAGACCTTGAATCTTCTCTTCCAATATGGAGATCAGCTTGCACTTTGTACAGACAAAGTTGCTCCTATCCTGTGGAAGGAAGACGAACATGGCGCATCCTGTGCAGGTCACAACAGCGGATCGCTCAGCATCCATAGTCTCTTCCTTCTAACGGCTTCCTTACTTGTGGCAGAAGCTACTCAAAGAAACCTGCCCAACAAAGTCCTCCCCAGCACAGGTGAATTGAGGAATACACATGAAAGCTCATTTGGCACTGTCATTTGAAATAAGACTTCTGGGGTGAGCAAAGTGTTAGTTTTCTTTTAATTGTTTTTTGAATGCCACAGGCTTCATTTTCAAAGAATGCAACAAGTCATTGTCATGCACAAAATCCCCTTCTTTCCAGTTACACTGGTTGCATGGACTGCCATTATGAAAATATTTTGTTTATTAGTGTACTATGAGTCATTACACCTTACTATGATTTAGGGCTAACATTTCAGCATTATCTTTAGTTTTGATCATGCACTACCATTTATATACATAGCTTCTGCATTTTGTGCACTCAGAGTTATGAACATGCACAAATCAAGAAATGCAGAACTTAGGTAGCAGCTTGACAGACGCTAACATCGTGTGTGTATGCATATAAAAGTTGAGCTTAAATGCTATTTTAGCCCTTAAAATTATGCTCTTTGGCATATAGCATTTGTATTTCTGGTTACCCTCCTCTCCACTGTTCTGAAGCATTACTATCAACCTAGCTCTCACTAGAATGAATAGTCTTGCAATTAACTAAAATGAGAATAGAATCAGGACCTAGATGAGAAGATATCTGTCCTTCAGGAATTCATGGTTTATTATTAATATTGCCTCCTATTTCACCTTTTGCTAAACTACCAAGAGACTAGAAATCCTAATAGCGAAGTGGGTATGTGGCTTTCCCATTCTGCTCTAAAACAAAGTCTACCCCTTTCTGCAGTTTGGCTTTATTAAAAAAGAAATTAACAGATAAAGTTTAGCTCAAGCTGTCTCCTCAGGTTTGGCTGCTCTTAAGGTTCCCCCTTCCTGACTACTCAGCTCATGCCCTAGATCGGGGTCAGCAACCTATGGCACACGTGCCAAAAGCAGCACACAAGCTGATTTTCAGTGGCACTCTGCTGCCGGCCTGGGGTTCCATCTGTAAACGGCTTTCTGTTTTTTGCAGTGCACTGTGCAATCTTGTAACTTCCTTCTGTAGCTTTGGTCTAATTTCAGTTGCTGATGACTTATGACATGCAGGAGACCAGGCTAAATAAGCTGGTGGTCCTGTCCGGCCCTGGACTCTCTGGCTTATCTGGCCCCCATCACTGCAGTAGCTGAGCAATTCACTATTTTTAAGACACTTACCTTCCCAGCAGCCATGCGGGGCAGGGCAGTTGTTCCCATTGTACAGAGGGAAAACTAAGGCACAAAGGAGACATCCACACTGATAAAAAAAACTCGCCGCACCAAGTCTCAGCCTGGGTTAGCTGACTCAGGCTTGCAGGGCTAAAATTAGCAATGTAGCTGCTGTGAGACTCTTTCTGGGATCTCGGAGCCTGAGCATCTACATCACTCTTCAGCCCCGCAAGCCAGAGCCGGCTGCTGCCCATTTATTGCAGCGCAGACATATCCAAACCAGCTGAGTGACTGGCCCAAGGTCACACAGGAAGCCTGTAGCAGAGGAAGGCAGAGGCAGTGAGTTGTATGGGCCCATGGTTCCCAGGCTCCAGGAATATTCAGGGCCCGGCCCAGCTCCACCAGTGTTCAGAGAGGTTAACAACTGATCACTCAGAAGCCTGTGTGCAGCTTAAAGTATCCAAATACGTGCCACACATTGGAAAACTCAGCAAGGAAAAGCAAGGGCAAGGATCACACTAAACTGATAAGCTCTGCATTTTAATTTAATTTTAAATGAAGCTTCTTAAACATTTTAAAAACCTTATTTACTTTACATACAACAATAGTTTAGTTATATTATACAGACATAGAGAGAGACCTTCTAAAAATGTTAAAATGTATTACCGGCACGTGAAACCTTAAATTAGAGTGAATAAATGAAGACTTGGCACAGCACTGCTGAAAGGTTGCTGACTCTTGCTCTCGATCCTCTTTCTTTAGTCACTCTGCCGTCCATTACACCTGGGGGAGGTAGTGAGCAACTTGCACCAATGAGTCAGCACAACCGACTGTCATGCTATCTAGAGCTTTCGTGGGTGAATACCCACTTCTTTGGATGCAAGTGGTGGAAATTTCCAGGGGCAGGTATATATAAGCAAGCAAGAAGCAAGCTAGAGATAACGAGGTTACATCACTCAGGGAGGATGAGGCCCTGTTCTAGCAGTTGAAGTGTGAAAACCAAGGGAGGAGAAACTGGTTCTGTAATTGGCAAGCCATTCACAGTCTTTGTTTAGTCCTGAGCTGATGGTGTCAAATTTGCAGATGAACTGCCAGCAATGCCCCTCTGCTATGTACATCGGTCAAACTGGACAGTCTCTAAGGAAAAGGATAAAATGGACACAAATCAGACATTAGGAATGGCAATATACAAAAACCTGTAGGAGAACACTTCAACCTCCCTGGCCACACTATAGCAGATCTTAAGGTGGCCATCCTACAGCAAAAAATCTTTAGGACCAGACTTCAAAGAGAAACTGCTGAGCTCCAGTTCATCTGCAAATTTGACACCAACAGCTCAGGACTAAACAAAGACTGTGAATGGCTTGCCAATTACAGAACCAGTTTCTCCTCCCTTGGTTTTCACACTTCAACTGCTAGAACAGGGCCTCATCCTCCCTGATTGATGTAACCTCGTTATCTCTAGCTTGCTTCTTGCTTGCTTATATATACCTGCCCCTGGAAATTTCCACCACTTGCATCCGAAGAAGTGGGTATTCACCCACGAAAGCTCATGCTGCAAAACGTCTGTTAGTCTATAAGGTGCCACAGGATTCTTTGCTGCTTTTACAGAACCAGACTAACACGGCTACCCCTCTGATACATGCTATCTAGAGTAGCTCACATCTGAGATTGCCAATCTCAGATCAGACTGTCAAAAAACAAGGGCAGACATCCCAGACTGGTGGTATGTTCTATAATTAGATTTCACCAAACCAGTCACACACTTGCACTCCTGGATTACTATATTAGTCTTGCCATGGAGCCACAGACAGTCCCCTTAGGCTTTGTGGTGCATTTTTTCCACCCAGAGAAACTAGACTTTGTGATGAAAGGTTATTAAAACCAAAAATCACCTCACATTAGGTTACTCTCAATCCCAAAGAATTAGTCACTTACCCAAGGTCAATGGATACTCTAGATCTCACAGAAAAAAACATCTAGGGTTAATTAAGTATGGGGTATACATAATATAATGCAACAGTAAACAATTGGTTATAGGTAAGTGAAGACGACAACACAAACATTTCTTTTACACACACAAGTGACTTGGCTTATGGCTTTGATTTGAACTGGTCTGTCAGTGTCACACCCACTTAAAATATGTTGATGCTGCAGGGGAATGTTAACAGGGTTCAGTGTTCTGGGCAAAGACTGCTAACCTTTTACATGGAGTCACACATCTCTTGGGGGTTGTATTAGAAGTCTTGGTGGACCAAGTATTAAACAAACAGCAATACAATTAGGTTAATACAACACTCAGAGATGAGGTTCAAGCCCTAGATCTAAAACTAAGTGGCTGTGTGACCTAGGGCCAGTCATGTAACTTCTCTAGACCAAATTCAGCTCTGGCTTAAGCAGATGCAGCACGTAGTAACTTTAACAGTTGTATCTCCTTAAACCAAAGCTGAATTTGCTCCAATGCAGTCCTCTTTGTAAAATGGAAATAGTGTTTATCTGACTCACATGTGTGCTGTGAAGAATAGTTAAAACACTTTGAAGATGTGCTTTGGGCAATGCAAGTGCTAAATTCAGTGGGCCTGAGATAATGAGCACCAGCTGTTCTCATTGATTTCAACTGCAATTGTGAGCGCTTATAACCTCTGAAAATCAGACCCAGTGTCAGCTTAAAAAAATTGCAGTCGTTATTTACAACTAGTACATTAGATTGAATTAATTCTTAGACTGTAAATTCTTTGGGGCCTGGGCTGTTTTGTGTGTTGACAGCACTTAGGACATCACCACAACACAAATAATATTTACTTAATGGTTCTTAATACAGTACAATCTATTCAATAACTAAAAAGAAATACTGTGCAGCAATCACTAGTAGAATTTCATCAGTCGGGGTTCCTAACACAAAGATCATGTAGTAGAGGTTCCCCTTTAAGTATACAATTGTAATATCCATCCCATCCCTAATAAATCATTATATTTTAATCTAATGCTATCAGGTGTTGTGGTGGTTTTTTTTGTGCAGTTATTGGAGATTAATATTTCCAGTGTTGGTGTGAGGACCTCTTGTGAGGGAAGATTTTTATGAACAGCTGGAGTAATATTTTTAACTCCAAATAAATTACTTAGAATTCCAATTTGTCCTGAATTCTCCTGGGTTTCCCCAAGGTCATATTCCGTCAATCTCATGCAACATCTTTGACTGAATCTGTCTCAATAAGGAGGAGGCGGGGCACTAGGTCAGATATGATCACCAAGTTGCTCCTGTTTATTATGGCAGAGGGCATTCTTAACCTGAGGGAAATGTGTTTTGTCACTATTCTCATTTTCTCAGTGTGTGCATGATAAGCAGCAAAGCAGATGAACTCTTAAGAAACAAAGACACTTTTTTAATGCAAATGTCTGTGCTTATACAGAATAAGGATAAATAAATATGGAAAATATAGGCTATATAAGCAGAATTGTTTCACCACAATAAAGTGTCTAGCAATGCTTTCCATAAGACAGCTGCAGCTCTGTAAAGTCAGCAAAAGTGTAAAATGACAACTTCCAATGTTTTATTGTTTATAATTAGAGATTTGTCTCTCCACTTCAAATTCAGTGTCCATATTACTGTGTAGGAACTCAATCCAATTATTCTCATTTATGGATATTTCAAAATTATCCTCTTCGAGGTTATAATTCAAAATTATTCTGTAGATCTGTAAAGATGCTTGCTCTCCATATTCTATCTATTCTGATAATTCCAAGAAGCAAAGGAATAGCTTTTTCATAAAGTAGCTAAACTTTCTAAGGAAAGAGTTCCTAATATCTTATACATTTAAAGAATGGACTGCTTGTTTTTCAATTGTGTAATAATGGAACCCAGAAACTAATCACCAGTTAAAGAGGCTGGGCTAGTACATTGATCATGTGAGACCACCAAGGAACGTTGAGGTGTTTTAGGAAGTGGTGCTGGGGATTCAGTAGATGGCATTCTTCACACCGAGTCAATACTGACACAGTGCCCAAGCATAGTGTTAAGAGAGCAGTGTGCTCATGAGAATGCTACCTTTCACATGAGACATAAAACTAAAATCTCGACCACTTGTGGTCATTAAAGATCTAGTGGTACTCTGTCAGCCTTGAGACAAGCTCTGCAAAAGTGGAGGCTGGGTGCAACCCCGATTGTTTCTGTAGCCACTGGAATAGGAAGAGGAAGGGACAGAGCACATTGCCAGCAGGAAGCTAATCCTTTGAGGAGCGTTGCCATTTGGTGCAGGTTAGAGAAGCCCTCACACACATCAATGTGGGGCTCCGAGCCTGGCAGAGTCTCAGGGAAACATAAGCAGGTCTTTGATAGTGCCCCTCCCCCTTCCCAGGTGCAGCACAATATGTGGCTTGTTAATTCTGTTTAGGTAAGCACATTCTGCCTGCCTAAATTCCCTCTGCATTTTCAACTGGGAAAGTATTTTCACTTCATGTAACTATTGCATACTGGTACTATGGACTATTAAACAGCCTGTCTCTCTTACCATTGCTAGATGAATTGATACCTGTATAGAGTCTGTAAACATCCAAGCACCTTTGTGAGGAAAGCTCATGATCTTGTGACAAAAAGTAAGATGATTATCACAGGAGTAAGTTTAACTTTGCTTATTATAAGACAATGAGATGAGTATCCATGGGCTGGGGGAAGATGTATCAAACAAAAAGACAAAAAAAACCCAGAACCAATGGAAACAAAGACCTTTTGTTAAGAAGAGTAACTTTGGGAAGACTTCTCAATACACTATGGTGGAAGTGGCACTTATTTCCCCTTATAATGCTGTCTAAAGAGATGGGAGTGGGAGGGGCAGTATCCATGAATACTGTCATAGACTGAAGTACTAAAGAACTGGTGTCCAGTGTAATCAGACTTAGGACTTGTCCACACTTACATTTTATAGCACTCTAACTTGCTGCCTCAGGAGTGCGAAAAATCACCCTCCTGAGTGCAGCAAGTCTGAGAGCTTTAAAGCGCTAGTGTAAACAGGCTCTGAGCGCTCTGAGCTAATCCCCTCATGGAGGTGGATTACCAGGACCACTGGGAGAACACTCTCTCAGTGCTCATACGCGACTACACTCGTACTTCAAAGCGTTGCCGCGGGAGCGTTCTCATGACAGCGCTTTGAAGTTTCCAGTGTAGCCATGCCCTGAATGTGTCATATCCTGAACAGAAGGGAGGAATGAGAGGAATACACAGGCACAGAAACATTCTCTTGGGAAGCTGAGCAGAACATTATTGCAAGACTGAAACAGTAAGACTGAAACAGTCACTTATAGCAGCTTCTGGAACTCCTTAACTTAGGGTGGCTTAGAGTGAACCACACATTTGAGTGTCCTGACTTTCCTGCATTTAAGAACTCAACTATAAAGATTTTTGTATTCTTAAAATAAAGTGAGAATGATATTCCTGTGAGTATCAAATGTCATGTTTTGTACAAAAGTTGAAATTTATGGTTCTGTCCCACCCTTAGATGGTAGTGAAGTAGACCTTCTAGAAGCTCTGTACATGCAAGCTTTCTGCATTTAGGCCCTGATTCAGGAAAGCATCTATATTCAGGAAAGCACTTAAGCACATGGTTAAGTCTTAATTAAGTTAGTGGGATTTAAGTGCATGTACAAAATTGGGATGCCTGGATATCAGGAGCAAGCATTAAATCTCTGGAAGATCTGTCTTTCCTCATTCAAATGGAGCAGTTCTTAGAGGGTGTTTCTGAGAAACTAGAAAGATACATTCTAGATGGGAAGCCCAAAACTGTAATCGAGGCAGAGGAGATCGGAACCAAATGGATGGAGGTGGTGGAAAAGAAAAAAGCTAGTAGAAGTTGGAGCGGATATCAGAAGGAGCAACCCAAAACAACACCCTACCACTGGGGGTAGCCCAAGACCCCACCTACATCCCAAGGAAAACCCCAAACACCTTATCATCCCACCACACCAGTCTCCAGCAACCCACCTCGCCCCAGTGACCAGTCAGCTGGGCAATGTTTTAAATGTAATGAGCTGGGACATGTGAACGCTAACTGCCCCAAGAACCCCAACAGATTGCAGTTCATTACACCAGAATCTCATCAAAGGTTCCCAGGCTCAGATGCCTCCCAGATACCTTCCCAGAGCGAAGGGAAACTGAGTGTGGGTGGGAAGAAAGTTATCACGTGGAGGAACACTGGAGCTATCTACCAAATTCATCAACCCAGAGGCCCAAGTGACGATTCAACTCTTCATGTCAAACTCTTTAAACTTGCCTACAGCCAAGTTGCCTGTCCAGTACAAGGGCTGGTCAGGAATGTGGAGTTTTGCAGTCTATGATGATTATCCCATTCCCATGCTGCTGGGGGAAGACTTGGCCAACCATGTGAAGAAAGCCAAGAGGGTGGGAATGGTCACCTGCAGCCAGGCTAAGCAAGCCTTCACACCTATCCCTGTTCGTGAGCCTTCCACCAGGGCCTCCTCTGTGTTACCAGAGCCCCAAACTGAGATGGTAGAACTGGATCCCCTGCCAATGACTGCAACAGCCATTGTGGATCCAGTCCCAACCAGAACCAGTCCCAGAACAGGAATGGGCGGAGCAACCAGCACCAGAACCATTGCCAGCGCTTGCAACTCCAATGCCAGAGGGCACCACCGAGCCTACACTGGCAGCAGCAGATAAACCTATGCAAGAGGCTCAGCGAAGAGCAGTTCACAGTCAATGGAAACAGCCCCATCACCTACATTTCTTCCAGAGGAACCAAGCCCAAGTCCATACTCCAGTGAGGAACTGATGTCTCCAGAATCAGGGGAACAGGTCCAGGCCGAGCTGGAAGCAGATGAAAGCCTCCAGGGAGCTTGGATGGCGGCATGGGGCAACCCACCACCTCTCAGCTCTTCTAATTGATCCCAGTTTGTTGTAGAACAAGGACTTTTATACAAGGAAACTCTTTCTGGTGGGCACCAGGAAGACTGGCTTCCTCAAAGACAGTTGGTAGTTCCAACTAAGTACCGGGTAAAGCTCTTGAGCTTAGCCCATGATCATCCTAGTGGCCATGCTGGGGTGAACAGGACCAAAGACTGTCTGAGGAAGTCCTTCCACTGGGAGGAAATGGGAGGACGTTTCTACTTATATCTGGTCTTGTGAGGTGGGAAAACCCCAAGACCAGGTCAAAGCCCCTGTCCAGCCACTCCCCATAACTGAGGTTTCATTTCAGCGAGTAGCTGTGGATATTCTGGGGCCTTTCCCGAAAAAGACACCCAGAGGAAAGCAGTACATACTGACTTTCATGGTTTTTGCCACCCGATAGCCAGAAGCAGTAGCTCTAAGCAACACCAGGGCTAAAAATGTGTGCCAGGCATTAACAGACATTTTTTCCGGGGTAGGTTGGCCCTCCAACATCTTTACAGATTCGGTAACTAATATCCTGGCAGGGACCATAAAAAGCCTGTGGGAAGCTCATGGGG
The DNA here is from genome assembly GCF_016161935.1 of Mauremys reevesii. Classification (NCBI taxonomy): domain Eukaryota; kingdom Metazoa; phylum Chordata; order Testudines; family Geoemydidae; genus Mauremys; species Mauremys reevesii. Next base: position 73,736,709 of record NC_052630.1, read on the forward strand.
TGAACCATTTGGTTGCTACCCCTTACCACCATCAAACAAATGGCCTGCTGGAGAAGTTTAATGGAACTTTGGGGGCCATGATATGTAAATTTGTAAATGAGCACTCCAATGACTGGGACCTCATGTTGCAGCATTTGCTCTTTGCCTACAGACCTGTACCACATCCTAGTTTAGGGTTTTCACCATTTGAACTTGTGTATGGCCCCGAGGTTAAGGGCCCATTACATTTGGTGAAGCAGCAATGGGAGGGGTTTACGCCTTCTCCAGGAACTAACATTCTGGACTTTGTAAACAACCTGAAAACACCCTCCAAGACTCTTTAGCCCTAGCTAGAAAAAAAACCTAAAAGATGCTCAGGAAGAGCAAAAGGCCTGGTATGATAATCATGCCAGAGAGCATTCCTTCAAAGTAGGGGACCAGGTCATGGTCTCAAAGGAGCTCCAGGCTCATAAGATGGAAGTGTTGTGGGATGGGCCATTTAGGTCCAAGAGCGCCTGGAGCTGTTAACTATCTCATAGCATCCCCCACGTCAAACCTAAAGCCTAAAGTGTACCATGTTAATTTTTAAAGCCCTTTTATTCCAGAGAATTAAAGGAATGTTAGTTTACAGCCCAGGGAGGAGATGATGCTGAGTGGCCTGAAGGTGTCTACTATGAAGGAAAAAGTGACAGTGGCATGGAAGAGGTGAACCTCTCAATGACCCTTGGACGTATGCAGCGACAACAAATCAAGGAGCTGTGCACTAGTTTTGCGACGATGTTCTCAGCCACCCCAGGACGGACCGAACAGGCATACCACTCCATTGACACAGGTAATGCTTGGAGCCCAACCTTACCGGGTCGCTCCTCAAGCCAAAACTGCTATAGAACAGGAGATCCAGGACATGCTAGAAATGGGGGTAATCCGCCCCTCTAAAAGTGCATGGGCATCTCCAGTGGTTCTATTTCCCAAACCAGATAGGGAAATACACTTTTGCGTGGCCTACCATAAGCTAAATGCTGTAACTCGCCCAGACAACTATCCAATGCCATGCACAGATGAGCTATTGGAGAAACTGGGAGGTGCCCAGTTCATCTCTTAACCAAGGGCTACTGACAAGTACAGCTAGATGAATCCAGCAAGGAAAGGTCAGCCTTCGTCACCCATGTAGGGCTGTATGAATTTACTGTGCTCCCCTTCAGGCTGCGAAATGCACCCGCACCTTCCAAAAACTTGTAGTTAGTCTCCTAGTGGGATTGGAAGAATCTGCAGTGGCCTACCTGGATGATGTGACCATCTTTTCTGATCCATGGGCAGAACATCTGGAGCATCTACAAAAAGTCTTTGAGCGCATAAGGGAGGCAGGACTAACTGTTACAGCTAAAAAGTTTCAAATAGGTCTAAACAGAGTGACTTACCTTGGACACCAGGTGGGTCATGGAACTATCAACCCCCTACAGGCCAAAGTAAATGCTATCCAAAAGTGGCCTGTCCCAAAGTCAAAGAAACAGGTCCAATCCTTCTTAGGCTTCGCTGGATATTACAGGCGATTTGTACCACACTACAGCCAAATCACTGCCCCACTGACAGAGCTGACCAAACAGAAACAGCCAAATGCAGTTCAGTGTACTGAAGAGTGTCAGAAGGCCTTTAACCAGCTTAAAGTGACACTCATGTCTGACCCTGAGCTAAGGGCCCCAGACTTTGACAAACCTTTCCTAGTAACCACAGATGCATCCGAGCGTAGTGTGGGAGCAGTCTTAATGCAGGAAGGACCAGATCAAGAATTCCATATTGTCGTGTTTCTCAGCAAGAAACTGTCTGAGAGGGAAAGCCACTTGTCCATCACCAAAAAGGAATGTTACACCATTGTGTACGCTCTGGAAAAGCTAAGCCCATACATTTGGGGATGGCATTTCCACCTGCAAACTGACCATGCTGTGATGAAGTGGCTTCATACCATCAAGGAAAATAACAAAGAACTTCTTTGGTGGAGTTTAGCGCTCCAAGATTTTGATTTTGAAATACAACACATTTCAGGAGCTTCTAACAAAAGGCTGATGCATTCTCCCATGAAAGTCTCCCAGAATCAACTGGTTAAAATTGTCCTTGAAACGTGGGAAATATTCTTAGTTTTTATATAATCAGTAATATATCTAGAGGTGCATGTGTCTTATTAACTCTATTTTCTCCTAGAGCTCCAGGAAGAAATCAAAGCCAGTGTGGAACAGGCTGTCCAGCACCATCTGTGATTGTGTGATTTGGGGGGCATGTCATAAACATACAGCTAAGGGTAGCATAAAATCCCTTCTTTACCTGTAAGAGGTGAATAAGCTCAAATAACCTGGTTGACACCTGACCAATAAGGAAAGAAGATACTTTCAAATCTGGGAGGGGGGAAGGGGAGGTTCTGTTTGTGTTCTTTGTTTTTGTTCCCTCTGGAGAGAGAGAGAGACCAAGCAGGTAACCCAGCTCCTACTGATACAGCTAAGTTTACAGAAATTGTAAGTAATAGCAAGGAAATGTGTTAGATTATCTTTTGTTTTCGCTTGTGAATTTTCCCTATGCTAAGAGGGAGGTTTATTCCTGTTTTTGTAACTTTGAAGTTGAGCCTAGAGGGGAATCCTCTGTGTTTTAAATCTTTTTATTACCCTGTAAAATTACCTTTACAGAGGTGCTTCTTTTACTTTTTTATTTATAATAAAGTTCTTTTAAGAACCTGATTGGTTTTTAGTGTCCAGTAGAAGGGTCTGGTCTGTGCTCACTTTGTTAACTTATTGGTTGGTATATTATTCTCAAGCCTCCCCAGGAAAGGGGGTGAAGGGGCTTGGAGGGATATTTTGGAGAAATAGGAACTCCAAGTGGTCCTTTTCCTGAATCTTTTTCTAAATCACTTGGTGGTGGCAGCAATACCATCCAAGGACAAGGAAAGGAATGTGTGCCTTGGGGAAGTTTTTAACCTAAGCTGGAAGAAATAAGCTTAGGGAGTCTTTCATGTGGTTCCCACATCTGTACCCCAGAGTTCAGAGTGGGGAGGGAACCCTGACAAAGGCAAATAAGATAAGCCATTACTGAACACTTTTGCAAGTCTTAACTCTGATTTATTGAAGCCAATGGGAGTTTTTGCCACTAACTTCAATTGGAGCAGAGTTAAGCCAATACTGAGTGCTTTTGCAAATTGAACCCACAACATGGCAGGCATGTCCAGTGCAGTAGGTTGCTTTATTAGCTTTATTTAAGAAGTTCTCTAATGTAATTCAGCATACTTTCCTCACTGAGGATTATGCACATGCAATATTTGATGTTTTAACAGTAATTCATTTTGTGTTATCTGAGCACGAAGAGGCATTTCAATATATTCTTACATGATTAAAAAATTGTTCATGTTTGAAAAATGACTGTATATATTTCAATACACCTTAGTTCCCCATTCAATTAATAAATTAAATCTATGTGAAGAATAAACATGAGAAATGTCTGTCAGCATAAAAGGTATTTTGGGGAGGAAAGTTAAAAACCACCAGAATATGGAGGGCACAGAATGATATTGCTTCAGCGTCTTCACCTATAGCAATAATATTGCTAGTAAAAAAAAACTCTTGTAATAAGGACACATGCAATGGAAGGGAAATCAGAAAAAACTCAGATGGGTGTGATTTTTAAAAAGATTAGGCACATAAGTGTCTGCTGAAGAAGCATGCACAATTGCATGGTTAATTTGCACACCCAGTTACAGTCATTGTACGTGGTAATTGAATAATTACACATAAAACTAATTATGGTTATTTGCCTGCATAATTACTTGATTTGCACATAGTCATGATAATTAGGCACACGAATTAGTCACAATTGCATGCCTAACCTTATTCAAAATCAAGCCCAATGTATTTATTTCAAATTGTGCTTCTCCAACTTTGCTGTGTTATGATTTTTACTACTGGTTTTGGATTTGATATGTTACATGGGTTAAACTCACTGCTGACTTAGGTCCTACGCTATCCCTACTGACTTCGGTGGAATTGCACAGGATGTAAATGAGTGTTGAATTTGGCCCCATCTGTTAAAGAAGAGTTGTGAGGTATAAACCTGGATAAGTCAAAACTGATAAGTTGAGAGAAATTGGTACAACATGCATATTTTGACTGGTTACAGTGTAAAGTGAATGAATGAGAATTTTGATTTGAGCATTAACAACTTGGGTTTGTGAACTAATAAGGGGGGTAATTAAATAAACTGTTTGCACTTCCTTTCCATTTCTTCAAGAGGTGTCCCTGAGAACTTTACAAACATTGATGGATTCATTTTTACAATGGTCCAGAGTTAGGAAAGTATCTCATCCCCATTTCACAGATGAGGCAGCTGGGGAAAGGAGAGGTTAAGTGCCCAAGGCCACACAGGTACATTGTTATGGACTCAGGAATAAAAACCCAGTACTCCAGATTCCCAGACTTGTGCTTTAGCCACTAGTTCACGTTGCCTCTTCTAAGAACTGTCCTACCTACAGGTATGGTAGGAGAGTTTATTCAGTATAGGCAATCACACATTTTAATAGAGTTCAATAAAAGCCTGAGGAATTTATCAGTAAAATTATGACCCTTCCATAACAATAAATGAATGGGTCCTTTTAATTAGAAATTGGTACAGTCCCCATTTGAAGAGGAAAAACTATGAAAGATCTTAACAAATCAAATGCGGATTCATTTTCATTGCTAGAACTTCAATGGGGTTGGACTTGGATGAAATGGGAATCTGGCTTGGCTTCCTGAAGTTACGGGAGGGACTGTGTGGGGAAGGCTAGTATACTCACATATATACCTGGCACATGAATGAATGCCAAGTTAGTTTTTGCTGGCAGAAATATAGGGGTTAAAACATAATTTTGTCTTAGATACATTTTTATTAATTATGTCCTTTAATTTAGTCCTTGTCTAGTGCACTTTAGAATGAAGTGTAATTCTTGTAATTGCTTTATTATTACTTGACATTAGACCTTATGTTAAGCAATCATAATGGTATGGCAGGATGAACAAAAGGAGATGATGATCAAAATATAGTGATGATCAGTTTGCATCTTTAAGGCATTATGCTCGTACCCAACTGCCAGAGGCATTTTAGGACTAGAGTTGCACTTTCTTTAGATTATATATTACCAAAAAAATCATGAATTGGCAGCTAGTTTTTTGTAAGCTTACAACTGTTCTGAGCAATTGCGCATTTTCTCATCCCATTCTTTTTTATCAGTATGTTTTTGACTTATTTTGTAATAAAATGTGCAACATTACATGATAGAATATAATGCTGGTGGCTACAGCAGGGTTGACTTGCCTCTAGCTACTGTCTAGCCCACAAATGGCTTGGAGACCGTCTGGTTAGACACCTCATGCAATTTACAGTGTTCTTTTGCACCACCTTAACAGACTATACAGCTTTATTCCAACAATAACGTGGAGCTCTCAGCTTCCGAGGAAAGAAGGGGAGAGGTCACTCATGGTTCTGACTCTACAAGTCTGCTTTTATCTCCCCCCCCCCCAACCCCCTCTTCTTCCCCTCCCCTCCTTTGCACTTCCTTCCTGTGCCTTTTGTACCATTTGAGCTACAGTAGAACCTCAGAGTTACAAACACCTGCATTACACACTGATCAGTCAACCACACACCTCCTTTGTCACTGTAAGGACACAATCAAGCAGCAGCAGAGGGGAAAAAAAGCAAATACAGCGCAGTACTACGTTAAATGTAAACTACTGAAAAAAAGGGAAAGTTTTTAAAAGATTGTGACAAGGTAAGGAAACTGTTTCTGTGCTTGTTTCATTTAAATTAAGATGGTTAAAAGCAGCATTTTTCTTCTGCATAGTAAGGTTTCAAAGCTGTATTAAGTCAATGTTCAGTTGTATACTTTTAAAAGAACAATGTTTTGTTCAGAGTTACGAATCTTTCAGAGTCATGAACAACCTCCATTCCCGAGGTGTTCGCAACTCTGAGGTTCTACTGTAATAAGTTAATTAGCTTCTTAACTCCCTCCAGCCCATCACAGTCTATCAGTTGGGAGCAGTTCCCATAGTCAGTTCCCCCAAGCACACCTGACTAATTGGATTGCTAGCTCAGCACTCTGTCACACATCTCCCCCTACCTTACCTGACCATCAGCTTTTTCTTTTCCATGCTCTCCCTTGCTTATCAGTGGTGCCACCCTCCAGAATGGAGTCTAAGTCCCTAGGGCAGCAGTTCTCAAACTGTGGGTCGGGACCCCAAAGTGGGTTGCAACCCCATTTTAATGGGGTCACCAGGGCTGGCATTAGATTTGCTGGAACCCCATCGCCTGCAGGCTGAAGCCCGAGCCCCATTGCCTGGGGCTGAAGCCAAACTCTTTAGGGCAGCAGGGCTTGGGCAGGCTCAGGTCCCCACTCTTAGGGTCGTATAGTAATTTTTGTGGTCCAATGGGGGTTGCGGTACAATTAAATTTGAGAATCCCTGCCCTGGGGTGATCAGCTAGATCATTGTGGTGCCCACTCATTTTCTACCCACAGAAATCACACTTGGTGGGGAAAGGCCACCTCCACAGCTCCATTACAGCCCACAAGTCATCACACCATGGGCACACTGGGGAATTGCTCTCCCTATTCTCCCCTGTTATATCTGGTGGTGGACTGAGGGCACTGCCCTCCTCCCCTGATTGCTCAGGGCCTTAGGCTCTCACAACCACACCTTGGCTTCTTCTCCTTGGGGCTGCAGTGTGAAGGATTCCCTCTATCTTTAAGGATCTCAGGTTGTCTATCCTCTATTCCTCAGTTTCTTGGGGGGACTCTTCTTCCCTTTTCAGCTGGGCTTTGTAGTCTAGGGGTTTCTAAATTTGCCCCCACCAGTTTTTTTTCCTTTCCTGCTCCATTTCCTCCTCAAGTTCTGTTTCTCCAGCTGGGGCTCAAAACACCACTGGGCAGGGTCTCCAATCAGTTTAGGTAGAGGCAGTCGCTCCACTACTCCACTGTGCTTTCAATTAAACCTTCCCTGGACTGACAGTGGTACCTCTGCCACAGTGCAGCACTCTCTCACCCCCAGACACTCCAGTCTCTCACTTGCCCCTGGAATCAGTGGGGTTTCACCAACTCCCTCTAGATCAGGAAACAAGTGGAGGCTGAGTCTACCAGGCCTCTTTGGGGTTTCCTTCCTGCCATTACTAGAATGGTGGACAATGTCTTTCCTTTGGCCTTTCCTGCAGTCCTGACCTAGCTGACAAATTTGGCAAAACTACATTCCAACTATGGGCAGTTTTTTTTCCTGGACATCCATGCTGAAAATGTGTATTTGGTTCATAGAATATCAGGGTTGAAAGGTACCTCAGGAGGTTATCTAGTCCAACCCCCTGCTCAAAGCAGGGCCAATCCCCAAACAGATCAGATATTTACCCCGGATCCCTCAATGGTCCCCTCAAGGACTGAGCTCACAACCCTGGGTTTAGCAGGCCCATGCTCAAACCACTGAGCTATCCCTCCTCCTGTTGGAGCAATTCTGAGCTCTTCCTTCTTCTCCTCCATGCCCTTGGTGGCTCTGGGTTCCCCAAACTTCTAGTCCTCCATAGGCTACCTCCATGAACTCCTCCATCATTTTACAGAAGCATCCAAAGTGGTAGATTGATGCTATCTAACCCACACCCATATAATCTCAGGGAGGCCCCAAAGGAACTGTTCCAACACCAGAGCCTTCATTATCTCCCCCACCATTTGAGTGTCTGGCCTCAGCCAATGGGTAGCCTAGTCTACTAACTTTTGGTCAAAGGCCCAGGACCACACCACTCCAGTCCACCTCGTACCTCAAAGGTTTTGGCTGTATTTCTCACTGGAGAGGCTGACTTAATCTAGAATGACCACCTTGACCCTCTTAGCGTCTGGCCTGCTCATCATTCAGTGATATATAGGTGACTTGAGCTCCCTGGTCAAATAAGGGGCTAGCAACAGTGTCCAGAAACATGGCAGGGTCAGCTGCAGGGCCCATCTTACAGATCCCCATGGTCCATGCTCAGTTGCCATTCCCCACTAGAGGACTCACCACCTTCTGGAAAAGGTTCTACATGTTGGCTTGTTCTCCTATGAAGTCCTGCCGGCCCTTCTGTTGCTCAGCCGGCCTGGTGAGCAAAGTCTGCCTTTCCAGATGGTGGGACTGCTAGAAGCTTTGCAGAATCTTCAGCATCTCCTCCATTGTCCAAGCCACCACACCCTCATACCAGCTAAGATCCCAGACAAGCCCCCATAGGTGGCAGGATGGACTTTCTCCTACTACTTTCTAGCCCGCAAATAGCTTAGCTGCTTCTTCTGATAAAACACCCCATGCCATTTATTTACAGTGGTCTTTTCTATTACCTTTACAGTCTATGCAATCTCATCCCAACAGTAACATGGAGACCCCAGCTCCTGAGGTAAGGAGGGAAAATAGCACTCACACCTCTGATTCCACAAGTCTGCTCTCTTCTTTTCCTCTCCTTCATACTGCTGTCCTGTGTCTTTTCTACCATCTAGGTTAATGAGCTTTTTAACACCCTCCAGCCCATCAATCGGGAGTAGTTCCCATACTCAGGTGTGCTCTGAGGTAACTAACTGGAGTTGCAGTGATCAGATTGCTGCCTCAGGTGCTGTTGCTCAGCACTCTGTCACAGTATCATAATGTGATTGTGCAAAGATTTGAGTAAAAAAAGTTGTGTGTGTATGCACCTGCATGTGTGTAAAAATACATATGGAGGTCATTGTCAAAAATGCAGCAGTAAAATTAGTATTCAGTACAATAGTTAGCTCAAAATCCCTTAAATTACCCATAGTTCTAGGTCTCAAAATATGCCAGAAAATTTAGTTTTTGCAGAATACATGCCCATTAATATTTTACAAGAAGATAGACCCTGAAGATTCCTCCACAAAATGAATTCCTGAAACCTTAACAACAGCAATTTAGTAGAAATAAGTCAGGAGTTCTAAAGTGGATGTTGCCACTTCCTGTTAGTTTTATCCTCTCATATAGCTATTTTTATAAATCACAAGTGACTGATGATTTATAAAGTTTGGTTGCAGCCAATCTGAAAATCAAAGTTAAAAAATTAGATAGGAAGTATTTTAAAGTATTTGTTCTGTAAGACAATGGTCCTGCTTTCCTCTGACAGAACACTGATATAGTGAGCTAAGTACCCGATCAAGCACTAATACAATGTAGGAAAACATAATTTTATTTACTTACATGCATAACATTAGTTGAGGGAGAGGGGGAGAAATCAGTAAATTTAGTGCAGCTAGGGGGATATTTGTTCAGTTAATGTGGTATTTTCTATAATGATTTCTGATTACCAAAATGCATAGTACAAATGGTAATCAGTGCCCCTTTCAAAGCAAGTGCTAACGCTGAGTACCTCCTATCAGTTTAATCACAGTGTGTGATTCATACAGTAATGTGTCATAATTGCCCCCCACAAAGTTGGCTTGAGGGTCCCATTTCATTTTAATATCACTGGACTTTATAAATTACTGAAACTCAACATGGTTTCCTTGAATGTTGCATACTTCATTGAGAGTTCTGGATGCATAATTAATCTTAAATAAGGTTATCATAAGAAGGGTGATTTTTTTATTTTAAAAAAACCTTTTCTGTAATAGGATAAAAAATTAATAGTAATGCTTTTAAAATTTCATATTGCTAGGCACTTTTCTTTTTACCTTAAGATCTATTCTGATTGCAATCTCTTCAGATAATTAAATCTATTCTTTCAACAAGGGTAGATTAACAGAAATAAAAAGCTTTCTGATGCAACCGTACACAGTTTCAGACACCAGGGGGTTTATTCTCATTTTGATGCACCGGGAGTTGCACATATAAATCATTGCACATTGAGATGAAACTATAACTCTTAACAAACTGTAAAAAAAAACAGAGAAAGCTAAACAACATATGAACTTGATGCTGTGCATTATTTTGAGAAACTACAGCCAAAAAGGCGATTTAAGCCACCACTTGGCATGCAGAATTTTCTTGAGATTACTGAATATAAAGTCCCGGACTTCAAATTTTCATATCCGCTCACAGAAGTTAGTGTATAGTTCGCTAGAACAGATTGAATTATTCATGGTGAATATATTCTCCCACAAACCGAACCCTTATTGCCTGTTTGTGAATTTTTCGCTAACCAGTCCTGAATTTTTTTTTATTAACATGTTTGTTATTCACAAAATGTTCACTGAATACTTTATGGGAACAAATTGTTTGTTTAACTGTGCATTTTGGCTGTTTGTTATCTGTGGCGTGTGGCTGTATAGTTTCTACTCTTTGAGAGAGTTCAAAGAGTGGCTGCTTAGGAGGCAGAAGAGGGAATGCCTTTGGGAAGGTAAAGATCCATGCCCAATGGTCACTGAAGTAGATGGATGAAAGTTTTCATACAAATCCTTTTTTTTATGCCAAATAACACAGATTTGGGGTGACCAAAACCATTCATAAATGCGGGTTTAATTAGCTTCATTGTCTACAATAAGGTTGCCAGGGGTTTTAGCACTAGTCTCAATTAAATCACTGGTTGCACTGGCTGGAGTTTTTGGCGAAATACCCTAGAGAAGTCCGAACTCAAGACTTTATTCTTTTTTAATAAAACTGCTGAACCATTCCATTATTTTATATTGCCTCTCTGAACTCCCTCAGGGAATAGCCTGTTTGCAGTCTTCCTTTTCAGTGGATTCACTGTTATACCAGATTCAAGTCTGCCCCTCATTAACAATAATTCACAAACCTCCAGCTGTGCTCCTAACCCTGACAGAGAGCTGCCAAACAAAGCTTGTTAAATAGATCACCTACCAGTTTTGAAAAAACACCCAGCTCTGGTTCTAAAAACACTCAGCTCATCAACCATCACTTGGTTTCCAGCCATTCATTGCAGAATCTAGCACAGAATCTGTGCCTGTTTCTGCAAGCCCTCAGGAATTCACACATTTTATCACAATGTTTGCCTTTCAGACTGGATCTTTATTCATCTCTTTAATGAAAGTATTGTACTTGAAGACTTAGCGTTTGTCTTACACTGCATCTGGGGGTGAGCCTCCCAGTCACAGATTTATGCTACTGAGGCTCTGGCTAGCACAGTAACAATAGCTGTGTAGACATTTTTTGACGTACCAACTCAGACTAGAGCTTTAATTCTCAAACTCGGGGGATGGGGTGGGCTTGAGAGCCCAGGCTCTAGCCTGAGTTGGTACATCTACACAGCTATTTTTAGTGCACGGTCATGACTCTGTGGACCTGGGCTGGGAGGCTCACTCCTAGATGCATTATAGACATTCTCTGATAGGCTTCCCTATTAATTGTATTGAGCAATGGGTAGGTTTTGCATCAGAGCTTTTCAAATGGTGGGAAGGGTGTTCTTACTAGTGCAGGTCAATTGTGTAGAATGTAAATGATCACTGGAAAGTTACCAAAGAGGGTTCAAGTTGCTTTTGATCCCATTAAAGAACAGTCCCTAATGAAAGCTTAACAAAGTAAGAGACTTATTTCCACAGTAAAACTTATTTCCACACAGTGTTAATGTATGAATAAGGAATATGTATTTAAAAAAATAAAAAATAAACATGACATTAGAAAGCAGAAAAAAAACAGGAAAATAAGAAATCCCAGGAGCTATCAGTTTTGGTCTCTTGGGAAGATCACTTCCAGATTCATGAACAGGACTTTGGAACAAATGAAGAAGAGACATATTACTCTGAACAAAGACTTTTCAAATGCAGAATCTAGCAAGGCACTGACTGCACTGTGGTTATACAAGGGAAGGGATAGGGGTTAACAAGTTGATGATTCAGATGAAACCATCATAGACACATAGACTTTAAGGTCAGAAGGGACCATTATGATCATCTAGTCTGACCTCCTGCACAATGCAGGCCATACAATCTCACCCATCCACTCCTATAACAAACCCCTAACCTATGTCATATTTAATTTCCTGCCACAAGTTAATATACAGAATGAATGCAGCATCGGAAAGAGTCCTATTCATTCAGGTTTAGGTGAGTCTTCTGGCTTCTTGTCAATATTGCCTTGCCTGTCCTGAAAACAAAGTGTCATCTCAAACATCTATCTTAGAGGAGAGAGGGTGCAGAGTAGGTCAACTAACATGGTACTCAGCCTTAAGATTAGAATATTTGAAGACAGAGTAAAAGAGTTGGACAGATTTTTTCACTGAGAAAAAAGGTGACTATGCACATTTTCAGCCTTAAAGGTTTACACAAAATGCAGAACACGAATAGCTATCTTGTGGAGGCTCAGCTTGCAATGCCTGTGTCTTCAGTCTTTTTTAGTCTATCGCAGCTGGGCACCTTGCTCAGTCTAAGTGTCATGTCTCAAGTCATGCTCTTGGTGATAATGCACAACAACCTCAACAAATAGAAAGGCTACCAATTCATTTCCACAACTACTGTACATACCACGAACAGAAGCCAGGTTTTCTTTATGCTTTAAAAAAGAAGAAGAGGGACTGGTTGTCACCAGACAATTTGTTGTGCAGAGGCCTTACTCTAAGTTCTCCAAAGTAACATAAATTGTTTATGAACATCAGGGAAAGTTGAAGACAAACAGATGGGTACAAAGTGGACTGCTTAGGTTAAAAGGACTTGTGATAAGAGGTCTGTAAGGAAGGTAAAGTCATAGGTTGGCATGGCAATGAGCTGAAAGATTCCAGAAACAGGAAGAAATATTCATAATTGAAAGCACCAAAATGTGTCTGGAATGGCTAATGTTAATGAGATTCGGTTGTGACCCTTTCCCGAATATTGCTTGTCTGAGGGTCACTAAATGGAAGAAGGGTGACACAGATTGGACACAGCAAGCTTTACTATCATGACTGACATCCCTACCATCTCCTGGGACCCACCATGACTCCAATAGGCCTTTGCCATCCTGATCCTGAAAGGCATCCTAACTAGACCAGACAAGAAAGAGTGAACTGTTGACATTACCCACTTTGGCCAAATCCTGAACATGGGATATAAAGATTGGGTTCCTGTTCTCCCCAATGCTTCCCCCATTTAATGACCCCCAGATAAATAATGTCCAAAAAACACCCCCTACCTTATTTCTCTTCTTTCCTCACTCGCTTCTTTTGTATTCCATGTAATAAGAATGTGGTTGAGCCAGCCAGGACAAGTCCGCCTCTAAAACCCTACTGTAACCAAAGAGGAAGCTAAAGCAACACTCTGGTACAAGTTTACTAGGTCTCGGAATGGCTGATAAGACCACGTGCTGAGTGCCAATGTTTCTCCAGCAGAAAGGCTGCAAGTGAGAGGCAGCACCAGAGATAGAAGCTGCATTTACTCTCTTTGCTATTCTTCTTTTGGTCCTTTTTGTGTTACTTTTGTTTTGTCTTAAAAAAAATAAAATAAAAAGGATCAGACATCAGCAACAACTGCTCTAGATGACCTCCAGATCATCTCAACTAACATTTTCACTTTACCCGCAGAATAACAGAGTATCTTTGATACCATCTAAAAAAGCCTGTCAAACAGCAGGTTTTTCCCTACAAAAGATGTTATGCAACAAAACAGAAAAGGGAATAAAAAATGCCATTATATTGAAAGTCTTACTTAATATTTTACATTTCAAATGTTTAAAACTGTTTTTCTTCTTTTTCTGTATCTTTAATAAAGAATTTAAAAAAATTAATGGTGGTTGTTATGATGGAAATAAGTCGGCATAACTTGACACAAAACCCTTGACCACACTTAACTGTTTAGTGTTGTAACAGTGAACAACAACTTCATTAACATTTCCCTAGACAACCTTCAACCTCCCTTATCAACACAACAGATTCCCCCCTCCCCATTTTAAAACCACCAAAAAAATCACCCCTAAGGACTCCACTTCAGGATTTACAATGTGCTAAGTACATGGTGGAAGTTTAAGACAGGACTTTATGAGAGTAGTTAATACTCTATAGATACCCAGGACACATGTGCAATAGAGATGAGGTTTACATCAGTATTGATTCTTAGTCTTTTTATTTATGAAGCCCTTGGTAACCTGAAACAAAATACAAACATGCCAGTTTTCTATTTTAAGAAAGCACAGTTCAATACATAGATGTATAAGTTTTAAAATTTCATACCCAAGGACTATTTAAAATGTGAACTTCATAAAAGATATTCCAGGGATCTCATAACCATTGTTACAGAGCATTCATGTTTTCAAAAATAATTAAAGCCGAAGTTCTTGGGTATATCTTGCCAAGGTCATCTGACGATTATTCCCTGATCTGCATTGTCTGAAAGAAATAAATAGCAGTGTGATTTGTAATTACTCAAAGCACTACAGAATAAAGCTACAGTAAATTCCTTCACAGTTGAACTGAACTGTTTAACACATGGAAACTCTAATTGACAATTCTGTACCAAAGTGTAAATTTGTCAAGGAAGGATACACAACAAGTTTTTTTTAACATCTCAGTGAGTGCTGTTGTGATTTGGATCTATTACTTCTGAATATTGCATGAAGCTGACAAGCACTTGTCATTTAAAGACCACATGGAGGCATTTAGTTTTCCATTTAGACATAATAACACATTATGCAAATAAGCTTGCCAAGGAAAGCTGGAGGCTTACATGAAATAAACTGTCAAACACCAGTTGCTAATAAATGAACATTTCTGTTTAGATTGTCTTGATTTGGGGAGTTGAAACATAAATGTGGTAGATAGAATATCTTACTATTGTAAGCTGTATAGAAGTTCAATGCAGAATTACATGTAGTGAAATTTTAAACACAAAATTAACACTCCTTGCCTGTGATGAAATTTGTCTGTTCTGGAAATAAGTTGAAATTTTAATAAGTCTGTAAAACACTTCAAATATAAGACAACCTGCATCAAACAAACAAAAAAAAGCATTTTGAGTTCATGCCATATGAATAAGAAAATCAGGAAAATCACTGGGTTCATTAGAAGTGCTTACATAGGACCCAGTTTAGCCAAACCTGGATGAAGCCAATCTCTTCACTTTGGGTGATTTCTCATTCCTTTATGAACTACTAGCACATCATCTTTCTTTTTTTTTGCCAGCCAATAAGGCAGCATCCTTTCCCTTTTCTTATTTTTTTAAAGTTGTCAGTGTTTTCTGTGCTAATGGAACTATCAGGATCAGGCCCTACGCCTGGACCATGCACTATTAAAGCCAATAAGAGTTTTTTCCAGTGACTGCAATAGAAGCAGGAGCAGACTCATAGTTCACACTAGTGTAGGTTATGTAAACTGTCCAACTATTTTTACCAGTGCATCTTGATTCTAACCTCCAACATCTCTGATACTTCAGTCTTGGGTCTTTCTTCAGCAGAGGACTGCCAGTCATGCCTAACTGCATGGCATTTCTATGATATATGGATATCATACTCTATGAGAAATGGAGACTAGGATGAAACTATCAAACTTATTTTCGTTTGTGACGTAAGCACAATTCAAGAACTCAGGTCTCCAGCACACAGACCTCAATCATTCATAATGAAGATGTCAGATAAAATTATTTAAAATAAACAACATGGAACATAAATAGTTCAGGAAATTTATAATGGGATCAGAGTCGTTCAGATACAAGTAAATGGTATGTATCCAGCCCACTTCAGCAGTGAATGAATGAATGTGTAAAGAAATTAATCAAAGATAGATTACCTCTTTAAAATCCTTGCAACATCACTTCACAAATGTATTTTTATCAATATGGTACCAAAACCCAAATAGCTTCTTATAGAAATGTGGCTGTCAAGAACAAGAGAATTATGATATGGTAAAAATGACTTACTTCTCATTAGCCAGATTGTGTAATATTAAAATGAAGTAACTACATTCATATTTGTCTTATTGGTTAGTAAAAGTTCCCAAAGCTGAATATTTCTCTAATGTGATGTCAAAACACTGAGGGATTAACTTATTTGTGTATCCTATAATTTAAGAAGAATACAGATGGTTCCTGGAGTCAGAGAATATTCTGTTTTGGGGTGTAGTGGTATCTCATTGCAATTATTAGTCATTCTCAAAGCAGAAGTTGCTAAAAAACAGGTCTTAACTAAAAACAGGGGCAGTTGTGATCAGGCTCTATTCATGCAGGGCAAACGCTTATTGAAAGATATTGATTTGCAGCTCATTCATTGCAGAAATAGCCTACTTACTAAAGGTTTAATCTTGCTCTTGAAAGCAAATTAAATTCAACAGACAGTTTTGGTGCTAAATTTAGAACTTCTCTCCTTGTTTCTATTTTTAATAATGAGAATAAAATACAGTTGTTTCCATGCTGGCACCTTCTTCACCCTTTAGGAAACGACACTCAAAATTAATACTGTGTCAGAAATCCAGCCTTAATTAGCCTAATCAAATAACATTTCCACTTTAGGGAAGAAGAATTAGAGTCTAATCTACTAAAAGGGTTCCAGGCGTTTATATTTGAGTAACTGTTTGGGATGTAACCAATTTTTTTTTTTTGCTTCTTTTTAATTAATAGTTCAAGGCTATTTTCCTCTTTTTTGGAAACTGAACTGAAGGATTTGATTTTCCACTGGGAATTTAGCCTTTAAAAAAGAAATTAATTAAATTTTGCTTTACAAACTAGCATCCATGTAGTTTAAGGTATGGTACAGGGGACACTTTATCAAGTAAATGGCATGGCCTCCTCTGGTTCAGGCAGGATGGTTTGGAGAGGCAAATGGTTGCAAGTTACTTTAAGAGGCTATCACATGATGAAGTTGATGCTTAGAGTGATCCAACCAATCTTTAATCACTAAGAAGTTTGAGGATTACACTGTACTCCCTTCTGAATGATTGAGGAGGATATTAACTTTCATTTGAAACCAAGCGGACTACACATTTTAGAATCCCATTGCAAGGGAATCTTGACACAGTTTAAGACTGTCACCACCTTCTGTTAGTCCATTCAAACAATTTTGTCAATTATCCACATTCATTCGCTCCCAAATTGCAAAGGATTTAAATAAACTGCCAACTATTTGCAGTAGGAACTCATTACACAACAGGAACCCAATGTATTTTTTGTGGTCCCACATACATTAAGGACACCATTAACACTCAAAGGCATTTGAAAATATATTTCCTTGTGGGCACTTTGATGGCTATCAAATAAGCAGGGAATTTGCGCTGCTTCATAGCTTTGAAGGCAGACACCATCAAATTGAGTCAATGAAAATACACCCATTTGTATAATATTCCCACCACATTTGGTTCAAAGCAAAAATTGTCCCTGAGTTTTCATTCAGCTACTTTAGCTGTTTTTCATTTATTCTGAGATAACAGTCCACTCCAAACTAAATAATCTTCTGATCAGAAAAAGATGATTATTTCTCTTTCCAAAAGACAATTTTTTCTTTGAAGCCATAGCTGAGACAAGCTGGTCACTTTTTGAGTTTTCCTTCGCTAGGCTCTTTGGCCAAATAAATGAAAAGAAAAAAAAACTGTTGGTTCCTGCTCATGGAACATGGCATTTATTTTCTGTGGTGGTCAAAGTCTGTAATTTTGCAGAAACTCCTTTCAGGTCTTGCCAGAATAAATGCAACATTTGAACACTAGAGAAACATCAGGAAAGTTGTCTTTCTGCTACTTGCAGGGTTGTTACTTCTGTGAAATATTAAGGGATTATTAAAATGGAAATGTAGTAAATGGAAAGCATAAAGATACTGATATCAGAACCTGAAAGCATAGTAAGGATCACCATGAACTTTGATATTGCAGCTGTAGAAACAATTTTTCCTAAAAGGAGATAAATATGGGCTTGATTCTGCAAGTTGCTGAGCACTGTGGTTCTGATCCAGCAAAGTATTTAAGCACATGCTTAACCTTAAACACCAGTAGTCCTACTGAAGTCACTGAAGCTTTGCTGGTCCAGGGACAAAGGGTTCAGCACATTGCATGAGTTAGCTTTAGCTTAATTTTTCTTACCTTGGATTGATTTAGTGCACATTAGCTCTCCACATTGATGTATGTGAGTTTTCTTTTCATCCAAAGTTGTATTTTTTAGAGTTTACTGATATTCCCAAAAGGCCTGACCAAAACCACACTGTGAAGTCAATGGAAAGATTCCCATTGACTTCTATAGGTTCAGGATCATGGCCCAAGTTGCCCCTTCAGAAAAAAAAAGAGTCTTTTGAATCCCTCACTGCTAAATTAGTTGCAAGTTTAGAATCACAACTTTATTTTTATTTATACAAAATGCTTCCTAAATTTCAAAGCTTTCCATATCTTTTGGAATGCTCCAGATAAACTTTTTTAACCGTCATATTGGTCAGCCATCTGATGAACATCTGGCTAGAAATGTAAACAAATGGCCAAATGCAAACATGAACCTTTCAGTCATCCCTTGTGAATCTCAGTATTTATTAAGCCAAGATGTTGCTTAATGTGTTTAGGTATAGGCTACATACTGTGTACATGGTAGTAGTAGTATCACCAGTCTGAACACAAGGAGGAAAATGTTTAGATGAAGAGATTCATGTAAGAGGCCCCAACATAACACTGACATAGTTGTGGGGAGGAGAGCAAATCTTCATTACACCGTTCATTTCACTCATGTGACAGCTGATTTTAAACAACTACCAGCAGCTTCACTAACCATAATCCTCATCATTGTGTAAATACTGCAGAACTGCTATAGGCTTATATGTAGAGCAGTGCTGACATTATCAATTCTCTGATCAATTAACAGAAAGAGAGACTATCCTAATGGAATGGCTAAAGCCTGTTTTTTGTTCTTAGCACAGTTAAACAAAAAACGGCGCTTGAATTTAGGAATTAGTGTGATAAAAATACAACTACTGGTTTTCTCAACTTGTGATCTGACAAGAGCATCCTTGGTAGAATTTTATTAGGTTATTATTTCACTGCTCTACTCCTGATACAGCCAGTCCTCTTGGCAGAGTTTATATTAATAAATAATTATCTGTGACATGAGGGAAGAGATGCATAAAAGACATACAAATGTTCTTTTATCGCAGGCAGCATTTTAATAAACAAAGACAGAATTGAAAGTTGTGTTAATCCTGGCCTTCTCATCTAGAATACTATTGAAATAACCCCCGAAAGCACTGTAGAAAGGCACAACTGAATTGCACATAAAAAGAGGATCACTTGACTTCTAGATTATTCTGTCTCTCCTTATAGGATATCTTTATAACATAAAGATTTAAAAGAGGATACGTCTTATACAAGTGCCATTCAGCAATTTTACTTGTTTTGTGCTATAGAATGCATTAATAATGTTATTCTTTTACATTTAACATTTATAAAACACATGGCGTGAAAAAAAAAGTTTGTAGTTCTCACAGTCTAAAGAATAAACAAAGTGCCTCCAGGATTCATTTTAATGAGAAATGCCAGTGTTGCACAGCAGAAGTCTTGGGATGGGCAATGCACACAAGCAGATTAATTATAATTTAGGAGATAAGAAATGTGTGAATTTTTTAACAGCTCTTGTAGAAAATAAATATACTGTTAATCACTGACAGTTTTATGTCCTCAAAGATATTATTAACCTATAAATATATGTCACATACATTTAGGAGTTTAAAATGCTGGATATTTATTTATTTATATTTGCAGGCTACTAGTGTTTCTCCCCTTGTAACTAGCAAGGTTTTTTTTACTGTGGAGTTAGTACAGGGTTTCCAGAACATGGTGCAGAATGCATCAAATATGCAGCATGATTACCTATTAGTCCTGTGCACATCTGAAGAATATAGATTTATAATCATCAACATTCTAGCTAAGCTATGACTCCAATCTGTGCTGGAATAGTCATTTAGACTTTTCTGGATCATCAATTAAGAAGTTTCTCAAAATCCCTCTACTGGATTTCTGGAAGCTGTTTGCAAGTTAAAGCTTCTTCTCCATCCCAAAGTGGAATTTCTCTGCTAGAGAATTCTCTTCTCAACTTCCTCCAGCAAATCCAGTTGGCAGCTGATAGTCTGATGTTGGTAGTGCAATCTGTAGCCTTCAAAGTGGCAGGTGATGATAGACTAGAATTTTAATAGCCCAAGGAATTGATTTACAACCTATTTAGCCTATATGATAATGTATAAATTTTGGTTGCATTTCAGAGATGGACTGCATTTGATTTACAAGGTAAATATATTAATCCTTATTCTTGTATGGTGGGTGTATAGAAGATTTACCAAATTGCTGAATGGGTGGATTTGTCTGTGACCAAAACCTGTCATGGATACAAACTATATCCATGATTTTCTAAGAAATCTAGATACAGGTCCATAATATCTGGACAATTATATCAGCAGAATTCCATTATTTGGAACTACCACCCAGAGTAAAAGTAACTTCACGAAATCCATTTAACTTGCAGCATTTCTCCTGTTTGTTGCAACTAAACTTAACTCCTAATTTTCCCTGATGTTGTAGCCATTCCATAATGACCTTCAGAAATTCAGAGTCACTGCTGATGTCATTAGGACTTTAAAGCCTGGTCTACACTACGCGTTTAAACCAGTTTTAGGAGCATAAAACCGATTTAACGCCACAACCGTCCACACTAAGAGGCCCTTTATATCGGTATAAAGGGCTCTTTAAACCGGTTTCTGTACTCCTCCCTAACGAGAGGAGTAGGGCTAATATCGGTATTACCATATTGGATTGGGGTTAGTGTGGCCGCAGATCGACGGTATTGGCCTCCGGGCGGTATCCCACAGTGCACCACTGACCGCTCTGGACAGCAATCTGAACTCGGTTGCAGTGGCCAGGTAGACAGGAAAAACCCTGCGAACTTTTGAATATTTCCTGTTTGCCCAGCGTGGAGCTCTGATCAGCACGGGTGGTGATGCAGTTAAAAATCAAAATAAAGAAAGAGCTCCCGCATGGACGATGCGGACGTGATCGCTGTAAGGGCAGGCAAATCTGTTCTATCAGCGCTCCGTTACAGAAGACGAAATTCAAAATCATTTTTTAAATATCTCCAGACAGATGCCATAGCAGGGACTCAGCGCACTGCTGCGTGACAAGCGTAACGGAAAGCCAAAGAATCAAATGGACGCTCATGGACTGGAGGACTCAAGCTATCCCACAGTTCCTGCAGTCTCTGAAAAGCATTTGCATTCTTGGCTGAGCTCCAAATGCTTCTAGGGTCAAAAACAGTGTCCGCGGCATAGCTCGGCAATTTACGCACCCCCCCACCCACCCCCAGAAGTGAAAGGGAAAACAATCCTCTCTTGACTCTTTTACATGTCACCATATCTTTACTGAATGCTGCAGATAGACGCGATGGTGCAGCACTCAACACCAACATCCTTGCTCCCCCCACGCTATGGCTGGCTGATGGTACAATATGACTGGTATCTGTCCTCGTCATCAGCCTATTGGCACATGGGGCAGTGCAAAAGGACTGGTAACCATGATGACCAGCATCTGTTAGGTCGATCAAGGGCGCCTGGTCCTAATTTTTCCTGGTAGATGGTGCAGTATGGCTGATAACCATCGTCGTCATAGCAACAGGGGGCTGAACTCCATTAGTCCCCACCCTTCATGTGTAAAGAAAAGATTCAAGTGCCCCTGAACTAGCAGAGGGATGCTGGACTCCTCTCCTACACACTCCTTACTGTCCTGTCTGGACTACCATAGCAGCTGGAGGCTGCCTTCCACTCATATCTCACTAACAAGTCACTGTGTCTTATTCCTGCATTCTTTATTACTTCATCACACAAGTGTGGGGACAATGCTACGGTAGCCCAGGAAGGCTGAGGGAAGAACGGAATCAACAGGTGGGGTTGTTGCACGAGCACCCAATGTGAATAGAATACAGCTCATAATTTCTGCAGGATCTGACACAGAGCTGCTGTGCTCTCTGGTTCTCTGATACAGTGGTTCTCTAGTACACTTGCCCATATTCTAGGCAGGACTGATTCTATTTTTAGATACCAAAAAGGAGGGATTGACTCAGGGAGTCATTCCCAATTTTGGCTTTTGCGCCCCTGGCTAAGAGCAGCCAGGGGCACTTATGACAGCAGCAAATGGAACAGTGCAAAAGGACTGGTAGCCACGATCATCTTATTACCAATTTATGGATTGGTAGATGGTGAAGTATGGCTGATAACCATCTCTGCTGTCATGCAAAAGCATGCTGCTGTGTAGCGCTGCTGAATCGCCTCTGTCAGCGGCATCTAGTACACATACGGTGACAGTCACAAAAGGCAAAACAGGCTCCATGATTGCCATGCTATGGCATCTGCCAGGGCAATCCAGGGAAAAAAGGCGTGAAATGCTTGTCTGCCGTTGCTTTCCCAGAGGAAGGAGTGACTGACGACATTTACCCAGAACCACCCGCGACAATGATTATTGCCCCATCAGGCACTGGGATCTCAACCCGGAAATTCCAAGGGGCGGGGGAGGCTGCGGGAACTATGGGATAGCTACGGAATAGCTACCCACAGTGCAACGCTCCAGAAGTCGATGCTAGCCTCGGACCGTGGACGCACACCACCGATTTAATGTGTTTAGTGTGGCCGCGCGCACTCGATTTTATACAATCTGTTTTACAAAACCGGTTTATGCAAATTCGGAATAGTCCCGTAGTGTAGACGTACCCTAAGATTCGACTGAAGTTGAAAGACCTCTTTGAATAAGATTGAGGGTTTAAAATTCTACACTTTTAGAGATTTGAAGCAAAAGTATTTTTCCATTCACAAGCGAAAAAGGTAGAAATTTGAACTTTTCCCCATATGGGGTCAAATCTGGCAGACCTTCCTCATACTCATCTCCCATGGAAATGGATATGTTAGTAAAACATGCAAGTTTTAAGTGTGTAAGAGTCCTTTGAATTACCATCATTCAGTAAGCTGTGACAAAGGAAAGAATCTTTTTTTCCTGGATGTTCTGCTACTTAGCACCAGTGCACACAGTAGTTAAAGCTGATCAAACTACTTATTGCATATTTAGCACACACACTCACCCACTCTCCATTTGTAGGCTGATCTCAGTTCCTGCAAATATATTCATTATTTGTTAGTATCCAAATAACTCATGCAAACAAATTTAGGTTGGGTTGACTTCAACTATGTTACTTTGGTGCTTGTGATTGATCACATGGTGTTGTTTCTGGTCTCTGATTAGAATAAATTTTCTAGGCATGACATTCATAAACAAAAAGTAATGCACTTTATTCATCCAAAAATTCATATTAAATTTACTTATGTTAAAATTTGTAAAATCTTTAGGAGTCATTAGCATTTTAACAAATTGCTGGCAACTGTCTTCTTGCTACTGGCAAATCATATTATCCCCAAAATAATGGTGAACCACACTCGGTACCATTGTTCATGAAAATATTCACAAATCACTTCTTGTGTTATTCAACCAAGTTAAATAGCAGTTATAATTCAAAATATTGAAATAGATCTCAGGCACATAAACATATTTTATTCCCAGTAAAAATATTGTTTATCATCAGAAAACAAAGGGGAATAAATTTTGTGGCATGAGTCCATCTTTTTTTTGAAGACTGCCCCTCCCTCTTGTTGGTTATGTTTTGGTTTTGCCAGTCCAAAATCAGGGTTGAGTCAGATCTCATTTTATTCAAATCTTCCAAGTTCAGGACTTTTGGTTCTGGTTTTAGCTAACTTCTTTTTCAATTAAAACCAAGCATGAACTGAAAGGGTGGTTTTGGTCTTGCAAACATCTAATCAGCTTGGGTTTTGTCTGGCAAGACCAAAACCAGGAGTAATTCAGATCCGTGTCCTACGTATGTGCTATCTGATTGACCGAGCCACCTGATTGGCTGCAGGAGTCACCAGAGTGATATTTAAGCTCAGCAGCAGCAGTCCAGTGAGTACTCAATGTGCTCCTTACCTGCCCCAGGCCCCAGCCCCATCCTGGCCCTCTGGGTCAGAACAGACTCACAGCATCAACTTCCAACTCTTTGCTGCTGCTATAAAATCCCATTGTTGTGTGGTGGAATTATAACATCAAACAAAAACAACGAACTAGTTATGAATATAGTACACCTGATTTTAGTTCAATGTAGCCTCCGAAAGATGCAATTTGCAAAAGATCCAATTATTAGAGAGATTGGATGGTCTTGTGGCTAATGCCCTAGACTATGACTCTTATCAGCTCAATTCTCAGGCCTGTCACAGTCTTCCTCTTAGATATTAATTACTTCTAGATAGAATAGAATAAATAGACGTTAGAATTAGATAGTTAGACTGCACATAGGACTGTTCATATAATACAAAAAGTAATTGGTAAAAAGTTTCATAAAACACCAAGTTTGGCTCACTATTATTTTCTGAATATTATTTATTATTTGAAAGTATTAAGACAGCCACTAATGGGTTGTGAGCTGGTCACTTCCTCTCTCTGTGCTTCAGTTCTCCATCCATAACATTTTTCCACGCTTTGTCCATCTTGTTTATTTAAGCTGTAAAATCTTCAGGGCAGGGATAAGATTTTCAATAACATCTAAGTGACTTAGCATCAGTGGAATTCATAGCTCTGTATTAGGCACACAGGCTCCCCATGCATTGAATCCCTAAAAAAGGGGTTCAGAGAAGCCAGCAAGCTCTGCAGGGAGATGCCTAAGATAGCCAATAGGAAATACTGAGGAGAGGACTGAGCTGTCTGAGGTAATTAGGCACCTCATTTTGGGCTGAAGAGAGGTGCTTCCTTGCACTCCAGATTCTCAACTGTGAGCCCTCTTCTGGAATTTGGGCTGGGCTGGCCTGGCTAAGATGCTGAGAGAGAGAGAGAGAGACTTCATTATAGTCAATAGCCCAGGGGTTAGGACACTTGCCTGGGATGTGGAATCAGGGACTTGAACCTGATGCTCTGACAGGAGAGATTGAGAGACCCACCCCAGAATATTCTAAGCCTCTGCTTCAAATCTGGTTGTCCCACATCCCAGATGAGTGCTCTAACCACTGGGCTATTGAGGAGCTTGGGACACCCACCCATCTTCTCAACAAAAAGTTCCAACCTGCTTGGCCCAGTTGTATTTTGTGGGGGGTAGGTATGTTCAGAGCATGCCTACTGGATCAGGCCCCTCAGGCGAGATAAGAAAAGAATCCCAAGTTTG
The DNA here is from genome assembly GCF_016161935.1 of Mauremys reevesii. Taxonomy (NCBI): domain Eukaryota; kingdom Metazoa; phylum Chordata; order Testudines; family Geoemydidae; genus Mauremys; species Mauremys reevesii. Next base: position 73,761,748 of record NC_052630.1, read on the forward strand.
TGAATCCCTAGAGTACCGAATAGCTCATTAGGTGAGGGGTGGCATCAGAACTTAGGCAGCTTTTTCACTGGTGGGCATGCACAATGTAGGTGCATAGGGAATTTAGGCACCCGTAGGGTTAGGTGGCAGCTAAGCAGTGATGTTGTGAATGTCAATGGAGCCTTAATGTTGGACTTCAGCACATAAGAGAAGGTTACTCACTCTGTTCAGTAACTGAGGTTATTTGAGATGGTTGTCCCCACAGGTGCTCCACTTTAGGTGAATCTGCATCCCTGAAACTGCAACTGGAGAATTTCAATAGCAGTGCCTGGTTGGGCTGCACATGCACTAGCCCCATCTCATGCCATCTCTGGTGGTTACATAATTCCTTCTCCTTCCCCAAGTTCCTTCTCCATCACAGAGTCCCTAGCAGGAAACTCTGAAGTAGAGGGGAGGAGGGTGGGTAGTGGACCACTCACAGGGACAACCATCTCAAAGAACCTCAGTTACTGTACAGAGTGAGTAACCTTATGTCGGAGAAAAACTCAGTTCTCGCTTTTTCTTTTGGGTGCAGCAAAATCAAATACTTTATTATTTCTCCAGTAATTACAATGGAGGGAGAGAGTGCCATAGGACACAGGGACGCCCCAGTCCCGGACAGGTCTCTCAACTGGTAAACAATTACAGCAAGCCTTTATACCTTTGTTACAGACAATTTCCTAGCAATAATACAGACGGTAAAAAGCAACAAATACATTTTGTTTATACATAAGCCTTTCTGCTGTCTTATTTGTCTCACTGCTAAAAGACGCCAGCCTGCATATTTGGTTATCAAGTTGCAAGGTCGTAATAACTTTTTACACAGTTCTTGTCCTCTGCTCACACTATCCTGCTTCTATAAATCTCACGTCATTAGGGTCACAGCTAGCCTAACTCTTGCTAACTGACTGACATGCATTAAAATCCCCTTCAAATCCTTATTAATTCTTTCCCTGCTTCCACACTTACCTTATTCTTCAAGGAGTGTTCCTATAGGTGCCCCACTTTAGGTCACTGTAGAGCAGGGCACTTCACTGGAAGGAAGGGGTTTCAGAGTTGCATTTGTGATGGATAAGACAGTAATTCCAAGCACAGCATCTGATATCAAGTCCTGCTCTATTTTGTGATGCTCTAAACGTGTGAGCTGATGCCCAGGTTGCTGCGCTGCAGATGTCCATGATGGGTACATTGTTGAGGTAAGCTATTGATGTAGAAAGTGATCTAGTAGCATGTGTGCAGGCCCAGGTGGGGATTGTAGTTGATGGTGGTGGTAACAAATGTCGACGCATCCAGAGATCCATTTCAACAGCCTTTGCTTGGATATGGTGGTTCCTTTAGATCTTTCTTTGATAGATCTAACTTTGATGACTTTCTGAAGAGTTTAGTCCTTTCAATGTAAAATGCTAGTGCCCTTCTGACATCCAGGGTGTGGAACATCATTTCTTGTTTGTTCCCATGAGGTTTTGGAAAGAACGATGGGAGACGGAATGAGGAAGCTATTTTAGGTAAAAATTTTGGATGTGGCCTTAGAGTTACCTTGTTTTTGAAGTATATTGTCTATGGGGGTGTGCTATGACAGCCCCAAGTTCTCCGACTAATTACGCGGATGTGATGGTGACAAGGAAGCCACCTTATTGAGAGGCGGAGAAGAGGACATGTCACCATGGGTTCAAATGGGGTACCAGTAAACATCGTAGCACTAGATTATGGTTCCATGGTGGAGTAAAGGGCTCGTATTTTGGGATAAAGGTTATAACACCTTTGAGGAATTATTTAGATGTAGAGTGACCGAAGACTGAGACCTCATCAACATTGATGGAAAGCCATGATTTCCATGAGATGTACTCAGAGGCCTGATTTCTTGAGTTCCAGTATATAATCTAATACCATTGGTAAAGAAGAAGAGGTAGTCAACACTGTTTGTCTATTCTGGCACCATATGTGGAATTTCTTCCATTTGTGCAGGTAAGTATATCATGTAGTAGACTATCTGCTGTTTAATTATATGGCCCTTACCTCCTCCGAACAGGTCATTTCATTCCCTTGGAACCATGCCTTCAGGTGGAGTATTTTCAGATTTGGGTGGCAGACCTGGCCTGGGACAGGATGTGGAAGAAGGGGAAGAGTGCATGGTGGGCACACTGCCATCTTCAACAGGTTAGGGAACCACATTTATCTGGCCACAGGAGAGCTATCAAATGACTCTGGATTTGTCGGTCCTTATCTTATGTATGACCCTGGATAGGAGAGGGCTTGGGGGAAAATGCCTGCAGTAGAGGCGCATCCCATTTGATGATAAAGTATCATCCAGAGATCAGGGTCTCAAGCCAGCTATTGAGCAGAAGTGTAGGCACTTGGAATTCTGGGTTGTAGAGAGGAGGTCTATAGTTGGGGAACCCCAGCATTTGAATTCCTCTGTAATACTTTGGTGTTTATTTTCCACTTACGGTCCTGAGAGACTTTTCTGCTCATTGCGTCCACAGTGGTGTTTTGGCATCCTGGTAGTTAGGAGGCTGAGATGTTGTGATAGAAGCACTAGTTCCACAATCTCATTGCTTCTGTGCATAGAGAGTGCGATTGTATCCCTTCTTGTCGGTTTATATAAAACACATAAGCAATGTTGTCCATCAACACTTTTATGGCTTTGTTTTTGATCATGGGCAGAAAGTGTGAGCATGCCTTGCAGACTGCTCATAGTTCCAGTAGTTTTAGATTCCGAGGGCGACAACCTGCCCTGGATTGTGTGGTTGTGTAAATGTGCCCCCTAATATATTAAAGAAACATCCATTGTAAGTATAATTGATGGAAGGGGTCTGTGTGAAGAGAACTGCTCCACAAACATTGTGTAGTTGAGTCCACTGGTCTTAGAGAGTTTTTTAGTTTGATTGTCATCATAAGGCACTTGTTTATACTGTGTGTGACGGGTTCGGTCACAGAGATCCCCGATGCTGATCAACCTGCTGAAACTACCTCTGACCCCATATTCCACTGCCAATTTGGGACTCCAGAACCCTGTCTTGTTGAGCCAGACACACCAGCCTGCTGCAACACAGACCCAGGGTCTGAACCATGCCCCCAAAGCTGCAGACTTTAACCAAAAACCACTCAGCAGGTATTCCTGTCTCCAGCACCCAGACACCCAGCTCCCAATGGGATCCAAACCCCAAATAAATCCGTTTTACTCTGTATAAAGCTTATACAGGGTAAACTCAAATTCTCTGCCCTCTATAACATTGATAGAGAGATATGCACAGCTGTTTTCTCCCCCCAAGTATTAATCACTTACTCTGGGTTAATTAATAAAAAAAGTATAAAAAGTAGGATTTAAGTTGTTTTAAGTAATAACAGACAGAACAAAGTAAGTGACCAAGCAAAATAAAACAAAACAAGCAAGTCTAAGCCTAATACATTTAAGAAACTGAATACAGATACATCTCACCCTCAGAGATGTTCCAATAAGGATCTTTCACAGACTAGACTCCTTCTTAGTCTGGGCCCAATCCTTTCCCCGGTACAGTTCTTGTTAGTCTCAGCTCAGGTGGGGTAACTAGGGGATTTCTCATGACCAGCAGTCCCCTTTGTTCTGTTCCACTCCCTTTTATAGCTTTGGCACAAGGCGGGAATCTTTTGTCTCTCTGGATCCCCACCCCTCCTTCTAAATGGAGAAGCACCAGGTTTAAGATGGATTCCAGTACCAAGTGACATGGTCACATGTCCTGTGAGACCCCAAGACTCCATTCTTTCCAGCCTGACTCACAGGAACACAGGAAGGCTTACAAGTAAACAGAGCCATTTACAACCAATTGTCCTGGTCAATGGGAGCCATCACGATTCTAAAACACCATTAAGGGCCCACACTTTGCATAATTACAATAGGACTTCAGACTAATACTTCATATTTCTAGCATCAGATACAAGAATGATACATTCATACAAATAGGATGAACACATACAGTAGATTATAAGCTTTGTAATGATATGTGAAAGTAGAATGAATTATATTGTAAAAATAAGAATGGATTAAAGAAATGTTGTATGTACCTTTAAGCAGAAATAAGAAATGTTGAAATACAGGTGCCAGGAAAAGAAACATTAGGCATAAACAATGGTGCTAATGGCGAAACATTAACAGAAGATGGGTAATAGTTAGTAAGGAAATAAGATATGCATGCCTAGCCCAGGTAAACTTATCTGATTCTGCTTCCTTTGTTACCTTGTTAAGTTCTCACCCTTTTATCTGTATAAATAAGATAGTTTGTGTCTTGCATGGTGCTCACATTATCTGGGTGTTATTAGCAGAGCGCTGTGCTAATAAAACAGAGTGGTCTGACAAACTGTGAGTCCTGAGTCTAACTTTGACAGATACCTTACAAGAGACCTTTTGCATAAAGCATATTCCAGTTACGTTATATTCACACTTAGACATATTTTCATAAAACATATGGAGTGCAACGTCACACTGTATCTGTGCAGAATGTAAAACTGTCCTTAGCCAGCCTTGAAGGCAATGCATGGGTAGCCTGGTATACTTCACCACAAATGTCATTGCTGACATATGGCCTAATAGTTGAAGGCAGGTCCTGGCTGATGTCTGCGGGCTGGTTTGTGTTGTAGTAATCAGATTGAATAGAGTGACAAATCTGTGTGGTGGTAGAGAACCTGTGGCCTCCTGAGCACCAAGGTAAGTCCCAATGAATTCTAGTCTCTGTACAGGTATAAGCGTTGATTTTTGCTTTTTTATTTGTAGATCTCGTTGTGTGAAGAAAACTATTGTCTTTTGGGTAGCTTCTAAGGCATCTTCTCAGGTAGGGGCTTTGAGTAAGCAGTCATCCAGGTAGGGGAATATTACGACCCCTTTTCTGCGGAGGTGAGAAACCACCACCACCACAAGAACTTTGGAGAACACCCAGGGAGCCGTAGACCGTCCGAAAGGGAGTACTTTGTATTGGTAATGATTTTGTCCCAGAACAAATCTGAGAAACCTCCTGTGTGAAGGGTGTATTGTAATGTGAAAATAGGCATCCTGGAGGTCAAGGGCCAAAAACCAGTCCCCTTATTCTAGTGATGGGATTATTGTTGCTAGCATGACAATCCTGAACTGTTTGGTTTTCACAAATTTACAGAAATTCCTTAGGTTGAGAATGGTTCTCCATCCTGTTTTTTTTTTTCAGGGTTAAGAAATAATGGGAATAGGAGCCCTGGAGTCTTTTAGCGTGTGAAGTGACTCATCGATCTTAGCTGTGAAAAGTTTAATTCACTCAAATGAGACATCCTCTGTGGTGGATTGTACCTCTTTGGGGAAACCAGAGAGGTAGAGCCAGGAAGCTTGCCACATGACTATGGCTGTGACGACTGATTGTGCTGCTGTGTCTGCTGAATTGAGTGAGGCTTGTGAGGCTTCAAGCTAGAAGGTGGCTTTCTGAGATGACTGCTTTAAATTGCTCTTTTTTGTCCTCAGACAGATAATCAATATATCAGACATCTTTGAATAACTGGAGTGGTTGTATTTGGCCATCCATGCCTTGAATTGGCGATCCTGAATTGTAGGGTTGCTGATGAGTGGGCCTTATGCCCAAAGAGATCCAATTGCTTCCAGTCCCTATCATGTGGTGTGGATCTGGAGTTATTATTGTCTGCCCCATTCATTCATGGCCTCTACCACCTGAGTTTGGTGTAGGGGGAATGTAATATTTTTGTCCACTCTTTTACAAGTGGGTGGAGTTATTGCTGGGCTCTTCTAGATGGTCTTGGCCAGGTCCATGAGCACCTCAGATATAGGGAGAGCAAGGTTGGATGAAGTTGACATGTGCAGAATGTCCAACAACTTGTGTTGAGACTCTGCAGCTTCTTCCAGTGGTATTTCTAATGGGTCCACAATCCACTTAAACATCTCTTGGAATTATTTAAAATCATCACTCATCATAGGTGGTGGGGGCATAATGGTTTTGTCCGGGGAGGAGGAGGAGGAAAAATTGGTAGCTGGGGTGACCTCTTGACCAGAAGTCTCCTCCAGTCCTCCAAGTGCCTCATCTAGGGGTTCAGAGGGTCCAGGCATTGAAGGTGATGGAGAATGTCTCACTCTTTCCCTGTGGGTATTGGGAGGCTTGGAATAGTGGTGATGGTATGCCATTCATAGGTCCAAGTAGGGCCACTGTGGCCAGTGAAATTACAGTGGTTGTCAGTACTGAAGATTGCATACTGTGTGCTACAGAGGCATAAGGTGGCACCACAGACTGCTGCACTGCATGTTTGAGACGCTCCGGCGGTGCTGAAGAAAGGATGGTAAGTTTCTGAGTCTGCCTGCTTAGGGTCTTTGGTTATCAGGATACCAGAGGGTCCCGCCTCTTCAGAAGTAGTTTGCCTTGGTGCGGTCGGTACTGATAGCATCTGACGGGTCAGAGATCATCTCTTTTTAGCTGATTCCTGAGAAGGAGAAGTTGTAGCCCATTTTTTTCGCCACCTTTTTTAGAGGCGTGCTCTTTTCTCTGAGAGGGTAGTAGTGAACGTCTGTCAGATGCCGCTGCTGGAGAGCAGTGCCCAGGAGGGGTCTGTGATCCTGGATCAGACGCCAGGTGCAGAGACTTCTCCACCAAGAGAACTTTTAGTTTAAGATTTTTCTGGTGCATAATCTTAAGATTATGGCAGTGGGAGCACTTTTGCAGAACGTGTGTCTTGCCGAGACAATGGACAGACTGGGATTGACTCCTGGCAAGTTAGGCAGCGTTTAAAATCAAGGGATCCATGCATGCCCCTTAGAATAAAGTTCCTTCCATAAGGGATGGTATCTACACTATGCTAAAAGGTATAAGAAATGATACTTAATCTACTAAGGAAAAAATGTTTTTAAAGAAAAATAAATGGGGAAGAGAAAGGTAGCTAACTACTAACTGTGTTCTAAAACTACTAAATCTAATGCTTACGATAAAGGCAAACTTGGAGGCATTGCCCATTGCTCAGTCTCAAGCCGAGAGGTGGTAGAGAAGCAACTGAGGGGGGTTTAAGTCACAGCGCTATGTAACCACTAGAGGCGGTGCAAGATGGGGACAGCGCATGTGTGACCCTACCAGGCACTGCTACTGAAATTCTCCAATCACAGGTGCAGGGATGCAGCTTCATCTAAAGTGGAGCACTTGACGAAGAATAAGGCAGTTAGGCTCCTAAGTCCCTCTTAAAATCTAGCCCCTCAAAGTCGCTTTTGAAAATTTTACTCAGGGACTATCTCTTACAACGTTTTTGTACAACACCTTGGAAAACGGGGCCTGACCTCAGCAGGAACTCCTAGGGGCCAATAATAAATAAATCTACCTTGCAGTTTGAGAGCACAAATCACGTACTTGTCTTTCAGATCACTCATAAAATTACTGTGAAAAAACTGCAGGAAGTAATTAATGGAAGTTTCTGAAAATTCAGCCTCAGATAAGTCTATTTTACCAAAAAGACCACAGGATAATATTGCAAATTGTGAGTCTTTCCATTGACTTCAGTGGGCTTTGGATCAGGCCTTCAATAAACTAATCTTCTGCTGAGAGTGGTCATCATGCGCCCACAAGCCCCACCTCAATGGAGTAGGTAGACTAGACTAGTTTTTGCAATATTGCAAGCCAACTTTAAGTGTTTTCAAATCCCTCAACTGATACTGTTTGTTTCCCCATGTCTAGAAATTGACATCTTTGTTATGTTTATTGTCAGTAGGCTGACTTTTAGCATCCTGCCTGCCTGCCCTATGGACATAGCCAGTCACAGTATTCATAATTACTGCATATTTTTATAGAACAACTGAACTGTATCTTTTAGTTTCGGTGTAAGATTTACAAAGTTCAGGGACAATGTAGAATTGAATGTGTCATGTAATGGGCTCAAAATCAAAGAAAATAAAGGTGTGTGTAATTCCAACTGGGGAGGGAGAATAAAAGAGTTTCAGCGATGAACTCAAATGTTTGGTGGTTTTAGTTTGGCCCCTAGTGGATAGTGATTCTCATTGTCACATTGAATTGGTAGCCTTTGCTTAAGCAAAAGTCCATGCTGAATAACCCTGGAGACAAAATTACCTCTCAGCTTTGGAGATGGAGTTTGCTTCAACCTAGAATTGAGGAATTTGTGTTATACTGATAAAACTATAGAACATTTGCCCAGTCACAAGGATTGCTGATAAATACAGACCAAATTCAGAAAATAAATCTTCTTCTTTCCATCTTAACCTACAAAATATTCATTTCTTAATGGAAAGGCTAATAATGTGTTGGCCTTTGTTGTTTAAAAGGCAAGTCATTTACTTTACTAAGAGATCCTTTAATAAAAAAACAGGTGCTTGTATTGTGTGATAGTGATGTATTGCTCATGATGAGAAAGCTTCCACAAATACATCTGGTGTAACAGTTTCTGTAGCATCAATGTGAAGACTGTCATCTTTCACCCCAATGAAAATGATGCAGTTTGCTTGCGATTATAGACTCCTATTGATTTCCAATTTTCACCAGACATGTTCAAGTCCCTTGGGCTCTAGGCACTTGTAGATTCTTATCAGTCTTGCAGTGAAGAAACAATGTGGTAATATAATTGGCACAGTGTAGCAATAAGACTCTCCTGTTCTACTTTCAATTTAGTCCTTTATTGCAATATCTTGACAGTAGATTTCTTCTTTTTAGTATTAATGGCCTCATATAAGGTTCTTGATGATCAGGCTAAACTTTTCAAAAGAAGTATGTGTGTTGGGCTTTTTAAACTTAATATCCATGCTCCAGAAATGAATCCTATGTTCGGAGTACATCATATTATATAGTATTCCTTTTTACTAGAGAGGTTGAATTAGGTTTTATGTATTTGTATTTTGTTGCACAGCCCTAGTTTGCAGTGCAGCTTCTATTGAAACCATTTAACACCAGTAAACGTGCATACAAGATGGTTCCCCCATTTGAGTATTAAAGTGCAACAAAGATTATCCCAAGCTGTTACAAAAATGGAATTTATAAAGCCTATTTCAAAAGCGAAGTGATGTAACATGTGATCTTTCTCTTTAAGATGCAACGTACATCAGTACTGCTGCTATTTAGACCAGCTATTTTAGTGCAGAATATATTCTGATCCTGTTCCTCTGATTTTGTCTGTAATATCTGTGCCCAAACCCTAAATTTTAAACTGACAACATAGACCATGAAACTTAATATGTGCTGAAATGTAATTCATGATAAAGATCAAAGCAATTATGCAAAGTTCGGGAGAAATCAAAGCAGATGCATTTCTATTTACAGCTGGAAAGTGCATAGTGTTCATTGCTTATTTAGAGACTTTATCGGGACAAAAGGCAGCATAATTACATAATACTTATTTTACATGATTGAAGCAAAGCCAGTGCTTTTTGTATCCCTGCAGGACAATGCTGTTTGGTATTGTGATGAAGCTTCTGTGAAAATGAGAGCATTATCTATTCTAGCATCTGCACAGGCAAATATGCCATTTGTCTAAAGACAGAGTACTTGCAGACATTCCACCCTAATTTAAACACAGCAGCACCTTGGAGGGGCAATTATTTAATACACAAATAACTATTTAACTGTTCATGCCCTGGATTTGAGTACAACCTAAATGGATTATATTCATTCAACTTATCTGATCCATTACTTTTATTATGAGTGAAACCTGTCTTGACAAACCACACAAAGGTTACTTTGTTATTTAACTAAGGCAGGTGGAGCAGAACTGTAGTCCATACTGGTTCCATTCTGCAAAGTGCCAAACAACCTCCTGCAAAGTATGGAGTGCCCTCATATACCATTTAGGCACTTATATAAGGGCTAAGTGGCTGGCTGCCCAGCATGTTTGATTGTGAGCTTCTCGGAGCAGGGACTGTGCTTAAGTGTTTGAAAAGCATCTAGCACATTGTGGGTGTTACCACAAATAAACAACAATAACAAAGTGCCTAAATGGTAGCAGAACTCTTTTGAAAATCTGGCCTCAGTTGTAGGTGCTGTGCTCTTGGAAATCAGGCCCTAACAATGGAACACATTATGAGGTGAACAAAGTAGTAGATGAGCCACTTGAGAAATATGAAGATTATAAGTAAGAGATGGAAGAATCAGGAAGATAAGCCAAAAAACTGTTACAAGAGTTCAGTGGAGGAATTACAGGGCAAGGGACCCAATTGTACCCACATTCAAATAGCCCCTTTTATCCTTTTGAAAGATTAGGCTGCTAATAACTGTATGAAGTGCTGTTACGAATATCCCAATATCAGCACTAAGAGAAAAATCTGAATAAAAAAGGACTTTTCAATGTCTAAGGGCCCAATCAAACCCTGGAAGAGAATGGGGGTTGGATCAGGATTTAAAGCAATAGGCTTTTATTTATAATAGTGATATGAATCTGGATTTGAATACTAATTCTGTCCATTGGAATCAGGAAAAAATTCTATACTTGTCCATGTGTAATGATAATTTTTTAAACACATCTATCATAAGATATTAGTTTAAGAGTGAGAGATTAGATTACAGTGTCAGTGTCAGTATCTCAGTGTCAAGACTTAAATCCTCTTCCTGACATCTTCAGCCAACAGCAGTACTCAAATCTCAGATTCAATAAGAGAGCAGTGTATTGAAAACAGTAAGTTTTCACTTTAAATGCTCAGGGAGTTTTCCTGGTCCCTGCAGAACCCCTTTGCATACTTCCTCCTTGCAGGCCATCTGGGTCTAGTAGCAGTCAGCCTGCAGCCAGCCAGCCTAGAGTGAGGTGGGGTGTGTGATGTTGCACACCATAATGTTTTATCGAAATATGCATATGAGTGTGAATATGATGTAACTAAAATATGCTTTATGCAAACAGTCTCTTGTAAGGTATCATTACAACGCCTATAATCTATGGAGTGTGTTCATCCTATTTGTATGAATGTATCATTCTTGTATCTGAAACTAGGAATATGAAGTATAACTCTGAGGTCCTATTATAATTATGCAAAGTGTGGACCATTAATGGTGATTTAGAATCTTGATGACTCCCATTGACTAGGACAATTACCCATGGGTAATGAAGAATGAGGTCTTACAGAGACATGTGACTATGTCACATGATACTGGAATCCATCTTAAATCTGGTACTTTTCCATTTAGAAGGAGGGATGGGGACCCAGAGAGACAATAGATTTCCGCCTTGTGCCAAAGATATAAAAGGGGATGGAACAGAACAAAGGGGGCTTCCAATCACAAGAAAATCTCTGTTTCCACCTAAGGTGGATGCTGGAACTAACAAGGACTGTACCAGGGGAAAGGATTGGGCCCAGACTAAGAAGGAGTCTAGTCTGTGAAAGAAACTTATTGGAACATATCTGAGGGTGAGATTTTACCTGTAATTAGTTTCTTAATGTATTAGGCTTAGATTTACGTATTTTTGCTTTATGACTTACTTTGTTCTGTCTGTTATTACTTGGAACCATTTAAATCCTACTTTTTATACTTAATAAAATCACTTTTGTTTATTAGTAAACCCAGAGTAAGTGATTAATACCTCGGGGAGCAAACAGCTGCGCATATCTCTCTATCAGTGTTATAGAGGGCGAACAATTTATGAATTTACCCTGTGTAAGCTTTATACAGAGTAAAACGAATTTATTTGGGGTTTGGATCCCATTGGGAACCGGGTGTCTGGGTGCTGGAGATAGATGACTTGCTGAGCAGTTTTTGGTTAAAGTCTGCAGCTTTAGGGGCATGGACCAGACCTGTGTCTGTGTTGTAGCAGGCTAGCCTGTCTGGCTCAACAAAGCAGGGTTCTGGAGTCCCAAGCTGGCAGGGAAAATGGGCTCAGAGGTAATTCCAGCACGTCAGATGAGAGTCCCAAGGGGGAATCTGTGACCAAACCCATCACAGGGTGAATTATGCCTCTCTCTCTTAAGAACCAAAAATCAGAGAGAGACAAGGAAGGCTGCTCCCTGTGTGCTATCATTCTGAGTTCTACAGATAAAAATAGTGTTATATTACAAAATACTCTTGCAGGAAGGTTATGTTTTTATCTAACTTCTCCCTGTGTATTCCACGAACATAACAAATGGCACCAATAGGTAGTGAAAACAGCAAGAGGCACAATATTAAACCTTGAGGTATATGCACATTATGATGGTGAAAATGGAATGAATAATTTCTCCTCACAAAGCACCAAAAAGGACCCTATAGAAATATAAATGCAGAACAACTAACTTGTAGAACCTTGAAAGCCTAATGAAAATAACCAATTGTCATCAATTGTACTGACTGATCTAATATAAAAACACCTTCAGTTTCACTCTAAATGACCAATTTCCAACTTTAAAACTATTTCATTTGAATTATCAGCTTGAAACCCCAGAAAAGGATCTTCTTAAATCTTGCACTGAAAGCACAGCAAAGTCAGAACAACATGCTCAAGTGGTTTGAATACAAATGTATTTTCAAAGGTGTTAAACCTAATGTAAGAACTGGAGTGTCTTAAATTCCAGATTGTTACAACCCCAGGATCATCACAGGAGAAACTGTCAATGTCTGTCACTCTTATAAAAACAATAACGAATGCAGAAATTATAACAAGCAAAAATACTGATGTGTCAAAGACCTTGAGAATTGTGGCTAAAAGCTTGAATCAGAAAAAAAAATACTCAGTCAAAACTGAAAAATAGAGTAGCAAGGTAAAACATATTGGAAGCTAACCAGTTCAGCTGCAAGCCCAGACTTCCCCTAACACAGGCTAGAATAATGAAGACATTTCCAAAATTCCAATAGTAGCTCAAGACACAGTTCTGACTAATAATCATTAATTTCAAGCTAGTGATTGTCATAGAAGGTGGTTTTACATTGTGGAAATGAAAGTTGTGCTGAAATCAGATAATGAACTGAATATGTGAGCTTAACTAGTATAAAATTAGTCAAAGAACAGTGTCCACTAAGATCTAGCTCTGACCTGGTATATAGCCTGGGAGACTACTGCACAAAATCAAAACCCTCAGTAAAATTAAAAGAAATAACAAAGAGATTAAATCACCAATCAATATGTAAATTTAAATTGCCCAAATTAACCAGCAATAACATCAGCAATTCAATTTTCAAGTTCAGATAAAAATAATTGTGATGAATGAGATAGAGGATAAATTACTCTCTCAGTACAGCGAGGTGTGGATAGCTGTAAAGCATGGCATACAGACATGATAATGGCATAGGAGTTCAAATGATGCAAAAGGCTAAAGACATAACCAGGAGCAAAAGGTTTTCAGGTGATTTTTTTCCCCCAGAGGGAACAGAGCTCTTACATCATCATCATCCTAGTCCCTGGCACAGAAAGAATGTCCAAAGGAAAAGGAGCACAGCCCTGGCGATCCCCAGCTGACAGAATGGCAGCCCTGACACTTCTTTAATTTATTCCACAGACCAGCCTAATCCTTGGAAACTACAGTATCGAGGGTGTAAAGCCACCTATCCCACCCATACAAGCTGCACTGAGGGCAACTCAGATGTGGTGCAAGGTTGTGTCCTTAAAAAAAAAAGCCTTTGACATCTTTGACATTTCCCTTCATATTATAATGTTTATGTGATCTTTAGGATAACAGTCTGGAAACTAGCACACTCTAGTTCTTACAGCAGGCTCAGCACCTGTGGAAAAAAAATCAAGCCAATAATTAGCTCATTTGTCATAACTAATCCATTTTTTTAGACACAGAGGGTAACAGAGCTTTGCATCTTCATGGACTATTTACATTCTCCATCCAGAAGTTGAGACTGGACAACAGGGGATGGATCACTCAATACATTGCCTGGTTCTGTTTGCTCCCTTTGAAGCATCTGGCACCAACTACTGTCGGAAGACAGGACACTGGGCAAGATGGACAATTGGTCTGATGCAGTATGGCCATTCTTGCATTCACTACTGCCCTACTCAGTGCCTCAGTTTCCCCATCTGTAAAATGCAGATAGTGATACTGCTGTCCTTTGTAAAGCACTGAGATCTACTGATGAAAAGCACTAGGTAAGAGCTAGGTATTAACAACAACAGGGGGCACGAAGTGAGCAGGGAGAGGGGCAGGTTTGCCTGACAAAGCCTGTCACTCCATTATGGAAGCAGTTTCTTAAGGTGGTTATCCTATTATGGTTCACTAGAGGGGAGCCCTAGTCTTTCAGATCCTCACTTCTGAAGTTTTCACACCCAAGGAAGGTTGGGGAAGGTAGGCATAGGCAAGGGTGGGCATGGAACCAGTTAGAAAAAATGGCTGGCAACCTATGGATTCATTTGAACATGTGGTGTGGGTGGTGTCCCTATGGATGGAGTCAAATACCAAGGTATGTGATCAAAACTAATTTTTATAATGGCAACACAATCCAGAAAGGGAATAAAAAACTAAATTAAACATGCATTTTGAAGGGGCAACATGACATGATCAGCTGCTTCGGTAGACTATGTTATGTGCTCATTCATAGCCTAAGACAGCCTAATTGTGCAACTAGATCAATTATCTCACAATGTCCACTTTGAGTTTTATTGCTGAAAGGTTACAACTGTGAGTTGTCGTGCCAGTGACCTGACCTCCCCAACATTACACGTTATTCGGGACTGACTGATAGAAAGATGAAGAGCTTGGCACACTCCACAATTACAAGTAAGGGAGGGAGTAATGAGTAAAACATTCAATGCATGGACCATTCCTCACATATCCTCAGAGCAGGTTCTCACTTTGAACTGACACTTTTTATTCAGCCATTTTATTAAAACGTTTTCTCCGTTAATTTAACACTGCCCCCCAGTTTAAAATATACCCACCTATTCAATACCAGTCTATTTCTTTGTAATCTTTGTAATATTAGGAATTGTACATAACATGCAGCCCGCCACACACACACACACCCCACCCCCCACGCAGTAAAGCAAAGAGAAATAGAAGAACAATCACAAAGTGCTAAGTTACGGGTTTCAACATTAACATCAGAGTAAGAGCATCAACTTGAAAGTGAGTTAGTTTCAAAAACTGAATTAAAAATAGTTTCAGGCTTTTGAGTCCCAATGCCAGTTTCTATAGTTTTACAATCACATTGGCCTATTTCTAAAGATGTTTCTCTCCTCCTATGTGGAAACCCCATATTAAAAACAGGAATTGACTGACCATACTATTTTAAATATAGTTTTAAAACACTGCAGAAAATAATTTTTCCCTCTAATCGCTTTCAATTATAGTACTCTCAGATGTTACTTGTAACAATAGTACATTTAATACAGAAGTCTGATTTTTTTTTAATGTTGATTGTAACCCTCTACTAAGAGACAGAGTTCAACTTATATATATATTATGGTATATATTTTAAAATATGAGTGATATATAGCAAGCTTCACATTTAACCAGACAAAAAAAAATTTAAAATAATATGTGAAAGGGCCATTGCTGTTGGAAGCTTAACTTCTGTATGTCACAACTTTCCTTTGTATAACAAGGATTACAGCATTTCATTTCCCTTTAAGTATCTTTTACTGTAATTATGCAAGCATTTAAATGGTCCCAATTGTGGTATGAAGTTCAAACTTCAATGAAGTGAATAATGAGGTTTAAAAAAACAAGTGTCCACCTTTGCTCCTGTTATTGGTTAGTTGGAGACAGCTTTTTGTAAACTGGATTAACACAGGCAGGTTAAAAGGGAAAAAGAAATCACATCAGTTTATATTGTGATATTTGTATCTATACAAAGAAAGACAGCAGAACTTCTTTAAAGCAGAAATCTTAGATTATGAAATGCTGCCAAATTTATGCAGCTTTAGGAGGGAGTTTAGGCGCAGGAGGGGGGGCAGAGTGTTGGGGTGCATGAGGGGGTGCGGGCTCTGGAAGGGGGAGTCAGGGCTGGGGCAGGGGGTTGGAATGCAGAAAGGGGTATGGGGTGCTGGCTTTGGAAGGGGGCTCAAAGCTGGGTGTTGGGTGCAAGAGGGGGTTTGGGGTGCTGACTCTGGGAGGGGACTCAGGGTGGGGCTTCGGGTGCAGGAGGGGGCTCAGGGATGGTGGTTGGGGTGTGGCCTCCCACCAGGCAGCACTTACCTCCTGTGGCTCCCAGTTGGCTGTGGGCGCAATGAGGCTAAGGCAGTCTCCCTGCCTACCCCGCCCCCACACCACTCCCAGAAGGGACCAACGCACCCAAGGCCCCTGGGGCTGGGAGGGCAGGGGGCACGTGGCTCCGCACGTTGCCCCTTTCTGCAAGCACCGCCCCCACAGCTCTCCCAGCCAATGTCCCCCCACCCCTGGGAGTACAGTGGCTGCTTCCAGGAGCGGTGTGGGGCCAGGGCAGCCTTAGGCAGCCACACTGCACTGCTGCCGGAGATTGACATCAACTGGGAGATCCTCTAGGATTGACCAGTCGATTGCGATCGACCAGTTGGTGACCACTGGTCTAATGGAACCAACTTCCTTCCCACTCACTATTGGAAACAGCTAGAAGAGTCAGCACCAGATGACCATGTCAGGTGTCTATGACAAGTAAGTACTTCACAGACAACAGTTTGGGAACTTAGTCCTAATGCAAAGTACTCCAGCAACAATCCCTACTGTATGGCTTTGAGGCTGTGCTGGTATCACAAAAGTAACAGAGCTTCCTCAAGCATTGCTAAAATAGCTCACAAACCATACAGTCCACACACATAGTTTCAAACTTCAACTGTTTTTCTGTAGGTCTGTTCAAAAAATGTATTTTGATTAATTTTTCCTTTTGTAATGACCTCTATAATTCACAAGCAAGTGTTATGAATATACATCCCATTTGTAAGCAGAAAGCCTGTGTTTTTAAACACACAGTTTGCGTGGTCATACAGTTACCCTAATTCTGTTCATCAATGCCTGCTGATGTGACAATGTGGTATTTAAAAGTCATATACATGCACTCTTCTACACTTAAAAATAGCTGAAGCGATATTGCTTGTACTTGCCAAAAGCGTGGACAATTTCATCCCCAAAGATGGATGTTTTGGAAAGACCAGAGCATATGGAAACAAGGAGCTATCATGTAAACTGTTTTAGAAATGAACTACTACTAGCAACTGCAATAGCGTGTAATTATAGGGAGATATAAACAGCATATATCATGTGCAGCATCCAAGTTAAGCACAAACAGTACTCTACCTGTGTGTCTTAGGAAGGTTTTAAAAATTAGAAATGTTTTAACACCTTCAAGCCAAAAAGCTCCTGCTGCCTCTGACTGCACTAGCAATACAACAGCTCCTTGATAATCTCAAAATTAAATATACCTAGATATTTGAACTGTTCAGGCTTCAGAGCTGTAGCCCATGGCATTTCATAATACTAAGGTAATAAATGAACAATCTTATTTTATACGAAAAAAGGGAATGTGGAGATAGTAGTGGATATGAAATGGAATCCACAGTCTCAGACACCAGGTCTCATTAATCTTACTGATGAATAGGGTCTTTATAAAAGGAGACCTGGCCGCAGCAAGAATTGAAAGGAAATATGGAAAGTGAGGCAGCAATTTCTTACACTAGTTCTTATGTGTTTTAAATTAAGTGGCTTTTGTAAGTGCTTGAGTGAAAAAAAAAATCAGTAATTCCTGCTAGAGAATTGCACTTGGGAGGTTATTGATGTTTCTTTTGCTGCAAAGCTTTTCTGGCAAGGAGATTAGATCAAGACTGCAGCCAAAAAAGGAATGGAAATAGTCATTAGTTTATGATATTCTACCCTATATATAGTGTCTATTTGGCAAACCCTTCTGCAGTCCTGTGTTTTTCATTGCAAGTGGCTTATATCAGTGCCGACATCTTGCAGATGTTAGTAGCTTTGATCCCCACTCCCCCACCCCCCCACGTTGCAAACAAGTTGGCATGGAAACAACTCTTTTCTGGCAACATGACATATGATTCAAGGCAAAATGCATTTAACACAGATGAATAGTTCAGGAATATGCTTATAACAAAAGTCATCTTGAAAGCTGCTTTGCATTTGTTAGTGTTTATGACAACTTTTTCAAGTCATGGTCTAAAAACCAAGTGTTTTAATGCTAAGTACTGAAGCAGATTTCTCACTGCTTTAATGCTTTGCGTGTTAACTGATCCCTCATATTTATTTGATCAATAACAGAACACAAAGCAAAAAAGCAAAAATCCTGAATGTTCAGATTTAACAAACTTATTAAATTAGCCTCTGAGGTTGCTAAAAATTGCCTATTTCAAATGAATTAACTCCATACTCTGCAAGTAAAATCAGGTAAGGAGGACTGCTGCATCAAATGATAGCCTAAGAAAAGCTCTGTGCTATCTCTACACTATAGACCTTACAGTGGTTCAGGTATCCTGTGCAGCTGCTCTTTGCCAGCAGGAGAGAGCTCTCCTCTCGGCATAATTAAACCACCCCCAACATGAGGCATTAGCTATGTCAGCAGGCGAGCCTCTCCTGTTGACATAGCGCTGTCTACATCAGCACTTTTGTTGGTGAAACTTATGTCAGTCAGGAGGGTGTTTTTTGCACATCTCATGCCGACAAAAGTTTTACCAACAAAAGTGCTAGTGTAGACAAAGCCTTAGATGGTCGTCCTCAAAAGGAATATTTTCATGATAGTAACCAAGTGAGCTGGTTTGCTTAAAAACAGGAATTTCCCCACTCTTTGCAACTTTGACCATCATTCAAATGAGAGCCCAAAAGAACCTGTTCATATATTGGGTTTAGTGTGGGTCAGGGCAGGCTTCCTTCCAAATCTGACCTGCAGTAGGAATGCCTCTTGGGGAGAGACAAGATTAGTGAGACATTCCCTGCTATTCTAGCAGTGGGATACCCCAGCAAAGGGGAGTCTAGTTTAGCTGAACCTTGCACAAGCCAGAGATACCTTTGCAAGTGCCTTTTGTCTCATCACAGAGCTTGTGGGAGGAGGCAGGCAGCCAGCCCCTTCTTAAATCTACTCACAAGGCTTGGAGAAAAGTTGAGCAGCCTTTCCATCCTCTAGTCATGTATTTTGGGGCTTGAAGGGAGGCTGGCTGGACTTCTCTAGCAATAGAGTGACCCAGTATCCTTCCTGTGAGGCCATGCTAAAAAGGTATTAGAGGAGAAGATGTGCCGCCATGCTGCCCCTTCCATTAAGCACTCTCACTCCAGGGAGCAGTAAGCCTTTCCTTCAGCCAAGCTGTTTTTAAATGGTTCCTTTTGAAGGCCCAAATTTCCTGCAAGGCTCCAGCAACATCCCCACAAAGGATGCACATGCAGTTCACAAATGCCCGTTGGTGTGACAAAATAAGATAACTGTATGTGTACACAAACTGTGGATTAAAACAAAGGCTTTCTGCTTACAAATGGGATGTATCCACAACATTTGCTTGTGAATTACAGAGACCATTACAAAATTGTGCCCTTAAAATTTAAAGAAAATGTGCAGTTTCTTTTCAATGTATATACCTGAGTCTAACATAGGCTTTTAAATCCCAGGAATAGTGAAAGAGGTCTGTAAACCAGTGGAGGATGGCCCCGGGTGGGGAGTGGAGGGAGTCTGAAGGAAGCAAGATGGAGGAAACTCCATAATTTTAAATTAACTTGGGATATGCATATAGACTTTTGGTGCTTAACCAAACCAGATTCCAAACTTTTTGAAATTGGATTACATCTAGTGGAATCTGGCATGAACTCACCTCACTAAATTAGGAGTCTGAATTAAATAGGGTTAGCATTTAAACGAGCCCAATTAACAAATGCTCCACATTGAGAGCATGTGAGAATGGAACATGTGTTTCTCATCTCTGTAGTGAGATTTGGAGATCTGGTAATTCACTAAAAGACAACCCCTTACTACACTATATGTAGGGGAATTGCATGCTGATTGTGTGAATGCACTGGCTTTATTAGCCTAGGTAGGTACATTTTACATGACAATCTCAGATTGAACAACTTTCTTCTGCCCTATTAAAAATAGGAGAGAAATTAATTGGCCAATGGTGGCACATAAAAACATATTACTGGCTGACCACTCTATATTTATCTGATTTGCCATCTATAAGCTGTTCACACTACTTTGCACACAAGAAAAAAAAAAGATACACCCAATGAACATAAATGTCTAACATATTATGAGGGTGTATTTAAGCATCTTTTATATAGTTAATTTCCATAGTCTGGAACATCCCAATTACAGGAATAAGGAAACTGAACAGACTCCATTTATTTTACTGATATTTGAATGCATTTTTTCCTAATGAATGCATATGTATCCATTAGACATAGCTTAAGTGGGTTTTTTATGCTATGTTTTGATTATGCGGCTGTTAATGTAGTGTTGCATCCACTATTTGAATTTTATCATGGTTTCTGCCATCAGTGTACAGTACAGACAAAAGAAATATTGCTAGAGTGAACTTAGATTCACTAGTATTTTAATTTATTTAATAAGACCTAATTGCTCACATCAGGATCTATTTTAGTTCTCTTCCTTGACCCTATTGAGAGTTAATCAGTTTCTTGGTGCTAATTAGATGTCAGCATTAGTAGCCTGCTAATACATAAGAGATAATGACACCATCACACAAGACACAATGTCCAAAACATTACCCTGTTTCCTTAAATTATGTCCTAAGGATTCCCAGGGAAGACTGAATTCTCTGTAGTTTTCCAGCAGTGGTACCTTGTTCTGTTGCACTCAGGAGATGAGTACAGGTTCAGAACAGAAGGTGGAGAATTAGATACACACTTCCTGCCACTGTGAGGGTTTTGAGTGGGCCTTATAGCCCTTGTTCCTGCAGTGTTTGTTCAATATAAAAATGATGTAAAGAAAACTCAGATAATGATACAGTATTTCAATTTTATAGACTACCAAACTACCAGTTGGAAATTAACACATACCGGTACATCTTTCTTTTATGACTTAGTGCTCCGGATCTGTATATTCTGACATACTGGTAGGATCAGCAGATAGTATTTCTGGAGAACATTTGTTCTGTTTTGAGTGCTGGGATACTGTAGGATAGCAAAGTAAAATTTCATCAGGTCTCTTTGTAGGACTCTACTCTCCATAACTGTGACAGGCTGGTCAGAATCAGGAAAAGTTTCTCTACATCTAGGCAGAGCCTAAATACATTTGTGATGTGCTTTACTGTAAAACAGAAAAATCAATATAAAAATGTCCTGTTCTGTTAAGGGCCAAACAAATACCAGAGCTTATTTCAGCCACTCTCTAAAGAAAAGGTTTAAAATAGGGGTCTGTCCAGTCAACTGAGAGAATCATCCCTACCCCCTCCTCTCAACCCAGCCATCTTCCCAGAGTCCTTTCTGCTATAGTTCTGATTGCTAAATGCTGCCCCTGACTTTGTACAGAGCCATCCTCTTTACAGTGTGTTGTGTGGACCTAACACTCCACAAGTGGCACAGTCCTGCCTCCCAGGACGGAAAGATTCCTTTTGTCCAGAAGTCCAGGACAAGTAGAATTGCTGTCTGGCCAAGAAAAAGTGGCAAGTTTCACGCCTACAGGGAGTACGTCTAACGTCAGACACAGTAGCACTGTGATGGATGCCCTCCTGGCCAACTCACCAGGGATTGAACTGGGGATCTCCAGAGCTGAAAACCATGAGATATACTGGCAGAGAGGAGGCTGAGTAGGAAGCAAAGGAGTAGGGGAAAGAAGAGGCCAGGCAGAACAACAGGTCAGAGCTGCCTGTCAAAGGGGAGAAGGCTGGGCCTACTCACATAAATAATGACTCAGGGCAAGGGTTGTGGGACCAAGAGTAAGGCTGTTGGTCAGAGGTGTGAAAAAAACAAAACCAAACCACCCCTAGCCAACATAGCTATGTCAGCAAAACCGCCAGTGTAGACACAACTATGCTAACAAACTTGCTTCTGTTGACGGAGCTAATGTCATCTGGGGAGGTGGTGATGTTACACCAGAAGAAAAATCCCTTCTAGCGGCATAAGCTGCATCTATACTAAGGGGCTCAGCCAGTTTAGCTATGCTGAAGTACCAGCCCCAGCAAAGCATGTGTACTGTCGATAAGGCCAAGTGTGCTTCTGAGCATACAAAAGGCTGAGCCTCAGTTTGCTACAAAATCTCCTTTCTCTAGTCACCATAGACCTCTGTTTAGAACACCAACACCCTGTACATAACAGGTTCAAATTTGTCCCAAAGCATTGCTTTTGCCAGGAAAACAAGCAACAGTTTCATTTTCCAACCAACCCCAAAATGGGCCATTTAGCAACTTTCAGAGCTTTGCAAACTTAGTGACTTGATTTTATCTTCAGAAGGAGAATAAAAGACTTGCAAATGATAAGACTGCAGCCAGGGAATTCAAAAGTAGGCATTTCCAGGAGAGTGGGGTGCAGAAAAGTAAATAAAAATTGAAATTTACCAACCAAGCCAGAGTAGGCCTTGTAATAAGATAAGTTACAGGTTTTGTTACTTGTTGCTGCAAAATAAAAAACTGAATTCAATTGTAGGAAGATGGTCTCCTAATTGTTACAGCCTCACAACTGCAAGCCTAACTGCTGCTTCTGATAGGGCCAAGCTGGTTAGTTTGCATTTTAAATAGACTTATACACTAATTGTTAAGCACGTTTATAGGAGAATATTACGTACAGATAGAGTTGGCTAATTTAAATAAAATGGGGAGGGAGAATCAGAGCACGTTTTTTTTAAATAAATCCCTCCACTCCCTGTCAGCCTGAAGCTGCAGAAGTGATACTGAAAGTCTAGCCAATTAAGCATAAAGCACAGACAATTATAAAAAGAAATGAGACACCTAAGCTAGGCTTAGACTAGAAAAGGTTTGTCAGTACAGTTATACGATAATGTAGGAACCAATGTATTGGCAAAAGCACTATTTTGCTGGTGTAACTGCATTTAGACTAGGGCTTTTGCCAATATAAAAATGTCAGTTAGGGATGTGATTATTTTATGACATCTTCCCACCTGGTGGGCAGCCCCAGAATCTCACGCCCTGGAAGCCCTGGTGTCCCTAACCCTGAGGCAATTTGCCTGGTAGTCTGCCCCAAAGCCAGGCTCCAGTGAACTTCATTGAGTGAAGCCATCTCCACAAAACATTTAGATTGACAAAAAGGCAAATTTCAGTAAAAATGTTTCATTCGAATTTTTCTGACCAGCTTTAGTAAAAGCATCACCACATTCTCATTAAGAATTTGTGTGCGTGGACAGGACTCAAGCGAGGACGAACACCTTGTGTTAAGTTTGCAGTGAAGACAAGTGCTAGGTTGCAAGTCAAGCCAGAGTACTGAAGACTATGATTAAAAAACATCATTTTTCTGACACCTATTCAAAATTGCAGAAACTAAGCTGGGCCTGATGTAGTCTAAGTTAACGAGCATAAGACAGAGTCAAGGTTGAGGGCACATTGTGTTTCATGACGGACAATTGATTCTGTAACTGAAATCTCTCTCTTTTCAATAAAAGGAGGGCTTGTTTGAAGCTTTGCTAAAGTAAGAGTGCTCTGCTGTCCTTCATAACAGTGAAAGAATGTTCTGGCCTTTATGTCTGAATATTTATCCTGGGGGAACAATGGGGGCAAGTTGAAAGGGATAAGCATTTTTGCATTTCCAGAGGCAAAGCTTCAGAAAACCATTAATGAGGCCATGAACAGTTAGCACTTCTGAAATGCAGGTCACTTTCATTTGAGTCTCTAACAATGGACCTAGGTTCCTATCTTTCAGCAACCATGTCTGAAAACTTTGGTCTCATATTTCCAATTAATAGGTCTCAAAGGTACCCCACAAAGCCATTAACTTAATATGGTTGCCAAAAAACCAGAGGATCACAGTTCCATAATCAAAATATATTAATTCCAAAGTGAACATGTGCATCTCACAAATGTGTATCAAGCAAGGAACCGTTGATAGGTTAATAGTTACTATGGGATGTCATTTATAGATAGAGATAGCCCTATAGTACCATGGGAAATAAGAAGAGAAGCAAGCAATGGTCATGGGATTACAATGCAGGATGTCAGTCTGGATAACACAGTGAAGCACAGGTACAGTCTGTTCCATGGAAAACTAGAGATAATGTTTTCCTTAGTTAAACTGATTAACAAAAAATAGTCTTAGGCTCAGGTCCACAATGTAAGGACGGGAGTGGGGGGCGGGGGAGAAAAGGTAGAAAAATAAAGTAGATTTTGGAATCAGTCCAGGAGAAGCCAGGAAGTCATGTCATTACTGGCTCAAAGGAAGAGATAAATGCTCACCTCACTTGCCAGTGAGAGACTTTGACGGAGTGAGAGGCAATGAGGACATTTCCCAATTTGTTTGGATGGCAGGGGAAGAAGAGATTCCCAAGTGGTAGCACTGCCCCAGTCACTCCATGAACTCTTGCTAGTTCCCCCTGCCCACAGCATGTGTATAGGGGAGGGCAGGGCACAGGTCCTTTCTTGTTCCTTTCCCTCCCTCCCACTGGGCACTATCACACATGGCATCCAACTACTGTACTGAACATGACCCACTTACTCCTGCTGCCATTGGATAGCAGGACTGTGACGGGCTAGCTGATTGGCTCTCACCTGCCAGGGTGGGAGAAAGGGGTGACTTCTCCTTGCTCTTGCTCCTGGCGAGTTGCCAGTTTGGCTCTGTTCCAGTCTCACCCATACCTAATGAGTTGAATCTCTTATAACATCAGGGGTAGGGTGATCATTAGAGTTTGTTTGGGGGGCTGGAAAGGATTTTTTCCATCTGGCAAAACTAACAAATGGGTGTCAGAGTCTGTCCCACTTTCCATCCGGCATCTCGGAAATCTAGTTTTCGGGATTAAATTAAATTGGAACACACTAGAGTTGCAACAGTGTGGGTTGATGGGAGGTCCATGTAACCAGCAACATTGTACAATGAAGGGGTATGTCTCCATGTCTCACAGAGTGTGGGGTTCCCCTCATCTCTTCTACCTCTCACATTAATGAGAGCAATGGGTTGGGACTCTGGCTTCTGTTTTAAAAACCTGGACAGATACATACACTAAATAGCAACATTTACGTACAACAGGGTGGGCAGGTGCTTTATCTCTTATTAGACTAAAGTAATTTTTAGTGAGGAGCTGTGGCAGTGGTGAATCCCTAGGCTCAGATTATGCTCAGCCCCTGTACGGGTGTGCAGAGAATACACAATTGCAGACTTTGCGTTCAGTCAGGAGCTTTGTCTATACTAGTTATTTCTGGGTATCTCCCATTATTGCACCACCGCTGGCAAAGATGCACCCGTGGTAATTTGGTGGTGGGAATTAATCCCTGTTTATAGTGGAATATTATAACTGCACTTGAAAACCTGCTACTTGATATTACTACCAGGATGCCCAAAATGTAGTATTACTGCTGAGTACATCACTTTATTCAATTCCATCCCTGGTCCAGCCGTAAATTATTCTCTCTAAATATCTACTATATTTAACTGAAGGAAAAAAATATAAACCTAAAAGGAAAAATGGCACCATGTAATGCACTTACTGAAAATGAAAAGTAATACAAAGGACTAGAGAGTCAATATAATAAAAAACATCCTACTAATTAACAAGCTGCTGTGTTTATTTACTAGTTGGGTAGTAATTTAATTGATACAATGCTTGGCCCTTTAGTTCTATGTCTAGCCAGGAAAGTCATGGCTATTAAGTGCTACTGGGGTGCCAAGGGATTCGTGCTCAGAGGATTCCTTTTCACTTTGTTGTGTAGCCTCTCATCTTTTATTGACGTTACGCAACACTCCTCACTATCAGTGTCAGAAGCTATAATAGTAGCTGTAGCAGTGGCAGCATCTACTGGATGAAGAGCCTCCCTCTTTACCTTGAAGAATGAATGACATTCTTTATTTTCAGCATTCAAACTTGCTCATCAGTTGGTAACAACATTTCCAGCTGCACCAAAACTGATTTCTGAATAAACACTGGACTGAGAACATCTTAAATGACTGACAGATTACAAGCCAGACTTTTCATTTCAGACACCAGTATGCAAGAGGATTCCATACTACTACTATTTCATTGTCACTTAAAAGTAGCTTCCAACTGAAAAGCTAGATTTATTACATAAGCCCCTTCAGATGGCTTCCTGTGATAACAGTGCTCTTTTACTAGTAGCCATACTTTAGAGGAGGAACTTCAGAACATGGTTGGTTGATAAATAGAGTGAAAGATGGACCAAGCTATATGTTGAGGCCCACAAGTAGAATCACTATGCATACAACTTTTTCTAGAATGTCACCAGAAAGGAGTGCAAAGTTGAATGGTAGGGTTGAAAACAGCTTTGCCAAGTTTACATGTGGCACAATTGAGAAAAGCAGAACGGAAAGCTGCTTCTCTGGTCTTGGTCTGATGGCTGGGAAGCCAAATGGCCCTGATGTAACTTGGAGCTGCAGAAGCTACATGAGGGGAGAAATGAGCCTCACGGGGAACTCCTCAACTGTCCCTTAAGGGCGTCTTTTCAATTGCTTTGCCTCAGCAACAGGGACAGAACAGAAGCTGAGGAGTCAACCCTTAAGTTCTTGATAGGGCACTCATGTTGTATATGCTGATGGCAAACTTCACACAGAATCATTTTCCAAAATCTGTCTTCAGTATTTTTGAGAAGGCAGCTGCAGGGATTATCTGAGTGACTGTAGCTTTATATCACTAATACAGCACATGGCATCTTCCAAATACTCAGGCACTACAGTGATGGGAATGTCACATGTACTAAGTTCTCACTCTCTCTCTCTCTCTCTTTGGGATGTCAGATACTGATTATTCTGACCATAATCTTTCCCACAACCCAGAGAGAATAACCAAATGAAGACAGTTAAATAAGCATACCTCAGTCTAACAGTGTTAAAAATATCACTTGTTGAGCAGGTCTTGGGTTATCCATCAATGTACTGACCTAGCCCAACCCTTCTTAATCTGTGAGAAGTGACACAATCCACGCACAGACACATGACTGCAGACTTAAAAAGTTATTTCCAAAGTCAAAGCAAGTGGCACAGATCAGTATGGAAGGAAGAGACAAGACACTGACACATTCTCATTTTTATAATCGGTTATTCCCAGGGAAAGAACGTTTGGTCCATTATTCTATGCTGCTAGATCAGGGGTCTCAAACATGCGGCCCGCGGAGCTCTTCCCTGCGGCCTGCGGAGCTCCCCAGGGCCGCCCAGAGGGGGGGGCAAAGGGGGCAATTTGCCCCGGGCCCGCAGGGCCCCAGAGAAAGTGGAGGCTCCCGCCTCCGCCCCTCTCCTGGAGCCTCGGCGCATAGAGTGCCGAGTCTCCGTCCGAGCGCCTGAGCCCCGCCCCGATCGGAGCCGTGTGGGGAGGGGGCGGGGCTGGGAGCTCTGGGATGAGCGCTGCGCTCGGCGTGGAGCTCACAGCCCCGCCCCCTCACCACGCGGCTCTGAGCGGGACGAAGCTCAGGCCTCGCCGGAGACGCGCTCGGGTAAGGGGAAGCGGGAGCCGCCGGGGGGCCGGGGCCTGGGTGGGAAGCGGGACCCGCCGGGGCCGGGGCCGGGCCATGGGGAAGGAAGCGAGACCCACGGGGCGGGCGGGCCAGGCCGGGTGGGGTGAAGGGAAGCGAGACCTGCCGGGCCGGGCCGGGGTGGGGAGGAAGCGAGACCCGCGGGGCCGGGCGGGGTGAAGCGAGACCCGCCGGGGCGGGCCGGGCCGGGGTGGGTGAAGAGGCGAGACCCGCCCGGGGCGGCTGGGCCGGGGAAGAGCGAGACCCGCCGGGGCCGGGCCGGGCCGGGGTGGGGAAAAGAGGGACCCGCCGCCGCCGAAGCGCAGCCCGGTCTTCGGCGGTGGGGGCCCCTTCTGTTCCGGGACCCGCCGCCTAAGTGCCCCGCCGCCAAGCCACCAAACAGCTGTTGGTGGCGCTTAGCACTTTCCAGGAGGGAGGGGGGAGGAGCGGGGAGCCGCACGCTTAGGGGAGGAGGTGGAGAAGAGACAGGGCAGGGGCGGGGCCTCATGGAAGGGGTGGATTGGGGGTGGGGCCAGGGGCAGCAAGGGGGCGTGTCAGTGATGCGGCCCTCGGGCCAATGCACTAGTCCTCATGCGGCCCTCGGGGTCATTTGAGTTTGAGACCCCTGTGCTAGATAGTCTTCTACTCCACTACATCAATTTGCTTGCTAGTGCAGTGCTGTCACTGTCCCTCACCCTCTCTTCTCCACAAATTAGAGGCAATGATTGTTTTACTCCCTGTAATGGCATGGCACCCACCTCTCGTGAACGTCCCCTTGTTTGGGTCTTTCAATCTGTGTTGGCCCCTTCTGGCTGTTTTTAGTGAGTCAGCCCTCTGGCCAAGTCACACATAATCTGTATGGAAACAGCTCAAACAAACCCCTTCTGGGGTATTAGTCCAACAAAGTCTTTAAATGCACCTGGCCCTGGCTTCCCCGTGGAGGCATTTTGCCCACTCTGGTCTATTCTGGCTCCAGCTGAGCCGCTTAACGGTTCAGGACCCCTTCTGGGGGTTTGTCACTGTCCAACAGTAGGCCACTTCCCCAGAGGCCTATGGGTGGGGGGGAGGGACCCAGAGACAACCACCACTTCAGCTCAAACCCCATGGACCCTAAGAATAGCAGCAATGCACCTCCCTGTCCCTTTAACTAAACTGCTTTCAGTTCCCTGGGTCACTTTCCCTCAGCCCCAGCCTTCACAAATGCTTTATCCTTACCTCAGAGCCCTTCTGTGTTCAGGCCCAGCAGCCATCCAGGAGTTCTTTCTCACTCCCCTGGTTCCTGCTGGTGGGTGCTGGAGCACCCATGGGGAAAAATTAGTGGGTGCTCTGCACCCACCAGCAGCCAAGCTCCCCACCTCCCCGCCTCACCTCCTCTGCCACCTCTGCATCCTCCCAGCAAGCCGTGTTTCCGCTCCTCCCTCCCTCCCAGCGCTTGCCGCTGCCAAACAGCTGTAGCAAGCTCTGGGAGGGAGTGGGGAGGAGCGCACTCAGGGTAGGAGGTGGGGATTTGGGGAAGGAGTCGAATAGGGGCAGGCAGGGGGTAGAGTTGGGGCAGGAAATTTGGGGAAGGGGTTGGAATGGGGGTGGGGAAGGGGCGGAGTCGGGGCAGGGCTGAGGGCAAAGGGGGGTCAAGCACCCACTGGCGCCAGAAGAAGTTGGTGCCTATGCATGCACCCTCTCTACGCAACTTAGAGGACTCGTCTACTTCTCTTTTCCTGGTATGGGTGTGGCAGGACCCTGAGGCCTCCAGCGGCAGGCCTCTGGGCCTAGTTTACCCCATCACACTCCCTTAAACTATTATTTAGGTTTCTTAGACTATCCCTGCTTCCACTGATACCCACAGTTTCAATAGCTTAGTGTGGCATGAGTGACAGCAGGATCTGGCCCACTGAATCCAAGCTTACAACAAAAACTGTAAAAGATAAAAAATAAAGGATGAAACTTTTTACACTTTGCCACTCTACTATTTACATCTGTGCTCCAATGTAACTCATGAGATTTGAATTTTTTCAGGCTTTTCTCAAAACTTTGCTGGCTATCAAGAGCTGTGGTCACATATAAACAAACCTTGAAATCAATGCCATTTACCAGAGTTGTGTTTACCTTACAGGGGCTTTCCTTTTGATATGATATCGATTAATCAAGTTACTTCCTCAGTGGGTGCTGTCTACTCTTGTTAAGAAGTTGTTCACACTAATCCTAAATTTGTGCTGTCATGATCCTATACCCTGGAATAGGCTGTGGTTGTTTGAGTCTCAATGAAAAACAAAACAAAACAAAAACCTCAAACTCAGTCGAAAATGGAAAACAGGGCACATCTGATAATCTTATAAAAGCTGGGCCCTTAGGGATGAGAGTTGTTACTTAGTGACATTTGCTTTCCACATCGGGGCCCAGATACTCAGCTGCAGCCAAACAGTGGTTAGCATAGTTGAGAATGGTCTGGATCTGAGTTGTCTCTGCGCTCTGCCAATCCTGGTACTTCTCTGTATCACACCAGTTGTCCATGGATTGTTCTGACTTTCTCTGCATACTAATAGCCCTAAGGGGCTTGTACAGCAGCCAGAAATCACCAGGGTGTAGGGCTGACCTAGCAAAGCTTCCTTTCCTTCAAACAAATCAGGTTTCAATCCAGGCATTATTAGTAACACAATAAAGAGGGTGATAATTTTTTTTTTTAAATTATGAATTTTAAGTTATCATTAAGGGAGATATTTCAAAGCTTCCTTATCTGTGCCGTTTGGTATTTCCATGGTGTTTTTTCTCCACCTCTGTTAATCTGGAACATGATAGCAAGTTGATGAATATTTTTATTGAGTATATGTATTTTTAAAAGACATCTGATTTCCTAGATAATTACATCCTATTTAAGGAATAAGGAAGTGGAATGGACACCGCATTCTATAGTATTCATAAATTGCAAACTGATTTTTTATCTTGAACCCAACCCATTGTATGCCAACAACTGTCCTTTCTCTCTTGCAAATAGTGGGGCAGAACCTCAAATGATGTAAGTCAATGTAGTATTAACATCAATGGGACTATTCAGATTTACACCAGCTCAGGATATGGCCCATTAATTAATTCTTTCCCAAAGTGAGCTAGGTGCTTCATAACACAGACCTCTGGAGAAGGCACCTGTTTGGGGGAGTTTTCCAACCTAGAGCATTAGCACAAAGAGTTGGATTCAACAGGGCTACATGACAAGGTTTTGCGGTTTGCATACATTTCTTAGTCATCAAAAAGAAAAGTGGGTTTTTTTGTTGGTATGACCAGATGGAGCTTCCTTAGTAGAACCACTTGGAGCCTCCTGTCCCTACCTAGTTTTTCCATTTAGGAGAATGCTCTGGCACTACATAAGTACATGCAAATTAACTTCAGCCATTGGACTCCTGATAAATTGCTTACGTGGCACCCTGATGTGTACTTATTTATTGTGTTATCAGATGTGGTTGCTATTTCAGTTTCTCCTCACTTCAAGTAGTCATTGGTAGTTTGGTGCTTTTGGCCTCTAGTCAAAAACAAAACTCCTCCCCTTCCAAGGTGAACAGGCAGTTCAAACAAATCAAACAAGTCCCTTCACTCCTTTTACTAATCAGATTTTCCACTCACTACCTCCAAGTAATTAGTGCTAAGATGCAGAGTAGCCTCTCTTTACCCCAGCAAAGTGCAGAGAAATAGCTTTCTGCTCCAGAGTCAAAATACTCTACTTTACTCTTACCCCACAAGTAGGTTTGATTCTTAGCCTGGCTGGCCAACTTCCCCGTCCCTCCCACTGTTTTCTTTCTTAGTTCCCTTTCAATAGGAATCCCACTATAGACCCTACCCAGGCCCTGATTATTTTCTCACAGAGGACATCCCACAAGCTTTTAAACTATACCTCTACACTGAGAAAGTGGCTAAGCGTCTATTCCCACTTTCTCTCCCAGCAGACTTTTTGGTATTCCTGTGACCTTGGAGGAAGCAAGGTATAGGCCAATTAGGGAGCTGAACCGCACTTAAAGGCCCAGCTCACCCTTTTTCAGGCCTTCAGTGCCATAAAGAGTGCACACCACTGCCTTATTCAAACAGGAATAGTATTAAAACAGTTCAGAGAGTTGTAATTCTTAAGGCAACATAGGTCAGTATTCTGCAGATATATAGAAGTGCATTTAAAATCTCCTATCTGTCAAGGCTGACAGATGCCAGATACATATTACTACCTTCCTAAATGTAATTTACCTGGAAAATATATATCTAATATTGAAATGACTGCCATCCTCCTGCAACATGGGTTGAAGCTGAAACCACTGTAAAACCAAAGAGCTAATTCTGCCTTCATGCACAGTTGCCAGTGGACTCAATGGGAGTCTTAGCCTACATTTATAAAAGTGGCTAGTAATTTTGGATGTCTCAGTTTTGGGTGCCCAACTTGAGGCCTCTTTAAGGGACCCGATTTTCAGAAATTGCAGGGCACTCACCCTCTTTCAGATTCTTTTAAAGGCATCTCTGAGTGGGCACCCAAAAATTGTCATATTTTTCTTGTGCAGATTGGAGGTCAGAATTTGGACACAAATATTTATACAAGGTACATGACAAACACATATTTGGGATTCCAAATTACTGATGATTGTGTGAGCAAGAGAGTCATACTTAGAGCCTATCAACTTTAAAGTTTCAGAGGGGTAGCCGTGTTAGTCTGGATCTGTAAAAGCAGCAAAGAATCCTTTGGCACCTTATAAACTAACAGACGTTTTGGAGCATGAACTTTCGTGGGTGAATGCAAGTGCATCCGACGAAGTGGGTATTCACCCACGAAAGCTCATGCTCCAAAATGTTTGTTAGTCTATAAGGTGCCACAGGATTCTTTGCAACTTTAAAGTATAATCAAATATACCATTTTTCATAAGGGAAGTTATTATGGAGCAAGCTAATTCACAGCAGCTCTTCTACTAAATGAATCCAGTTGTAAACCGATTGCTGTAAATTGTTATTTGTTTGCCTTATGGTAGCATCTAGTGGCCCCATTGTGCTGTACAAAACATACTAAGAAAAGTCCATGCTCCTAACAGCTTCATTTTTAAGGCCCTGAGCCTAGAATTCAGTGCAGACACAGTGCAGGAGACCCCTAGGGGGATACGGATCTACATAGACAAGACAGACAAAGGGTCACTGTTGTTATTATGGTGAAGACTTGAGAAATGTCTGGGTTTTTTTTTATATAAATAGTATATTCTCATCAGATTTTTGGGGTGATTTTTACCCTGCCTGAATGCATAGTTAGATCAAAAGTAATTGCTAAACAAACCAGGCAGGACAGGGAAAAGAATGTCCTAGATAAGGAATATCTCCAACACAAAGCCAGGTTTATAGCTGTGAAGAGGGATGCACTCAGCCCCAACCCTGACAACAGGGCTGTTTGCCAAGGCTAAGCATCTGGAGATCATAAGACAATGGCCTGTTAATAGATTTGCCCTACAAAGGTGGAGGGAGAGGTGGTCAGCCCACTCTGAGGCTGACTCACAGATAGAGACTGCCTGAGAGTCAGGGATCTGCAGCAAACAAGCTGTAACATGGTGGCCAGGGAGAACAGAGAGGCACCAAGGCTAAGGCAGGTCTATCCTATGGGCTCAAGGGGAATGCCAGCCATGGGTAAGAAAATATGTCTATAGGTCTGTTACTTTAAATCCACTTCTTTAAGCAATGTGTACCAGTATGCACCCTGTCAGAGCATACTGTTACTGTCCACAGGCTCCTGGAGGAAAACTCTGAAATTTACCAAGCCTGTTAGGTCTGCTAAATAACGTGGTTGGCAACCAAGATCAGAGAGTGGCTGGATAACAGGATTCCATCCCACAGAGATGTATAAGCACACGCCTGCCACTTGAAAGGGATGCACTTGGGGGATTGGAACAGGGTTTCAGCAGGGGCAGTTTACCCAGAGACTGTGACAATTACTTTTTGCTAGTAGCTGAAAGCCCATTTGGTCGCACAGGTGTGCTATTTGGGTCAAGTAATCCATCATTTGTGCCATCTCCATCATTTCATCATCAATGAAATGTTTGCATGCAAATTAGCTGTAGAGTAAGGGTGGTGATTGGTTGATATCTGACATCACAAACATCTTGGACTCTTTGCATAGCATGGATACATGCCTTACTCTAGCTGTACATCACACAGGGTAATTCTTAAATCTAAAGGGCTAAGAATTTAAAAATGGATGGTAACAGACTGTGAATAAGGCCACCCTGGGTCAAACCAAAGGTCCTTCTTTGGACAGTATCTTCCGACAGCGGCCAGTGCCAGGTGCCCCAGAGGGAATGAACAGAACAGGCAATTATCAAGTGATCCATCCCCTGTTGCCCATTCCCAGCTTCTAGCAAACAGAGGCTAGGGACACCATCCCTTCCCATCCTGGCTAATAGCCATTGATGGAGCCAGTGATGATTGAACCTGGTGATATGCTGAACAAAAAGAGCTCTCGACCATGCTTGTAGCTGTTTCCATCACTTCCTACTGACACAACAGACATTCTAGGCTTCAGAGTGACAATCCTGGAATCTTATTATATAGATGATTAGCAGAATTTTTTTAACTAAGCAACTTTGAGAAATTATGAAAAGTGATATGGTTCAAAACAATTTTATATAGAAAATGATGAAAATTAGGGATGGCATACAATAGACAACCCTGAAAGAAAAATGGAAAGCCAAACAAAAAGACGTATAAATAGCATCTATTTTCTGCAACAAAGAGCAGCATGGATCAGTCAAGTACTCTAATTTTTTGCCAATATATCATTTGCATTTCTAAATTCAAAGTCTCAGGCAAATATAGTTCAGATTTTTAAGGGTTTTCCTTGTTTATTTTCCATTTATGTTTTGCTAATATTATGAGTCTTTTTAGGAGAGATTAGCTTGTCTTCTGAAAAACATATTCAAAGCAAAAAAAATCAAATTGGCAAAATTAGTCATTTTTAGTGAAACAGCTTTCTAGGCAAGAATTACTTGCTGAAGACACAGTAGCTGATGATGCTGCATTATAAATGGACTTCTCTAAACCACTAATACCAGTGGTCTGATACTCCATCTCTTGGTAAGATATATTATGGTCTATTAGCAGAATGAAGGATTAGGTGCACATTAATCAAACATTACAGAGGAGCATAAACATGCATACAGCATCCAGTAATACCCTGTTACCATATTTCAGAAGATGTAGGTAATCAATATTTCAAATATATCTAGTTAGTTTCATATCACTGTTTATCCTTTTCCCTTTGAAAATAGGAAGAGCTTAAAAAGGCAGCAACAGTAAGTCTGTGAAGTGTTTTAAAAATATTATCATAGAATCATAGTACTGGAAGGGACCTCAAGAGGTCATCTAGTTCAGTCCCCTGCACTCATGGCAGGACTAAATATTTTCCAGATCTATTCAAATTTTGTTTTCTTCACTGTTTAAATATTGCAATGCAAAGAGTGGATAATGACACTTCCGACCAGCAGATGGAGACAAAAACACACTAATAGCTTGATGACATCAGCTCCATGTATAGGGCACCCACCTCAGGTCATTTCCTGTCTCAGGCAGGGAGAAGTTCCTGAAGGGCTGACCTAGGGGTTTTAATTGTGTAAGTTAAAAGGGTTATCATATATTTGACAAAAACAATCTATCCAAGCCACTAGTTCTTTGTTTATGCTGTGCCTGGAAACAGAAGGAATAAACTGTCTTAGAATAGGATTCACAAACAGCAGTATTCCACTGATGTTTACGTCAGGTAAATATGTTTTTATCTGATAGTTGTTTATTCATTGCTAAAAAGATCTCTTGGAAGAGGGGAGAATTAGGCAATCCCATGGCAACATTTACAAAACGGCTCTGCCAACAGCCACCTTAGTTGTTCCCTAATTCTTGAAGGGACAGGACAGGTTTAGAGATTATTTGCAAGTATAAATTAATGTGGCTCCATTGGAATTTGGCTTACAGTACACACTATAATCAAAATAAGCTTTGTTAATACTCTGAAAACCACATCAAATGATTATATCTTTAAATAAGGGAGGCCCAAAGACAAGTTACATTTAGGAAGTCTGTGCAAAAATGTCTAGTTTCAAAACAAATAGTCCCAAGGCATTTCTAAAAATCAGTAGTCGCAAATCTAAAGATTCCTCATATGGAAATGCCCAGCTAGGAGTGGGGAGCTGTTATTCAGTTATTTACTATTATGACATTATACCAGCATAGAATGGAACAGAGTAAGCTTTGATAGCAGTGAAAATGGTGTGCTAAGGCCTCAAGATATTATTTTGTGTATATGGCCTACAGAGTCCACAAGATGCAGTATTTCCTGCATTAATTTTGTATTTCCCCTCAGGCTTACACAATATGTATTTCAACACCTTTAATATGGTGGCACTATATCAGTAAGTGCATATGAGAGAGTTCAATTTGTGAAGTGTCTAAGGACATTTGTGGTGGGTTTATAATATATTTGGAAGTGTTGCTATGATTTGGCTTCACCCTGACTACCCCATACAGCTGTAACAAGAGAGTAAGGATAATTCACCTAATGTCTTTCATAGGAATGTAGAATTCCTTTGGACAGTAGCACTACGTGTTTTTGAGCTCAGACAGAGTTTACTGATGGGCACCTTGAACAGAAATGTGATGATACAAAAATGATACTTAGAAAAATAGCTGAAATTTCCACATTACAATAGGACCAGTGAAAAGCCCTCGAGTTCAGGTACAGAGATTCACAAACTTCATTGCCCTGCGACCCCCTTCTGATAACAAAAATAATTACATGATCCCAGGAGGGGGGACCAAAACCTGAACCCGCCCAAGGCCCACTGCCGGGGGAGGGGCTGGGGGGGAGCAAAGCACAAGCTGCGCCGCTCTGAGCAGGGGGGCCAAAGCTGAAGCTCAAGGGCTTCAGCCCCAGGCCAGGGCCCTGTAACCTGAGCTCCACCACCCAGGCCTGAAACCCTCAGGCTTTGGCTTCAGCCCTAGGCAGAGGGGCACAGGCTTCAGCCCTGAGCCCCAAGAAGCCTAAGCCAGCCCAGTGACTCCATTAAAATGGGGTTGCGACCCACTTTAGGGTCCCAACCCACAGTTTGAGAACCGCTGGTCTTGTATGTAGTACGCAGAGGCCCAGAACATACCCCCACACAGGCAGGAGGAAATCTCTGGAGTATGGACTTACCCTTATCTATGGATATTGGAATGGGGTCTGCCCCCATGCTGGCAGATCTACAGGAATCTACAAGAGGCGAAGGCAAGCCACTGGGAAGTCTTCTTCCTCCTGCCCCATCTCTGGGCTCCTGAGAGAGCTTGGCTCCCTCACAGTACAGTTCCACTCGAGCTTGGCTCACAGCTGCTGGTAGGGAACTCAGCAGAAAAAAATAATGTAGCAGATGGGCAACTTCTGCAGTATCTTTGGAAGACCATATTGTATTAAGTATGTATTATGTATCATTGTGGGCCAGAGACCGTGTGTACTCCATGGCAGGGAGGGTTTCTACATCTCCTTCAGGAAGTGAGAATAGTAGGGGATGATTAAGGGAAATCACTCAGGTTATAACATCTCCAGAGAGTTACCACCTCCTGGGGAAGTTCACATATTCTGGTTGAAACTGGATTCTCCAGACACCAACAAAAAAGGACTTTTGGATAAACAGCTTGAGATTAAACTGACTTGGGGCCTTTGCTCTGATTCCTGATCTAAAGACTGATATGAAGTTGTAACCATAGGGAAAACCCAGTTGTGGGGTTTGAAGGCTTGACACCTATCAGATTCCTATGTTGGAACTGGGGGTGACCTCTAGTAAGCTCTTCAGCATGTCTATTTTTATATACCTTCACTATAATGCTTACTATAATGCTTTTACCTTAACTGTGCTTGTCACTGCTTGCAATACACTGTTCATAGCCCTGAGAGAGAAAGCAAAACATAGACACGGGTCTTTTAGGCAGACTTTTGGGGATATTGCAGCATAGATCAGGGAGATGTGCAGCCTTAAAACCCCCACTCAGAAGGAAGTGAGATGCAGGTCTCCACCCAGGAGAGGTTATGGGCTAGGAGCCAGAAATCTCTAAGTGAGTGCCCTTGAGAGACCACAGAGGGCAAAATCCAGGTGCAGTTTCCCTGAAACTATTACATTATTCTTCTCAGGGAGTCTGCACAGCCAGGGGTGCAGGGCAATGGGTACAATGCTAGCACCTCTTCTGCTCTACCAGTTCTTATTCCTCCCTCAGTGCAGAGCCTAAACCCATGCCAGGAATATAGCTGGCACCTCCACATAAATACACCTCCTCCTGTGCAGAAGGGAGGAAATCCATACGCAGAGAGTTTCCTCTGGGCCTGGACAGTGTGAAGCTGGGGATGCAGGAATGATCCGGACCACCATTTGATTCAGAGATAATAGTGGCAGGTCAGTCTGGTTATTTCTGATATATTCCCCATTTCAACAGCAATAGTAGTAACATCTCTATAACATAGCACCTGGTCATTTTTATATAGAAATCTTACTGGGTAAGAGTGAAGATGGCAGCGCTATTTATTTCTTAAGGAGTATGTTAAAATGGGAATATAATTAATGTGGTCCATAATGGCAAAAATGTGCGTGGGCAAGGTCAGTAATTATTACTCAGTGTTAAGTACTCTTGGCTTTTCCTCAAAACAAAACCAGCCAAACCTCTCATAGACTTTAAGGTCAGAAGGGACCATCTTGATCATCTAGTCTGACCTCCTGCACATTGCAGGCCACAGAGGTACACCCACCCATTCCTGTAATAGACTCATAACCTCTGGCTGAAGTCCTCAAATCATGGTTTAAAGACTTCAAATTACAGAGAATTTACACAAGTTTAAACCTGCAAGTGACTTGTGCCCCAAGCTGCAGAGAAAGGCAAAAAACAACATGTAGACCAAACCTTAGTCCCATTAAGCTGTTTGAGTTTGCCTTCCATCTAAGATGTGGTATTTTCTACTTCCATATCCTCCTTTCCATTAGTCACCTTGTCACTGTCCCTAATCTCCTCATTACCCTTATTCAAAACTAAGGCATTCATTTTGATGCTGGGTCATGCCTAGATTATCTTTAATCTCAAGCCCATCTTCAGGGTGTAGCAGTCCCACTTCTTTCCTGCTTTTTTTTGTATTTCTATGGCTATAGTAAAAAGTTCTATTGGTTTTAATTTCCTTTGCAAAGTCCAACTCCAGTTGGCTTTTGGCAGTTCTCCCTTTATCCCTACAGTTTCTGACCTCCAAGAGGTAGCTTTCTTTGCTGATTCTTCCCATTTTCCATTCCTCGTAGGCTTTCTGCTTTCTCTTAATAACCTGTTTGAGATACTTACTCATCCAGTAGATTTAAGGTAATTCCAAGCCTTCTCCATATTCAGATCCTTGAGTTCTTCAGTCCAGTTCACTTCCCTAACTAATTCCCTTAATTTTTTTTAAGTTTGCCCTTTGGAAATCAAGGACCCTAGATGCATATCTATTTTTGTTTGTCCTTCCATTTAGTTTAAACTGAATTTGCTCATGATCACTTGAACCAAGGTTGTCCCCTACAACCAATACTTCTATGAGGTTCTCACTACTCAAAAATATCAAATCTAAAATGGCATCACCTCTTGTAAGTTTTGCAACTATTTGTTGAAGAAGTGTGTCAGCTACCATATCCAGGAAAATCTGGGCCCTACTATTAGTAGCACTTGTCCTCTAATCTAGATCTGGAAAGTTAAAATCTCCCATAATTACACAATTCCCAGTACTATTTATTTTACTAAAAAACATTAAGAGGTCTCTATCCATATCCAGATCAAATTCTGGGGGTCAATAGCATACCCCAAGCACTATCACAGTTGAGCCACTAGTAACTTTCTTCCCCAAAGTGATTTTGACCCAATCCATCACTTCTAGTTTCTTTACAGTCTACCTCATCATTAATATACGATGCTATTCCACCACCTGGTATTGGCATTATCTTTCCTCTTAATGTCCATTCTCCTACCCACAGTTCTTCCTTTCTCCATTGTTGTATTTTCTTTCTTTCTTGATTTTCCAGTCAATATTAGAATCAGGAGCATCTCCCAACCCTCTCCCTCAAGTTCCTAGTTTAAAGCTCTTTTAATCAGTTGTGCCAACCTCCATCCCAGAAGTCTGTTTTCCTCCCTACTCAGATGGATTCCATGAGAACAGTCCTTCCGGTGGTAGAACAAAGCCCTCCTTATAGCACCATTGCCTGAGCCATCTGTTGATCATCATAATCTTGTCTCACCTTCATTTTCCTCCTCTTGGGACAGGTAGAATCCCACTGAAGATCATCTGAGCCTCTATTTCTTTAAACATCGTCCCCAGCCTGACATAGTCTCCCTTGATGCATTATAGTGAGAATCTAGCTGTATCATTTGTTCCCAGGTATTTCTTTCAGCCTAGTCACTTTCATGCAGGTGGGTCCCATGGGGTTCCACTGCCTTCAAACTCTGCTGTCACCTGTATCAGCAGCACTGCAGCCAGAGGTGTGCAGGAAAATGGCTTCTCTGATGACCTGAAGTTTTGTGTCTACATGTTTTAGAGGAAGTACACTTAATAAAAACCAAACTGTGAAATAAATGTAGGACAGTGGGCCCAATGCAGCCATCAGTTAACCCCACTGGTCTCAGTGACGTGACAGAGGGTGTAAGCATGGGCAAAATCTAGCCCATTATTGATAAGTTATGAGCTTACACAGAAATCAGTAAAAAGTGGAGGGGAAAAGAAACCTCCTGTAAGAGAACAAAGTATAAGGCTTACTTTGAAATGAGTAGTCTCCTACTTTGTGTCCAAGTGCTAGCAGGAGGTTCCAGCTGTTTGTTGCATGAACAAGTAAAATGTGATCAGGAGAATTGTTATGAGTGTTAAATTATTTGCACAATACCTTCCTTTCATAGGGCACCATAATTGTAAGCAAAATATCCAAGTGTGCCAGCCTCTCAGATTTTTAATTTTTTTAAAGCTATATTGGTATTTTTTTAACACCACACATGTGCATCCCTCACTGTTTATAATACCCCATTGGAAGCCTGATATTAACATCTTTTTACTTACAGATCTGTGGAAATTTTCTTACCCTGAGGATTGGAGGTATTCAGCTCCCATATTCTGCTTTCCCTTCGTGTGAGGGACTCCACTTGATCTCAGTGGCATCTCCTGCAAGTGAAGAGAAAACAGAATATTGAAGGTGAATATTACTGGGTGGCTTTGGGGAAGAGAAACTGTCATTATTTTGCTCCATCAAGGGCCCCATCCTGCATTCCTTGCTCACCAAAACCTCTCATTGGTCTGACCCACTAATGCCTTGCACCTTGTGTAATCATTTACAGCTATGCAAAGTGAGTGCAAAATGGATGTATATTGCTACCACCAGTGTAAGTGCAGGGGAAATTCGAATGTGGTAACCTTGTATTCCCATTTTGCACAGGTGTAAATGATTACATAAGGTATAAGGCAGTGGAGAATCAGGCCCTGTATGTTAACAAGGTGGCATAATACCAGTGGGAAAGGTGGTTCTCTCCCGTGAATAAGAGCTGGCATTCTTTGAATTGTATATATTGATTCAAACTCTTTCAGTATAATAAAGGCTCTTGCTTGTTTTTTCACAAAATGAGGGTTGTGTGGTTATTAGGCTCGAGTTTTAAAGAGCACCATCTCGTTGTGGGTCAGGTAGGCTGCTGAGAGTGGGTATTCTTTCGGTCCTTGTGGGTGCACGCAAGTAACGGATGCTACACTTCTACTTTGGTTCCTCTCCACTAGTCACATTAGCACTAAACACACCAATAATCAAGGGAATATAATCTCAGAATTCTCAGTTGCTAAGGAAACCAATTAATCATCATCAGTGTGTTCAGCATGTTCACATGATCCTTCCAAGGCCTACAATTTTAGGTGGCCTGCTATTTCTTGTCAGCATGAGGAACTGGCAGTGAATGAAGTGTTAGTAGTTAAGGCTGTAATCACAATTTTGAGAGAGGAAATCAACACCTACTGTATATGCCATATTCACCTATTATGTGATAATGTTATATCATGCCAGCAGCCATGGCTTTATGCCACCATTCAGTGTGGCAGCTTAATTTAGCTTAATTTATTGGACTGAAAATCCTCTTGTACAGAAGGTGTTGATTTCCTCTCCCAAAATTGTGATTACAGTCTTATCTATTGACACTTCATTCACTGCTTCTCATATTGGCAGACACTGGACTAGATCTTCAGCTGGTGTAAATCAGCATAGCTTCACTAAGGCCAATGGAATCGTGCTGATTTACATAAGATGAGGATCTGAGCCATGTCCCTGCAAGTTTTAAAATCTTCCTGGAATAAGCTGCAGACCAACTGACTAGTACCAAAAACATTGACAAATTCTATAACACACCAGCATAGTCTGAAACCATCAGGCTAGTACAATATACGGGTGGTGACTTGGCTAAGTTTATAGAATTTGTAAATGTTTTTTATACCATTCAGCAGGTGTAGCCCAACGTCTGCAGACTTCATAAGAAACGGAAGACGATAAATCTATACTATTATCCTGAGAGAAGAGAGGAAAAGAGTAGTATAGTCTAGTGGCTTACGCAAGGGTCTAGTTATTGTAAAATGCTGAGTTTTAATCCCAGATCTCATACCACCTTCCATTCTGGTTTTGGATAACTCTTAACCTCCTCGTCCCACCTTTCCCCCATCTGCGAAGTGAAGATACTAATACTACCACTCTCAGCTGTTGTGAGAATTAAATTGATAAAGTGCTTTGAATGTTAGACATAAAACGTAAGTGATAACTATTGTTATAGATGACTCTGGTATCTGACTGTCTAAGGACAAATAGGGAGAAAGGCTTTCCAAATATGATGGAGAATACAGGCCTGATCCTGCAAATTTTGACTCACATGAAAAGTCAGTTGCCTTCACAGGGACTATACATTCACATAAGGGCTTGCAAGAGGAGACCATGTGTTTGGAGACTCTAATTAAAAATATTGGTGGTTAATTTGTAGGAATTGTTTTGTGTGTATGTTTGTTTTGTGATCACAAGCATTGTTCAGATTTTGGAAGTGCCAGATGGCACGGAAGAAACAATAGCTCCATCCGTGACCTTATGCACCTCCCTTCCAAAAGGAAGGGGCAACATACATTTCACAACAAAAGCAATCAGTTGTTGTTCTCTCTCTGTTTTTCTTGCCTTCCCTCTCCTGTCTAGATTAAATTGGGGCTCACTAAAAACAGTGATGGAAATTAGGTTTTTAATTTAGATAAAATACTAAATGCCAAATTTATTTAGAATTGCCCATTGTGAAATAAAACAATGTCAGTGGGTTGGTGGGCTGTTTGGTTTGGGAGGCTTCTGGGGTGTGTGTGTGGAATATTATGAGTAGATGAAGCTTGAGCCCTCTCTTCAGGCTTTCCTTATAGAGACTGCCTAACAGGAGCCAGAATGTCATAAACAGAAAATCTGTCCCAAAGGGTTCATTGGCTGCGCTCTCTCTGACCATGATTTTCTCTGTCCAAGAGAAAGCTTTACACTGTTATCTACGTGGTATAGTAGAAAGCCCTGGCATTGAGAGACATTTTCATCTTATTATCGAAGTGTCTGGTTTTTTTTATCTTTTCTCTCTGTTTGTGGTTAATAACTTAGTGACCAAATGGAGAGAAAAATAACAAGAAAAAAGAAATAAATCACTTGATGCTACCTGTCTAGATTCGTAGAGCCCTCCAAAGTCATTAGGACTGAATTACACTGCTGGTGCTGTAGTTGCAGTGTCCAGGTACACTCATGCCCCCATATGGAAAACATCAGAATAGCAGGATGTTAGCACAAGTTCTTACAAGTATTGTTCAGAAAAGCCAGTTTTCACTCCCCATTTTAAAAACAAACAGTGGCCCCAGAACT
This sequence comes from Mauremys reevesii, assembly GCF_016161935.1. Classification (NCBI taxonomy): domain Eukaryota; kingdom Metazoa; phylum Chordata; order Testudines; family Geoemydidae; genus Mauremys; species Mauremys reevesii. The sequence goes on from NC_052630.1 coordinate 73,805,034, forward strand.
GAAAAAACCCGCACATACCATATATCAGGACTGGAGATGAGCTAATATTAAATAACTAGTGGTAAGGCAACATGCCAAAGCAAACTGCCCACTCCCCTGGGTATGCTCAATAATTATTCTAGAGATATAGCGGGGCTCGCCACAGAGTGGAATCATTCTCTTGCAAATTTATCAAGGGACAACTACGTTGTCAGGTGACCCCACTCTATCTCCAGAAATATCATCAGTTTTGTTGTTTTGTCTCTGTAAGATAGATCCTAAACTCATCAGGGCAAGGACCTTGTCTTCTTACTTATCTGTAAAGCACCAGGCACACATATGCTACTATATAGTAATAATAAAATAAACTGTTTAGCCTCAGAGGAATCCAGGACCCTTCTTAGTGGCACCCATACATAGAGATTTGATAGTGAAGTGGGAGTGAAAAAGTAGCAGTGTACAAAATGGATTCTATCTCACTGATCCATCAGCATTTCTAAAGGACATATCACGTGCTTATCATTCAGAGTGAAAACTATCAAAACCAGAAATCCAGTTCACCATCCAGCGCTAGACCTGGCCATTGTTTTTTGTATTCAGAAGTCCTTTTTTCTATTTAGAAAGCAGCGTGGAGGGCATGGGAGGAAGAGTGTTTTTTTTCCATGTAGGAGAAGAATTTTAAAAGAATAATTGCATAGTCTGAGAGAGAGAATAAAAGAAGTGGGAAAGCTTGAGAACTTCTAAGGAAGAGAGCCACAAGCAATATGATCTGAGTAGGGTTTTCCAAATACCTTGCAGTATCATTCACTCTATATTCATGCACATTAGTGACTAGCATCGTAATTATATTTTTTTCTAATAAATATGGGACCGTTAACAGTATAATTGTCTGTTTTCTTGATGTCTTGTATTATACTTGAATAATCAGAAATTTTACACAGATATCCAGAACTAAGACTGACATATATTTTCATTTTGTTTTTTTCAACTTCCCATTATTTATAAAACCCTCAATCTTGTAAATAATTTTTTTTATTTCCCTTCTGAGTTTGTCTTTCTATTTGGCAAACATTGATTTTTTTTTTCACATTTTTTCCAGTGAACCTTGAAATTAAAATGTCTTTTTTTGTTTAATTTCTTTTTTGCACACTGGACTCATTGTCAGCACATCAAGGGCAAGTTGAATTGTTACTAGTAGTTGAATGGCTACTTCAAAGCCAATGAAGAGAGGAGTTGACCACAAAATATTGTTTTTGTGTAGGTCCTCCATAAATAGTAATTATTGCTTTTTTCCCTCAACAATGAAGTATTATTTTAAAAATATATTTAGAGTCCAGAGAACAGTTTTTGTGAAATTATACCAATTTTAAAATAGATAGTATTCATTTTCTCTTTCAGTGGAAAAACATCAATATAGAAATTGCTAAGTATAGTGTAAACAAAATTTATTTGTAGAAGCAGCCAAATCTCATCGTATTAATATTTTAATCAATTATTGACTATGCCTTGTATTAATAGTAAAGAATAGTTAGGAAAGAAAAATATTTTGGGATATATTGAGTTTGACATGGTGCTTTTCAGTTATTACAGAGTAATTATTCAGAAAATTATCCTACGCTATGAGTATTTTTTAAAATTATTAAATAGTCTGGAAAAGTGGGTGCACTGCTGGTTATGTAATCAAAGCTTAAATGATGTTAAAGTTGTTGGCCACAGGAACACAGTTATTTTTGTGTCCTTAGCCAGCCTGATGTGATTGTCAGAAATGTAGGGAATTTTGCCATCTTTATAAGAGTAGGCTAAAATGAAACCCTCCATAAATTAAAAGGGTTTGCTACAGCTTTGTGACCTAGGGTTATACATTATGCTAGGCAAGTATAACCAAATATGTTCAAAGGGTAAAGAGCAAGTAGTAAGTGTTTAAAGCAGCAAGAGTCATATAAAAAAGTCTTCACAAATGGACTCTTCTAGGTTATAATAAACTATGAATTGAAAAAGGTTAATTGACAAAATGATATTCGTCTAATGCCATCTCTGCAATAGCAATCATGGTGGAATTCATAATGCAGGGGTCTTGCTATACTGATAATTATGTTTATTCAAAAAGGCTCCAGTTACTTTCTCAGTCTGTTTAAACTATGATAATTAATTATAGATTTACAAGCGGTTCCTGGTCAGATATAGGTATCTGTAAGCATGCTACTGGAACATCAGATCACTTGTTTTAATATAGGAAACAATTGACTATACATGCATGGCGGGTTTCGAAAGCCAGGGCAGGCTAAGCCTCCCCTTACCCCACCCACTCTCTGCCCTGAGGCCCCTCCATTTCTCCCTCCCCCTCTACCCTTAAGACAGCTTGAGTGCTCAGCTCCAGTCAGCAGCCTGGATCTCAGGCAGCTGGTGGCCAGGGGTGGCCCAAGGTAGCACTTGGGCTAGGTTGACCCAGACAGGCGAGGGTTTGGGTCAGTGTTCCGGGGTGGTGCTGGAGCTGGCTGCCTGGGGCGGTGTTGGGGCCGTCCCAGTGCTTGGGGGGGCTGGTGGCTCGGCCAGGAGCTGGGGCCGTCCCAGCGCTTGGAGGAGCCGGCCGGCGCAGCTGAGGCGGGCAGGCTGGAGCTCCTCTGGCCATGGAGGGGTGCGACTTGGGGCTCCAGCATCTGGGGGCCATGTGTCTATATGCAGAGCAGGGCAAGTTTGTTATCAGCATGGAGAGTTCATAGCATGAACTGACCCAAACCTTTGTCTTTATAGCCATCTGAATCAAAAAGGCAATTAGGGTAATAATAATGGCCACCCGCCCTTTTACACTTGGTATTCAGATTTGCCTTGAATTTTCTCATTTTTGCTAAACTTTTGACCTATAGATATGATCTCCTTTTCTCCTAATTTGTATTGTTTATTTACTGTGAGGCCATGTTAAAGGAGGTACCTCAGTGCCAGGAACACTGGGAACATTTTAAAAATAATAAACCTTTAGTGTGGTTTCCACCATGTCCAGGATAGCTTTAGTACCAAAGATAATCTTATGATTTGAGAGATTTTGCTTTTGAAAAATTTCCAGAGCTGATATTATGCCAAATGAGAGTTGGTGAAAACAGCACTTCCTGAACAGGTTGACAAATGGAGTTACTGGTACTCTCTCTTTCACAGAAGGGATTTGCCAAAAGCCTGCTGAGTCAGCTAGTTTGGGGACTAAAGTGGAATCTCACCAGTCCATGCTTTCTATAGTTTGCATTTAAAAAAATAAAAGGCACTCCCTCCCGATGCAAAGATTTAATAACAGGGCTAGACTAATAGCAATCCTTGTTTTTACAGAACACATTACAGTGCAAACTAGTCAGCGATGGAGAACTCTCTTACTTTTAAAAAATGACCCTTGTCAAAATTAGTGAATAAAGAACATTAATTCAGCTGTGCGAGGGCCATCTCTTACCAGCAAGCTTTGCTGTATCGCTTGGTGGGGTCCTCTTTTTGGGAAATGACCAGAGAACTGTCCATTTTCTTGAATTCCTCTGCTGGGGAAAGCCAAAGAAATGTCTGGGTGTAATAACTGGAGATATACCAATCTCCTAGAACTGGAAGGGACCTTGAAAGGTCATTGAGTCCAGCCCCCTGCCTTCACTAGCAGGACCAATTTTTGCCCCAGATCCCTAAGTGGCCCCCTCAAGGATTGAACTCACAACCCTGGGTTTAGCAGGCCAATTGGGGTGCTGAATAGGGCAAAGAGAGTCATAGTTGTTGGGATTAAAATCAAGGGGAGCTTTGCTGTTGACTTCAATGGAAGCAAGATGGGAGCATTATTTTGTACTGCACTGCCAGTAAGAACTTGTGGCTATACTTTTTGTATTGCTGTCTTTTGATCAAAGATGTTATACAGCTTTCCAAAACCTGTAGATGCAGGTACCACTTGCAGCCCTAGTAGTGGTGTTTCAAAACCCTTTATTACATGTCCTGTTTGTTGAGGGTGCTTCTCTCCTTTCTCTAGCATCCTTATGAACATGGAAGAGACCAGCAGCCAATGCAGAATAGGTGCAGAATCTCGTTCAGCTCTTTGCAGAGCCTCATCCTTGCAGTTCTTTTCTGAAATTACCCTAACAGCTGTTCTGATGTCCACTTTAAATTCAAGGTTTTGTCCATTCACTGGTGGTCTATTATGTGTACTACTAGGTTGTTCCTTTGATGGTATCCCTGGTTCCTCTCTTAGTAGAACTCCCCCCTAGACAGCGCCAACAGTTCTTTGTAACCATCATGCAGCTTCACTGTTCCTTTTTTATGACATTTCCTGCACTGCACCTCTTTTCCTGGATATTGCTGCCAGGCATGGCTTGGGTCTTGCAGATTCTGCTCTTGTTATCTACCACCAGTACAGAATCTTCAGTCTCCCACAAACCCATTTTGTGCTTGCCTCATAACCTGGCACTAGTCTTGTTCCTTCCTACTTAAGATGGCAGCTCTTCTTTGTGAGCAACAAAGGAGCATCAAACATTCCTTTCAGTTTACTGAAATCTAGCTGCATGAGGTAGCTCTTTTGGAATGTCATCCGATGTATCAGCCATGCTACCTGAACAGGAAATTTAGATGATCATCTTCTCTTTCCACAACTAAACCAAAGACCATCCAGAATATTTCAGATTTCTGTATCCTCTTGACCCAGTTGCCTGTGTCTCCAAAAACCAAACTTCTCTGCAATGCCGTTTAAACTATAACCTCCATCTAAGCAACTCCTTCAGAATTATACTGTTTCTTCCCATCTAAAAGAGGCAGTGACAGTTCTTTTACAGAGCTCTGTCTCTTGTCTCTTTAAGGCTGAAGCACTTGCTTCTGCTGTTTTCTTCGTTGCTATGAAGATGGAGAAGGGAGGGGAACTATGTTGCTATGCAGCAAGTCCTGAGCTGAAGCGGCACTTCTCCTCACGCTTTTGCTTAGAGATGGGTTTGTACCAGAACACGGGATCCAAGTCCCACAAACTCTGGGGAGGTTTGGATCTGGATCTGAACTTGGCAGCTCTGGCTCATTTCTGTAAGCTGGAACTGAACCTACACAAATTTTAGAGAACCCTACAATAGTTAGAAAGGGATAAATGATTTGCTGAAGTCACCTAGTGCTTCTCCAAGAGATTTGTTAGTCAAACTCATCTGTTTTTAAGAGACATTTAATAATTAAAAGACAAATTAGCAGTTCATATGGCCCAGATGATATGGGTGTGGACATCTTAAATCTTGTATATTTTCAGATTTTGATTCTGATAAATATAGTGAAAACAGACACTAAGTAGTGAAGGCAAATTTTTTGGAGAGAGATGAAGTGAAAGGTTAAGAGGAAGAATATAGATAGATTGCAGCACAACCTAATTGCTAATTTACTTGTAGTTTAGCAACCTAGGTTTGGATTTTGGCCCAAGCTCTGCCCTTCCTCTCCCACATACACCCTAGCAATGTAAAGGGAGGCTACAATGGGCCTGGTGCAGGAGCAGCACAAGACAGATGTTAGCTGGTGTAGCCTGTGCCTCTTGAAGGCTCTAGGAGCAGGGCAAGGGATGGGAGGGAGCATGTTCATAGTGCTCAGAGTTGCAGGGATTTCACAGACAACTGTAGAGAGGTGGACACAAGTTAGAGCAGGCCCTGGGGCTGCTCTAACTTACACTAGGAGCCAAGTCATAATCATGTGAGTGTGATGGTAGTGTAAAACCACCTTTGCTCAACCTCTTCCTGAGTTGCACCAAAATCTAGCCTCTAAACTCTATGTTAACTATTTTTGGGGGGGAGGAGGCACGAATAGATAATTTAGACATAGCTAAAAATATACTGTCATAATAGATATCACTGCTTGAAATCCTATATGCAGTTGGAAGGGTTGTTTTTAAAATATCTAAAATTTCAAATATAATTCCAACAATGAAATGTTTTCACTTGCAATAATACTTCATATTAAATGTTTGTGTGAAATTATTACCAAATCTGTAATTAAACACTTGTTAATCATTAGTTGTTAATGTACAGCTGCATTACCCCCAAGTGAGGGTTGTGCCACCTAGGGAGTAGCAAGGAGATCATAGAGGGCAAATTTCCCTGTGGAAAGATGGCAGAGGGTGCAACTGGTTTTATCTTCCTGGAGTAGGGGTTCAGCTTTCAAAACTTTAGAAAATGCTGCTATACAGCACAGAAGGACTGCATGGTCCTGGAAACTGGTAGTGGAATACAAAGCCTTTCACCATTGCACCATGCAAATCCAGCCCAGGTTGGTAGCAGTAAGAAGTCATCACCATTTGATGGTTGCTTTGTGGCCTATATGAAATCAATCTGTGATCTCACTTCAGGTTCCAGGAGATGTGCATCCAAAACCCACCCTAGGAGGTACTCTTGTTGGCAATCTGATCAGAGGCACAAAGGACTGAATGTGGCTGATGTTGAAAAGCTCTCTCACTCTTAGGCCATGTCTACACGATGGGGACGATAACGACATAGCTATGGTGCCATAGCTATGTCAGCATAACCCCATAGTGTAGACACAGCCTATAGTGACAGAAGGGGCTTTTCCACTGGTGTAGGAATACCACCTCCCCGAGTGACAGTAGCTAGGTCCACAAGAGCATTCTTCCACCTCAATGCACCTACACGGGCAATTAGGATGGCATACCGTAGAGCTCAGGGGTGAGGATTTTCACACCCCTGAGAACTGTACCTATGTTTGTCAAGGTTCTTTCCCCACTCTGAACTTTAGGGTACAGATGTGGGGACCTGCATGGACACTTCTAAGCTTAATTACCAGCTTAGATCTGGTATCGCTGCCACCATCCAGATCCCTCCGTCTGGAACTCCCCCTTTCCTCCCAAAACCCTCCCCTTCCAGGGTAACCTTGAGAGACTTTTTCACCGAGTTCCTGGTGAACACCGATCCAACCCCTTGGATCTTAACACAAGGGGAGTTTAACCATCCCCCCTCCTTTCCCCCACCAATTCCTGGTGAGTCCAGATCCAATCCCCTTGGATCTAAAAACAAGGAAAAATAAATCAGGTATTAAGAAAAAGACTTTTAATTAAAGAAAAGAAAGGTAAAAGAAAACCCTCTGGGAGAGATTAGCATACCAGCTCCTCTCACAGACAACAGATTCAAAACACAGAGGATGTGCCCCTGGGCACAAATTTAGTTACACAAAAAATACCCAAATACCCAATTTTGATAATTTCCCTTAATGGTATCAAGACAAGTTACAAAGAAATAAACATAAACCTATTTATTCCTTTCTAAAACTTACTACTTTGATAAGAGGCTGGTTCCTTGATCTTTTTACTCTGGCTGAAACTGAAACTCTCAACAAAGGAAAACTTCCCTCCTTCCTTTTGAAACGTCTTGTTCCCTTATTGGTCCTTTGGGTCAGGTGTCAGCCAGGTTTCCTGAGCTTCTTAACCCTTTACAGGTAAAAGGATTTTATAGTATTGTACACAGGAGGGCTGTTCCCTTCCCTTTATAGTTATGACAATGTTGAACTAAGTTTTAAACTTAGACCCAGGCCTTTGTGGTGGTCTCATGGGTCAGGGTTGAAATGCACCAGTGGAAAAATGTATGGGAGTCTGCACTGCTATCACCAGTCCTGTGTCTGTCTAGAGAAGTTTCATATACAAGACACCAAGCTGGCACCTTTCTCCAGCAATAAATTCACACTTAAAAAAAAAAGTACAGTGCAGTATTCATTAATAACTAGCATTACCATCGTGTCATTATATTCAATGATACCTAATTATGATAAGCAAGTTTGAGATTTATAGTTATGCAATTACTCATGAGTAATTATTGTCATACTCACCCAAAATAATTCACGGTAACTATCCATGAAAAACAGCAACAGGAAAAAAAATTAGGTTGTACTGATCTGTGTTTTCCAGCTGTATAAACAAATTTAGTAAGCCACAAAAGGATGGTAGAATCCTTTAAAAGAATACATTGGCTGTACAAAACAAATAGTCTCCAAAACATCCCAATTTTGTTTTAACGGTTTAGGGTCCCTTTCCCATTAAGAGTAATAAAAAGAATTCAATGAAATATAATGTTGCCACTCAGGAGAATAGTTCAATGTTGGGTCATACTCCAAAATTCAACACACCCATTACTTTTTGGTATAGATCACACAAAAACTCAAGCCTACATGAAAACTATGCAGTACAACAGAGAAAATTGTCTCTTGTAAATAAATTATAAATAGATGTAAAGTTTGTGTTTGGCTTATTGTACTGTTTAATATTAGAGGGAGGAAAGGATACCACAAGAATTATCCTCTCTGAGGTGTTTATGGCACCTTACATCTTTACTCCAGCCAGCATTCAAATTATTTTCTCTTCCACAGTACACATGCCCTCACAAGTGACAATTAGGAGGGGCCAAACAAAGAGAAGCTAGGTCAAATTTGGGTTAAAGTTCAAATTCTGCCAAACCCAAATTCTGTCACTGTGTGATGGTCTTCATATCATGAGGTAAATATTTTCCCATTGTGGTTCTAGCTTAGGAGCCAGCACTTGGAGAAGCTCTGAGACCAGAGCATGCAATCCTTTGATCTGGCTATGGGGAAGCAGCTCACCTCCTCCTCATGCTCCAGCATTGAACTCTCTGAAAACAATATGACCTGGTGTGTGATGCAATGTTCAGTTTGGGCAACTTGAACTCACCATATTAGATCTAGCTTGGTCTTTTTGCCAAACTATTCACTCAACCCTACTAAAACCTCCCCAAACATGAGCAATCCAGTCCAAAGTAAATTTATACCATGGTGGACACTATCATTACACTATAGCATCTGGAGCTCAGCACAAAAAAAGGCTCATCACCTATAAAATGCTTTCTCCTCCTAAATATCCTCCCCAGGCAGAAACAAAAAAGCAGTTTGTAATATATGGACTTTTGACTAGCTGAGGTTAAATTTTTCTGATTCACTAAAGAAACCAATGTGTTCTGCTGGCAAATAGAATACAATCTCACCTTGGGAATCATTTTGAAAAACTGAGACATTTTACAAAATGTTCAGTTTTGGAAGAGCTGTGGCAGCACCTGCTGCAGCAGCTATAACAGTATCTTCTGGAGAAAAGGGGTGGAAAAATTAAAATTGAGAGAGAGGAGAGAAAAATGTGAGCCGGGGGAAAGCAGACATTTCCCCAAAATGTTACGGTGGCCCTTCCCTCTACTGGATCCCTTTCCCAACCCAACCTAAAGAAAACAACTGGTAAGTTCTGTAAATAGATCACGGTGTACTTTTAAGTTTTGCATCTCCCTAATCTACTCTTTCTCTGATTTAGTCACTACTGGGATCTCAAGACTGTTTCACCATCTCCTCTTCCACGCAAAATAAAAGAAATGCTATGAATATGGCCACGATGCAGTGACACCTCCCAGGCTCTTGTGAAACCCAAAATGCCCTGTGGCTCATTAGTGAAAATTTAGCCCTTAAATGTTCAAACTAGTGCACAGAACATGGCTCCTACTGATTTTTATAGAAGTTTTCTGCAAAATCGTTACCTGCTGTGCATATGGGCAAATATTTTCCCTAAGCTTGCTTCCTTGATCTTTAGTGGAAACTCAGTGGGTACATTCAGGCTTGTAATAAAGAAAAGTAAACATGGGGAATGGTAAAAATTTTTGATACAGTGTTCATGATCCCAGAGGAGGTTGTCCATCTAAGCTTACTATATGCCCTGACACCATATTGGTACTCTGCTGAACTGCCAAAAGCTACTGAAACAATGAGCCAAACTCTGTTCTCAAGTACACCTATGCAAATCTTTAGTAAATCAGTTTAAGTCAATAATGTTACTCTAGGTTTGCATGAATGTACCTAAGGGTATGTCTATATTACGGGATTATTCCGATTTTACAGAAACCGTTTTTTTAAAACAGATTGTATAAAGTCGAGTGCACGGTGTGCGTCCATGTACCGAGGCTAGCGTCGATTTCCGGAGCATTGCACTGTGGGTAGCTATCCCATAGCTATCCCATAGTTCCCGCAGTCTCCCCCGCCCATTGGAATTCTGGGTTGAGATCCCAGTGCCTGATGGGGCAAAAAACATTGTCGCTGGTGCTTCTGGGTACAGCCTCACCCCTCCCTCCGTGAAAGCAGCGGCAGACAACTGTTTCGCGCCTTTTTTCCTGGGTAAACTGTGCAGACGCCATACCACGGCAAGCATGGACCCTGCTCAGCTCAAGACAGCAATCATGGACGTTTTAAAGCCCTCACGCATTCTCATGCAGTCTATGCTGAACCGGGACTGCAAAGCCAGGCGAGGAGGAGGCGGCTACGGCAGAGCGGTGACGAGAGTGATGAGGACATGGACACAGAATTCTGTCAAACTGCGGGCCCCTGCGCGTTGGAGATCCTGCTGGTAATGGGGCAGGTTCTAGCCATGGAACGCCGATTTTGGGCCCGGTAAACAAGCACAGACTGGTGGAACCGCATAGCATTGCAGGTGTGGGATGATTCCCAGTGGCTGTGAAACTTTCGCATGCGTAAGGGCACTTTCATGGAACTTTGTGACTTGCTTTCCCCTGCCCTGAAGTGCCAGAATACAAAGATGAGAGCAGCCCTCACAGTTGAGAAGCGAGTGGCGATAGCCCTCTGGAAGCTTGCAACGCCAGACAGCTACCGGTCAGTCGGGAATCAATTTGGAGTGGGCAAATCTACTGTGGGGGCTGCTGTGATGCAAGTAGCCAAAGCAATCACTAAGCTGCTGCTACGAAAGGTTGTGACTCTGGGAAATGTGCAGGTCATAGTGGATGGCTTTGCTGCAATGGGATTCCCTAACTGTGGTGGGGCGATAGATGGAACCCATATCCCTATCTTGGCACCGGAGCACCAGGGCACCCAGTACATAAACCGCAAGGGGTACTTTTCAATGGCACTGCAAGCACTGGTGGATCACAAGGGACGTTTCACTAACATCCACGTGGGATGGCCGGGAAGGGTTCATGACGCTCGCGTCTTCAGGAACACTACTCTGTTTAAACGGCTGCAGCAAGGGAATTACTTCCCAGACCAGAAAATAACAGTTGAGGATGTTGAAATGCCTGTAGTTATCCTGGGGGACCCAGCCTACCCCTTGATGCCATGGTTCATGAAGCCATACACAGGCAGCCTGGACAGTAGTCAGGAGCTGTTCAACTACAGGCTGAGCAAGTGCAGAATGGTGGTAGAATGTGCATTTGGCCATTTAAAGGCGCGCTGGCGCACATTACTGACTCGCTCAGACCTCAGCCAAACCAATGTCCCCATTGTTATTGCTGCTTGCTGTGTGCTCCACAATCTCTGTGAGAGTAAGAGGCAGACCTTTTGGCGGGGTGGGAGGCTGCGGCAAAACACTTGGCCGCTGATTACGTGCAGCCAGACACCAGGGCGATTAGAAGAGCACACCAGGAAGCGGTGCGCATTAGAGAAGCTTTGAAAACCAGTTTCATCACTGGCCAGGGTACAGTGTGACTGTTGTGTTTGTTTCTCCTTGATGAAACCCACCATCCCTTGATTGACTCATTCCCTGTAAGCCACCCACCGTCCCCCTTCGATCACAGCTTGCTTTCTACGGAAATAAAGTCACTCTCATTTAAAAATCATGTATTCTTTATTAATTAATTATAAAAAGAGGGAGAGAACTGACAAGATAGCCCAGGTGGGGTTTGGGAGGAGGATAGAAGGGAAGGAAAAGGCCTCTAAAAAAATGTCATAATAATGAGAGCCTTTTGGTTGGGCTGTCCACTAGGGTGGAGTGGGTGGGTGCACGGAATCTCCCCCCATGCGTTCTTACTCATCTGGTGGGTGAGGAGGCTAAGGAACATGGTGAGGGGGGAGGGTGGTTATACAGCGGCTGCAGTGGCACTCTAAGATCCTGCTGCCGTTCCTGAAGCTCCACCATACGCCGGAGCATGTCAGTTTGATCCCGCTACCGCTGATCTTCCTGCTGCCACCTCTCATCTCGAGCATCTCTTCTGTCCTCACATTCATCCCTCTTGTCCTCACGTTCGTCCCTCCTGTCCTCACGGTCACTGGCATCTTTCCTGTACTTTGATACCACATCCTTCCACTCATTCAGATGAGCTCTTTCATTGTGGGTCACTTCCATGATTTCCGAGAACATTTCATCTCGTGTCTTTTTTTTCCATCGCCTTATCTGAGATAGCCTTCGGGACGGAGTAGAGAGGCTTGAAAAATTTGCAGCTGCATGAGGGAGGGGAAAAAGGGAGAGAAGTATTTTAAAAGATACATTTTACAGAACAATGGTTATACTCTTTCATGGTGAACAACACTATTCACCTTACATAGCACGTGATTTCACTACAAGGTCGCATTTTGCATCTTAATATCGAGTGCCTGCGGCTCTGGTGTTAGAGATCTCACAGACGCAGGTCCGGGCAGCAGAATTCGGCTTGCATGTGGCCATGGTAAGCCACTGTCTTTCATCTTCTGCAGCCTTCATATATCCAGCGCCCTCCTTTCCCAAATAGCAAGCAAAGCCCGTTGAGTGCAGCTTCTTTCCTGTTAACGTGCAGCAGCAGAACCCCCCCCCCCATCCAATTCTCTGGGATGATCGCTTTACCCTTCCCCCCACCGCGTGGCTGGTATCATGGAAGATCATTGCTAAACACCTCCTCCCCCCCCCACCGCGTGGCTGGTAGCAGGGAAGATCCCTGCTAGCCAAACGTGAAAAAGCTCAGCACCAATCACCCCACCTCTTCCCCTGCTTGGTTACCTGCAGGGAAGGATTTCTTTTAAGCCACAGGCAAACAGCCCAGTAGGAATGGCCATCTCTGCCCCCTTAATTAAATTCCTTAATTTCAACCAGGTTACCATGAACGATATCACTCTCCTGAGGATCACACAACGAGATAAAGAACGGATGTTGCTTGAATGTCAGCAATCACCGGGACCATACGCAGCTAGGCTTTGTCACGCAATGATACCAGATTACTTGCTACATGCATGGCGTGGTCAAGTGTCCTACCATGGAGGACGGAATAAGACTGCCCTGCCCAGAAACCTTCTGCAAAGGCTTTTGGAGTACCTCCAGAAGAGCTTCATGGAGATGTCCCTGGAGGATTTCCCCTCCATCCCCAGACACATTAACAGACTTTTCCAGTAACTGTACTGGCCGTGAATGCATCCCAAGTCCTCAGGGCAAATTAATAATTAAAAAACGCTTGCTTTTAAAACATGTTTTATATTTACAAAGGTACACTCACCAGAGGTCCCTTCCATGGCTTCATTGTCTGGGATAGTGGCTTGGGAGGGCTGGGAGGGTAATACCGTCAGGGTGAGAAAAAGGTCCTGGCTGTTGGGGAGAACGGAGTGCTGTGTGCTCTCTGCAAGCTCATCCTCCTCTTCCTCCTCCTCATCTTCCCCTTCTGCAGAATCCTCAGCCATGGCTGAGATTATCACTCCCACCTCGGAATCCACGGACAGGGGTGGGGTAGTTGTGGCGCAGCCCCCTAGAATTGCATGCAGCTCAGCGTAGAAGCGGCATGTTTTCGGCCCTGCTTCCGTTTGCTTCTTTGGTTTTCTGGTAGGCTTGTCTGAGCTCCTTAACTTTCACACGGCACTGTATTGAGTCCCTGGTGTGGCCTCTCTGCATCATGGCCTTGGAAATTTTTTCAAATGTTTTTTCATTTTGTCTTTTGGAACGGAGCTCTGTTAGCACAGAATCCTCTCCCCATACAGCGATCAGATCCAGTACCTCCCGTGCAGTCCATGCTGGAGCTCTTTTTTGATTCTCTGGAGACTGCATTGTTACCTGTGCTGATGAGCTCTGCGTGGTCACCTGTGCTGGTGAGCTCTCCACGCTGGCCAAATAGGAAATTAAATTCAAAAGTTCGCGGGGCTTTTCCTGTCTACCTGGCCAGTGCATCTGAGTTCAGATGGCTTTCCAGAGCAGTCACAATGGTGCACTGTGGGATACCGCCCGGAGGCCAATACCGTCAAATTGCGGCCACACTAACTCTAATCCGACATGGCAATACCGATTTCAGCGCTACTCCCCTCGTCGGGGAGGAGTACAGAAATCAGTTTTAAGAGCCCTTTATATCGATATAAAGGGCTTTGTTGTGTGGACGGGTGCAGGGTTTAACGCTGCTAAATTCGGTATAAATGCGTAGTGTAGACCAAGCCTAAGAGTATAATTGGGCTCTAAGAAAGACCCTCAGAAAAGGAAGCTGACTTTTAGGGTTCAAGTTAATTTTAGTAACCAACTGGTTATTATCCAGTTCTGCATCTTTGTAAGATGCTGCAGCTTGGAAATATGGTCTAGAATAGATTGTGGGATCTGACATTTAAGCAGGCAATTAAAAGTGGGACATGAGGAAACTCAAGCATAAGCAGAGTAAGCCCCAGAGTCTTGTAACAAAGGAGCAAATTGAAGATCAATCTGCCATTCAGACAACTGAAAACAGGTCATCTGCCCTTGCTCTGCATTTCACCACAACCACTTCCTCTCTGCATGCATAGCCAAATGCTTTCTAACTCAGAGGTTCTTTGCAAGCAAATCAACAGTCAGGTGGTTTTGAAAGGCCGAGGTGCTTCTCAGACAAACACTGGAAAATCATACAATCTTGTTTTCAGAAAACAAGCAAAAATCCTACAGGTGATCCAGACAAGTATTGCAGATCACAGAGATATTCCAAAGGATTTTTGCTTACTCAGCCACCATGTTCTAATGCTTCGTGGAGCTACACCATTCTGCAGAATTTCCTGGTGGATCATCATCATGTCAGCCAACACTGTGACACAGCCACCTTTAAGACACTGCATTTGCAGGATTAACACATAAACATGGCTGCCCGTCCCAGCATTATATGTCTAATGCATAGGCAGGGGATGGTGATAAGCCAGATATTTCAGTCCCAGCTCATCTCCACTAAAAAAAATCCCGTTCATGACTTTACATTCATAAATACTCTTACAATGTCAAGGGATTTTTTTCCCCACCTCAATTCATTAGATCTGCTCCCATGAATTATTTATATGAAGTGCTAAAAATGGGTCTGAAACATTACAAGAATTCAATATCAGTTTTCACAGTGGGATTTCATCATTTTAGCATTGGAGCATAATAGCCTAATGCAATACTAATACGATACGGTGCTAATAGGGTACAATGAGAGTTGTCTCTAATATGCAAACATTTCCATGTTGCATTATTATTTCTTTTAAGTTAATATGATATGGTGATAATATGATGAAATGAATTAGCTTCATATCATTGTCTGCATGAATTGCGCATATTAAAAGAATATTCCTCCCCTCCCCTTGAATTCACTTGGAATGAGCTTAAAAATTTACCCTGTAGTTATGCTTATGTTAATGAGGCTGTTTAGTAGGAAACATTCCTGCTGTTGCTTAGCCAAGTGGAGAAAGAATAGATGCATGTCACTTGTTTTTGGAATGAGAATTCTCTTGGCCTGCTTTTAAAGCTTCTGTCCTAAACATGTTTGCTTCAGTGTTTCTCACTACCTTATAGCTTAACAGCACATTTATGGTCTAGTCCACAATCAATATTTATCAGGGACCACCTGTATGTAACCACTTGTATATTTCCACTAGAGATAAGCCAAACACTCTCCCCCCTACCCCCACCCGAGTCTGGGCACTTTGGATTAGCCACTTAAAAGCCAGGGAAGAAGATAGATGGTACAGTCGGTTAATGCACTGTGTGCACCAAGGTTGTATTCTGAAAACCTGGGTCCAGATCCACGATTAGACCTAGTGATAGGTGAACCTTAGAAAGGATCAGAAGCTCATTTTAATTAGGAGATGCATCCAGAAGTGCAGAAACTTCTCCAAACTTTAACTGAAACGCCTTACTCATGAATCCTCCCTCCTTTCAAACGAGCCAGTATGATTCTCTTCCTTTCAAACTAACCAGCCTGTGATTCAATCCATGTGATGCTTCGCAGGGATACCCAGACTTCTGAGGCTACCACCTGCCCTTAGCTGAGGAAACCTTGTCTGTACTGACAGGGATCAGTTCCCTGACTCTCCCAGCCACAGGCAACACAAGCACTCCTCTCAGCCCACATGGGCTCCGCTGTCCCTCATGCAGGTTAGAAATAAGTAAACGTCAACCCCCAAGTCCTCCGAGCATCCCCTTGTGATGTTCAGCCCCATATCCACTGGAAACTCACAGAATTACTAGGCCCAGTGTTCCCAAAGGAACAGTACATCGCAGCTTACTAATTATACCTTCAAACACTGCTCCGCTTAACACAACAGCACCTAGATTTGTTTATAGACAATATATGTTTATTTAGCAGAGAACAGAGATTCATATGATAGCAAACAGAAATATTGGAAACAATGGGTTTCATATAAAATAAATTGCATTCTAGAGCCTAAACTCAATTAATAAGAGGCCTTCTTGTCTAGTAATGTACTGCTTACCTCAAAGCTCTTCTTACAGTGTTTTTCAACCAGGAAGGCTGAGACCTTCCTTTCACGAGCCAAAGCCCACTGGCAATCTGCCTCCATCTCATGAAGGGTACCAGGGCATCCTTCTAGATATACTAGACCAGTCCTTTGCTCTTTACCTGTAAAACAGGATCGGTCTCACCAGTGCAACTCGACTGATGCAGTGTTTTAAGTGTAGACTTGCCTCAGCATGCAAACCAACTTCCATTGTAAGACATGCAATATACAATGGTCAGCAAGCGAGATAAGTATCTCCCAGCGCCTGTCTGATAGAATCTGACTTAAGCCACGCTAGCTCTGGGGGGTGACCTGCCTTTAACTACATAGCCTTCAGAACATAATTTCATATCTATATCTATATCTATCTATACACACACACACATTTCCTTACGTATTATCTGCACATACCTTTTGCAAAGATTATGAAGACTTATGTGACACAGGCTTTCAATGGAAATCTTACATGACACACTTCGATGAACCAGACACAGGGGCTCCTTGTAATATTTATGTGCCCTTGTCCATCTGCCAGTTGGCACAAGAGGTCCTTGGGTCACAATCCACCCTGTGTTATTATCATAACCTTCATCCAGTTGTTAAGCCACATCTAGTCTAATCATGTCTAGTCGTTCCTTCTCTTCTCCAACCCAATGCCATCCCTGCCATCCTCCTTCCCATTGCTATTCCCTATTTTGCAGTACGATGGAACGGGCACATTTCCCAAAGTCTGTCCTTGAGCTGCTCGCATGCTGCACATCACCTACCATACTGGGTGTGAAGATTTACAATTTGCAACCATGGGGCAAACATTCACTGGTCCTGCCGAGAAACTTTTTCCTCCTGACGGCAATGAGCCCTGCTCTCTCACAGACATACTCTGACTACCTAACAGCACATTTCAAAGCTCAGCTCTCTGCTGTGACAGCTGAGCCATTCAGTGACGTGCAGGCATCATCCCTGAAGTCCTGCTGCTGCTTTGCAGCCCCCTCCTGGAATGTGAGTGACACAATCTGGGGCACTGGAGAAGCTTCCCCCCACAGGGCCTATTTTTCTGGAAGAGCTATTCTACTCATTTAAACATGTATACCTGGAATTTCTTTTATTTGATTGTATTTGGTAATTTTCCTGAGTTGGATAGTATCTCAGGAGCCCCATTACACACACTGTGATATTGGAGACTGCCTTTAAGGGCTGAGCTTTCTAGACACAGAGCCTGGGTGGGGCACTGTGAAGCTCTAGTTATTATGTACAGCCGGACAACAGACTAAGCAGAGTTCTTGCAAGCACTTTAAGCACTGAGTGATCACTGAACACCACCACACTGTGGTTTAGCTGAAAGGTTTTATAGTTACCATTGAGGCTTTTCCAGGTTTTGTCTATGAAAAGGCTGAAACTAAGAACATAGGGGAAGTGTGTTCCTAAAGCTCTCCAGCCCAGTTTTCTACCTTGCATACCTAGGTCCTGGCTTGAAACACCTGAGATCTACAAAACTTATCACAGACTTCAGTGGGGAGGCACTGTGGTCATCTAATAAATCAAGCACAGGACTGGGCCACAGGAACTCCTAGGGCTGGCACTTTGTCTCATTTACACTAAGGGCCAGATTCATAAGGGGGACTTAGCTTGGGCTTTGTATTGTCTAACCTTTAGGTGCCCTCCCTCCAAGTGGAATTCACAGCTCCAAGTTAGGTGCCCAGGCTCCCTGTCTAATGCATGGGGAGAGTTAGGTGCCTGACAAAGGAATTCACAGACATTCAGCACACTGAGTAGGGATCTGCTTAAGCCAGCCAGAAGGAAATGCCAAGGCCTAGCCCCTCAGACAGAGTTAGGTGCCTAGCTTCAGGCTGGAGGGCAGCACCTAGCTCCACTCCACTGCTGGGTATTGTGTGGGGGCCTGGTCTGATAGACATGCTGTAAGGTTGTCTCTGAGCACATCTACCAGATCAGGCCCTGGAGGTCAGATGGATGGGGGAGCCTATCTTGTGAATCTGCAGGGGTTTAGGTGTGAATTAAGGTGTGAGGCCACGCTGCTGAGTGGTGTCAGGACTGAGGCAGCTCGGTGCATGCCTATCAGCAGAAATTTAAGTACCAAGGGGATGTTACCAGGGGAAACTACAGGATTAGGCTGCAGCTGAATGGGGGCTTTTGAATGCCAGTGGTGCCTAAATGTTGGATTTAAGTGACCAACGGGCCCCCTTGTGAATCAGGTCCTAAGCCCTTTTACATGGCATTAGTGTAGACAGGAATCAAGCCCACTTCATTCTCCTATTATGGCCACTGACTTGCTGTATGGCCTTGAGCAAGTCATTTAGGGCATGATCCTGCTCCCAATGAAGACAACTGGAATTTTACTATTGATTTAGTTGGAACCAGGTATGGATCATTTCCTCTCCATGTTTCTGTTTCCCCATCTGTAAAATGGTGGTGATAGCACTTGCCCTTCCAAACAAGAGTGTTGTGAGACTTCAACTAGCTGATGTTTCTACAGCCTTGTGAAGATGTAAAGTTCTATAACAACACTTATTATTTCTTCCCTTGCAAAGCTGAGGGGAGAAAGGACTGAGTATGAGGATCTGTGGACTAGAACACTATTTAACCATGGAGGGTAGTCCAGGAAGTTGTCTGGACAACCACACAGACTTCTGGCCTCCTGTGACTCCAGCCCTCACATCATCTCCTGATCTCTAGTCTCTGATCCCAGCCTGACTCTGACTCCTGACTTTAGCCTGGTCTCTGACCCCAACTCTTGCTTCTTTGAACTCTGCTCTAGCGATTCCTCTCACCTCTGCTCACCAACTACAGTCCTTGATGTGTGGACTCCAGCCCAGCTGTGACCAGTAGGCCAGATTGCCTACACTCCAGTCCCTTACACTGAGAATCAAGATACTCCCAGCCCATCTTCACACAACCTTCAAATAACAGCTTGATTGAATTTAAGTTCATATTTATAGGACCACCAATTCATATGAAGTCACCCAGTGAAACCTTAAAAATGCTGAAAACTTTCCTGAATGTGGTTAGGGTTTAAAATGTCATAAATAAAAGGATCTGGAGTTGTGTGTGTGTTTTTTTAATTATCAGATTTCCAAAGCTACTGTACATAATTCCTTGTATAATCAGAGCTTAAACTTAGAAGAAACTCATATGAATGACATTTCCTCTCTATTTTGAATGGGGATTATTTTTAAGAGGATACAGGACCTGGAAGTATTTCAGTGGGACTGATATTTAAAGCACATTTAATGGCATTTATATTTTAATCTTCTTATTGACTAAACTTTAAAGAAAGCTGCAAGTAATTCAGCAATGATTAAAATTATTTGAAATTCTTTAATAGTAATAAAATGAGGAAAGATGATTGTTCAGTTGATTCTTGAATATTATGAAAATGAGGCTGATTATTAGGGCATCAGTGAGCACTGCCTTCCACAACTAATATTGGAGAATAGTGATCCTGGGAACTCATTTTCCAAATATTGTTAAAACTTTGTGCTTCATTTAAATCTAGACTTCACCAACAGACACAGGAGCGATCTGTTACAATGACCCAAATGAACAAAAGTGGTTGTAATTGAGCTGATGAAGAGAAATCATTCCCAGAGAGAGAGAGAGAGAGACAGACAGACAGACAGACAAACAGAGAGGTTAGTCAAGAAATTCTTGTAGCTTTCATTCTGTGATTTCTAGCCTGAATACAAGTGAGACAATGCAAGTTGTCTCAGGAAAGAACAACTCACGCTGAAGACCTCGCAGACAGAAAACACTGTGTGGCAACTTTTCCTAAACTTTGACGTTCTAGGGCCAAATTATGTTCTTAATTATATTGCTGTAATCCCACTGACTTGGTACCGGTGTAAATGAGAGTGTACGCTTCATCCTGCTTCCATTGAAGTCATTGGCAAAATGTCCATTGACTTGAAAGGGAACAGGACTGAGGCTTTGTTTCCTAAAGTTTATATGAACTCCTTTTCTGCTTCATTCCTGAAACAGCCTGCAGACAGCTCCCTGTTTATTGTTCTTCTCACACACTGCCTAACCCCAGGAGCAAGGAGCTACTTCCTTAGAAGTCTAGGTATTAATTAGCACTGAACCTGTTTAACCCACATGCTCTTTCGCACAGCATCATAATGAATTCCAAACAACCTCAAGTTGTAACACAGTTATTATTTTCCTAGATTAGAGCAGATATTAGTTCTCTTGAAATTAGAATCAACGATCTAGCAAATGCCTCTTTCCAAAGAAACCATATTCTGGAGTTTATTGCCACACCTGTATGAAGGATTTGGGATACATGAGGCAGAAGGTAATATCATTTGTAGGTATCCTTCTTACACACTGCTTTCTAAAGTACTCCCCTAAGCCGGAATTAAACTGGGAGAAAGGGGGAAGTGGTGATACTCTGAAAACAAAAATCACTTGCTCTCTCTCATATTTGCAGCATTACCTTCCCAGTCTTTTCCAGTTTCTTTCACAGAAAACCCACATTGCGGCCTCATGTAAACTGGTGGCCACATCATATTTTTGTAATCATAATTTGTCACAATACTTCCACAAGCAGCAATATTCTATTGCCTATAGACATTTTTTAAATACAAAAATAAATAAGCAAAATGTGTATGGGCAAACCCCTAGTGCAAGTATCCACTTTGTGTGATTCACTTCCTGTTTGCAGAAATCTATGTTCTGTACAGGTTTGTCCATAGACTTTCAATAGTGGACTTGAAAGAGTTGGCAAGATCTTGCATAGAGAGTGAGGTGGGGGCAGGAGTGGGGGAAGGTTTTAGGAAGAAGTCAAAAGTAACAAAATGAGGCCTTAATTACACTAGGAAACTAAGTACTTTTAAAAAACACAAACAATTTACTGAACATGATTTTAAACAGCTCTTTACACCTAGTATAGACAGGTGCAATTTTTTAAAACATGTTAGCTGTTTGTGGTCCATACTGTGCTTCCCCTTTGAAGCATCCAGTTTTTGGCATTGCAATTATAATGACTTAGTATGGTGATAGTTGTACAGCACTCTCAGGTGCGACACACTCATTAGTAGAGCTGTGCAATAACCAAAGGTTTTAGTAAAAGCAGCAAAGAGTCCTGTGGCACCTTATAGACTAACAGACATATTGGAGCATGAGCTTTCGTGGGTGAATACCCAATTCGTCGGATGCATGTTTTAGGTTTCAGAAGTCTGATGCAAAGGGGTTTTTGTTGTTGTTGTCTAGATTTGCGGCTTTTTATTGTTCAGTCTGAAATTAAAGGAGGGCAATGCAAATCAACATGTGGTTATAGAAATGAGATCCTAACTTGATACCTTTTTTGATGATATTGCAAAATTTGGTTGATAAAGAAAATAGCGTTGATATAATATACCTAGGTTTCTGTAAGGCATTTGATTTGGTACTGCACAACATTTTGATTAAAAATGCTAGAACAATATAAAATTAACACGACACACATTGGATTAAAAACTGGCTAACAGATAGGTCTCAACATCTAATTGTAAATGGTGAATGATCATTGAGCAAGTGTTTCCAGTGGATCCTGCAGGGGTAGGTTCTTGGCCCTACACTACTTAACATTTTTATCAATGACCTGGAAGAAAACAAAACATCATCACTGATAAAGTTTGAAGACGACACAAAAATTGGGGCAGTGATAAATAATGAAGATGATAGGTCACCAATTCAGAGCGAACTGGATCACTTGGTAAACTGGGTACAAGCAACCAATATGTGTTTTAATACGGCTAAATATAAATGTATACATCTAGGGAGAAAGAATGTAGGCTTTACTTACAGGATGAGGACTCTGCCCTGGGAAGCAATGATTCTGAAAAAGATTTGGCGGTCATGGTGCATAATCAGCTGAACATGAGCTTCCAATGTGATGCTGGGACCACAAGAGCAATCCTGAGATGTATAAACAGGGGAATCTCAAGTAGGAGTAGAATGGTTATTTTACCTTTATATTTGGCACTAGTATGAATGCTGCTGGAATAGTGTGTCCAATTCTGGTGCTCACAATTCAAGAAGGATGTTGATAAATTGGAGAGGGTTCAGAGAAGAGCCTTGAGAATGATTAAAGGATTAAAAACCATTCCTTATAGTGATAGAATTAAGGAGCTCAATCTATTTAACTTAAAGAGAAGGTTAAGGGGTGACTTGATTACAGTCTATAAGTATCTACATGGGGAACAAATATTTAATAATGAGGATGATATGATCCATTGGCTGGAAGTTGAAGCTAGACAAATTCAGACTGGACAAAGCATAATTTTTCAAAACTGAGGGAAATTAACCATTGGAACAATTTACCAAGGGTCATGGTGAATTTTTCATCACTGACAGACAATTTTAAAATCAAGATTGTATGTTTTCTAAATGACGTGCTCTAGGAATTATGTGGGGGGGGGAAGTTCTATGGCTTGTTTAAACAGGAGGTCAGATAAGATGATCATAATGGTCCCTTCTGGACTTGGAATCTATGAAAAAAACATTTGTCTAGAAGCAAAAGTTGATCGCATTGCCATTGAGAACACAAGTGATTAGTTCAACCATTCATAAAGCCCAATTTTCAGTTGTGGCTTCTAATTTTACATCAGGAAAAATACAAGCACCTTTGTGTTTGCGCTACCATCACCAAGGGTACTGACTACAGGAACTCCTCACTTAACGTTGTAGTTATGTGCCTGAAAAATGTGACTTTAAGCAAAACGATGTTAAGCGAATCCAATTTCCCCATAAGAATTAATGTAAATGAGGGGGTTAGGTTCCAGGGAAATTTTTTTCACCAGACAAAAGACTATATTATATATATAAAACACAGAGAGAGAGAGAGAGAGAGAGAGAGAGAGAGAGAGAGAGAATATAAGTTTTAAACAAACAATTTAATACTGTAAAAGCAACAAAGAATCCTGTGGCACCTTATAGACTAACAGACGTTCTGCAGCATGAGCTTTCGTGGGTGGATACCCACTTCTTCAGATGCAAGTCTTGCATCTGAAGAAGTGGGTATTCACCCACGAAAGCTCATGCTGCAGAACGTCTGTTAGTCTATAAGGTGCCACAGGATTCTTTGTTGCTTTTACAGATCCAGACTAACACGGCTACCCCTCTGAAATTTAATACTGATACACAGTGATGATGATTGTGAAGCTTGGTTGAGGTGGAGGAGTCAGAGGGTGGGATATTTCCCAGGGAATGCTTTACTGCTAAATGAACTAGCAATTGACTGAGCCCTCAAGGGTTAACTCTCACAACATTCTACAAGGCAGCAGGAAAGGAGAGAGGACAGACAGAGAGACACACCCTGTGTGTGAGAGAAAAAAATGTGCATTTCCCCTTTAAGTAGCTGACCCCAGGTTTAAGTACACTGCCTTGCTAATTAAATCAGCTTGCTGAGACCTGAGATGGCAGCTACTGTCTAGAAGCTCCCTCCCTCCCTTGTGTGTCCTCTCTGCTCTATGGAAGATGGGGTAAGCGGGGTGCAGGAGCAGGGGGAGGCGGAGACATCCTGGCATTAGCCCTCCTTTTCCTCTCTCCCCCCATACAGGAAGCATGAGTCTCTGGGAACAGCTCCAAGGCAGAGGGCAGGAGCAGCACATGGCAGTGGGGGGAGGGACAGCTGCTGCACAGGGAACTTAGGGGAGTGGGGAGCTGATAGGAGGGCTGCTCGTCCACCTGGTTCCAACCACCCACCAGCTAGCTGCAACGGGCTGCTTTTCCTGCAAGCAGTGGACAAAACAGGCGGCTGACAAATGCTGTTATAAGGGAGCATCGCACAACTTTAAACGAGCATGTTCCCTAATTGATCAGCAACTTAACATCAAAACAACGTTAACTGGGACGACTTTAAGTGAGGAGTTCCTGTATATACCGCTAGCCTCAGCAAGTATTCCTTAATCTTGCAGCTAAAATAATACTGTGATAGGCCTCATGGTTAACAGAGGAAACTAACCCCCTCCCTCCTGTAACTCCATACTTTTAAAGGTATGAGTGGGCATTTGTTTCTACACTAATAGACCTGATCCTGCAAGACCTTCACTGGTGAGTAATCCTAGCTGATATGAGTAATCCCAATTGTCTTCAATGGCTCTGTGAACACAAGTATTTCTTACTTACACAAGTAAACATGGCAAGACTGGATCATTCATTATTAAACTGGAAATCAAAGGTTCTTAGCTTTACCACTGCTATTGCCCCATTATATGTGGACAACAATTCCAACTATCAGGAATAATTATGAACAAAGCCCAGCTAATTATACAAGGCTTTCTCAGCTGCCCTAATTATGGCTCAGTTCAATACTATTTGCTTGTTTTTTTGTTTTTGTTTTAGTTTTTAAATTGTGAATAGATTTAGTAGATGCTTGTCTGGCAAACAAATGAGATCAGTGTTCTAGAAGGAATCTGATTAATAAAATTATTCACCAATCATTTATTTTCCCTGATTTATATAATTCTTGAGCCTCTCTCTGACACAGAGAGGAATGTGAATTACATTGTGTACATTTGCAAAAAAGCCAATGTCTCCACCTACACCAAAGATCCTACAATCTAAAGGCCCGGTCCTGCACTGAGGATGCAGAGGATCAAGGCCTTAGTCAGACAACTCTGATAACATGGGGGAACAGTTCAGGTAGGTGAAGAGAATAATGCCCCAATAATGCAATGAGCTCTACACAGGTAGACCCCTGCACTCACTTAAGTCCTCATTGACTTCAATAGCACTACTCACAATGTCTACAGTTAAACACACCTGTAAGTCTTTGAAGGTCAGGGTCTATCTCTAATGCGGGGAATGGTTCGGGCAAAAGCAGGTGAGGAGATCAAGGCCCTAATACTGTAATGAGCTCCACCTATGCATGAAATCCATTGCCTTCAGTAGGGATCCACATCATTTATTACTGGGTGAAGGTCATAGTTACTGAAATCAGCTTCAAAAGCTTGTCCAAAGAAATGTTTTTTTCAGAGGCATTTAGAGGAAGAGAAAGTGAGCGTTCAATGCACGGATGTGGGAGGCTCTTCCAAAGCTTGGGGGATAGCATGATAGAAGGTGTGAAGCCAAGAGTAGGAAGAAGAGTCATTTATTTTAAATGCTTGTATTTCAATCCCAACAAAGCTCTTTTAAGTTACCACTAGCTCAGTGATGAATGATTGCACTTTAAATAGGAAAATAATTGCTAAATATGTATTTAAACTATACTATGCTTGCCTTATATTTGAAGAGTAAAGGGTTTTTTTATGGATTGAAGAAAGAAATCAAGCATGTTTCTCCTCTTGTATGATCAATACCCTTAATAGTCTTATAAATTATTGATATTCTGCTTACAAACTAATTGTCTCTGAAGAGGCATAATTGTGCAATACTGCTGAAAGGGACACAGTTCAAAAAATGGAAGGTTTCTTTGCTTTTCAAAAAGTTTTCTGGTGGCTTATGAGGGCAGCTGGGAAGCCACGTTGTGTTATTTAGTGAAATACATTAACTGTGATTTAATTTTTAATTTTTCTTCTTTCTGTGGCAGCATAAAAGGACCTTGCTATATAACTGCTAATCAGTCTAAGGTCAATACCATGTGGCCTTATAACAGGCCTCCTAGAAATGGGACTTCTTCCAAGATTAAAAAGATTTGGGTAGGAAGGAGAGGGCTGAGCTGACAAAAGTGTCAGACTATACAGATATAACTGCAGGACTGGTGCATAAAATATTACAAAATATTCCTAATGCTAGTAATGCTGTACTATTATTGTTTCTTCACAGATACCATTGATTAGTGTAATAAAGAGAACATATTTTATTTCTACTTAATATCCTGAGCTATTTTCATTTAGCTGCATTTCATTACCTGATTTTTATATTAGATAATAATATCCTACAAAGTTTTCTAAAATGCATGTCATTTTTACATGTCTCATTTTCAAAATGAAGAGGACCAAGATCACAAATCCATGCCTAGGGACTGTCAAACCTTTAGTATCGCTCTGCATCTGGGTCTTTTAGCTAGATAGATAGCTATCAACCATCAAGTCTTCTTCTTCTGTCTGCTTTGATAAACTAGAATTCAATATCCAAAAAAGATAATCAGTAGCTGATTTTAAAGTTTATGAATTCCTCTTAAAATCACCAGACAAAGGGAGCCTACCTAGAGGTAGATTTGGAACCTCACATATATGTCCAAGAAGCTCAGTTCCATTCCTGGCCATGCTACAGGTGATGTGGGATTTCCCTTTGTTTGTACAGTGCCAGTCACAGTGCAGCCCTGATTTCTGATTGGGACCTTTAGGAAGTACAGTAATATAAATAATATTAAGCGAGACAAATTCTGCCCCAATTTATACCCCTCTCAGTTCCACTGTATTGGATTCAATGAGGTAGGACAGAAGGAGCGCCTGGAATTGTTTTCTAGTCTCTCACCAGGTGATTCTAGCAGAGGGAGCTGGTGGAGGCATGTGGCAAAAGGGACAAGTTAAGGCAGATGAATGGAAGCACAATGATCCTCAGGGCTCCAAGATAGGATTTAAGGAATCCCTACGTGGAAAATGAAAACTAATGACCACAATAAAGACAATTATACTAAACAACAGACTAGACATTTGAACAAATATTTGCAAGACAAAATAGATACTGATATCTTCTTTTAGCAGATGGAGACGGTATGTCTCAGGCAACTGGTAAAAAGTATATGTAGCTTTTCATACCCAAGTCACTGGTTAATGTTTGGCTCAGGTTAATAGAGCTCCAAAGTTATCTGAGCAATACCATTCAGTAATTAATTGTGAAATTAGTTGGTGGTCTTAGTCCGCTCCTCTTGTTTATGTCCACATTCCCACACTTGGCACCCTGCTGGCACATTTAGCAGAAGGGCCTGACTGCATGTGGATAATGTACAACACTCACCCCTAAAATTTAGCAAGCCAAGACTGAGGCATGCTGCCAGGCTGTTTTAGGGAAGTATGTACCAGTTCTTTGGATAGATAACTTTAATTTCCAGAGCTGTCAAATCATAGGCATCAATGCCAACTATGGAGGTAGTTTTTGTATTGTGCAATTCTGATCACTAGGCACTGAAAAGAGATACCACTGAAATACTATCCAATGGCAACAATTTTCAATTATTACCATCCTAATTCAAACAAACCACCAAGAATTAACATCCCTTTATCTATAATTTTTCTTTAGTTTATGTCAATTTAGGACAGACCTTGATCAACCTTATTTAACATTCTACAGCCCTTAAAGAACATTTTTTAAAAAAGAACATTAGCTTATATCCCAAAACAAATGCTGGCTTTCAGCAGCCTCTTGTGTATTCTAGTAAAATAGCAGGAAGAACAACCTGGAATTAGACTGATTAAATTTTCCAGCTCCAATTTGATCACAATCCTCATTATCACCAATGTAAATAGCATGTTACATGAGCCATAGAATTTTATGACAGCATACATCTTCTCGATGGGGCAGAATAAAACATTCCCAAAGCAGCTGGGAAGTACAGACAGACTTACAGCCAGAAATGGTAGCAGTTGTGTGGGTGGTAAGAACAGAGCTGCCCTTTATAGAATTAAAACTCAAGGTTGCATTTACAATAGACGTTTCAGCCATAGCTGAGAGTAGATTTAAATTGTCGGTTGCACCTAACCTTGTTAGAGACTCATGCTGTCGAGTGGCTGAAGGAATGGAGGGTGAAGGGGTCCTAGTGCATGTGCCTGAAAGAAAAGAAAAAGGTGTCTGAGCTAGAGAAAAAATACAGAAAAACTGCAGAGGTTTTTTTAGAAAGGTGTAGTTTGCAAGAGATGAATTTACTTCATCTAAATTATCCTTAATGAGAAGCTAACATGGTAGGTTATGAGTTTAACAAATTATCCAAAAAATTCAAGAGGGAGCTGAATTTCAGATGGATAGGGAGATGTCTCTTTGCAATCCTATCCAACACTGGGGAGGGAGAGGGGATGGTGCTCTCTAATATCTCAATCAATTTAATCAACCCTGATTACCTAATGGGATTCTCCATCTCACCCTGTGGTCCTAGAGCTACATGAAACTCTTCTAGGCATCTTCTGAGACTCTTGTGAAACAGAAGGATGTGATTGGAGCAGTGCTTGCTATGGTCACAGGAGGGTTTCTCACACTGTTCATCACATGCAAGTTTATATGGGAGCACTAAACAAACAGAATGGAGTTATCAGGATTTCTCCTTAATTCTCCATATCAGTAGCTATAGACAAGAAAGTGGAAGAAAAGAAATGCCAACATTCCTGCCTATCGACTAGGCTGGGGGTAAGCAGCAAAGGGGGGAGGAGAGAAAGAGAGAAAAAAAATAGACAGTGTTGAACGGATAGCACAAAATAATCATGATGTGGTATCCAAATATTTGCAACATTTGCATCATGGTGTTACATCAACACATGGCGAAGTCATGTTGAGCATCACAAAACAATGCCAGGGCATCACTTCATGATTAATTCATGGCTCTCTGTGACTCCATTTATTGATGAAGTGGCTGTACAGCTCTGTAAGGCTGATTGCCACTGCCCAGATCTTCAATCAGCAATGACATTGAACTGAAATCTTCTGGAAGTTTGAAAAATGTTGGTATAGCATTTTAAGAGCATGTTTCATACAGCTCTATGCCTGATATTTTGGGATTTGAAAAAAATGGAAATACCTAACAGTCATGAGAGGCTCTTCTCACAGTATTTTCAACTTGGACAATATCAAGACATTTTGCAAACCCTACTATAAGGCTTTATACTTACCCCATTTACATGGCATTTAACCATCTCTGAGGTATCTAAATACCCCATCAACCAACAAGCTTGACTATTTTTTTGGATGCTTATCCTATTGAAATTGGATGCCAAACCTCTGGAGAATCACTTATTACTAACTAGAGCTGGGTGAATAATGGACTTTTTGGTTCAGTTGCCAAACCGAAGAATTGAAAAAAATATTCATTTTGGGTTGAACAGAACATTTTGTTTGTCCTGAAATGAAATGTTTTGTTTCATTTCCAGGTGTTTTTTACTCTTTTGTTTTGTTTTGATTTTTAGTTAGATAGCGATAAACTTTGAAATAAAACATTGTTTCGAAATGAAAAGCTGAAAAATTTCATTTTGAAAATATCAAAACAAAATGTTTTGACTTTTTTGGAATTCTATCCCTCCCCTATTTTCACATGAAAACTATTTGCCAAATTTTACCTAAATTCATGAACAATGTCAGTCAACATGAAACTGCATTTTTGAATGCAAAAACTATTGGCCAAAAATATTTTCACCCAGATCCACTTATTACTAAAGAAGCTCCTGGTCCCAAATTATAGGCTTGAAATAGCTGTGCTTGTAGGTATGCTGATTCATTGGAACAGCCATGTAGCTGTACATATATTACCGACACAGTGTTATTTCTACACATTTCTCATTTGAATGCAACACCCTTATTTTGCCCTAAGTATTTCACAGTATAGAGCAGTTATTCATTTCCATATAGAAGGCTACATTTTCTTGAATTCATAAACGATAAACTATATTAAATAAACTGCAAACTGACTGATGATGAGTGCTGCTCTCATAGGCTAATTTCTCTTCTAAACTGTGCTATGAAAATTCTAGCTAATGGGCTGGTGACAAGACTAAACAGGGATAATAACAGACTTAATAAAGAAAGACAAATGGGATTCATTAAAAGCTGGCACTCAGCAGATAATCTTTGGAGAGTTCTCACCTCAATCTACATGACCTCATCAAAAATAGAAGTCTTGTGCTGTTTTTATCAGTGGATGGTGAGCCAGTCCAATTGAAATCCATAGTTGAGATATTAAATACATTTGACTTTGGGCTGGGGATTCTCTGTTTCTAAGATATGTCCTCTTTTGGGGGGGTTTCCAAGCCATTCAAAAGGTTACAAACATACCACACTATACCTATTATTTTTCTGATTTGTATTGTTTGTACTTCAACCTCTTATATATAGCAGAAGAAAACATCCCCAAATTAAAAGCTCTTGGCTAATACCACTCAGTAAAGTATTTGCACCTTATGTGTAGAATGTGTAATGCACTGCTTAATCTGCTGAGGCACAATGCTGGGGAAAAGAGTGACAACGAGAGAGAGAGACAAGAAATCTAACAATTAGATCCCCAGGCTTTGGCAGGGTCAGTGGTTAGAATTCAAATCCAAATTCAGGTCCAAATTTTACAGACAGCCTTTATATTTATAATACACCAAGTTAAAACCATAATTCAAACACCTTCAGAATTTGGGGTGTTAAATCCAGATTTAGCTCTGAATTCTCTGGCCCCACCTCTAATAATAATGCAAGAAACTTAAAACAATGTATGTAGGTATATCAGTTTCTTCCAATAGCTTTCTTTTATCTTGTTAAAAGGTAAGATATTACCAGTTTGAGAAGACATTTCCCTAGTCCCTATAACAGAATACATCTGGAAGCAGTAATATTTGACCTACAGGCAAAATGCTAAAAACTTTGTCTAACTGCACTACTATAAACAGAGAGGCTTCCATGTTCTGGTTGGCCATGCTTTTAGATTGTGCATTTGGTCCAAGCATTGGGGAAATCAGTATACTGTTTCTGTTCTAGCTTCTCTTTCCTTTTGTGTTGGTCAGGATCCTGTCTCTATACCTGAAATCCATGACAGAAATGACTACCTTATTCAGGGCCGCCCAGGGGGGGGGGGCAAGTGGGGCAATTTGCCCCAGGCCCCAGGCTCCGCAGGGGCTCCCAAGAGAACGGCTGAGGCTCCTAGCCCGACCCCGCCCCTCTCCTGGAGCCTCAGCACATCCAGGAGCTTCCCTGAACAGCTGCAGCGTGTCTCCGGCGGGGCCTGAGTGCAGCCCCGCTCAGAGCCGTGTGGTAAGGGGGCGGGGCTGCGAGCTCAGGCCCCGCTGGAGCTCGCAGCCCCTTCCCCTTACCACGAGGCTCTGAGAGGGGAGGAGCTCAGGCCCCGCCAGAGACAAGCTGCACCGCTATTCAGGGACGCTCTTGGATGCGACGCGCTGAGGCTCCGGGTAATAGAGGGAGCCGGGGGTAAGAGGCTGGGGCTAGGGGTTGGATAAGGGGCAGGAGTCCCGGGGACAGTCAGGAGACAGGGAGGGGACAGAGGTTGGGGGGGCAGTCAGGGGACAGGGAATGGGGGGTTGGATTGTGGGCGTTTTGAGGGTCTGTCAGGACTCAGCGGCGGGGTGGATAGGGGTCGGGGCAGTCAGGGGACAGGGAGCAGGGGTGGGGTCCTGGGGTGGTGGGGGTGGGGTCTCTGGGGGATGGTGAGGGGGCAAGGAGCAGGATGGGTCAGGGATTCTGAGGGGGCTGGGCAGTTGGGGGGCAGGAAGTGGGTGGGGGTCAGATAGGGGGCAGGGCCAGGCTGTTTGGGAGGCACAGCCTTCCCTACCCTAAAGCTCATTCAGCAGTTTGAGGCTTACAGAAGAGCCAAGCTGTTAGCTTTTCCATTAGGGCTACCATCCCTTTCACTTCTCAAATGCCAAATTATAGTCTATATTTAATTTCAGTGCCATAGGGAGATTCATGTCAGGGGAGGGTAGCTTCATTTAAAATTAGCCACTGCGGGAGGGATCACATACGAAGAGCAATATCCTACACCACCTACCTCCTTCCCAACCCTACCAAGGGAGACCCTCCCCCTGCATTCCCTGAGGCTTCAGAGGTTCAGTGAATTCAGTGGTTCTCAAACTTTTGTCCTGGTGACCCCTTTCACATAGCAAACCTCTGAGTGCAACATCTCCCACCCCCTTATAAATGGAAAACACTTTTTTTATATATTTAACACTATTATAAATGCTGGAGGCAAAGCGGGGTTTGAGGTGGAGGCTGACAGCTCGCGACCCCCAGTAATAATCTCATGACCCCCAGTTTGAGAACCCCTGGGTTAATTTAATTTTAGCACCCTGTGTCCATTCACATGCATGTGCTATTTTGAGCATTTCAGTTTTCACAACATAGGCTCATCCCAGATTCTGGAACACGCTCAAATGCTCAGTTCGTGGAGTATGTACATAAGCTATACTAAAGACAAACCCACAGTAACCGTCTCCAGTTTGTGAGGGATCCCATGGAGCCAGTCTCTAGGAAACAGATAAATGCATGGAGGTTAAGTCCATTAATGGCTATTAGCCAGGATGGGTAAGGAATGGTGTCCCTAGCCTCTGTTTGTCAGAGGGTGGAAATGGATGGCAGGAGAGAGATCACTTTAACCTGTTAGGTTTACTTCCTCTGGGGCACTTGGCATTGGCCATTGTCGGTAGACAGGATACTGGGCTGGATGGACCTTTGGTAATATACATTTTTTTTGTACCTGTTGTGATGAAGTGGGAATGTTCTTAATATTTTCTCTGAATACTGTGTGTCTGGGGGTTTAGTCTGCAGAAGAGAGAAGAATAAAGGGGATTTGATAGCTGCTTTCAACAACCCTGATAGGGGTTACAAAGAGGATGGATCTAGACTGTTCTTCTGCTGGGATGATTTAGTTGGGAATTGGTCATATTCTATGATACTCTAAACTGACCACCAAATTTAAGTTGACCTGCGCAGTATGGCTGTTCTTATGTTCATTTAGCTTAGAACATAAGAACAGACATACTGGGTCAAACCAAAGTTATGGAGAAAGATATGAGTCAAGGAAGCCAGCAGAGTATCAGAAACCCGGAAAAATCTCTGACTGGATGGGCTCAGGCGTTTGGTCACAAGCTGAGATGGTTCAAAAGTTTTGGCTTTTTTTTAAGCAGAATTTTTTTATTGTTTCGTTAAACAATCAAACACAGCAAGCAGCAAATATTTGGCCACAGACTTCTGAAACCCCAAACCATATTCAGGTTTTGGCAGACTAATTTCAGCTTTTCAATTAAAAAAAAACACAACAAATTTTGAAGGAAAGC
The DNA here is from genome assembly GCF_016161935.1 of Mauremys reevesii. NCBI lineage: Eukaryota > Metazoa > Chordata > Testudines > Geoemydidae > Mauremys > Mauremys reevesii. The sequence goes on from NC_052630.1 coordinate 73,838,342, forward strand.
AGACATTGTTGGTATCAGTGGGTCCTGGATTTGGTCCTTAAAAAGCCCAATAAGGTCAGGGCCACCCAGAGGATTCAGGGGGCCTGGGGCAAAGCAATTTCGGGGGCCCCTTCCATAAAAAAAAATTGCAATACTATATTCTCGTGAGGGCCCCGAAATTGCTTTGCCCCAGGCCCCCTGAATCCTCTGGGTGGCCCTGACCTTATTGGGCTTTTTAAGGACCAAATCCAGGACCCACTGATACCAACAGAAGGACCACCATTGTCTTCAGGGGATTTCACATCAGGACCTAAAAACTGTATTCAGTGTCTGTTTTGGTAGCCTTCTCTCATTGTAGGGACTCCTCATTTATCTGACACTGTAGCTTTTGTGCAGGAAAGGATTCCCCATCTTCTCATTCCTTCCCTGATAGGGAGCAAAAGATTCTGAGTTTATTTGCTCTCATGTGGTTAACTAATACCTTGTTCTGTGGTAGCTTATGTACTGCCACCACCACATCCAATCTGTGGGAAGTCACATTGTTTTCTCATTATGTTTTTCAAGCTTTGTTCTGAGCAGGACACATTTTGTTTTAAAGTACCCAAATATGTTTCGACTGGCTGCACCTTCTTCAGCATGTGGCCATACATAGTGTCTAAATTTGCTATGGCAGTTTGAACATAATCTGATTGCTAATTAATGTCCTTTAATAATTTTGACCTTTAAAATTTGTCTTCTAGCATTGCTATTATAGAGGCCTGCTGTGTGCATGCTTACTCCCGATTGGGTTTATCTCGCCTGTGACTCTTCTGCTATCACTGGACCTCCAGCCAGCATAAGCATTGCTCTTTGGATTGGAAATGTCCTGGCTGGCATTTTAGGGTTGCTTTTAGATATTTTTGTTAGCTTGGTTTTAAATCTCAGCCATCACTGTTTACCCTTGCAGAAAATACCGATTGTGGACGTTGCAGCTTGGGCTCTCAAGCCTAGGAGGTCAGGTGGGCTTGAGATCCCAAGCCACAACATCCAAACTGCTTTTTCTAGCGTGCTAGCTCATGAATTCATGATTTCATGAATCTGTTTACCTGGGCTGGGAGGCTCCCGCTGCAGCCTAGACATACCCTAAAACAAGTCACTGGCTCAACTCTGGCTCTCGTCCATAGTGAATGGAAGTAATTACCATGTGAAAGCTGCTGGGAAGCCTTTGTGAAATGAGTTATTGATCTAGTCCATTTGGCAAAGTCCACACCAAAAGACCCGCCAACCACAGATGGCCTTAACCAGTACCTTTGCTGACAATTCCAGCAAAGCAGAATAGAATCATAGAAGTGTAGGAATGGAAGGGACCTCGATAGGTCATCTAGTCCAGTGGTTTGCAAACTTTTTTTCTGGTGACCCAGTTGAAGAAAATTGTTGATGCCCACAACCCCATGGAGCTGGGGACGAGGGGTTTGAGGTGTGGGAAGGGCTCAGGGCTGGGGCAGAGGGTTGGGGTGTGGGGGTGAGGGCTGCGGGGTGGGGCCAGGAATGAGGGGTTCAGGGTGTGGGAGGGGGCTCTGGGCTGGGGCAGTCCCCGGCACTCAAGGCAGGGCTACATAATAACTGGAGCATTCCTGACAGGCAGTTGTCTAACCTGTCCTTAAAAGCATCCAATGTACGAAGTCTGACCTATCATCTCAGTCCTAAAGATAATCCATCCACATCAAGCTTGAGGCACCAAGCTGCTGGCCATACACAGCTGTTCTTTACATTTAAGTTTGGATCTCTAAGGCTATTAAGCCAATACCTTTCACAAACACTACAAATGCAATAACACTTACACAAGGTTTGTCAAGTTGAAGTTGAGTCAATTGAGAGGCCCAGTATGGCAGCTAGTATTCTCTATTTTTATCCTCCATCAGTCATCAGGATGCCCATTAATATCCTTGGCTGGATCAATATAATGATGTTTCTGGTTTCATGGTTAATGCAGAAAGTGCTGTAAAGGAATAAAAATAGGTGTGAAGCCTAACAATGCTATGATCTTACCCTGGAGAAAATATAGCATGTTCACAAAGCAATGTAACTCCCCAACACTTTAAGAACAGGGAATAGGACAGTAATCTGTCTAGGTTGGTTCTCATACAGCCTTCATTACTGTAGTATCTGAGCACCTCGAAAACATTAATGGATGTATCCTCACTTCTATTTCACAGATGGGGGGAAACTAAGGCAGAAAAATTAAGTGATTTACCAAGACCACCAAGGGAATCTATGTCAGAACTAGCACAGGAATCCCTAATTATCAGTCCTGGGCTTTGTCGAGTAGACCATGCAGCTTCTTATGCTATCAGATTGCCCTGTTTTGTGGCAGACAACACACTGACTGCTCTGCAGAACAACTGACTCTACCACTGATGGCTTTATGGCTGCCATATGCTTCCTCCCAGGTGGCTTCCTGTGGCAATCAGGCAGCATTGCACCTCACAGCCACAAACAGATTTGGGGACTTCTCAAAAAAGGAGGGGCTTGTGGCTTCAATTTTCACACAGCCTAATGGCTAGACCTGGGAGGCTGCCCTGGGGACTGAGAAGAACTCTTTATCTTTAGGAAAAAAATAGTAACAGACCTTCAGTCCCAGTGATGAGTTTACATTGATGTATATCAATTGATGTTGTTAAGGTGATACATAAGGGAGAGGGATAGAAACTTGTTTGTAACAAAATGAAAGCTGAGAATCTCCTTTACATTTGTGGACCCTCCAAAATTAGGCTGTAAGGGCTTGATAGGCCCCAAAATCCAGGTCTTATGAACCTAAAATTCATGGTTTCCTCTTATACACCTGGATGAACAAAAGGGACCTTAAATGATTTTGCTTGTCATGGCACCAAAGTTTCATGTATCATCTGAGGTTTGGGTTTTGTTTTTGTTTTTTTTGCAATGCTGCACCTGTACAATACAGTGGCAAACAGAATAAAGTCAGGTGTGAGAGAGCAGCTATAACCTATTAACATGAAAACTGATAGGATATATGGATAAAAAGAGAAACATCCCAATATATGGCTTTCAGCCACTATAAATGACAGAAAATGTGTACAAGACTTCCACTCTGTGTGCAGGTTTTACCAAAGCATATATATGAGTCAACACATTAGCAAAGCTTAAAGAACAGATAATGGTCTTACTGCACTCCCAAAGTTTCTCCATGTCTTTATCACTGACAATGGACCCAGTGATATAAAACCAATGTGAGGGACAAAATGAATACATTTGCATGAATTGCACATTGCTCGAACTAGCTTATACAGTATATGATTGTCTTAAGGAGCGACACTTTACTAACATCCTCTGTTAGAGATGCAAAACATCTGCACCAATTAAAGTCACTAAATGAAAAGCTGTAGAATGCATATAGGAAAAAAAATCTAGTCAAACACAAATTGAGCTAGGAAATGCCAGATTGAGAGAGACTTCTCCCTGTGTGATTCAAGGCCATATACATGTACACTGGGGCATGCACAACAGGAAAAGCAGAGACTGTTGCTACAACATCTAACCATTGTGTATGTCTGGAGGTTTGTTGGGCACTTGTGGCAAGTTTAGCAACCATGGAAAGAAGCCACATCAGACAACAGGGAAAAAGCTAAACAAAAAACAAGCAAAACCAGGCCTATCAGTCTTTTGAGAAATACCTGCAGACAGGATGTTAAAAAAGATCAATTTCGGCCCTGAAATTGGTGGATTTTTTATAATATGTGCTACATTTGACAATGAAAAAAGCACATCTGTCATACAAAAGACCCGCAGTACTGCTGCATGTTATCCACTTCAGTTCCTCTGAGGTTTATTCTAATGGCTCATTTCCTTCTAAGTCCCATGTAAACAATATAGTAGATAACTATTGTGGTGCCCTAGCAAGTAAGAGAGAGAGAGAGAGAGAGAGAGATGGCAGAAACTACCGACATGAAGGGACATTGCCACTGTACATTCATAGTGTATGACACTAATTAGTGGGGGCTGACATGTGTGTGCTCAGCACCTAAGAGGTTCTCTTCCATGTTTCAGACAAGGCAAGGAGTTTGCATCCCTGTGGTATAAATCTGGGAATCCATTCAAAGGTTCAGGCTGTATAATTCTATAAGGCTGAGTAGCTGTGAGGTTCAGATGACTGGAAGAAAAGAGTGGGACATGTGGCCTGTGCTGATTATATAGTATTTGCTGCAGTTTCTTCAGCCTATAGATGGAATGCAGTGGGGAATGTTCGTAAGCAATGAACAGTTGTAAGCAAAAACACAATGTGGAGAATGACTGATATTCTTTGCAGTAAAGAGGGAGAATCTTCCTTGCTGCTCTAGTGAATTCTGAAATAGAGCCAAATCCAGCAAACGCTTGCACCCATGAGCAGTGCATTGAGTTCAGTGGGACTGTTCATGTAAGTAGTTACATGCAAAGCTATCCATAGAAGGCCCATAGTTTCTGATGCTGTTTGTGATGTTAGATGTATTGAATCCATTCAGAATAAAAGGCTACAATGTAGTGAAAAAATCCAGTCTGGACATAAGTCTTGTAGCATCTCTGATCTGCCCTGATTTTCTGGCTTGGTAATCTAGTGCCTACATATTACAATGACTGGGAACAGTTAATTAACTACTGGTTTGTTACCACACCTCTCTCTTTTTAGGGAAAGAAAAAATAATTATGAGTGTGAGGGAATATAATACAGTATAACTGATACGATGTTATCAAAGCCGGAGGAACTAATTATTTTGTATCCCTGTAATATCATGAAGTAACTGACCAAATGCACTCTAACACCCTCCATTATTGTATTGCACCGTTACAGGGCAAATGGGCCTTCCCCTTTGCCCATAATGTCTTATTGCAGATCTCATTGTATCAGACTCCTTGCTAGATATTATTGCATCCTTCAAATAATAACGACTGGCATCAGGATCCTATATGTTTCTTCTATGACTAAGTTCTAGTATTTTCTTAGCTCTTCCTGCCGTCAATTTTCCACCCTCAAATCATCCATTGATTTAAACTGAGCTCATTTTAGGCTGTCTGTCTTGAAGAGTTCAGGGAGGATTATTTTGAAAGAAACAGGATCCTGCCAGTTAGGTGGGTTTGTTCAAGCTCTCTCAAAGCTCTGCTTCTCACATTTGCAGAAGCACAGCACACATTGTGTAGCTCTAACACCACTGAGTACTGCTGATATCTGGTGGTGCGCCCAGTACTTAAAAGCTTTGATTACTGTCTCTGACAGCCACTGAGTGATTTTTTTTGAGGGGTGGGGGGAGAGAAAGGGAAGATGTGAGCTGTCCTTTGACATTTTATGTATGAGCCTCACTGTGTTAACCTTTAGAGATAATTTTCTCTGCAGGTGTTGGATATTTCTAGCAAGCATTTCAACAGGGAAGTATCAGTTAATGTTCCTGATAAAAGTAATTTGTTTCAAAAGTTGGGGTGGAGAGAGAACCCCAGTAAAACCAAGACAAATTAGTGTCACGATTTTAGATGCAAAGAAAACATATTATTCTTGTACCAATCATATTATCATGCAGGCATTTTCTAGCCTATTTTAGAGTACCTCTGCCTGGCCTGATTTTTTTCTACTGCTAAGTATTCCAGATGCCCTTTCCCCAGCATTTATAATAGGAAGTTTTTAATATTTTCCATTCAAAAATATTTTCCTAGGTTTGTAATTCAGCCACTTCCATTTGGTCTCTCAGATAGTCCAAAGTGAATATTGTTTTTCAGTGTTTCGTTTTTTAATTAATTTTGACTACACTTCATTTGACTCTTTTGTGCATTATAGCATTGCAAGGAAAAGATTAAATTGACCTATTTTAGTGTGTATTTTATTTTATATTTAGAATTCTGCAACTTAAAATGGTTTTTTTTAAGTGAAGTTGACAAGACAGGCTTTAAGAACTTTGGATTAATAGAATATTGTTAGAGACCAATGTATTCTCTTTCCTTGATCTTGTGCTGCAGTTTGGGGCAGGAGGAGCAATGCCCTCCGTGTCCCCAACTCTGCCCACCATGGGCTCAGGGCTTCTGCCTCACAGGGAGCATCAGGGCTGGGGCTCCAGGATTCAGACCCGTGCTTCCCCCAGCTTCAGTCCAGCATAGGGTGACCAGACAGCAAGTGTGAAAAATCAGGACAGCTGGTGGGGGGTAATAGGAACCTAGATAAGAAAAAGACCCCAAAATCAGGACTGTCCCTATAAAATCGGGACATCTGGTCACCCTAGCCCTGCAGGGGGCACTGGGGATTGGGGCTTCAGCTGCGGCCCCCTTGAAAGGGCTCGTGACCCCCCGTGTTACATTATATGCATTCTGGATATAACACATAGGGTATTTTTTCAGTCTGCCCAATTATTCGTGTTCTTTCTCTATCCAGTACTGCTGGGCTGTTTGCGCCAACCCCTTTCATCCCCCTATCTCAGCCTCTTCACCTCAGCCTCACTCCATAACTGCTCCTCCTATCTTTTCCCTTCTCACCTGCTCTGTTCCTCTCAACCCTCTCCATTCCTTTGTCCTTTTAGCCTTTCCCCTCCTAATTAAGCCCCTTTCAATATTTATGGAACTAACATGTTTGCTGCCATCACATTGATCACTCGGCTTCTTTCCCCTACCGTGTCTGTTTTGTCTATTTAGATTGTAAGCTCTTCAGAGCAGGGACTGTCTTTTAGTCTGTGTCTTGTGCAGTGCCCTGCATAATCGGGCCCTGATCCTGGTAGGGCAAGGAACTACTGTAATAAACATGATTAATAATATTCCAGACATTTTAACAAGTCCTGTAGGTATATTTGTTCTCTGGTATCTTGGAAATCTCACAGTATTGCTTTAAGAATTTGGAGCTCCTGCAATGTCCCTGTACTATGTTTTATTTTGTTTTACAATGGATCCATTTCACACTCTGATGCAGCTGGCTGAACCTACTGTACTTCATTTTTCTTAATTAGTTTTCGCTCATTATTTCCTGCACACCTCTGAAAGCCAGGGAGGTACAACATTGCAGTATACAGCCTGTCCTGACAGTGGTGTTCCAGTGCTGTCAGCCTAAAAGCGGTACACAGTACAAAGCCAACCAAACAGGAGAAATCCAAAATGATCTGCAAAGGAGGATGCCTAACGTAGCTGCTGTTGTAAAATGGCTGCTACTTCTGCAAAAGTGGCGCTAGAAGGTGAAGTGATGGCATGGACCCTCACAAACTGAAGGGACGATGTGTACACAGGGAAGTGCAGCCAAGGAGCTCATTAAGCCCATTGGCACTGTAAAGGCAGCTAACTGTAGCTCAGCTACTGGAATTATGAGACACAGAGGCCTCTTTCCTCAGCCCATACTTCTGGGGCACCTGCTCCCTTTCTTTGCTCTGAGTGCACTTCTTTGGTTCATCTCTTCCCTTTTCCCTCCTCTCCACTCCCCATTTTGAATATAGCAGAGTATTTCTCATAGGAGAGAATTGTCTGATAGTTATCTCTGACTCTGAGGCCTGCAGGTGCTGATGGTTTCAATATACAATTCCTGAAACCCATGGACCTGTAGGAGCAGATTGAGAGCCAGTTTTTCTGTAGGTTATTTATATTATTGTAAGCTTCTTAAGAGGAAAGCTTTAACAAAACCCTAGATAACAAGAAAATGGGTTTTAAAACCTCCAGTAACTCTTATTTTTGTAACTTGTTCTTGAACCAAAAATGTGAGCCCGGGGAAAGTCCCTGACAGGTACTTCCATGAGGGTGAGAGGTCAGTGAATTATTCTCCTGTATCCCATGAAACTGGGGAAAGGAGCAGGCAGAATGTCTGAAGTTTCTTTTGTGACATACTGCAACAGACTGAAAAACCTAAGAGGGAAAACCGAGGAAATCTGGCACCTAGGAACTGAATATAAAAAGTCCAAATTTTTTCTGTGTAAGGCAGGGGTTCTCAACCTTTTTCTCTCTGAGGCCCTGCTTGATATACTATAAAAACGTGAGGGCCAAGTGGGGGGCAGGGGGGAGGTTGGGAGGAACCTCAGGGCAGGGGCCTTGGACATAGGTGAAGTTTGACTTCTAATTGGGGGGGAGGTCAAGGGTCAGTGGGGCTCGAGCCACCTCCGCATGGTGGGGTCCAAGGAGGTAGTTTATATATTTAAATTGTAACTCAAAGGTGGGGGACTTAGCTCAAAAAGTTTTAAAACAGCTTAGAGTGCAGGGAGGGGGTAGCTAGGGGCTGTGTGCAGACAGAGGGTAGCTCAGGGTGCACAGAGGGGGATATTAGGGGCTGTGTAGGCAGGGGGTAGCTCAGGGTGCAGGGAGGGGGGAAACTAGGGGCTGTATGCGGGCAGGGGCGGCTCCAGGCCCCAGCATGCCAAGCGCGTGCTTGGAGCGGCAAGACGCGGGGGGCGCTCTGCCAGCGCCGCGAGGGCGGCAGGCAGACTGCCCTCGGCGACTTGCCTGCGGAGTGTCTGCTGGTCCCGCGGCTTCGGCGGACCTCTCGCAGGCCAAAGGCAGCCTGCCTGCTGTGCTTGGGGTGGCAAAATTCCTAAAGCCGCCCCTGGTGCTGGGAGGACTTCCCCGTGGTCCCTGTTCCCAGAGGGATCTGCCAGCCACAGAACTGGGTCTTCCCATCCGGGGGGCTCTTACCAGCTGCCTCTGCAGGAGCAAAGGGGGCTGAGAACTGAGGAGCAGCTTCAACCTGGGGCACGAGCAGGAGAGGAAGGAATGCTGAGGCTGCCTGCTCCATGGCACCAGCCAGAGCAGCAGCTGCCCCACACTGCCTGGCTCAGGCTTCCTGCCTCCGACCTGGCCAGGGGGCAAGGAGAGGAGATGGACGAGGTGTGGAGCTGTCCCCGGGACTGCCTTGATCTTGTGCTGGAGTTTGGGGCAGGAGGGGCAATGCCCTCCATGTCCCCAACTCTGCCCACCATGGGCTGAGGGCTTCTGCCCCACAGGAAGCATCAGGGCTCGGGGCTCCGCGATTCAGCCCTGTGCCTCCCAGCTTCAGCCCCACAAGGGATGCCGGGGATCAGGGCTTCAGCTGTAGGGCTCTGCAGCCCCCTTGAAAGGGCTCGCAGATCCCCTGGGGGCCACGGACCCCTGGTTGAGAACCGTTGGTGTAAGGTACCCAGAAGACTGTAGCTTTCTCTATATTTTAATTGATATTGATATTTTCTATATACTGTACATTACTGGGCACTTTAGAACATGCTGCTCTTAGGAAACAAATTACCATGAACCTCATACTATACTTGTGTCCCTTTTATGGCTGATAAAAGCTAAGGAATCCAGATACAGGTTAGCACTTCCCAGACCCTCAGCATTACTAATAAGCAGCAATGCAGAGGGAGAAGTTTGGACATGGGAAAAAATGGACAGTCTTGAGTGTTGTCAGTTTTCTTCAGTAATGGAAATATGACTAGGAAAAAGTCAAATCCAAATGTAAAACTTATAAACCTCTAGACACTGTAATGGGGGGAAGGAGTGGTAGAGAATTTTAACATGAGGTTGTTCCCTAACATTCACACCAGTAGTTAATTTCCACTAGTAGAGAGACACCAGAAGCAAATCCTTTGAAAATCAGTGGAGTTACATATCAAAGTCAATGGTGCAAAACTGTGAACATGGGAGCAGAATCAGTCCCTAAACATACAGTTTCATAGATTTTAAGGCCAGAAGGGACCCTTTAAAATGATATAGCAAGAAAAGTAAATGAAACCTCCCTTTAAAGTGTCTGGCTAAATTACATATGCTGTTGTATTGGCATGGAGGAGTGTGCACAACGGTTTTTGCACAAGGGTTCTTGAGGGGTTTGGGGACATGACTAAACACAATTAGGACCAGACAACACTAATATTGAATTGTGCTTTAACCATCTTGGGGGAAATTGTGTCATCACCTGCTTCCCAATACATAGTAAACAGGTCCCACTACAAGACTGGGAGCATACTGTCTAAGTTAAAGAAGTTATATTCAAACTAAAGCTCTCTACCATTATCAGGAGACAGTTCACCAGAGAGACAGCCCAGAGCCAACAAAAGAGTTCTCTCCTTTCCAATCAAGGTACAAAACATCAACATATGGGGTGTTGTATGGGAAAGAGCAGGGCCAGCCTTCATGATCTGGGAAGGTTAGGGAGGAGAGAAGAAATCAAGCTATGAGTTGCCTTCCTCTTTTCATAAAATCATAGAAATGTAGGAATGGAAGACACCTACAGAGCTCATCAAGTCCAGCCCCTTGCATCCCTGACAGATGCTTGTCCAACCTGTTCTTAAAATCTTCCAATGATGAGAATTCCACAGCCTCCCTTGGAAGCCTATTCCAGAGCTGAACTATCTTTACATTAGAAAGTTTTTCCTAATGTCTACCATAAATCTCCATTGCTGCAGATTCAGACCATTATTTCTTGTCCTATCTTCAGTGAAGATGGAGAACAACTGATCACCATCTTCTTAATAAGAGCCCTTAATATATCTGAAGACTGCTATCAAATCGCCTTCAGTCTTCTTTTCTCAAGACTAAACATGACCAGTTTTTTTTTAAATCTTTCCTCATAGGTTTAGAAAATGTGACCTTTCATAATTTTTGTTGCTCTCCTCTGTACTCTCCAGTTTCACCACATCTTTGATTAAGTGTGGATCCAGAATTGGACACAATACTCCAGCTGAGGCCAAGTATTCACCATTGCCAAGTAGAGTGGGACGGTTTCCTCTCATGTTTCACATACAAAACACCTGTTAATACACCCCAGAAGATATTAGTCTTTTTCACAACTGCATCATCACATAGTTGACTCATATTCAATTTGTGATCCACTATAAAGCCCAGATCAGCAGTACTACCATCTAACCAATTATATCACACTTTGTAGTTGTGCATTTATTTTTTCCTCCTAAATCTAGTTATTTGCACTTGTCTTTATTGAATTTCATCATGTTGATTTCAGACCAATTCTCCAATTTGTCAAGGTCATTTTGAATTCTAATCTTATCCTCCCAAGTGCTTGCAATGCCTCCTAGCTTGGTGTCATCTGCAAGTTTTATAAGCATATTCTCACCTCCATTGTCCAAGTAATTAATGAAAATATTGAATAGTACCAGACCCAGGACTGACCCTTTTGGGACCCAATGGCTTGACAGCAAACCATTGATAACTACTCTTTGAATACAGTCTTTCAACCTAAGTTCCCTCTAAGCCTTTATGACCATGCAGCAGCCTATTAAGCGCCACGCAGGCGCTCAGGCTGCAACAGGTAGAGATGACTCCTCCAGCCCCAGGCCTGCCATGGCTGGGAGAGAGGTGCCCCGCCCTGGCCCCAACCCAGCCCGGCCTGGACCTGCTGTGGCTGGGGGAGAAGTGCCTATCCCCCCCAGCCCAGGTGCTGCTGTGGGGAGAGAAAGCTGGGGGGAGTCCTCTCTCCCCGCCATAGCCCCAGGGCAACCTGCACCCCAAACCCCTCATCCCCGGCCCTACCCCAGAGCCCACACCCCCAGCCAGAGCCCTCACTCCCCCACGCCAACCCTCTGCCCCAGCCCTGAGCCCCCTCCCACACTCCGAACCCCTTGGCTCTAGCCCCACCACATGAATTTTGTTATGTGCACCAATATGGAGGTGATGTGTCACACATCAAAAATAGTACATAGCAAAATTCATTCCACCCATGCATGGGAAAAAATAGAGTTAACACTGATTTCAACCAGTTGTGCATCCACCTTATAGTAATTTCATCTAAACCACATTTCCTTATTTTCCCTACCATCAAAGGAGGAAGGGACCTGGGCAGAAAAGTGCCTGATCTCTCAGCCCTATTACTGAGTGAAGGGAAATTAGGTGGAAACACTGTAGAGCTGCCTCCTCATTTGTGCTGCTGAATGGTGAGACTGAGCCAAGTGGTGAGTTGCCTTCCTCTATGGTATGTGTCACTAGACTGGGAGATCAGGCAGAGAGTTCCTAGAGCTGGAACCGGGGGCAGTGTGTTTAATGTGCATGAAGTTCTCCTGCACAAAACAGAGCTCGAATCAGCTGGTTGCATTGCTCATTGCTTAAAGCTGATCATTGCATTGCTCATTGCTTAAAGCTGACCATAAGAGAGAAAAGCCTTATCATTGTTCAGAGTGAGACATGGAATTCTTGGAAATACAGCAACAAGAGTGACTAACTCAAGGCTTTTACAACACACAGTACAAGGCTCTACATTTCTCACATGTCAAAAATTAGGTACAGTGCACAGTGAGTTCAGTAACAACAATACAGAGTCTATTCAGTAACAGCATATTCAGTGCGGTATGGAATATCTAGCTGTGTAATCCATGTTATCACCATAGCCCCATTTCCTTGATTTGCAAGGTTAAATAATTAAAGCAAATTAATATTAGTCAGTCAAGGTCTTAGGCTATGTCTACACTACACAGCTCTTGGCAACATGGCTGTGTCACTACAGATGTGCCACTAAAAGGCGCTGTATAGTCACTGTTTGTCAGCTCTCCCGCCGACAAAAAACTATCCCCCCCCCCACTGAGTGGGGTTAGCTTTGCTAGCAGGAGAGCGCTCCAGCCGACAAAGCACTGTTCACACTGGCGCTTGTCGTCAACAAAACTTTTGTCCTTATTTGGGGGGGGGGGGATTTAACATCTTTCAAAGACAAAAGTTGTCATTCAATTGCCAGTGTAGACATAGCCTTAGTTATACTGGTAGTACAGAAAGATGGGTATTACACATCTTTCAATGTAGTCTACTTAATCAAGGTGATATGGGTGAGCTCTTAGCGGTGCTGTAACACAAAGTGAGGAAAGCCACATACTAATGGGGAAAGTTCTTCATACCCTATATGAGGTAGACATAAAAGCCTTAAACTGTGATGAGAGGGGTCTCCTGTGGCCCACTGCATTATGCTATAGATGGGAAGAGAGGCCAAGAAGCTAAGGAGAAACAGAACTAATGGTAAAGAATCAGAAAGTAACAGGAGCACAAAACATGGCCTATAACAGGTAGGGTGACCAGATGTCCCGATTTTATATGGACAGTCCCGATATTTGGGGCTTTTTCTTATATAGGCTCCTATTACCCCAACCCCCGTCCCTATTTTTCACACTTGCTATCTGGTCACCATAATAACGGGTTCTCAAACTGGGGGTCAGGACCCCTCAGGGGGTCATGAGGTTACTACGTGGGGGGGGGGTCATGAGCTCTCAGCCTCCACCGCAAACCCCGCTTTGCATCCAGCATTTATAATGGTGATAAATACATTAAAAAGTGTTTTTAATTTATGGGTGGGGTCGCACTCAGAGGCTTGCTGTGTGAAAGGGGTCACTAGTACAAACGTTTGAGAACCTGTAGCCTGTAAGGAGCCAGGTAGAGGGTCAGGTTGCACAAGGGGAGCCATAAAAAACTCAGAGAGAAGACAGAGCTCAGGATAGTCCCTTTCAGGTCCATTATATTGCTGCTTTGAGCTGGAGCATTGGAAACTGAGTATTTAAAGTGTTACGGCACCTTTTCTAGGTAGGCAGAAAATCCTCAAGGGAAAGAGAAAGACAAAGCCTATTTGATCCTGCAATGTTAGAGCCCAGAAAAATAGGCTTAGGCCACAGACACAGAATTTAAGGATGGGGTTGTAGTCCCAGCAGGATATCTGCTGTGCATTGATTTAGCTGATAGGAAATGGAAGGGTGAAACGCAAGAAGCTGTGTGTTAGCAGTTCATAATACAAGTTTTGATCTCTATAGAAACAAGTAAGTAAACCTCAAAGAGTCATTGATCCTTGTCTTACTGTCATCCATTCACTTCACCTCCATATATCAATCTGTTAGAATGCTTGAAAGGGTGAGAGGGTCCCTTTTCTTCAGAGTGATTGCACAAAACTGGATCACAGTTTCTAAGCAGGCAGGATGTGAAACTGATTATGCCCTAGAAAGAATGTGGGTCTCAGGCTTTCCTCAGGGTCATTATTTAAATGACGGATTATTAGATTAGCCAATAGGCAAACATTTGGGTTGGTACCATTGGATGTGGCCTGTTTGCTGAAATTTTGCCCCTGCATATACACACACACATGTGGTTTCCTGTTGACTTCAATGGTAGCCTCACATGCCTATCTCTGAGTAGGCTCAGGCCTTTTGATTTTATGTAGGCAACTTCTTGCTCTCATTTAGTTTGCCCCAAACATTAACATATACAAATCAATATAGAAGTACATTAAAACAAGCTGGGTTAATCATGTCAGCCGTGGGCTATAGTGGCTCACAAATTGAGTATGAGCCAATGACGTGATGTAGTTGCAAACAAGGCTAACTTCATTCTGGAGTGTATTTACAGGAGTGTCATATGTAAGACATGGGATGCAATTGTCTCACTCTACTTGGCATTGGTGAAGCCTCCGATTAATTATTAAAGCCAATTTTGGGTGCCACACTTTAAGAAAGGTGTGGACAAATTGGAGAGAGTCCAGAGGAGAGCAACAAAAATGATAAAAGGTTTAGAGGATAAAAGGAGAGGTTACAAAAGGTTACAAAATCTGGGCATATTTAGTCTTAAGAAAAGACAACTGAGGGGGAGACCTGATAACAGTCTTCAGATATGCTAGGGGCTGTTATAAAGAGGACGGTGATCAATTGTTCTCCATTCCACTGAAGGTATGACAAGCAAGAAGCAGTTAATCTGCAGCCAGGTAGATTCAGATTAGATATTAGGAAAAAAATTCAAACTATAAAGATAGTTAAGTACTGGAATAGATTGCCAAGGGAGGCTGTGGAATCCCCTTCACAGGAGGTTTTTAAGAAAACACCTGTCAGGGATGGCCTAGATATACTTGATCCTGCCACAATGCAGGGGGCTGGAACCAGCTGATCTCTCAAGTTCCCTTTTAGCCCTACATTTCTATGATTCTATATGAATGGTTGTATAATTCTGGAATGGATATAAGAGTGAAGTAGTTAGACTGGTAATGTAATGACTTAAACACCATGAATTGTCATGCTCTGTATGGAGGTTAAAACAGAAAATAAAAAGGGTCCCCTACCCTTTGAGCACAGGACAGCAAATAGGCGAAGAGAAAACACATGCTGCCTTTTTACAATTTTTGTTGTGCTGGATTTTTGCAGATGGGCTTGTGGTACCTATTTATTAAAATAAAAGGAGTGGAAACTGGGAATATTATTTTTATATAACTGCATTACTGCTGAGTTCTGGCCACAATATAGAGCTGAGGAGAGAAGTTGGAGTGACACTGACACAGAAATAAAATGAATTGAAATTGCTACTGACAATAAAATAGGAAGTAGTGATAGACAGTAAAGGCTTGTCCCTGAAATTTTTATAGCTTCTCTGGTGCTGGAGGGAACAGTGATTTTAAGACAGTTATGGATCTTTAAAAAAAAACCAACAACCCAATAATGCTGAAGTCAGCCATTGGTTGTACAGAAGGGTTATAACTGCACACAAAGCCTTTATGACTTGTAAGTGCATTGGTAAAGAAAGATATTGTCCTTGCTGCCCTGAAATTTTAAAATGGAATTGAGAGACCAGGGAGAAGGGGGAAAGCTAATGTTAGTGGGACATTGTGTAAAGATGCTGCAGAGAAAAGCTTAATAGGCACATTAATGAAGACAACATTGGCGAGCTTCTGAAATGAACCACGAATTCTACGCTTTATCCTGAGACCTTGTCTAACTGCATTAAATGTGTCCTTTTCCTTGCATGTGACTATAATGCACAGCAGTTATCAAGCAACAGAGACAAGCCTTAAAAAGCAAGCACAAAAATAAAAAAGACTGATTTTTTACCTGCACGCTACAGGCCTCAGCATAGTCACTTCACACTCCCTTAAACCTCACTGCAGGCAGGGAACCTATGTCAATTGACTGATCAAGGCCTCTGTGAACTACACACTAAAATGCTTCTTTTTCTTATCTAGAGAACAAAATGGAAACTATGGTAACAGACAGATCTAGTAAAGTCCATCAAAGGACTGAAGATAACTCAGTCTCCATACCCATTCAGTCCTTGACCTCTCTGCTAAGACTGCGAACAAGGGGGACAGTTGTGGTGATGGTATTTATGAACTAGACATAGGGAACTGGACCGAGGGCACAAACTCATTTTACATAGCCATAGGCCACAAAACAATTGGTAGCAGTTTTCACCTGTGCTGCACTTCAACCTGTGCTCTGGATACATAAATCCCTCTATTTCTGTATGTATTACTCCCACTTAGGGGAGAAATAGACTACTCCAAAGAATCACTTTTTTGGTTGGTAATTTTAGCTGAATCTCGTGTGTCCACCTTAATCTGTGTTTTAAAATCTAAAACATGTCTTGGAGCTGTCTCACTTGGATACATTACAAGTTCATGTAAAGTACATTTAAAATACACAGAGTATTTAGAGCAGGGGGTTAGCTGCTTTTAGGGGATAAACATTTACAAGTTTTGTACTTGTCCTTTGGTCTGGAACCACAGGCAGAAATTCAGAACTTTGTGTAAGAGACCTATCATGATTATCTTTTTCTGAAGAAGATATGGAAATTTCATATTTTTATAAAAAACTTCATGACAGTTTACTGTGACATGGATTTTAAAAGTAAAGCTTATTTTTATAGTCTGTGGCTTTTTTCCCAACAACACACTGGAATTCCTTTGACAGCAGCAAGAATAATGCCTAAAATACTCTGTGGATTTAAAATCATCAAATGAAAGTAGAATATATTTTACAATTGTCTTTTCTCTTTCTTGCAGAAACCAAATGCTTTGCTTTTGGGGGGAAAGAAGAAGCTTGAGGGTCTCAGAGAGAGAGATAAAGGCTTACTTATTCCAAATGAGAAAAGGATGTTTTTTTCACAGGCCAGGATAAATTACATCCTGTGTTTAGAACGAGATGGAGAGCATTGCGAAATCAGAAATAACAATCTCCATTACTATAGGGATTGTTACGTTAGCAGTTTTGTCTCTTCTCTGACGAGGCTGATTTTTAACCTGTGCCCTAAACTTCACAACTGGACTGTCATTACAACTGAAAAAAGTAGGAATACTTTACCAAACCCTGCAAAAAACTTCAGTGGTCTCTGATAAGGAGGGTTAGAGCAGAGTAAAGCAATAGAGCAGAGTACCACCTGGTACTATACTGCTGCCAGAATGTAGTTCTTAATTTATGGTGTGTAACTCCTCCTGCTATCCTAATTTAAATGGAACAAATTTTTAGAGAAGGCTCATGGTTGGGACCTAGTGATTTGTACTGGGTTCAAATTCTGTCCCTGTGTACACTCTGTGCAACTAAATCAGTTTACAAAGGATGTGTATGAGAGCAGAATGTGACTCCAAAGGCTCTGTGTGTATACATTTTTCACTGGCTTTTTTGAAAGACACGTTTTAAAACAATGTGAGAGCTAGTATTCTCATAATGTTTCAGTTCCTAGATGATGTAAATAGCATGAGAAGACCAGACCTCTTTTTATATTGCCCCTATAAATTGGTCTCAGAGTCATTAAAACCCATGAAAACAAAACACAATTAAAATATCAAGATATTCAGCTTCATGCGATTACCACTATTTTTGGTAGCCTTTGGAACCTGAAGGCACAGCCCTAGTTTAAAGTTTGAACTGAAGTTCTCACTAAAATTCAGCAGCAAGTGTTCAGGGAAACTTCTCAGAGCGCACATCTAGTCACGAGGCCTTTCGGTGTTGATCCAGTTTTTTAGCCACTCAGGTTTTGTCTTATACTTAAAAAAAAAAAAAAAGTACATCCCATATAGACTGTCTCCTGGCCATTTAGTAATAGGATTGACATTCACGCAGCTTTTATTATCCCAACCTCTGGCAAAGCATTTTGCACCAGAGGTAATAGATGTTCTTTTACAAATGGACTGTGACTGTTTCTTAAATTTATTCAAGAAATACTTAAGTAATTAGGTTCTCCAGAGGTTGAGACAATAAAGCTGTGTGACACTATGACAGATGTAATCTGATTGGCCAACTGCAAGTCTTTACTCCTGAAGTAACAGACAAGCTATGGAAATAGCAAACTTCAACTTCTTTGGGGATTATTTTATCACAGCTGCAAGAATAACAGGATAGTAAAATATGTCACCATCATAAAGTTTAAAGGTCCATTTTATTTCCATATTGATGTGAGTCCTGGTTGCATACCTGCCAATATGGGTGCAGGGGTATTTTGGGGGAAACATTTTGTTAATTAATCTGTGCCCAATTATAGGGCAAAGGAGGGTTTAAATAGCTGAGCCCTTTGGATTTTGTATAGCAAAACCTGTTTAAAAATTATTCCTTATTTGTATCCATGGAAATATAACAAAATTTGGAGACAGATTTTTTACAAATCACAGTATGAGATTTGTATTAATTATAAAGATTAATAAAAAAATGACAAGTGCATTGTATTATAAATTATCCCAAGTACCTTTCATCTTTTTTCTTTTTTAAGCTCACCAAATGGAAAAATAAATGGGCTCTTTTATAATGTGTTAGTTGCTTGTCTATAATTTTTGAGTTTTTTTGCATAGTTTTGTATCATTGTTTTAAAAATCTATGAAGGCCTAATATTGGAGGAAAAAAGCAAACACAAATTGTGGGATTTCCCCTCTAAATTATCCTACCTTGGCACAGGCAATATTCAATCCTGCAACAGTAACAGGTTCAAGGCCTGGTATCTCTGTGACCCGCCAAGTCTCAAAGTAGGAGCTGTACACCCTTGGAAAGAGAAACTTTTTCAATGGTACATTGGCAGGTCCAGTAGAGATCACTAGTCTAGAACTTAGGAGTCATAGAGTTTAAGGCCAGAAGAGGCCACTAGATCACCTAGTCTGACTGTGACAGGGTGTATAAATCCCACACTGATAGGGAAGGGGCTAGAGAACTGTGTGCTGAGGTAGCCCCACCCTTCTGCCCCGCCAATCATGCATGGCGGGAAAGAGACCTTTAAAAAAGAGGAAGCTGCAGTCAGCAAAGGAGGAAGGACACCCCTGAGCCACAAGTGGCGGAGTGGCTCCTGAAGTAGCAGGAGGGACTCCCATAGTGGAGATCCCTACTCCCCAACCATATGAGGAGTACAGTGAACTCCTCGTGTAAGCCTGACAGGGAGAGCCCAATTCAGCTACCCAGCAGGACTCCTGTAAACGGCTAGACAATACTCCTGAAGTAAGGGGATACCACTGGCTGTTTCTCTTTTGAGTTGGCTCTGGGAAGTGTTCATCCTCAGTTGCAGTGAAATATTTGTTTCCCTTTTGATCCCCAACGTTGCGTTACATGCAGGCCGGATAAAGCACAACAACCAATATGATTGCAAGCTGAATCATTTATTATTTACAATGCATCATATTATATAGGCTTCTCCATATTAGCAAACGTCAGACACACCAACATTACATTGCTGCTGATTGGTTCTTTGTCCGATACACACGCTTTTCACATGCATGGCCCTTTGCTCACTGGTTCCCCATTTCCCATACAATCCATCTAATTTATGGTCTTGTTTATCACCTTGAAACCGATTCCAGCCAGGCCATCTGGCGCCTGCCTCCTCTTGGCTAGCTCCCTACTTTCTCACAACAACTTTATCTCACCCCTCTGTCTTTGATGTCCGCTGCTGTAACTTTCCACCAAGGCAGCATAGGGATGATAACTTAAAGAGATTTTCAGTAAACCTCAAAACAGGGCAAGCAAGTAAAAAAAAAAAAACAACTCCCAACAATTATATTCGTATGAGAGAGAAAATAACCCAAGTGGGCCAGCCAAAGCCATTAAGCCAGTCCCACAAAAATTATAATCACATATTATCCTGCAATTGCTAAGCAACGCATATATAAAATGCAAATAATCAAATAATTAAGACTGTTGGTATGCAAATTTTAATAACCATTCTAAATTAAAAAATTTGGCCAATAAAGTTTCTCTCTTACTTAAGAAAATGTATTAAAAACTTTAGTGTATCACATTTTTCTTATATAACCAAACACTTTGTATTCTAAATTGAACAAAACCAGTATCTGCATTTCAATCCAACCCTTCCGCTTAATTTCAAATCAGACCATCTCATAAAAATATTAAACACAACAATGACAAAACAGAACATAGAACACAAAACATAATTTTGACTATGCCAGTAAATCATGGTACGTTGAATGCTGTACAGCTGGCATTAGTTTTCTTTGATTATTTGAAAGACAAAAACAGGTCTACCCCTTTTGGGCAGTCAATCATTACTTAAAATATACAAAAACATTAATACAGATGCTTTTTGGCTTGCTTTTACTTTTAACTTCTGCTTTTAAACCCTAAAAAAAAAACATCACCACTTACAGTGCCCTTAGAGCCTAATACAATTTTAATTACATAGCACTGTATACATTCTTTAATTAATTTAACAAAATTGTATGAATTTATTTACAAACATTTCAAAAACACCAAAAACTTTTCTCTTTAGCATCTTTACAAAGTTCAACTGCTGTTCCCTCCAGCAACTACAGAGTTAACTTTTCACTCTCCTTAAAAATCACTTGTTCTTTCCTTAAATCACTTGCTGTTCCCTCCAGCAGCTACTTTTATTAACTTAAATCACCATTTCAAGTATTCTCCTGGGTGTTTGAAATTTCCATGCTTATACTCACTTACTTCTTCCATCCACTACACCCTCAAAAGTTTCCAACCTGTTCTCCAATCTCTACAGCATCTGCTTTCCGCCTATCATTAATATTGGCATAGTATCAAGCGCCATTCTCCCAAGTTACCTAGATTTATGCCTAGTGACACACTGCAATGCCTCCCAGCCCTCAGTAATATAGCATACCATTTTGCCAGTAGCTTCTGGGTCATAAAACTAATGGCGGAAATGACATGTAACTCACCAACTCCAGCCTGTACATCCTGCAGTGTACAATTCTTCTTTTTTTTTTTCAGGGGTCAGTTCTCAATGTTTTTTTTTGGTGAATTTCCTGGACTTTGGGCAAATGTGTGTGATATGTTTCTTCTTCTCTTTTCCCGCAGCAGTCATGGTTCTCCTATGGGGGGGAAAGTCAGCACACATCCCCCTAGTGGTTTTTGCTTTCTTCAAAAGAGTCCTTTTCCTCCTGCTCCAGAAGCACAAAAAGCTAGAAAAAAAAAATAGGCTAATCATCAGTAGGAGAATTCTTCTGATGAGTCATGGGTCCAAGCAGTCAGTCTCCTGGCTCCAAGGAGTGGCAGGCTGGCTAGTCTTTGGGAAGCTCTTCCATACCTGTGTGAAGAGAGACAGAACACACATCCGTTAGTGCCTGGCAGGCTCATTCTGTTCTTTTCCTTCCCTCCTTGGCTTCTTTTAATCTGTGCATCCTGTGTCAGATCTTTCCTCTTCATGGATGTGCAATAAAAACTTCTGTGTTATCTTTTCTTCAGCTGATGATAAAGCAACAACAACATGATTGATTGCTGAATCATTTTATTATTATTTACAATCATATTATATATAGGCTTCCATATTAGCAAACGTCAGACACACACCAACATTACATTGCTGCTGATTGGTTCTTTGTCCGATATACTTTCTCACAACAAACTATCTCACCCCTCTGTCTTACACCCCAACAGTAAAGAAATATAAGGCCCAGAAACGGTGGGGTCCATTGCAAGACCCAAGATAGGGGGACCTGTGCTGGGTCCACCCAGTATTGATAACTGTGTGAGTCCAGGGGCTCCAACTGGGTGGTAGGAACACCCAAAGGGGACTTGTTTACACTGACCTCCTGTATATAAAAGGCCACCAACACCACCCATCACTCACACACTAATCCTGACAACCAAAATTAGACCAAAGTATTACAGCCCACAGGAAACCAGATTGTTATGTGCCACAGGAAGAAAACAGGAGACAGAATAGGGTGTACCAGTGCTCAAGGCCCCTGCAATGGCAGGGAAATTATTAAATGAGATATATCCAGATAATCTGGGCAAGTAACCCACACCCATGTGCTGCAAGTGGAAGGTGAGACACTCCCACTTGGGTTCAAGTCTCTGCTCCATTAGAAACTTCCTGTGTGATCACAGGCAAGTCATTTAGCCTCTCTGTGCCTGAATTTCCCATCTGTAAAAAGGAGATAATAGCACTTTGCTACCTCACAAGAGTAATCCGATGGTAAGTACATTCAAGATTGTGTGTTGCTCAGATACTATGGCGATGGGGGCCATCTACAGTATCTGTATTTTAATATTATTCTGTATAGGAAAGCTACTTTGGCAAGTTTTATAGGTTTCTATAATGCATTAGTTATGATTTTCCTCCTTTCACTTAGACTGTGTGTGCATTTCTCATATCTGAGAAAATCAGGAATTGGTACGTGTGTGTTGCTATTACTTCCCTAACAAAGCCTAGGTGTCAGTTATAAAAATTGATTATTGTATCATTATTGCACAGTAGTTATTTTTGGTATTGTATTATGCATTTTAACTAGATCTTTGTCACACACAGTATGTCTGCATGTAGACTAATGTAGAATTCCAGTGAACTGTAGAATAGTTACACTGCACATCCTTATAAGTATGATTGTAATCTAAACTATAAACTTTTTTGGGCAGGTAGTGTCACATGAAGAAGTGTTTACACTGTGCCTACCATAATGGAACTTCAATCCCTGACTAGAGCCCTTTGGAACTACCATCATATAAACAGTTAACACAGTCATGCACATTACTGCACCTGTGCGTCTATTTTGCTGATGTTTTTAGTGTGCACCTTTGAGATTTCATACTTTTTAAAATAATAGTGCAGTAAATCAATCGTAATTAACTGATAAAAGTATTATTATTTTCTCTCTCAGAAATGTGTGCATGACTCAAACCAAGATTTGTCTAAAGTGGAGTAAGTATTTAGAAGCATAATTGTTGTTACTACTTACAATGCTAATAAGTATGTTTTATTTTTCTTTCTTTGCACGTAATTTTTATTGTGTATTTCCCTCTTTTTAAAGCATTTCAAAAGCCATTATAATCTGTCACATTTTCTCAAAAGAGGTCTTTAGTCATAAAACTTGTCATTTAAGGTGAACTTTAGATCCCACTGATTTTCTGCTTCAATTTGTAAGAAATGAGTCTAGGGGCAAGGAATGGAATTTAGAGCTACTTTTTTGGCAAAGACCAAAGCTGATCCTGAGAGACAGTTGAACCAGTTTCAACAGTATGAACATCAAGGAGGACATTAAGCCATGTAAGGTCAAGAAGTGGCCAGGAGGGGAAGCGGGGGATGGGAGAGAGGTTTAAGATTCATCACAGCTGTGCCACTGCTCAGTTGTCTAGATCTAACCTTTGAAAGGCTCCATCTCTTCATCAAAGGCTATTCAAGAAAGCAACATAAAAAACCAACTTTGAGTTGATGTTTTCAAAAATAAAGATTATGATCAAAAGTGTAAAAGGACAATCTTAGCCTAAAAGAATAGCCACAGAGATCTTCCATTGTGCACTGCTGCCTCTGATAAGTCATTTAAAGTAGTTTGTGATATTTGATACTAAGCAAGTGAATGACACTTGCATACTTAATCTTCAGTTTTACAGCCACTTCTGTCAGGCTTATTTTGCACCTTTATTAAATATTAGCTAAAAAATTGACAAACAGAGATCTGAGATGTCAGGAAGCAAAAAAACATATCATCTGTGAAAAGATTATATTTAAAAAGAACCCTTTTGATAGGGGTTTACAATGACTTTTGCTTTTGGCTAGCCACTTGGTTTCCTCCTTTACTGTCAGCTACAGAGCACTGAGGCATCTTTATGCTGCACTGGCAACATAAAGGGGGCAAAAAACAACTCCTGAGAATACCCCTTGCACAGGGAGCCTCCTTGGTTATTGCACACCTGAAATAACCGCTCTCTACATGCGCTGAGTTTGAAAGGAGGAGTGGTCAGAGCAGAGCATTGGTGTGGAGGGGCAGGGCCGCCCAGAGGATCTTCGGCGGCGGGGGGGCCCCTGCTTCGGCAGTAATTCAGCGGCGGGGGGTCCTTCCGCTCCGGGACCCGCCGCTGAAGTGCCCAGAAGACCTGCGGCGGGGGCCGGCAGCGGGTCCCGCTTCGGCGGTAACCAGCAGCGGGGGGGGGGGGTCCTTCCGCACCCGGAGTGGAAGAAGCTCCGGGGGCCCAGGCCCCACGAGAGTTTTCTGGGGCCCCCAGAGCGAGTGAAGGACCCTGCTCCAGGGGCCCCAAAAAATTCTCGTGGGGGCCCCTGCGGGGCCCGGGGCCTGGGGCAAATTGCTCCTCTTGCCCCCCTCTCTGGGCAGCCAGGTGGAGGGGACATGGCTGAATTGCAGAAAACTACAGCCATTGTTTGCTTCCCAGAGCCCATAGGCCTTCCTGTTCAGTTAGAGCAGCCCCTCAGGGGGCTCAGAAACAGGGACGTTCAGTACCTTTCCCTGCATTATACATTGATCTGATCCCAGAATCCAATTTAAATTATTTTGGATTTATAGGTGTGTACTTCACTCAGACAGGATTTAATCATACAGCTGCATGTGGATTTTTAGCATGTTTTAGGGCTCATCATTACTATTTCTATTACTGTAGCAGCTATCATTGATCCCACAATGTAATAAATGTCTATAGGTTGTGTAGGTTTCAAGGCATTGTATGTTATATGTTAGTGGAATTTTTTGTATGGTTCTCAATGTTTTGTTTTACATAACATATCTTGTGTACTAACCACTGTATTTGTTTTTTGGAAAATTAATGTAAAAATAATAAAGATAGTAACTTACTCTTTCCTTATATCAGTGCAAACCAATGCAGCTCTTAATACACAAACAGCAAAGCTGACCAGGCATCAGAGAAAAGGTCAGCTCTGTTAGTATCTAATCAGACAGTGGACGGATGAGAATGAAGGAAGGAAATGGGAAAATAATGTGAAAGTGCTTTAACATTTAAAGTGACACAACATTCAACTAACATTCACCAACCTCATCTCTAATTACCGCAGTGATTAAGTAGTAAAGACTTTGGTCCCATGGGGATTGCAATTCTGAAGAAAATACAGAGACATGTGTTACATATTTTTTCTCCTGGCAAATTATTACAGAAATTCTGATCTCCATGGGTTTCCCAACAAACTCCTCTTTATGAAAACCATGCTTCATTTGTGAAGTGCCAGAGGAAGTGTAGTGTTCCTGTTTCTGAAGATTTACATCTTTATTCCCATATCTTCAACTCGCCTTTTTAAAAAAAAACCTTTTATGTCTAAAGAAACAAAAATAGAATGCATTATACATTTGCATACTGTAGGGGTTCCTATCATCCTACGTGAAGAACAAACAGAGGAAAAGGGAGGATTAGATAAAAGCCCCAAGCCCTTAACTCAGCATGAAGCTGGCCTAACAGTAAGTGCAATTGTAATTAACACAAGTTCAGTTAAAATTTTAGTCCTAGGGGACTCCCTGGTAGACCTCATTTAAAAATACTTTTTTTCCCTCAAATTTCCTCACAGTTTAATCATGAGATCAAGATTTTTCTGGCAAAAAATAAAAAATAAAAGAGACTGATGAGAAAGAAGAGCAAGTGCTTTAATTTACAATTATGTTTAAACTTCCTTGTGCAGTAGATCAAACTGAATAATCAATGTCTGCTGTACAAACCAATACACATTTCATCCCGTTATACTGGTATTTATTGTATTTTAATCTCTCAGCAGATGTGCCCATATGCTAGCCCTTGCCCTACCTTCTACTCAGAAGAGAAGCTGTAAAATCTCATCTTCTTGCACAGGAGATGGGGGAATGGCCAAAGGGGAATCCTGGCTATAGTACCTACTTCTTCATTCTGTGTTGACCTTTCTCCATCATAACCACATATCCCCCATCCTCCCACTGTGCTAATACATTCTAAATATGCAACTGTGTATTACATAAAACAAGGTGCATCATCATCATACCTAGCTCTTATATAGCACTTTTAATCTGTGGTTCTCAAAGCACTTCACAAAAGAGATATGTATGTTTAATTATCCCCATTATATAAACTGAGGCAGCAAGCACCATCTGTATCAAACATACACAATAATGTCCCCCCAAAAGTCCCCAAGCAACTGTGGGCTTGCATATATTTTACAAAGGAAAGGTAATAATTATCAAGGCCTTTCCATCTCCCAGGCATGCTGATGTAGTTTGGAGGATCAAGGAAGAAGGAGTCAGCTACCAATATCCCAATGCTCTGGTTTATATTTTTTATTATTAGTCTGATCATGTTTATAAGATGAAGAATTAGAGCTGAGCAAATAATACATTTTTCAGTTCAGTGGCAATTTCAAAAAATTGGGTGAAAAAATAATTTTGGGTGTCTGAAAAATTTCACCCCGATAGCTAAAGGATCTTGTCATTTCCTAATGAGTCTAAGTTTAGCTGGAAACCTAACAGATACACTGAGAATTTCAAATTTTAAAATGAGATATCTTTCTTCTTGGTGGAATTGTTTTTAGTGCTAGGAAAGATGTTTACTCTCTCGACACTGAAAGAGATGTTAACCTTAGTTTTCCAAGCTCAATTTATGAATCATTCACGATCAAGTGTAGATGCTAAAGAAGTCATGAGAATCCTGGTTGAGAGCATTGAACCAGTAACAAGAACATTTAGGGGAACTTAACTGGAATGCCAAAAAGTTTAAAATATGAATAGGATAGAACCAGTAAATGAATTCAGTAGACCAGAAAGCTTGTCAGTTAGTTCAGTCCCATTTATGTTATCAGGAATACCTAAAATATAAATATTGTATGATTTTGCAAAATGTTTCGGATTCTCGAGTTCTCCCTATAATATTGTCTTTAATGATTACTCTTGTGAGTGATTTCACACTCTCAAGTTATGCTTGTGACTCACTAAAACCTTTCTGAGATTCATCAATAAGGTGTTCTAAATTAGTCAAGTTGAGTGAAACAGCATTTGACTTAGAATGAAAAGGATCAAATATTGTTTGCAAAGAATGAATTGCAGTTTCTTCTTAGAAGCACTGGTAGTTACAGATTTAGAGGAAAATTCTTTGTTAGCTGATCGTAAAACCTGTCTAACAAAGGTAGTCAAAATGTATAGAACTGCCATGAGAGCAAAAGCATCCACATCGCCTTCGCTTTCCCTTTGTCATTCCTAACTAACCATAAGTTATAAATATTTTATTGTGCTTTCTTCCTTATCTCATGCCACCTCTAGGCGGTTGGAGAGGACATAGTCGGGAAAAAGGAAGAAGATGAAATAGATCACCTTAGAAAGCCTATTGGGATAAAGATGCCTGGGTAGAAAGCAGCAAGAAAAGCAATATAAAAACTCTCTAAGGCTGTGCGGGACTAAACCCAAGAGATTAACCAGCATGACTTGCAAAGATGGTAAAGTTTATTTGACATTGTATTTCCAGGTGCAGGACCAACCTGAACCCATTGAACCTAAAACACCACAAGTCAAGACTGGGTAGTGAGGATTATACCCTTCTACAACACCACCCCAGGCAGCACAACATGTGATCAATTGAGAGCCTCCAGAGCGCTCAGTAAGCAGCACGTGTGTCAGAGAAGTGAGGGCTTTATTTCCCCTACAATGCCAACTATGGCATGTCCTTCAGAGTTCCCAAACAGCAGTCCCCATATCCTCTTTCTTATGACAGGTACTGTATGTATATGGCAAGAAGAAGGGCAGACAGAGCGTGATCAGAGGTTACCAGAATTCTGGCTCTTGGCTAATAGCTGGTGAATACAACAGACTGTAATGGTCAGT
Source organism: Mauremys reevesii (assembly GCF_016161935.1). Taxonomy (NCBI): domain Eukaryota; kingdom Metazoa; phylum Chordata; order Testudines; family Geoemydidae; genus Mauremys; species Mauremys reevesii. Next base: position 73,865,988 of record NC_052630.1, read on the forward strand.
ATCTGAGTCTGAGAGTGTCACCTTCATAGACTTCAAATCACTACTACATTTGCACTATTACTCTTAAGCCAAAATCTCTAGCATGTCTTGGGCTCCATCCAAACCCATGCGGCTTTGGTATCATGTTGGAATGCCTCACCACTGACACTTAGAGAACCAAATAGCTGCCATCGCCAAAAGGCTTTCTTCACCTCACCCTTCTACCTCGCAAGAATATTCTCTCTGTTACTTTCGTCAAACAATGACTTGGCAACAGTAGTTCATGCAATCAGCACCTAAAGCAGGGGTGGGCAAACTACAGCCCATGGGCCACATCTGGCCCGACACCATTTAATCCTGCCCTGAGCTTCAGCCGGGAAGCGGGGTCGGGGCCTTACTCCACTCCGTGTGGCTCCCAGGAAGCAGCCAACATGACCCCCCTCTGGCTCCGACGTATTAAGCAGAGGTGTGGCCAGGTGGCTCTGCACGCTGCCCCATCTTCAGGCACCACCCCCGCAGCTCCCACTGGCTGTGGTTCTTGGCCAATAGGAGCTGCAGGGACGGCGCCTGTGGGTGGGGCAGCAAGCAGAGCTGCCTGGCTGCACCTCGGAGCCGGAGGGGGGACATGCTTCCAGGAGCTGCTTGCAGTGAGCACCACCCAGAGCTTGCATCCCTGAGCCCCCCACCATGCCCCAACCCCTGCCTCAGCCCTGATCCCCCTCCCATCTTCCGAACCCCCTCGGTCCCAGCCTGGAGCCCCCTCCTGCACCTCTCCTCCCTAGCCCTACCCCAGAGCCCTCACCCCACCCCTGCTCCCCAACCCAGAGCCCCCTCCCACACCCTGAACGCTTCATTTCTGGCCCCACCCCAGAACCTGCACCCCCAACTGAGCCCTCACCCGTACCCCCAATTTTGTGAGTATTCATGGCCCGCCATACAATTTCCATACCCAGATGTGGCCCTCAGCAGGGCTGCCCAGAGGATTCCGGGGGCCTGGGGTCTTCGGTGGCAGGGGACCCCGCTTCGGCAGTAAAAAGCGGGACCTGCCGCCGAAGTGCAGCCCCCACCGCGGGTCTTCGGGGCACTTTGGCGGCGGGTCCCGGAACTGAAGGGCCCCCTGCCGCCAAATTACCGCCGAAGACCCGGCTGCACTCCGGCGGTGGGTCCCGCTTCAGCTGTAATTCGGCGGCAGGGGGGTCCTTCTATCCTGGAGAGGAAGGACCCCCTGCCAGCGAAGACTGGGAGTGAAGAAGCTCCGGGGGCCCGGGCCCTGCGAGAGTTTTCCGGGGCCCCCAGAGCGAGTGAAGGACCCCGCTCCAGGGGCCCCGAAAAACTCTCGTGGGGGCCCCTGCTGGGCCTGGGGCCTGGGATAAATTGCCCCACTTGCCCCCCCCCCTCTGGGTGGCCCTGGCCCTCAGGGCAAAAAGTTTGCCCACCCCTGACCTAAAGGCTAGACTACAGCAACTCCCACTACCTTGGCCTAGACCAGAAATTTATGAAGGAACTGTAACTTCTATGCTATTCTTATAAGCAGAATGGACAAGACAACATAGCATAGCAATGCTCTGCAGTCTGTGCTGGCTTCCTGCCCACTAGCTGATTCAATTCAAGTTCTGGTACTGATATACAAAGCACTCATAGGCCAATGGCCACCTCAATTTCAGTTGCCCTCCATGACCATTATGCAAACTGCTTTGTATCAGAACTCTGATACAGATTCAAGAGAACAGGAGCCTATTCAGCTGCAGGCCAGAGAGTCTGGAACATCATTGCAAGGGAGAAAAGGAAAATTAATTCCATTGCCATCTTCAGGTCATGCTGTAAAACTAGGCTTGAAAGGATTATATTATCGGTAAATATTGAACATTGATTTCACCGTATGCACACAAACAAAAATATCTCCCTCTATAACAATCAAAATTGACAGATAGGCAAAGTAAGAAAAATGCTCCTTGAGAATTTATTACAGTTTGTTTTAAGGAGATTTATTTGGTATATTTTGACATGTGATGACAATTTGTGTTTGAACTGTTATAAATTTTTTAAATCTAAACATCTACTGTCATTACATAATTACTGTTTGGACAACCGCCCCCCCACACACACACACACTATTGTCTGACCCTCCCATAATATCGCCTGTGAAAATTTAAATAGATATAAAAATTAAAACGCTTTAAAACATGGGTAGGCAAACTTTTTGGCCTGAGGGCCACATTGGGGTATGGAAATTGTATGGCGGGCCATGAATGCTCACAAAATTGGAGGTAGGAGTCCAGGAGGAGGTGAGGGCTCCGGCTAGGGGTGTGGGCTCTGGTGGGGCCAGAACTGAGGCGTTCAGGGTGCAGGAGGGGGTGGGGCTGGGGGGTTGAGGTGCATAAGGGGGCTCCAGACTGGGACTAAGGGGTTCGGATAGTGGGAGGGGGGATCAGGGCTGGGGCAGAGGGTTGGGGCACGGGGGTGGGTGAGGGCTCTGGCTGGGGGTGCGGGCTCTACGGTGGGGCTGGGATGAGGAGTTTGGGGTACAAGAGGGGGTTCTGTGCTGGGATCGAGGGGTTTGGAAAATGGGAGGGGGATCAGGGTGCGGTGGGGGCTCAGGTGTGCAGGCTCCTGATGGTGCTTACTGCAAACATGTCCCCCCTCTGCTCCGAGGTGCAGCCAAGCAGTTCTGCGCACTGCCTCGTCTGCAGGCGTCACCCCGGCAGCTCACATTGGCTGGGAACTGTGGCCAATGGGATCTGCGGCCAATGGGATCTGCAGGGGTGGCACTTGTGGATGGGGCAGCGCACAGAGCCGCCTGGCCTCACCTCCATGTATTACATAGAAGTTGGAGGGGGGTCATGCCAGCTGCTTCCTGGGAGCTGCGCAGAGTGGAGCAAACCCCCAACCCCACTCCCCAGCTGGAGCTAAGGGACAGATTAAATGGTCTGTCAGACCAGATGTGGCCCGTGGGCCATAGTTTGCCTACCCCTGCTTTAAAATAAACATCAATATCCATTGAAATTATAAAAATAAAAATCACTTCTGCCAAGCCTATGTAAAACTCACTTGTTTGCTTCTGTAGTCCTCAAAGAACCAGAAATGAAGGAAGTTCTAGGGAACATTCAAAAATTAGCCACAAATTAGAGCTTTAGCATGATGGAGAACTAACATCATGCTCAACCAGGGGGTCTGAATACACCTAGGACAGGATGTGAAACTGAGTGGTCACCCCCACACCTAGCCAACTCCATTTTTTAATTCATGTTTTTTAATTTGTGTGTAGTGCTTAGATATTATGGGGTAAGAGCTTTACAAATGATGCCCAATAGATAATTTTGGTTTAAATAGTATCTTTTCACAGTGACCAGTTGCATGCATACTAAAATTGTGAAAAATAAATGCTTTCAGATTAGCACTACACTACAACAGGTTAATCATCAACAACTTGGCTTTCTATTAAATAACTCTAGTCTCTTTTTCATCAACTGTGTTAGCTAGTAAAACTGCAAGATATTCACACTTTGAGCTGATACAATTGCAAAAACAATCACCTGTTTTCTTAATGATGGTAAATTGCATTCACACAAAAACATAAGTAAACGCTCACCTTTTAAAAAGAGTAAAATCTATGTATTGCTTTGAAAAGGGCACTAAATGGCTCTTGTACTTAGGACAGAGTGGTAAAATTACTCTTGTTCCTTCAGTGCCTCACATTATGCTGTTGGCCTTTGCTATGATGTCAAGTGTTGGCCTTCGTGGTACTGCAATTCTCTTTTAAACAAATAGATTTTTGTGAAATTGCTTGCACAGAATGAAATTTGCAGACTCTCATATCTGCTAGTGGGACATTTGTTACATATTCTGTTTTGAATTTAGTAATACATATTTCAATGTGGCATTGCTTCTTTGAAAGGTTAGAAACCTCTTAGTCCTGTGAGATCTGTGTCAGCATCTGATTTTGTGTGCAAGGTAAGCTTTAAATATTAATATGGAGAAAGGTCATGCACTCTTTAACCCCCAAAATGGAGTTAGTAAATCATGATCTGGCAGTAAAAAAATACAGGGCACATCACTGTTTGGTGAGGGCAAAATCTAAATTTAAATTAAACTAAGTTGTCTGTGGTGTATAGATAAAGTGTGAAGGTGTGTTTTAAAGTAAAACACGGGGCTGCTTTTGAAGCAGTGGTTGGAGAAAATTTGTTAGAAGACTATTAATAATATCTCCCTTCTTTCAATAAATCTCTATAATTAGAGGAAGTTATGTGATTAGTCTAGTGGTTGGAGTAAAAATAAATGGGGAATTGCAGACTCTTAGGGCAGATCTTCAGCTGGTGTAAATTTTCATGACTCTTTTGGCTTCAGTAGAACTGTGACAGGTTACATCAGACAAGGCTCTAATCCACACTGAACCATTGATTTATAGCAAGAGTCATGATCTCTTTATATACCATTCAATCCACCTGGAAACTAAGGTAAAAATGTGCAGGACCTTGCTAAAAATCAGAAGATGCACCTAAATGGAGTTTCTATAATCAAATAAAATTATAATATATTTAAATCTCTTGTGCTGTGACATATAAAACTGGATTATTAATTATTATGTATGATAGATATCTAAAGCCAAGTTCCCAAGCCAGCTGAACTCCATGTATTAAATAACCAACCACATCTGTTCAGCTACCTAGACAGGCTCTACCTCGAGCCCTGGAAACTCTAGCTAGTAAGCCCTTCTAATGATTAAGCAGTACATGCACCCCACCAGATACCATCACCAAGTGTCTTTATTAATACTGCTTGCCTCATGTTCCAGGTAGAACAAAACATAGCAGCAGACAGAACAGCCTCCCTTCTGCTCCCTGACACAGCCTTTTATAGTGCTTGCTTTCTTCTCTGCACTACCCAGCTGCTGTATTAATTACACCATTAGCTCATCAGATTCCTACAGGTGCAAGTAATCCCTACTAACCTTCCAAACACAGTCTATTTAACTCTTTCCTACTCTAACTAGCCAGTGCCCCGCAGGTTCTAAGTGACCAGGTGCTGGTTCCCAAAAGGGGTCCTATTTATAGATGCTAACAGTATCCAGTCACAACTTCTAAAGGGACATTCACAGCTGTGGAGGTGGGGACTGCATTTTTCTCACAAGGAAGACAGTCCATTGAATCTACTCATGGGTGGTGGGTAACATAGGCTGGAGGAGGCTGTATCTCTGCCCAAACAGTCATGTGTGGCCCCGCCCATGCTCTGCACCTAGACCCCCCTCCTGCTTCTGCTTGGCGCAGCTCCAGTCTCCCGGGGGGTGGCCCTGGCTCAGGCTGTGCCACCTGCTCTCCTGGTGCTCTGGGACTGGGGGGACAGGGGCTATGCTACTTACCCTCCTGGTGTTCTGGGGGTGGTTGGGGTCACTCCGGAGCTGGAGGCTCTAGCCTGGGGCTGGTGGTTGTGGTGGGGGGGTTATCTGGTGGGGGGCTTGGAAGGGGCAGGGCCTCAGGCAATTCATGCACTGCCCATGACTCTACTAAGAAGAGACAGAATGGCGAAATAACTTTAATATTGTAATAAGGGGATTTACAGATTTACCCTAATTGTAAGCTCAACTGTAGGAAATGAGTAGAAGTTAAAAAACATTCATAATTTATAACAATAAATGTTGTCAGGAAAAGGTGCAAAAGTGGGATAGAAAGACCAAATTAGTCCAAACAAAAAAAGCCTATGGATACAATTCAAGGCCTGTGTTAAGAGCCTGGCAGGTAAACAAGAGAAGTGTGGGCCCAGAGATCAATAAACCAAAATTGATGTATCAGAAGCTAGACCTAACTTGTGAACAGAATAATAAGGGGATGGGCTATTCCTCCCTTTACTCCCTTTTTGGGGTCCTTAAAAGAAAAGAGGTGGATGGGGAATTAAGAGAATGCAACAATTGCTGACTGCAAGAAGAGGAAGAAGTGAGCTTTACCATCATGGCTGCCACCCCGCCATCTCCTGGGACCCCAAGATCCACCATGACACTATTAGGCCTGCATCATCCTGATCCTGAGAGCTGTGTTAAGCAGAGTGGGCCAGAGAGAGGGACCCAGATGACATTGCCACCCCCACTGGCTCTGGCTGAATCCTGAATACTTGAGATGTGAACCTTTGTATCCACGCCCCCCCCCCGATCCCTCTGACACACACAATTGTCCTTTTCTTTCCCCACCTTATTTCTTCTCTTTCCCAGAACTCTCCTTTTACCTTCTGTCTAATAAGAAGCTGGCCAAACACTTCTGGGAAGCTTGTGACCAGAAAGGCAACGAAAAGCCCTAAACCACCCACTGCTGGTACAAGTTTGCCAGATCCCAGACTGGCTGATAAACCTATGTGCTGTGCCTGTTGCTCTCCAGCAGTAAGATTGCAAGTGGAAAGTCAACACCGAAGACAGAAGCTGCATTTTCTCCCTTGGCTATTCTTTTCTCTCCCTTCATGTGTGTTTGTCTTGTTTTGTCTTCTGGGAACCAGGATCAGACTTTAACAGCAGCAGCAATAACAATAGCTCCAGCCCAACTTTATCTCTTTTCCCCCAAAAGGACAGTTATTACTATCTGAGAGACTGTAAACAACGTGATTTTTTTCCCCTTCCAAATACTCTACAGCTGAAGGGAAAAGGAAGGAGGGCTGTTGTTTAAACGAAAGCCTTACTTAATACTTTGCATTCAAATGCTTTAACTATTTTTCTTTCTTTTCTATGTCTTTAAAAATTTTTAAAAGATTTTTCATGATGTATTTGCCATTGTAGTAAGCAAGCTGAAGTCTCTGTATAACAAAGTCTGAACCTTGTTTAAAACGGTTTAATGTTTTGACCACAGAGAAGATATGGCGGGGAGGAGGGGAGAACTGTGCATCTGACAGGTAGACAGCAAAGGGAAGTGAACCATTTAAACATAAATACTGCAAATGCATTTGTTAAATGGGCAGGGGTGTCATTCTGAATAGAAGCAAGGAGGAGTCTGGTGGCACTGAATGGAAGGTAGATTGTTGTAGCTCTTACATGCTATTATTTGAACCAGAGCCCAAAACAGGTGAGATTTTACACATGGAAGAGATTGAGGCCAAGGACAATTTTAAATAGTCATATAAAGCAGTCTCCTAAAGCTGCCAATCATTTTAAATTATGTCAAGTTGTATGTAGAGAAGCACATATGACCTGATCCAAAGACTTCCATTGACTTCAGTGGGCTTTGGATCAGGCCCATGCAACATTTTTGTTATGTGGACTCTTGTGTCCACTGGGAACTGTGCTAAGTCCTTCAAACTCATTTCCTTTAGCACATTTACCTTGCTGTAATCCCAAATCAAAAAGTGTTTTCTGAGCCTCATCCCCTAAAGCTCACTGAAGTCAATGGGAGTCTTTCGATCAGGTCATATACCCAGCACTATGCCAGACAGATTTAATCCCTCTTAAATATTCAGTATGAAACGTAATCTCTCTTTACCTAAATTGTAGCTCTGCTGGAATGAATGCTCCAGTTCTGCAAAATAATTAAAACATTTTGTAGACAGGGAAACCTTAATTCCATAATCAGTTTTAGTTATTATGTTTTGGGGTTTTCAAAGCACAGCAAGGTTATAACATACATCTGTACTAAAGACTTATGTCCTCCTGGAACATATAGATTATTTGAATGACTTCACTCTTTAAATGTAACTCTATTCATAGGTGGATTTTCCAGCATGATCCAATAATTGCTTTAGAAGAGTATTTCTGATTCTCACTAAGTAATGTTGGCATGTTGAAAGCTTCAGTTACTTTGTAATGTTTAAAAATATATAGGACCCCACTGCACTCCAGCAGTGCCCACTGGAAATGACAACACAACAAAAGAAATTAGAGTCCATCATCTACGGAAATGAGAGAAGAAAAGGAGAGGGAAAACACTGAACTGACCTAGACCCACACAAAAACACATGATTTGTCTACACTGCAATTAGACACCCACGGCTAGCCCATGCCAGCTGACTTGGGCTCATAGGGCTTGGGCTCCAGGGCTGTTTCATTGTAAACGTTCCAGCTCAGACTCCAGCCGAAGCCTGGACCTATACACTGCAATTAAACAGCTTCTTATCCTGAGTCCCATGTGCCAGAGTCAGCAGAGGGGGAAGAGACTAGAATTAAAGGGAAAATAAAGGTTAAAATAGAGTGCCTGATCACACCCCTACGTGGAAGAAAGCAGGAGTCCAGCCACAAACCCGACACATGCTCAGTGATGGTGGTAGCACAGGGCCATACATGCAGGGACCTTGTATTTCCACAGCAACTCTAGGCCCCCTGTGGCTCCTCTGGTGGCAGGCTGCCTCCAGAACCCAAAGGAGGGGGCTTCTGGGCAAAGTTATTATAGTCTGTGATTGTGCTAACTTTACACCGGCCTTTGCACAGGATGCTGAAGGAGGGATGTGCTACAGAAGTGGATGACAGGCCCCTCCTTCCAAGCAGAACAGGGGAGACATTTGCATGTGTCAGAGGGCCTGATCTGGCCCAGAGAAATTAAATACGAGAAACGGCACTGAAACCCACAGCAGAGAGTGCTGCTGGATTTACACCCAAGTCTGAATAATCTCTAATTATGCTGGAGAGGGGGTTGTGAATCCAGGTTAATTTAACCATTTAAAATGTTTGGAGTTACCGTGGTCTGGTTGCTTAGGGAAGGTGCTCAGTACGCAGTGCGTCATTTGTGTCTGAACCAAGTTATCTGTTTCTAAATTCCTGGAAATCGCAAGTTCTCTGGGGCAGGGATAATTTTTTCTTGTCTGTCTGTAAAGCACTGAGCAGCACATTATCATTGCTCCATAAAAATATCAATAACAGCAGCAAATAAGGATAAACAAATCTTTAAAAAAATTAAGTGCAAAAGCTGCAGTGATACATTTTTACATACAACTAATTCAACATAAATTCCAAATACCTGGACTGGGCATTAATTGTAATTTAGAATTATCAGGCAGGCTGTAAAGAATAGGATCACAAATATCTTCGGAGCCCAAAACGTGTTTCTTAGCAAAAGTACCTACTTTCTCTGGTGGAAGGTTTTTTGTGTGTGTGTGTGTTATGAAATATATGTTTCGATAGATATTTAAGTTTAACCCCAACCATAAGAGGATTTGCTCAAGGAGTACAATGGTTTGTTAAAAGAGTAGACAAGCTAAAGTACAAAAGGAGTCTGTCTGATTGTGTACCTGCACATTTACTACCACTGGATGTTGCAGAGTGTCACATCCCATCAGCAAGATGAAACAGCTGTTGGGTGGAGTAAAATCTGACAAATCCTAGTTTTTCCAGGCAGAACAGCAGTACAGTGTTGGGATGTCAATTCTAGCCAAACAGAGCTCTCTGAGGATGGAGGCTGGTAAATAATTCAACTAAAAAAGCCCTTTCTCAAGAGTGAGAAGGGTGTCAGTGGCACAAGGAGTCACCACTTCTAAGGAAATCCTTCTGAGAGCTGTTAAAATACCATGGTGTCTTTAGATAGTTCAAAATGGATTCTTAGACGTCAGAGAGAGTGTGAGGGAAAGTAAAGAACCATGTACAGTCAGTTTGAGGTTGGAATAGACTGTAAAAGCCCTTAGGAACATAAAACTCTTTCAGTAAAAGGCTTGTGGTTTCCAAATAGCAGAATCAATGAAATCCCCAATAATTAGCATTATTTTAAATATCCCTCTAAAATACACTGTAAATCTCTTTGCCCTCAGAAGAGTCACAACTCAAAACGAGCAAAAGGTGCAGGCAAAACGCAAAAGTGAGTCACTAAGTCACTACATGGCAACTGAGTCATTCAGCAAGTTCTCTAAAATCTTCTCTGGGCTGTAAAAAAAAGAAAAAAGGAGGGAGGGGGGAGCTGTCCAAAGTTTCACTCAATATTTACCTCTTCAGTTAATAAATTGTGATCTTGACCTCAGCATAGGTCAATATCTTCTAATCATTATATGTAGGCACTTTCTGCACCTTTCTATTTGCCCAGACTCATAATGTAATGAGCCACCAGTTTCCACTTGCAACTTCACTTGAATTTCAAATGTCTGAATTGAACAATGAGTGATATCTCAAAGGCACAAACCATAACTAGAGCTGCAAAAATGTTAACTTTGTTGCTAATTCTAGTGAACCAGCAAGCTCATGAGCTTGTGGGGCAGGGGAGCAGGGATTAAGTAACAAAAAATAGCCATTTGAAATCCTCTTTTAAATATATTTGAGCAAAAAGCAGCAGAGAGCTAGGACCCTAAACAGTACTATTGCATATAACAGAGATTGCAGGAGTGGGAGGAAAAGAAAGATGATGATCTGGCCTGAGCACTGAACTTCTTTTATGGGAGGATTGCTAGTGAGTCTCTTTCTCCCTGCATATAACTTTGAGTGATAACCACAAACTACATGTCTATTGTAACACATACAGAATCAAACATGCGCATATTATCAAGGCACTGATGAATGTGTGCCACCAGTAAACCAGGCATATGGCAGGTTACATGCTACTTGCTTTCTTAAAAAGTAGGCTGGGCTGCAGTCCGAGAGGAAGTTCAAAACAATAGTCTCATGTTTATGTATTATTGTATATCATGCCAGAGATGTGCACTGTGCTTTAGGGGGGAAAAAAGCACAGCCTTCCCCAGGAAGCTCCTAGAACAGCTAGAATCAGTTTTCATTGGTGATTTTCTAATTCTTCTCTCTTCAACATAAATGATCTGGAAAAAGGGATAAACAGTGAGGTGGCAAAATGTGCAGATGATACAAAACTACGCAAGATAGTTAAATCCAAAGCAGACTGCAAAGAGCTACAAAGGGATCTCACAAAACTGGGTAACTGGGCAACAAAATGGCAGATGAAATTCAGTGTTGATGAATACAAAGTAATGCACATTGGAAAACATAATACCAACTATAGAGATAAAATGATGAGGCCTAAATTAACTGTTACCACTCGTGAATAGTTCTCTGAAAACATCCACTCAATGTGCAGCGGCAGTCAAAAAAGTGAACAGAATGTTGTGAATCATTAAGAAAGAGACAGATAATAAGATAGAAAATATCACATTGCCTCTATATATTTATATATGGGTATGCCCACATCTTGAATACTGTGTGCAGATATGGTCTCAAAAAGATATATTGGAATTGGAAAAGCTTCAGAAAAGGGCAACAAAAATTATTAGGGATATAGAACAGCTTCTCTATGAGGAGAGATTAATAAGACTGGGACTTTTCATCTTGGAAAAGACAGCTAAGGGGGGATGTGATAGAGGTCTATAAAATCAAGACTGGTGTCAAGAAAGTAAATAAGGAAGTATTATTTACTACTTCTCATAACACAAGAACTAGGGATCACCAAATGAAATTAATAGGCAGCAGGCTTAAAACAAACAAAAGGAAGTATTTCTTCACACGACAGGGTTCCACAGTCAATCTGTGGAACTCTCTTTCCCAAAGGATGTTGTGAAAGCCAAGACTAGAATAGAGTTCAAAAAAGAACTAGATAAATTCATGGAGAATAGGTCCATCAATGGCTATTAGCCAGGATGGGCAGGGATGGTGTCCCTACCTCTGTTTGCCAGAAGCTGGGAATGGGCGACAGGGGATGGATCGCTTGATGATTACCTGTTCTGTTCATTCCCTCTGGGGCACCTGGCATTGGCCACTGTTGGAAGAGAGGATACTGGGCTAAACGGACCTTTGGTCTAACCCAATATGGCCATTCTTATGTAACATCCTCCAATGACTTTAATAAAGTTTGTTTTAGGTATACAAGCTTAATGAAGCTGGAAATATTTCCATATTCACAACTCACTATCCACATACCCTTTTGTAACTGTAAGTTAGTTAAGCAGTTTGGTTTTCCTTGCTCAACACTGTTCTAAGGTCAAACACTTTCTGATGCAAGAAATAAACAACGAAGAGACTATTATTATCAGTTATTTATAACCCTAACTCAAGCATAGTGATTCTGCAGCAGTAGAAAAATCTTTGATATCAAAAGAGCAGAATTTTGATTGGCTGGCTGATTATGAGATTTGCTGGTTCAAGAACATTATCAACACTAACACTAGAACACAGCCAGGGGCGGCTCTAGACATTTCGCCACCCCAAGCATGGCGTCATGCCGCGGGGGGCGCTCTGCCGCTTGCCAGTCTCACGGCTCCGGTGGACCTCCTGCAGGCGTGCCTGCAGAGGGTCCTCTGGTCCTGCGGCTCCACCGAGGCCGTGTGACCAGCGGACCCCTGGAGCCGTGGGACCAGCGGACCCTCCGCAGGCATGCCACCGAAGGCACCCTGCCTGCTGCCCTCCCGGCGACCGGCAGAGCGCCCCCCCACGGCATGCCGCCCCAAGAATGTGCTTGGCATGCTGGGGCCTGGAGCCGCCCCTGAACACAGCACAGACCAGTGCAGCACATTTTTAAAAGCATGTTTAATATGTCTACGTGGCATTATATGACATTGTGTCCGTGTAATATCCCATTTGCAAGCCCAAATGACTCATCGTGATCAGAGAAGGTAACATGCTGCACTCCTGGAGAAGTCACAGATTTACTAATTTCCAACTGGAAACCATATATTATTTTCAGATGGAACATTCAATCCAATTTTTAGCAGCTCAGATAAGCCCATATATATTATCTGCAAATACTTTACTTAAATACTACATCCAAGTCAATGAGGTATGTCTCAGTCGGCAGGAGAAAGAGCGCCAGTCTGGTTTTGAAGAAAAGCACATTGTTGAAGGTAGCATTTCTTTGTTTACTTAACAAAGTTAATTTTACAGCTCACTTGTTGAGAATACATTTGTACATGGAGACCATCACAGGCAATGGAGTCATTTAGGCAGTTCATAAAACTAACTGCAGCTGATTTTCTGTAACAATCACATGTGAGTTAGACATAGGATCTGAGAATTATAACTTACAGTTTTTAACAGTCACTCAGTATCCATGGGCTTGCGCCCATTGAAGTCAATAGGAATTTTATTATTCACTTAATAGGAGCAGGATCAGACACATTACTTCCACATCATGACTATATATTTAAGGTGCTACCAGCCCCAACATCACCTTGGTGCCAACCAATAAAACATATTGCAACAAATTTAGTTAAATATATGTCATTTAATAGTATGTGCATGGCAAAGGGGAAGGCAGGAAATTGTCTTTACAGAAGACACACATGAAGCTTCAGTAGACTGGAGATTATGTGAATATTTTGTGACCCTGGAAGATTTAGAACATCAAAAGTTATTAGAATATTTAAAACTGACCTAAGAATTAGCAAAGACAAAGGAAGGGAACTGTGGCAAGGTGAGCAGCAATAGAACTATGTGCTGTGGTTTCTGAAAATTCAGCATTTTCCCAGAGTGGGGTGTGCTTCAACAAAGCAATTTCAGAGTATTCTGCCTCTGAATATTTAAACAGCTTTTGAGAGGCTCCTAGAATGGCTGACAAGGACAGGACAGGTTAGAGCACTGCAGGAATTTGGCTGTCTATATTTGGATTCCAAGTTACATCATTCAGTGTCAGGCTTTCCTGGCCAAACCAGGATATTTAATCATTTAATGTGAAATACATCCATGCCTGTCTTTCCATATAATGTATAAGTGATACATTATTTGAATCAATAAGAAAGCTCTTTTGGGTATTATGTAGGCATCAGTGGTGCTGATGTTTCTCAGGAGTGTAAAGTGAATTATTTCTTGTATTCTCAATCAGTCCTGTAACATATCTCAGCAACAAATACAGAACTGCCAGTTAAACCCTGCTTGCTTAATAAGGCCCCTATGTAGTACTGAGCAATTTTCTTTTGGTGAATAGTTAATTCTCCAAGAAATATATTTTGGGGACACCAAAACTATTTCCAAATTCAGGTCTTTCCCTCACTAGAAGAATGAAAAAGGAAACTGCAAATTAATTTGATGTAGGACTGTGGTTGGTGTCATTTTTTACTGGAGAAGCAAAGGGGGTGGGGAGAAACATGACAGGAGACAGGATGAGGTCAAACATGTAGGCAGGGGAAGAGTTGTGCAGGGCCTGAAATGAGAGAACAAACAGTTTCAATGTGATCTATTAAGCAAGGGAGGGTGTCAGGACTTGATCCAAAGTCCACTGAAGTCAGTGAGAGTCTTTCCCCTGACTGCAGTGGGATGAGGCCTTCAGATGCAGGTGACATAGTTTGAATGATGGATAAGGAAGATGAATTTGGTAAGAGAAGTTTGGATAGACCAGAGGGGACTGATAAAAGAATCAGGGAAAATGGAGGAAAGGAGTTTGCAGTAAAAATTTTAAAGTTAAGTTGGAGCATGGGTGTTGGTAGCAAAGACACAAGTAGATGTAAATATAATTCACTAGCCAAAAAATGAAAAGCACTGAAAAAACGAAGAAATATATAGTCACGGTGGAAAATGGGTCACACAGAGTGTTCTCCAATGATGAGGCACAACAGGTGCATTGGAAAGCTGGTTAACGAGGTATCACGTGTTAGATATTGCTCATATTCTATCATAATTGTGGCGTTTATAGTTATAAATCACAATGGTGACATTCTTTTAATTTTTAAAATGTTTTTCAGGGTGTTAGTTTTCAGTTTTTAAAAGCATACTCCATGAATGATATTTCAGCACTGGACAAAATTCTAATGCATTGACTAGAATGTGAGCAGGCAGAGTTTAAATTTAATGGGTGATCTAAAATATAGATGGATAGTCAAATGAAAGCACACACACACAAAAATACAGCATGCAGAACAAAATATGTTTAGAATGGAAGCATATCAAACCTGACAATGTTAGTAATGTTTGGAAGAACTGAACATATACTTTTGCATTACCAGCATTTTATTAAATCAAGTAATTCCTTGCTTTGTACAGAAACAAAGATAGATGTAGAGTGAATGTAGTTTGCAAAAGTTTAACAAAACAAATGCAATTTTGAATTATATGAGCATCAAAGAGTATCCTAAAAATACAGATTTTTCTTTGATCTTTTGAAACTCAAAGAGTTTTCCCCCATTCATCCCCAAATTCCTTCTTTCACCCTTCTGAGATAAAAATGGCTCCTACACAGAGATCTTACACGTCAAATTTCAATCTGATGAAAATCTTTTATTGTTGAGTTATACAACAATGAAAATAAGGGTTTATGATTAGACATCTGATACGAGCTTTAATTCTGCAACATGACTGGTGTGGCTATAATTTTAAAAAAGCCAGAAATTCTATATCAATTGGCTAAATAACAAACAATACACTTATCATGGCCATATAAATTTAAAATCTTAAAACCATTCCACCCCTATTATCTCCACCAAAAGAAAAATGTTTATAATAATACATATATTGACTTCTGCTTTTTGGTCAATTACAAGATTTACTGCCCTACTCTTCAGTCAATTTTAACCTCTTTAGGTCAACAAATCTCAATATTGATCTCAACAGAAGTCAATACTTGCTTATTACTTAACTCCACATTTAGACGCCTACCACAAATTCTTATGGGCATTCCCTTGAAAAACAAAAGTGTGTACTTTTTGTCTAGGTTCTATACACAATATGCTTACTTTTCTTTCATATACATAGCTTAACAGCCATGAGATGAAACAGATTTTGAAGGAAAAATACTAGCAAAAATCTAATTTTCATAATTAGAAATGAGAGATGCTTAGCTTTTCCTCATAATTTCCTTAAGAATCCACAGGCTTACTTTCCTATAACTGTTATTCAGTGTTTCCTCCCTGCATAAAATGTAATTGAGCAATGTGATATTTTGACTTGTTAAAATGTGAAGGTAATTAACAATTTTTTTTTAAAGTTACATGTAAGCAATGTTACACGAACCTACAAAAGCTTGGAAATTCAATATTGAGGATAACAATTGCATTCTCATTATTATTTATGTAATATACCCCAGACTTAAAAAGCAACACTCTCAATTTTCATTGTTGCATCTGCATATATAAATGAAATGAATCAATTGCATACTAGACCATACAAGATCTAATTTCAGACATTTTACGCACGCCTAAAATTTCAAACAGATTTGTTATAATAGGATTCCCAAATCTCAATTTTGGATACGCAAACTGACACCTAAGCACATAAAATAAGAATTTACGATATGAGCCAAAGGCTGATTTCAGGTTCTAAATATGGGACTGGACACCATGGAATGTGTTCAAAATGTTGCCTCATCGGAAAACACAGGATTTTGGTTTTGGCACTAACTTTTGAGAATTGGGCTACCCATAGATATGTAGTATAATGTCACTTGAACACAATGGCACAAGTAAAGGATGGAACACTGACCTTCAGCGTTTAATTTTGTCATCTTATTCTATAATATTATTGTTCATTTCAGAACACATCACTGCACCATGATCTTTGTACTTCTTATTGATTACAAAAGAAAGTTCAGGAAAATGTGTATTAAAACTTAA
Organism: Mauremys reevesii; assembly: GCF_016161935.1. NCBI lineage: Eukaryota > Metazoa > Chordata > Testudines > Geoemydidae > Mauremys > Mauremys reevesii. The sequence goes on from NC_052630.1 coordinate 73,882,386, forward strand.
AGTTCAATATGTTAACACAGATTTAGGTAACAGCTTAAAAACCATTGACATCTACTGAGTAAATTATATGGTTTTAAAAGTTATCCAAATGGAAGCAGCAGTAAATGACAGAGAGGAATGGAAGAGACTATTTTCTGCCCTGTGCGCCAACATCGGCGCAGGAAGGATGTTTAAAAAACAAATGGAAAAACCATGCCATTATGAAATAACCACATCTGTTTGAAGCCATTTCAGTCCATCAGTATGCAAATGTCTATGGACAGCTTTGTCTAGAACACATTTATCTGATAAACAATTATTTTTAAAAATTATTTATTTTTTCTAATGATGTGATGGATTCCCGCCAGGGTGCCACCTAAAACTGGGGTATCACTGAGCCCCCCGACCCACTAGCCTGAGCTCCCTTTTACACTGTACTGCTATGACAAGCTGCCAAGCTCTCTCCAGACTCCACCCTGCACTTTCACCAGCAAACATAAAGGTAGAGACACACCCAGCTGCAGTTCCACGCAGATGTAGATTTTAAGTGATTATAAAGGATAGCAAACAGATCAAAGCAGATTACCTATCAAATAAACAAAAAACACAAACTAAGCTTAATACACTACATAGATCGGCTATGAATAGTAGATTCTCACCCTAAGTGATGATACAAACAGGCTGTAGATTCTTAAGAGGACAGCTGCACTTGCTTAAACCTTTGAATCCATTCACAGGGTAAAAATCCCTTTAACCTGGGTTCAACACTTCCCTCAGTTCAGTCTTTGTTCCTCAGGTGTTTCTAGGAGTCTTCTTGGGTGGGGGAGTCAGTGAAGAACCACAATGATGCCACTCTCCTGCTTATATAGCTTTTGCATATGGCAGGAACCCTGTGTTTCAAAGCTTGGTTCCCACACTACGCAGTGGAAAAATACTGACATCCCAAGATGGAGTCCAGCACCAGGTGACCTGGTCACATGTCCCTGTAGTGTCACAGCCGCCATTACTCGGAGGCCGTCTGTACCATCCTCAGGAAGGCTCCCCAGGTTGGAGATAATCTTCTCCTAAGGCCTATTGTTCTCTCTAATGGCTCATTAACTTGAATGGGCCCTTCCCAGCCAGCCATCTAGACTGAGAACCTTTTGCCTAGTGGGTGTTACGCAGGTGTAACTACATGTGAGATACAGATACAGTCAATATTTATAACTTCAGATACAAAAATGATACATGCCTACAAATAGGATAATCATATTCAGCAAATCATAACTTTTCCAATGACATCTCACATGACTTATCTTGCATAAAATAACTATGTCAGAATCATATCATAATAATATCTCTATGAAGAATATGGAGTGCAGTGTCACATAGGGCATGGAACAACCTGAATTACTGTCTCAGAGAAGGCTGTATTCCCATCTGGAATGACAGTGGGCATGAAAGGGCAGGAGATAATGGGCACAGTGGCAATACCTTCCAACTCCTTTGTACATTTACATTACATTGCACTGATTGATTATGAGCTTCAGTCTAGTCTCACCTACACCAGGTTTAATGCCATTGGCCGCTATGGAGATACTCCTGATTTACACCATGAGAGGAAAATTGGGCCCATACAATGCCTTTGATCCAAAACATATTTAGATACATAAACATCAGGAAGAGGGGCAAATCCAGCCCCCACTCCATGTCAGTTCCTCCATGAAGAGCCCCCAACAGTGGAACTAGTGGGATTCTACTACTCAAGACAAAGAGGGCTGGATTCAGAGGGAAATGATGCAGAGAAAGACTACATCTGTGTGGCATAGAGCCAAGGTTTGTTCAATCTCTCTGTGAGGAAGTGGGTGAGAGGCCTGGACAGACTACAGGATCTACTGCTTTAAGGATTCTCCCATCCTCCCCTTGCAGAAGTCTATCTGATAGGTAGGCGCTATGAGAAATTAGACTGCAGTAGCCTCCATGGAGAAGAGAATTCTTCTCCCTAACCCTATATGTGCCCAGACCCTGGGCATGCTATTCATGGTAGAACCTGGGTTCAGGATTTGGTTCTTATGATCATTAGCATTTGGCATAAATGCCACATTTAATGGAATTCAAGCAGTGGTGCAGTTCATTTACTAGAACTGGTATTAGCATTATATTAAAAAACTAACAAGTTAACATATTCTTTTTAAATACTGCAGATTAAATTTCATACCGTCTGGAGTCTTAAGTTTCGAAAGTAAGGATTTTAGGAAGACCATAAAAGAGAGAAAGGCAATATTCAAAATAGATGGAATAAAAATTTCAGCACAGGCAGAGCAGAATTTCAGCAAACGTTCAGTGTCAATGTAAGGCAAGATAGAAGGAAAAGGACCTTTTGAGATAAAAATACATTTCTGGCCTTGACTGCAAAAAGTAAGTTTAAAGAATGATCAGTAACATGCTACTGAAGCCACAGATACTGTGATAATGAGAGCCACAGAAATGAATATGTAACAAAGCAGCAGCATAGATAGAATCAGATGGATGGAAGGAAGAGACAAAAAGAGGGTAAATATCATAATAAAGAGCCAGATTGCCCCTCTGATAGCAAAGGCCACAGGAGGGCTTAGAGCAAGGACATATCCATGAGGATCCCCTCATGGCGGTTCTCCTGCATTATTATTTGGGAGGAAATGGGGGGAATAGGTTCACCAATGAAAAAGCCATGGGGACCATCCAGAATCTCTGAAGATCCCAGGAGATTAACAAGAAGCCATGGCTATCCATGTGGAGGCCCTGCAGCTCTACTGCAATTCTGGGTTCCCAGCACCACCCCTCTCCTTCCAGTGATATCCCTCCAGTGAAACAAGTTGTGACAGTCTATACCTCTATGTTCACCCCTTTTACGAGACTATGATAAATTTTGTACAAAGTATGCCATGTGGGGAGTATCATTTGAAAACTCATAATTTGCTGATCATTATTGTCCTGGTAAAATATGTGTGGCAATATTGTATGTAAAGTTACAAGATTCTACTGTAAGATATTATTAGGACATGTTCCAAGTCTGGAAAGCAGTCGCAAACCACTTCCCCAGAGACAAAAGGCTAGCTGTCACCTCGTTCAGGTGTCAATAAAATCGAATGGATCATCACTTGGTTAAGTGGCTATTCTATGGCAGGAAAGAGGGTGTGGGCAAAAATCTACATCTTGACAAAGAAACAGGTGGGGGTTCATCTCTACACAAACTTTCTATCTCCTGAACCTCAGCTAGAGATGATTCTCAAGGAAGAGAAAGAGCTATAAAACAGGAGAGCAGATGCCTCCATTTCTCTTTCTAGCTACAGCATCAATGACCCTTGAACCAAGGAAGCAGCATTGGACTGGGGGAGGGATCCTGACTGAAAGACATTCAGCCAATAAGACTGCTGAAACACGTGGTGTGAGAGACCTTTGTTTTGAATTTCCTTAGCTTGTTAAGTTAGGCATTAGTTGCATTTTACGGTACTTTTATTTTCTTGTAACCATTTCTGGCTTTTATGCCTTATTACTGGCAATCACTTAAAATCTATCCTTTTGTAGTTAATAAATTTGTTTTACTGTTTTATCTAACCATTGTTTGGACTAAAGTGTTTAGGAAACTCCATTTGGGAGAACAGGATTTCTGCATATCATTTTCTATTAATAAATGAGGGACTTTATCTGAGCTTGTATTGTCCAGGAAAGAGCTGGACAGTACAAGAAATACGTTACTGGGGAAAGTCTGGGACTAGGAATTTGCTGGTGTTTCTCTGTAGCGTAATTCAGGAGTGGCTGGCTATAGCATTCATACATAACTGGAAGTAACTTACATTCTGAGGGTGTGTGTGAGCAGACCAGGAGTGGTAACTCTCACAGCAAAGCAGTGTAAAAGGCACCCCAGATTGGACAACTGAGGGGCACAGCTATTCATTGGTTCAGATTGTATCCTGGATAATGTCACACAAATATACATTAAAAACCTAAGATTTATCATTAAGCCACTAATGTTGCAGACTTAGGCTATGTCTATACTACCACCGATGTCGGCAAAACTTCTCCAGTGGACATAGCTTATGCTGCTCATGGCGGGTGGGTTTTTTTTATACCAACAGGAGATCTCTCTCCCATCAGCATAAAGCGTCTTCACCACACACAAACTAGTGGCATAGCTGTATCGGTACGACGGCGCTGCTGCAGCGCTGTATGTGTAGACATGGCCACAGGTTCCAAAGTATTTTCTCTCTAATTCACTGAGCTGAATGAAATCTTGTTGTGGGTTGAGTAAAAACATCATGCAGACCGCTGTGTGAATGTATCCTTCACTTAAGATACTTGTAAGAAACACTTGATGAGCTACACCTAACAAGGCCTAGTAGAGTCTCCCCAGAAACTAGAACCATGTGCTGGTACTGGGGGGCAGGGGACACAAACTTTCACTTTATATTGTGACCAGGTGTGTGTTAATTTTAATTTAAAATCTTCAGGTGGGTTAAAGGCTCTATGTCAGACTTTCCAATGACATGGCCTAGCTGTGTTGATGGAGCTATTACTTAAGACAACTTTTAAGTGGGGATCTAACTGATAGGACTACTGTTATAAGAATCTCTTAAATTCCAATGTGTATTTCACTGGCCAAAAGCAAACTCCTTTTATCGTGTTATGTTTTCAATTTGAGTTCGCTGCTTGAAAATACTTATGATTGTCATCCTTGACCAGGTTTAAATTGACATTTTTATCACAGCATTGCTGGAATGGTACTGCAAGTTACTTGCTATCAACTGGCAGAAATTTAAACAGTGGTTGGTGTATTAAAATTATATGCCAAGAGCGATACAGGCAAAAAAATAGCCAAAGTCAGCCAAGGTAGCAAATATTCTATAACTTTTCAGCAGAAAGGGGGCATATATGCAAAACAAATATAAATACCACATCTTAATTTAATACTTTATCATCAAAAAGCTACTAATTAAAACTTTGCAGGTTCAGTTGGTCAGGTTTTACAGCTGAGTGCCCTCTCTGAGCATGCACAAACCAACACTTACAAGATTAATTTGTAAACTCTTCAAATTCTGAATCCCCAAGGTTTATGCTGTCTGTGCGTTGTTTGCATAATGCAGTTTTATACTGCAAAAGCACTACCTATAAAGGGATTATTTTAATATTCGGCACATTAAAGATCTAGCACAATTCACAGATATCATACTGTGTTTATGCCTGAGATAACAGGTAAAGAGTTTCTCATTCTGATTATCCATGAAGCAAACTAAGAATATGAATGTTTTTGGAGAGAATGTTCCCTTACTGAAATTAATTCCCCAATGGTTTTATTAAAGTCTGCAAATTGCATTATATTCCCATCATATTTGAAATATTGCACTCCCTTAATGCCTGCTCTAACCCATGGCATGCCATCTTCCCTGGAGTGTCTAGACATGGTGTCTTAGATTTATGTGTATGATCTCAGTGTGTTACAACATCACTCCTGACTAATGCATTATTACAATACTTACATATATTCCCAAGTGCCACTATATGGATTAGAAAATCACCAATCTGCATATGCACACCATCTGTGCTACTGACAGCAAAACATGCATGATAACACTAGCCTTATTTGTAGAGAAAATTCAGAAGCTACTATAAGAACAAATGGGAACACAGTCTTTTTTATGTTTTGTTTTGTAGATTGATAAAAGAAGACAAATACTAATTTTACAGAACGACAGTCCATACCTATGTGAGTTTAAAACAGCAGTGTTGCCTTGAAAACCCTGTAGAAAGAGAAACAATTGGCAATAATATGCAGAGACAGCCTAGCATTTCTGAGATTGCAAATGATATGGCAACTTTCAAATGGCAGTGAAGACTACCAGTGTCATGAATTTTAAAAATCTCAGCTCATATGCAACTCTAGTTTTGTAGCAAAACTGCCTGTAGTCAGCAATGAATTCTCTCTCAATTATAAGCTGCAAGAGTGCTTGCAAAAGATGAATGAGCCTCTCTCTTACTGGGGTGAACTGCTTTTAAAGGACAGGAATCTGCTTATCTTTGATTGATTGCTCAGTCTGATACTTTCCTTTATAAAGTTTATTGACTGCAAGCCCATAAATCAATGAAAAACAAATCACAGGTTCAATTTTGGGGGCACTGACATCCTGCCATCTTTACAGCTGCAACTCAGAAGTCAAAGAGCAAAAAAAAAAACGGGATTTATAATGAGACAAAAAAGTCTGTTTTGAGTAAATTATCATTTGAAATAGTTTTAAATGTTTGTAAACAAGGACTTGGGTCACATTGATCATTAATATGTTTAAGTAAATGTAAAAGTATAATGAATACAAATATACAGGGGAAGGTTGTTTGTTTTAAGTCATTAAATGCACTGGAGATGTAATTAACAGCCAAACAGACTTCTATTTTGCTATCAAGATCACTCTTCTTTCTACTCCTACTAGTGCACTAAAGATGTAAATTCCCATTCCCTGCACCAATAAAAATGCAGCATTTTTCATTCAAATTACTCAAGCAAGAATCTAATTACTTCAGGGTGAGTTGAGGATTAGTGGCAGTGGGTTCAAAACCTCTACCCTGAAAGCTCCCCCATGTAGAAAAATACTTGTACCCTAACAATGCAAAAGTCATAGGTCTTGTTCATATGTAGGATGAGGCAGAATGTGACAGCAGAATAAC